>NC_091739.1:18125000-18750000 GCF_030179905.1 Drosophila bipectinata
TATAGAACACAATTTTTTTCCAGTGCCCTCAAAATGAAAGAGAACTCTATGTTTTTTCTTGTCTTTGCTTTGATTAAGTTCTGATATCAATGGGTTATATGGTTGGGGTATCTATCGTAGTAACCCGAGCCGTGGCCACCAACTTTGGACCTCAACGAGTCTTTTCTTTTAATTTTATTAATTGTTATTGCCGCAAAGTTCCATAAATTTCTCCAATGCATGGCCGTTCCACTGATTTGGTTAATAGCCGCGATATCGATATCGATTTCGTTGGCAGGCACAATAAAAATTGCTCACATTTATGTAGATTTTGAGAAGAAAGGCTATCTATTGAGTGTCTCCGACATTCTTATGGGACAGGTTGAGTAATTGTGGGAGAAGTAGCCAAAGAATCTTTTCAAGTTGTCCAAAAGACAAGAAGCTTTTCCAAATTTGAATTTTCGTAGATAAGATTGTTCTTTAGAGAAGTTTTTTGATATTGATTAAGTTAAGGTGGCCTGATTTTGAATTATATTAGAAGACAGAGAGTCTTTCATAAGGTTTATGTTGAAGCTAATCTATAATCTATCTAAGTTTGTTCCAAATATAACAAAATTTCAAGGTAAAACATCCCTCTGGTCCAAAAATAGTTTCTAATGTCTCGCCCTTAATTTCTACATTTTCATTACCTAGTTCAGGCCTCCTCTAATGTTCAAGGTGCCCTTTACTTGGGCCCAGAAGAAATTAGATCATACCATCAATTGCTCAACACTTCTCCTTCGGCCGAACCCAATTAAAATCAGGCAGCAAATTTATTAAATTGCCATCGATGGCTGCCAAATTAAAATGTCAACGGCTTGCCGAAAGCCAGACGCAAAAAGTGTCATAAACTTGTTTGACAGATTTCTTTTGATTCATGGAACCCATAAATAAAGCTCGCCAAATCTCTGGGCGTGTCCCAAACCCAGACCCAAGCCGAAAGCCCCAGAAGCGACTGCAGCGAAATCAAAGTCAATGCGAGCGATGCATAAATATTTTGGCAAACCAAATGAGATTCATTTGCCTGTCATCGTCATGTGGTAAGCACCCGCACCAAGGAATGCAGAGCATAAAGGCTCCCAAATCTCGATCGCGCTCGACACCGATCCCGGCCAGATTTGATCATTCGAAGAGCATTGCATGTGTCGCCCCCATAATTCTTTGGCGATTCGGGTCATTTATTGCCAGGGCGCCACCCAATTGACTCATGAATTTATTTTGCTTACAATTGCAGAGGGTACCGTATAGTGGTTGCATAAAACCAACAGTTAAAACCACCTGCCACCAGAATAGAGCGCTTCATAAACTTTAACTGGTTCTTGGCGGTGATTCCATCTATCAGCACGGACCAGAGAGGAATACTTTATGTCTCCAGCCACACCTTGGGGCCTGAGGTGTCCACTAAATTGAAAGTGCAATGGAAAGAGAAATTTTATGGTCTAAGAGTGGGAAACTATAATTTATTAACTGGTTTTTTTCCAAAAAAAATAATTTAAAATCACATTTGGTTTGGAGTTTGGTTAAACTTAACTGTTGGGATACATGATATTTGCATAAATTCTAAATTCATTGTAGTATTATCTTGATGCCTGTTTAGTACATTATTTTGTAATTTATTTCATAACTATGGATTACTCGATTCCTTTCACTCGACCTGTGACACCTCCGTATTAAAGTTTGCCATTAGATAGTCCACCAGGACATTGTTCAGGCGGTGCACCACATCATTAAGGTCTATCAGCTCCATGGCCGGTGAGGTGGGTATGTATGAGGGACCTGGGCCTGTATTAGAAATGGCATTGTCCGCATGATTGCAAACCTTAAAGTTTGGATAAAAATAGGAGCAAATAT
Organism: Drosophila bipectinata; assembly: GCF_030179905.1. NCBI lineage: Eukaryota > Metazoa > Arthropoda > Insecta > Diptera > Drosophilidae > Drosophila > Drosophila bipectinata. Next base: position 18,126,870 of record NC_091739.1, read on the forward strand.
TTACAAAAGATTATAATACGTCTTACCCTCTTTAATGCCTGTGTAATCCCTATAATTATCGTCAGGGCTGGAGACTCCCCCTCTTCAAATTCCCCCAGCAATGAGTGGTTAATGATGGACGATCCGAAGCTCAACTGTAATGCAGTTAAAATAAGATGGTACTCCATTTTAAGGGCTTTAAATAATTTGTACGTAAAATAATTTTTAAAGAAGTGTGCCAGTATTAAAAATATGAATGAAAATGAATGACATGAATAAAAATCTATAACATTTCATCAAAAGGTTACTGATCAAGATAATAGTTGGAGATTTTTGAAACCAAAACTTACCTGAACACTTGCGGAAACTAAGGTGGGCCACGCTTTGTACCACCAGCTCGTCAGTTGAAATGTTACCGCCTGACGGGCATTAGTCATCAATGGACGTTGTTGCAATAGCAGGCGTTGCTGCAACTCGTATGAAGGTATCACAGGCACAGGATTCAAGGTCTTCGGAGAAGATGCAAAAGTGGGTGTTGCTAGAAGCTCTGTTTGGTCCGAGGATATACTCTCAGTCTGATCACTTTCCTCGCCGACAGGGAAACGCTTGGCCCGCAAATGTCGCGATCCTCGACCAGGCTTTTCTATTTTGCGTCGCCGGCTTCGCATCTTCTTTCTTGAAAATGAAACTGACTGATGTGAAGAATGAAATTTTTCTCTAGGAGGAAAAAATTGATATATTTAAAATTTAAAATAGGTAAGTATAAATCCATACACATTGGGACTAAAGCAACGGCTTAGTCCGTGGTAAATGTTATTGAAAACAAGGGCCATTTCAAGAAGAGGCATTTTAAAAGCTCAATTGTCCACCTGAAATTTTGAGCGTCAAACCTGATGAAAAGTGTAAGTGTCGAGAAACCCCAACCAATTATTTAAAACTCAACATATAACAAACCTATAATCAAAAAATCAATGCCTCCTCAGTTAAAACAAAGTTTAAACAAATTCTTCCGCATGGATCGGGAATTTTGATTTATTTCATTTCCGATAGATCTTGTGTGGATACTCAAGGCCCACTTGGATAATGCAGCCATAACTTATGGCGTCAGTGGCTGCCTGCCATCATAATTAGCATTGCAATCTAAATCAAAATATTTACAAATCAATTATTGTGATTGGCGACCGCCGCCGCCACTTCCAGCATAATCGATCACCCAGCTGGGGCATTTCTCGCCACAATCTATATCCACGTATATTCTGATTCAGATATTCATACCAATCCATAATCCGATCTATACCCCACCCCCAATCGACTAAATGGCGTCGACAACATTTCACATTAGTCATTATTTGCATTGATTTTAACCCGCTAAATAAATTATAAATTAAAATAAGTTCATAACATACTAAAGTTTTTAATACTTTTTAAAGATACAATCCTTAAACTGTTAAAAAATCTGTAGTATGTTAACTACAAATTTAAATACTGTATTTGATAAGATAAGTTTTTAAATTTAATATAAAATATTCATCCAAGACATTGATATGGTTTTTATGGGATATTTGTTTAGATGTCGTTGAGATAATGTATCTTGCCGGGGGTTAACATGTTTTTGTATCAGCATCCGACTTGTTTCTGGTCACTTGGCTAAAGACAAAAGCCAGCCATTGGCGACACACAATCAGTTTCAGATTTATTTTTAATTGATTCGAATCTATTCGATTCGATTCGATTTGAATTGAATTGACTTCTGTCAGTCAGGCTGTAAGTTGGCTGCTGGCTGGCTGGTTGGCTGGCATGTTCGTCGCCATTTGCTGACAGCCGATATTACTATTTTATTAACATAAATTATTGCGAGTGGCCAGCGATAACGCTCTCCTACAACTAATGGAAGCTTAATGGTTGCTAATGTATAGTGACGGAATTCCCCACCAAAATCACTTTATTGATCGAATGCGCTTTTGATTGGAGCCCTATCTTCCAATTGATATTCGATCATATCATATCGGCAAAGGAATTTATAAAAGAAATCGGATAGTTTTCGCTACTGCCCTGAGAAATCATGTTGCCTGACAATCGGACATGACAGAAAATATTCTGTAATTAAATATCACTCTGATAGCAATCTAGATAGCTTTCTGTCCAAGATATATGGCCAGCCAAGAGTAGCTAGCCTTGAAGAGAACCGCGGGTGCGTTACACGAACGCCGGATATATCAGGTTGGTCAGGATCTGTTTGGATATAGGGTAGACCCCAAAAGCAGCTGCCTCTTTATTGGACTATTTAAACACCTCAACGGACATCACTTGCCACATTTTCGGTCGGCCACGGTTTTTAATTAGACAAACATCTTGCCTCAAACTAGTATCGGAATGCATACGGTTTACACGGAAAAAGGGTCAGAGTCGTTGAGGCGAACACATTAGGCTGGAACACTCAACTCCCGGGTTAATTAAGTCATTATCCCGAAAATGTCCTGCTGCTGCCGCTGCTCCTGCGCTTAATTAATCATTTTAATTGTTTGCCTGCATACCAAAGGATAATAAGGAAAAAGAAAGATGTTGGAAGAGAAAGGGCAGATCGACAGTCTAAGGCTGCTTTCGAGAACTGCGGGGGAGTTTGTCGGCTCTAGGTTATTTATAGGGTCAGCAGAGGAGTGGGGGGCAAGGTCGAAGGGCAGGGACATTTGGCATGTGCTGCCACGTCTCTAAAGGCGTCAAATTCTCGGGCTAAAAATGTCATTTCGGTTAATTGAGTTAATTGTTTGGGGGAAAGCCTTTGTGGGTTAGCTAGACCACTTTCTAGCATCCATTTCAACATAAATTTAAAGTTGAAAGTTTTTCAACAATGTGTTAGTTAGATTGTGTTTATAAACACAATTCCTGAAACGCGGGGTACGTATTAAATTCTCTTAAGTATTTGATTTAAAATGTATATATTTTTATATATGTAATTGTATAAAAATTTATATAATTATTCTAGGACTATAAAAACTTTAAAGTCACTTTCAAAATAAATTCAAAACTTACTTTATTGCACTACTAATTGGCGAAAAGATAGTAACTCCCCGACTGACCATAAAATGACGCAGTCTTTGAATATGACGTTGGTGGCAACCCCCACATATTTCTGCAATACTTCCAGGGCTTTTGCCACTGCCAAGTTCACCTCTCACACACATACATATATTTCAGCATGTGATTTTTTTTGTTTATTAGCGCCAACGCCACAGATAAGATAAGCTTTATTTGAAGAATATCGTTTAAAGTTTAGATTCTAGACCTGATCTAGCTTCCATTTGACGTGGACTATTTTTGTTGACCAAAGTCAAGAGCCATTTCTTTTGCCAAAAAAAACGAAGTTGGCAGGTTGTTCCGGAAAGTCAAAATAGATTTTATGATTTATAATAGCCTTATTGTATTGATAGGAAAATGAACCGATCAAAGTTTAGAGCTAATCACAAAATTGGTTTGATAAACACTACCAATTCGAGGTAGTCAGTACTTCCATTCTGTGTAATTGGGCTGAATCATAGGCGATGTCCCTAACACTTTAAGTGGCAGGCCTTTAGTATTCTTTTTTGTTTGCGTTTTGCTGCACTTTGGGCCGTTAGTTAATTGGCATTTGCGCAAATCAACGCCAACTTGTGAAATACGAAAAAAAAACACTGGAAAGGTGTACGCGCCAAAAAGCACAACCGCCACCCAGCCACCAAAAACAATCCGCACACATATACAAACCCCACACAAGCTGACGGCCTGCAATCGCACCGCTCACAGTGACAGGTTAAAAACTAGCACGTGACCGGGGATCTATTACTGGGGCAGTGGACTCGGAAACACAGAATAGGTCGCCAAATAGATACTGTTTGTGCAAATGCAGAAATTTCTATTCCTAAGAAAGGGTGTTTTAAAAGTTGATTGTTGGGCTAGGGCGCGGAAGTATTTCTTGTAAAGAAATAAACACTTAAACTAGTTTAATAAGTTTAGTAAGCCTAAATTAGTTTGAAATTAAAGCCTCAAACAATTATAGATCTGTATTGATTAAAAATCTAAAAATAATTTATTACTTGTTGATTGTTTCATTCATTATGCCACAGTTATTTAAAAATTATGCAATAAAATATAGAAATGCTGTCTAATCTAGGAAACATCATTTAATAAAAATGAGAACTAATAATTGGAAATTTAAATAAAACAATATAATAATAAAATATTCTGCCTTACTGCTAAATACAATTTATTAAATATTTTAGGTTGTCGTCAATAAATCAAAACTAATCCCTTGACAAAAAACTTAAACGTCTGCGAACAAACTTTTTTAGACATTTTTGAATAGAAAAATGTCTACAAAATCTAGGTAAACAATAAATAATGATATTTTGACACAACTGCTAAGAAATATAGGAAATATTAATTAATAACTCTGGCTTACAAAAATCGTAGCCCATGTATCTCCAGAGAATATAATTTTTTTTCTAGAAAAATGTCATCCACAAATCAGACAACAGCGTGAAACACTTAACTCCTTTGGACCCAATTGACCAATGTAGACCGTCTTAGCACTACCAATCTCTTACCTGAGCTGCATCCGAGCCTCGGACGTACTCGTGTGCTTCCATCTTCTTGGTCGTGGTCGTCTTCGTCCACCCACAACCGTGCGCCAGCTCTCGCTCTCTCCATCGGCCTCCTGCTGGCTGGCACTAACACTGGTACTGGCAATCACTATCTCTCTCTGAACGACCGGCGGCAACGCAGCTCGGCGGTGGAAACGAACGAGCCGAATTTTTACAGTCACAGTCACTGTCTGGCTCGCTTTGGGAACACATCGTTTGGAGCGGAGCGTCCGCAGTCGCAGTAGCACTCGAAGTCCGCAACCGCATCCACATCTCAACATCCGCATCCGCAGCATTTTCGAATCTTTTGGATCCATCCGCATCTGCAGAAATCGAATTCAACCGATACTACCGATCGCGATCGCGTCCGCGTCCGGTTATTTCAATATTGTGAACCAAACAATATAATCGTCGGATGGAAATTTTGAAACAAGAAGTCTGTTTCGAAATCAACTCGAAAATTTTCGTTACAATTTTGAAATGGCAGACCAGTGCGTACGGAAGAAAATATATAAAAAATATTGTTAGTGCTGTGTCTCAACCAACAACAAGAAAAGGATATCCGGAATGAAAAAAAAATGCTGAATTGTTAATGCCAATTGTTTAAAGTGTGCAAAAGTGCAACTCTTTCAACTTTAATTTTACAAGTGCTTGAAACAAAAAAAGAAAGGATCGTAAATCTAAAAACAACAAAAATAAACATAAAACTAAGGTGCGTACGCTTTGCGTTTAAATTATTGTTACATAAGTTCCTTTTTTTAGTAAGTTTCTTCATCTCGGAAATATTTGTTCAGAAATTGCCAAATATTTTTCATAAACGTCAGAGCGAGTCTTTCAGTGTCATTGTTTCTAATCCAACAATTAGTAAACTTTTTGTTTTTAAAGTGGAAATAAATTTCTATATTATTAGAAATGTATGGACTAAATGGAGAATCATAAATAGTGGCCAGTTCTTTGCACTTTGGTCATCAAAAATCGTTTCTATTAAAATATATTTCTGACTTTGGCTGTCTAAATTATGGCATCTTTTTAAATATATTGAAATAATTTTCCACTTGGCAGCGGGCCGAGTAATAAGTGTATTTAAAATGTCCCAAGAGCCACAAGGAAAAGTAATTAAATAATGGATTGTTTAAATAAAAAATTAATTAATTTCAAAAAAACAAACAGGCAGCAAAAAGAAAATTGGCAATAACATATTCCCTATTAGAGCGATGCTAATCGACTTTAATTAAACACGTATACACGATTGTATTTAAAAACCTATAAAGAATACCTATAAAAAAATCGTAATCTCAATGCATTCAATTATAAAAATATTAAAACTATTTTAGGGGTAAACAGCAACTAAGCTTTTCCAAGTACTTTTCCGCCTTAATCTGGCCCAAATAAACACAAAGTAAGGCAAACAAAAACAGCAAAATATTTTTCGCGAATCAGTGAAAGCAAACGACCTCCGAAAAACCTATCCAATAAAAGAAAAATTTATATAAATTTAATCACACACACTTATAGATTATTTATAGTTTTGCAAAAAAATTAAATACAAAAAATTCGCACCTTTTGCAAATGTATCTGTGTATCTGCGTATCTGCGAAATGTGCGTATCTTTATTATCAAACGTACGCAGGCGCTTTTAATCTCGTTTCGCAAACTACTTCCCTATAATTCATTCTGGTCGCTTTGCGCGTGCACTTTTTGTCCTATAAATTGGCGGCGTTGGTTATTATCTAACATTGTGGGCTATTATCTAAGCTGAATTGTTGTTCTTGTCCCTGCTGCTGATTTGCGGGAGGCATGAGTATCTGTGAGTGTGCGTGAGTGCAAGTGTGTGCGAATCTGCGTTATGGCTGCGTCAAATGGTGGGCCGGTGTGCGTCGGGTTCAACAACTGCTAATCACATGGCGGATCATAGTTTGGACAGCCGACAAAACGCTGCAAAATATGGCGAATAGCGAACGAGATAAAGAGTAAAAATGAATGAATTGTGGAGTGCTGAAGGTGATATCCTTTATAATTAATGGCCACACCGAGTGCTTAGCTCGAATTAAGAGCATTATTTATAGAACCTATTAATGGCTTGGCATTTTTCAAATATTTTTAAAGATACATTGAGTATTGTTGCTCTTGAAAATCATATTCTCATTAAAGTTGTTCTCCTAGTTCTAGTTCTAGTAATTGAATTATTATTTTAATAGTTCTTTATTTGCTCTTCAAGGCCTGCCATTGGCACGATACATTTTAATTACCAAAATATTTAGAATTCCCAAGGGCTGTATAAAGTGTTTGATTAAATTATAATATTAACGACCTTTCAGAAAACGTTCCGGCTACGTCAGTGATAGTTCAATAAGTGAAATGGCAGCATTAAAAAAAAAACCATAAAAACTAAAATGATTAAACAGTGTCAGTAGTTTGGGCCGCTATAAAAATTATTTGAAATTAAAATGAAGTTTTTTTTTTTGGAATTAAAATACATTTCAGCATGACATTTTTTATGATGATTGGACTTTTGAAGTGGCGTGCTTGTCGTTCGACTTGGGATGCCGAAAAGCCGGTGGTCGGCTGGTGGCCAATTACCAGGTTTAGTTCGGAATCGGATGTGTTGGGTAACACTTCGCTTGGCACTGTGACACATTTACAAATCGTTCTTGATTGATGGTTCGCTAGTGAAGGCAAAGTTTAAAATACAACAATCATAATTCTTAGATAAAGCTTATCGCATGCAAAAACACAAACGTTTTACGGTCGTGCGTAAATAGTTTGGCGGCGAAGGTTTGTTTTGGCCAAAAGTGGCGCAGTAATACTCAGAAAGAAATGTCGACCATAACAGCGAAAAAAGGGAAATAAAATGAACCTAAACGGGGGAGAGAAGAAAGAAAAAATGCGGGAAACTCAGTAAAAATGCAGCGTTTGTTTTAATGAAGCGTGAACACTAGACCACATAATGTGCGGCATACATTTGGAGGCACACATACACGATCGCACATGGCAACCCAACTTTAGGTACACCCCTCAGTAAAAAAAAAAACAGCAACAGCAACAAAAAACCGAAATGAAAATGAGAAAATCGTCGCGTATTTTACTCAGGTTTGTTGTTTCTTTTTTTTGGCTCTTGGTTTTTTTTAATTTCATTCTTTTTTTTTTGGTTGTTTGACGCATTTTAAAAATATCCTAGACGCAATTGTTGGTGTTGGTTTTGTTGTTGTGGTGCTTCTGGCTGTCTGTTTGTCACATTACTAATACGACGCGTTGTCTTTGATTTTCGTCGTTTTTGTTGATTTTATTTTTAAGCGACGGTTTTCCTTTTAATTTTCGCACGTAAAGTGCGTGACTTTTAATTAGACTACAATAAATGTGCGAAAATGTGTGGGTGATGAGTCGGCTAGTGTCTAAATGTGCGTCTAAAGGCTGAGATATTTGTCTCAAAATGAGAGATACAAGGGTGTTAAAACGACGGACACTCTCAGGCACTCATTTAAATTTTTTAGATACTTCCGTTGAAATTGAGACATCATTGTGGGAAAGACTCAATTTCTGTGAATAATATTTACTAGATCTATTGATTAGAGAGACTGTAATCGATGTTGTGTGCAAAAATTGCAGTGTCTTCTGATTCTTGTCAATATGTGAATGGCGACCGATATTTGCTTTGTGTTTAGCATCGGGCATGTGATTCAATCGCCTTCGGGGTGTGCGTACATCTCCGCTTTTGCCCTCGCCTGTCTCGTGCACTAAATATTTAAAATAGCTGCATCTTGAGAGCATTTCTCCGCTGCGGCTTTTGAGATGCGGCAACGGCAACCCAATTGCTTCCGGTTCAAATCGATTACACAAAAGCGCTGCCTTTGTGCGCTCCTTGGTTTTCTTTTCCTTTGGGGTCTGCCAGCGGCGTGCTTTCCCCAAAAAGATTGTTTGCAAGTATCTAACAGTGATGCCTTCAAGTATCTTATACGCTGTTTCCATACAAATGAAGTGCACATCGATTAGTGCATTTGGCTGGCTGCCTGAGTTATGTTTCGGTATCTTTTTCATTTCCATTTTCATTGGATCGTTCGGGACCAGTTCAATGCGTTTCTTGTTTTTCCAAAGAAAATTAATTGTTTTGTAAACACGTGAATTGATCGGGGCCAGGGGCATCTCCCGTCGACGGGGGCTGGCATCAGCGACAATCTTCCCAGCCATATCCGAATGCATCCTCTTGTTTGCACTGGACGGATAGTACTACATATTCATCTATAAGCCAGTCGACAGCGAATGCCACCGCACATCAATCTTTTCTTAAGCATTCCATAATATACAAATGTACGTAGGAAAACAAGTATATTTGTTCTCGTTCAATCTTGTGACAAGTGTCAACAAGACAATGAACGTCAGACACTAAACAGTGGGAATAAATAAAAATGTATCTTTTCTTGAACTAGAATCTCATTGTCGGACTCGATCATCTTTGCATATTGGATACTTGGGATTTCTTTTCACTTTCAGTTTGCTTGCTCTTTGGCATTGAAAAATATACATACGTATATACTTTTTTTTTGTATATAGAGCTTAATAAAAATTACCACAAATTGTTACAACACAACTTTGTTTGTTTATTCTTGGGCCTAATTTATTTTATTGCCCAAACTGAAGTTGGGCAAAAGCCCTAACCACAAAGCCATGAATAAATTGCAATTGTGAGTCAAGAGTCTGGGATTATGGCTGGCGGTTAACTCCGACTTGAAGCCACAATTGGTAAATTGTTTTCTCGGTAATGGAATCGGGCAATAAACATTAAGATTTAGCGTAGCTTCTGCAAAAGGTAATTTATCATTAAAACAAACTAAAACGCATATTCGCATAGATTAAATTAAGTAAATAAATAAATAAAAACTTGAAAACAGGAACCTTCACTTTCAAAAGCTTGAACCGGTTACATTTAATTTTATTTCATTTTTTTTCTAAAATATATATAAAGTTTATGCTAATGTCAAAGCATATTAATTTTATTACCCTATTAAAATTTTTATTCACCTGTTATAATAAATTAATTTCTCATTTTTGACGTCGTCGGACTGCGTGAATCATTTGCATATTGGCAAAAACAATAAGTAGGGCCACTAAAAATACGATTTAATTTACATATGTCCAACATTTCGGCGTGTAATAAATGTCCAAAGAGCGTTTCCCCTTTTTTGTGTGGTTTTTGGCAGAGTAGCCAAGCGTCTGACGTGAACTAATTAAGTTGCGCAGCTCGGCTTAGATTTATCGCCTTCCAGGCGATCCGCCAGATACTTTCCAAATACCTCAAGCCCATCTGTCAGCGCCGCCATTAAAACAGCGGCTAGGCGCAAATGTCAAACGCATTTGAAACGTATAAATTTGGGCGCGAAAAAAAGGTAAACCGAAACAAAACAAAAATGGAAGAAACATAATGAAATTTGCTAATCAGTTTGTTGAGCGACTGCCATGGCAGTTCAATGACTAGGCCTAGCTTCGATTTAAACGGTTGGGCTTCCCAGCGCCTCTGGAGACTAACAAATCCATAAAGATACAAAGATAGAGATACTAATTTAAATATTTTGTTTGGGGCTTTGGCTCTGTTAGTGACTTGTTGTCAAGCAGCAGAGATGATGTTTAATATTTGAAACTGGCCGCCATCGAGAGTGCACACAGGGCTGGCTTAATATTTTTTTGATGAGTCTGGAAATTATATACGTATAGCCCACCTTTATCTCATTTACACCCATTGTGGTGCACTTAAGATGATTTTATTATAAAATTAATTCATTCACTGACCAAAGATGCCGCCGCACGCCTCAGGCCATTCATTATTATACTTCTTCTGTGCCGTTTTTGAATGTCGCAGTTTTTTGTTATTCGGACATTAATTTGATTAGATGGCAGCCACCGAAGTTTGCTACTCAAATTTGGGTTAAATGAATATCAAGTTTTATAGCGGATCCGATTTTTCTTGAATGACAAGTGTTAAGTGAACGAAAGGAGTTCTTCTTCAGCGGGTATTGAACTTTCGCTTTTTGTCTTTAGTAAGTTTTTGGCTTTAAAGGAAGTAATTCCTCAGAGCAATTACTGTAATCATGTTGGTCTCTGAATAAATATTGGCTTTGATTATATGTTTCCTTGTGGGGTATTAAGCTGAGAGGGAAAATAACAAAAGATTTCATTATTTTTTATGCTCATCTTAATTTGTGGAATTATGGAGGCTTTCGAATGACAGATAAACTGCTGGGCTCAGGTCGTAAAAACAAGATACATTTGGCCCTAGCCACCTAGTCATCTACATATTTAGGTATTTTCATCCACAACGCTATTTTTATTTTTTGGGCATGTGTCAAGACGCGCTTCCCTTTCGGCAGTTTTTATCTTTTTGCCGTCGTTTGCGTAGAATGTGGTCGCTGGGGCTGCGGCTGGAACTTTTGTTGCCCTTACCAAATTTAACATAAATTCTACCACTGGAAAGAAATGGAAAAAAACACAAAACTCAGCCGGCATAAACAACGCCTGGCTTGGCACACATTTTGCCCGCTGCGGAGCATGCAGGCCTTTTTTTTACACACTTGTATTTGGGTGAAAGGCATTAAAGTCGCCAGAGCCAAAGGTTTGAATTTATTCCCGATCTCCTGGCATACGCAATGCATGATGTTGAGAAATTTTTATATTTCTGCTGATTTTTATTTTACACAAATAATATTGGATTTCTCTGATTCATGGACGATTCTTGGGACTTTTGTTTTATAACTCGGCTGCTGGCACGCTAATTTTTCAGATTTTTACGAGCCGGTATGCTCGTAACCTTATTCAGTATTTCGGGTTTCAGTGTTTGCCCAGGTCAGCCACAGAGAGATGTATCTTTATCTCAAAGTCAACGCCTGGCGAGCGTTGCATAACTATGTGACAGAAGGACGCAAAAGCAATTAACATTTTGATGGGACAGCAGAAGCCGAGTGTTATGAGTTGTCTCTGTTTGTCGCCAATTGGATTTGTTGTTGTTCTGTTGTTTATGGTAATTAAAACGGGGAGCACTTAAATGTTGCATAAAAAATGCATGCGTAGGCTTGCTGAACACGTGCCAAAAAGGCGGCACTAGACTCTAAGTGCACCGGCAACGTCACTCAGCCGCCCCGTTGCCCTGCGCGTGTGTCTCATAGATACAGATACTCTGCCAGCGCCGTGGCTGCAGTTAGTGCGTGATTATTTTCAAATTCGACACAGTTTTCTGCGTGAATTGTTTTTGTTGCCACAATTTATTTTTAAACAATTTGCCTGTCCACCAGTCGTTCGGAGTTTTTCCTCTCATTTTCTTTTCTTCTCTTTTCTGCCGGTTGAGAAAGTCATTTGCGATGTTTTCACCGAGTTTTCCGAATTTTCCGAGTTTTGCGTAACTTTTGCTCCCTTTGGGCAATTTTTATGTAACTTCTTGCAGATCACTTGTCGCCCGCGTAGATACAATTGTATCTTTCTTGTTGATAGCCGGTTCTCTGAAAATAAACTGTGCCAGTTTGTTGTTGATCTTGTTGTTATTGCTGTTGCTGCTGCCGTGTCTTTATATAGCCGAAGACTAATTAAAATGTCAAAAATTGCGTTAAAAGCGCTTAGGTGATGAATTTATGTACAATTTGGCTTAATCCAAATCTGCCCGGCAAACGTTCGCAATGGAATTTAACAGGCAATTCTTAAAATCCATAAATTGTATACTTACTTAAAGCCCACCATTATTTTATTTCCTCAGCATGATAATCAACTAAATTATCATTCAAATTCCTCTCTTTACAGATATGATAACCATCCAAACTTGGGCAACTGTTTGCTGAGATTGCTTCATTCAATGAATCCGAGTTATATCGAGGAAGAATCTGACATGACACGAAAGTCATTGACGGTGATAAGATGCATTATCAGCGGGGAAGACGAAGATGAAGATCCACAGCAGTTAAAATTAAAATGTGTAAAACAAGTCTACGATATGATAACCTAATTTCCTGCCAGGAAAGGGGCTAAAAAATAAAAAAAAATAAAAATACGAAATCGTGCACAGAGAGACTGTTTAAGTCAAAACAAGAAACGTAAACCGATCGAAACGAAAGTAAAAGATTTTTAAACTGGGCGTTCATGTGTCTCAACGATATTGAAGGGCGTGGCTTACGCCCAGTGAACTGACAAACAATCTATAAACAACACAGTGCGGGAAAAGCAGAAACATCTGCCAGGGGCTACAAAAATTACAAACATTCGGAGTACGTCTCGTAGCCCTTGTGAACCTCGAAGTGGTGATTTTTGATGCGAAGAAACCTGCGCCTGGACTGGAGGGCCCTGGCGCTGCTGGGCGCCCTCCTTGCGTATATTATCCCTTGGCCGGGACTGGGCCAGGTTGGAGCCATGCCCGCGCTAATAGGGAATCCCATACCGGACATGTCCAATGCGAACAATAGCAATCTGCTTAGTAATAGTTATCTACAAAGTGATCATAGTCGTAGTAGTTTAGTGCCGAGCGTAGTGAGTGAACGTAATAGTGTAAATCCACCCGAAAATCAAAGTATTATTGCTGAATTTAATCCGAGCTTAACCATCCAATCAACTGCCATAGAAACATCCACAGAAATCACACCCCAATCCAATACCAATCAGCTGGAGGAGCCGATGGGCTTTATCATTTCCGCGGTGCCGAGCGCTCACCTGGCTGTCCTGTCGCGTACCGAGCGCAGCATTCGTCACCAGGAGCATCATCAGCATCAGCAACAGCAGCAGCAAAAGCAGCCGAAGCACCCGCACCATCAACAGCACCAGTCCTCACCGGCTGGCAATAATTTCATTGGTTCGAAATCGAAAAGACTGAGCAACTCTAGAAGTAATCTACAAATAAATAGCAGTAGCAACAATACACCCATCAGCAATCTGGACCGCAACGAGCGCTCCACCGTAGCCCAGTCCCATTTGGACTGGAACTCCCGCAAGATCCAGTTGTTCGTCAACAAGCACATCCTCCAGCTGATGCGGAATGGAACCGTGACTGGAACCTTGGATGAGAATAATGAATTCAGTAAGTAAATCCATAAATAATACACAAAAAAACCACCTTTCTGTCTCCTAAATACTTGATGAATAGCAATCAATTGAAGATCTTTTTGGAATTTTATAAATAGGCTCTCTTGTCCCACCCCCAACCTCAATGAACTTCAAAGTGGATGCCACCCATGCCCTCATTACTCACATATATTTTTGGTTTATTTTGAATATTTTTTATGTTCAACTGCCAGCCACTCCTGACTAGAGACTGCATAAACAACCAAATAAACTAATTCCTATAGCCATATGAAATATTTAGAATATAAAACAAGAATTGAAAACTTACTTCGGGAGGAGCCGAAGTTTTTATACCCTTTCAGTTAAGTTGCAGTTTTTTTTCAGATGGGATGATTCTATCAGATGGGAGATATACCCAAAAGATCAGATTAGTTGGGAACCGGAGTTGCATTATCTCAATTGTTTCCTATAATAAAAATTTAGAAAAGAGTAACAGCTTCTATACTTGTATTCATAAACACCAAAGATACGATTATTCGGATACATATATGGCAGTATTATGACATAATAGTAAAATAAAAAAATTAGAAAAAAAAAATTACAACAAAAAAAAATTACAACAAAAAAAAATTACAACAAAAAAATTACAACAACAAAAAAATTACAACAACAAACAAATTACAACAACAAAAAAATTACAACAACAAGAAACTACAACAACAACAAACTACAACAACAACAAACTACAACAACAACAAAAAACTACAACAACAACAACTACAACAACAACAAACTACAACAACAAAAGCTTACAACAACAAGGAACTACAACAAATTCGTAAATTACAACTACAAAAACAAAAGCAAACAAGAAAAATAAATAACTATTTTTCCGATTTTTCGGGCCTGCTTAAGTGCAACCTATGAGAATCGAGGAGGAGGGCGCTCTTTTTTAATTTATTATTAATTAATTATTTTTAAATATTGCCGCGAAATTAAAGCATCTTATAAAAGATTATTATACGCAAAAAATCGGTAAAATTCTACTCTTCATTACCAGTTTACTCCTAGGCGCCCTTAAAAGTAGGCAATAGAAATATGAATTTTAACTTTTCAGATTTAAGATTTATTAAAAAACATGTTTTTCTTTAGAAATTATATAAGAATTAGAAGCTCATTAGCCCCGGCAACTATATATACAATATATAAAAATTAGAATGCCCTCTGCAAGGGTATAAATATACAAATCGTTCCTGTGTGTGATACAGCGCCCACAAGTTGAAAGTTCTCATAAAACGCTGAGAAGCTGCGTAACACTCACGTTGAGCTGCCAAATAAATCGACGGACGGACGGAGGAAAGAGTTCTTTCCTTGGCCCGACTGTTTATGTTGAGCATCATTAAGTTAGACACTTGATTTGGCAATGCTGCGGCCGCCGGTATTGTATTATTTGGCATATAAATTCTTTAGTGGGCTAAGGGCATAAATCTTGCTTTAATTAACCGCTCGCCCTGATTAGCCGGGCTCCCTCTGGGATATGAGTCAGTCTAGTCAAGTGATGATCATGATCGTGTTCTCCTTTAGAAAGAGTCTTCAGACTCTCTTCGCTGTATAATATTTTAGTAATTAGTTTTTTTAATTTCCCGTATCTGTAAGATATTTGTAGCATTTTTATGAGTACTTAGTGCTGTTTTTAGCTGTCTTGACTTCAGGCATTTACATAATATACAAAATTTACAGATGGAAATTAATTCACAGCTTTATTTTTATTGACTTACTTCGCCGGTTGTTGGTAGCAAATTGCAGCACTGATAACTGCATTAAAAAACACCAAGCTGGCGAAAACTTGTTGTACAACTCTGGGCCGGTTTGCGTGCGGTTTTAAACGCGCTGCGTCTTATCGCCCGAACGCATCGCCATTGAGACATCATGAGCTCAAGATAGATATCATCGGGATTTTGTTTCGTTTCGGGTACAAATTTTTTTTAATTCATCGCATTCGGTTGTACTTAACACGGCCTTCCAGTGTCTTACGCTGCCCCTCAGGTGTTAATTTGATTTTGGACTCGATCAGGCAGCGATAATGCGAGTGGAGTGCGATAAGATTGAAATTGCCATATAAAAGAGCTTTTTATAAGGCTCTTTCCTCTGCTCTCCCCTGATGGACGAGTGCGTTTTGTGGGTGTCGAAGAAATGATTTTTATGGTCACGTTACGAGTGGAAGTGCTGGGAGGTTTCTCCCCCAATATTCACTTTCACAAGCGGCAGCAACTAATTAAGCAATTTGTGTTTATTAGTGGGGAGTGAATTTTTTATGGACTCTGAATTGTACAAAGTGCACCAAAAATCACGCTTGCCGTACAAACTTCACTTAATTGTGCTTAAACTTCCGTATAGACCTGATAAGATGGGAGACCATAGACTTTGGTTGCCCTCGGTATGAGATTGTCTGTCTTTATTATTTAGAAATGATGAAATATTAAAAATCTTAGTTGACATACATATGTAATATATTTTTGTATTTCTAGAAACTTATATTCAGTGATTGTTTAGCAAATTATACGTTAAGTTTTTCAAGAAGCTGAAAACATAAAGAGAAGAAAACTATGTATAACTTATATGCTGTAAAATCTCTCAAAAAATTAAGTCGCTAAGAGTCCCTGACAACTGCTTGGAAATTAAGCTGTCCAAACAAAATTAAAATTGCCAAATTTCATGACTTTTCCACTCCGTCAGCCTGCATCTTCAGATGCCACATCTCGTGGGGCTCATCAACCAGTTGACCTCCAAAAGCCAGTTGCAGTTATGGCCCGGCACAAAGTGAGGCAGCAGCTAACGGTGTCGTACTGGCCAGGAGCAGATCCGCAGCCTGAACCTGAACCCAAACCCGGGTCCGGGCTGAAAAACCTTTTTTTTGTACGGGGCGTGCATATTTTTGAGATGATATATGAAGAGTACTTGGCCCGGCGGCCAGACGGCAATTATGCGACTGATTTAGTGCGTGGAGCGATGCGATGGGATGCCATGCGAGGTGTGAAGTTGAGTGAAGTTGGCCTGGGCTTAGGCCGGGGCTCCACTGCAGCCGGTGGATGCTAAAAGCTTCCGACAGCATCTTTTGATAACTTAATTTACAGGCCCGACTTTTGCGGTCGCTCAGGTTGATGAAGTTGCTCCGACAGTTTGGCCAAGATTGCATCGATTCGAATGTGGTTACTTTCACTGTCACTGGTCTCGTCACGGGTCGGCCATGTTAATTGTCTTCTTAAATACTAGATCTTTTACGTTTTTATTTATTTTCCTATTTTATGCTGTCATGCAATGATGTTATGAATGCGATGGCATTCTAAGGCCCTCAAAGAAATCATTTTCAAATATTTATATGCAGCTGATTTTTTGTCAACAAAAGTCTTCATTTTTAAACATAGATTTGAGAAAATAACCTCGTTAAGACTGGATTTAGGGCATTACGCATTACAGAATCAAATTAGTAGATTCAAGAAAGAAACCTCAAATATTTTGTAAATTTAGATAATTGCATAAATTTTAATCCCCAGAAGATGAGTAGCAGCTATAGGACTTGAAAAGAATATAGAAAATTTCAACATACATAATTCCTAGACTCGATAGCCGGTCTATTATATCACTTTCCGCACATAATACGATAAATTAACTTTACACAAACATTTTCACTTTTCTACGTCACGGATACAGAAAGATCTTCTAGAAGATTTGTGCTTGATCTTACTTTTTTTGTGGGCTAGACGACTGCAAACAAATTTATTGTTTGATTTTTTAGCTTGGACATAGTTTAAGAGGAAATGGAAAGGTAAATATTTAGAAAAAATCTAATAGAACTAATTATACTCTACTCATGAGATACAATAAAATTAATTGATAAAAAAAAGCATGGGTAAAGCTACTAAACATTAGAAAATATACACTCAAAAATTTCAGAAAAATTCACGACGACAATTTAATTAGTAGGTATAATTTATTCGTTCACTCTCAGAAATATTTCCATCTGTTAGGGGAAGACAACAAATTTTGGAGATTATTTTTTGGTGGAATTGTGAGCGAATATGTAAGCGTGTGGGTGGCGGTGATGGGGAGACAACACTTGACAACTTATTGTCAGCGATGTGGCTCATCATCAGTCAGTGGTAGTGGTGCCGGCAGTGGTGCTTGATTTATGCGCCAGGCAACATGGGCATGGCGACTAGAAAATACCGCGAAAGTGTTTTGTTTTAGATAAGATTATGTACCATATAGACGGGAATAGTTTTCTAGCCAGCGGACGACGCAATATGTCAAATGGATTTTCCACCAAGCTAGCGTGGGTTATATGCTAGGGCTTCTCAGCTTCCTCTGCAAATGTTTTTCCGGCAGCTGAGTTCTTACTTATTTTAAGCCAGGTGGCAATGAACTGCTTGGCTTTGGTTCTCCGATCGCCTATCTGTTACATAAAAAGGTCTAGGCCACACAGAAGTTGGTCAAGACCCATATACCAGATATCTATCTATATTGACAAATATGTTAAATTATGCGTAAAGTTCATAAAACCGAAAAAAATTTCATAAACAGGCCCCCGAAGTCGTCGATGGTTTATGAACTTGGTCCAGCTATATAAATTACAATGATTAATGACATTTTGCACGCAGTTCTCGGCTGCCGTGGTTATTGGCGTTGTTTTACAATCATTTTTACGAGCAATTCATTTTCACCCAGGCCGGGGCTGGGATTCAGGTCCGACCAGCAGAAATTCAAGCGGTGCCCGGTGGCACAGAAACCACTCGCAACATGCCACCGATATGGTGGTTCACAATACCACATTTTTGGCAATGAATAAAAAGTGAAGGCTGTTTGGAAAATGGGGCGTATGAGTAATATGTGACTGTAAGCGATCCACAAAGGTTTAAATAATCTCTTCAATCTTGTATTTATGATTTCAATCGAAGCGAGTACAGAAAACCTATGCTAATACTTTCTTTACACACTCGGGCACTTTACATACTTCATTTACTCCATTTTTGAAGTTTTCTTTCGTTTGTCTGAGGTTTGTTTCATTTGCAGTTCGCATAGCAAAGCGATAATTCGAGCAGATACGTACTCGTCTATATCGACAGCTTACAGTACAGTCCATACCGACACGTTCATGGTCATTTGAGTCGTAAATCTGTGGGCCCAGACACGCGTTTCGCGGAGTAAGAAAAATTTGGGTTAGCACGAAATCGGATGAACACCCAAATATATGTACATATGCACACTGAAAGTATATGAAAAAGGCGGTCAACTTCAGAGAGCCACCCAAAAACAAGTGGTAACAGTCAAAACATGGCCACCTACAAGCTGAATATGCAAAAAGAAAAAATACCCAAGTCGGAATGAAACTGGATCAATTTATTAATGCACTTTGCGATGGCGATGCAAATGCATTTTTTACACGATTTTCATCGGTAACTCGAGGCCTTTTTACCCAACCGGATTTCGAGCAAATCAAGTGATTAATTCCAACGAAAATTGCTCACCGATAGCGCAGATAATGTTGCCCCAATGTTGTGAAATATTTGAAGCTAGTTGGGTTCATGTGAAAATTCAAAAACTCCAATCGGGCGCCACAAAGGATTGCCCCTTCCTATCATAAATATCATATCGAAGCTTTGAGATCGTTATCTTTGGAATTGCCCCACATAAACCATTTTTGCCCTAAGTGTGTCACATAAGTAGGTCTCTAGTAGTGCCCCCGGGGATTATAAATTAATTGCACTCTAATTGCCAATTGCCAGTGCTATCGTAAATCTAAAGTCAAAGAAAAGCGAACGCGCCGATAGAAGCAGATAAGGAAGGGTTGGGCTTGGCAGACTTCCACGAAGTGCTAGAGTCTGATTCCTAAGATATCTACACGGTTTCTCAAGCTTCTTCAAACGACAGGTGAAAAACTAACATGTTTTGTTTACTCAAGACAAACATTTGGGATGAGAAAAGCGAAAGTTCTCTCTTTCACTTTGGGTGCTGACTGATTATGTTTGAAAGCGAAGTTGATGGACAAGTGGGGATGAAGTGGGAGTTCTGGCTAATGCTAGAAACTTATTCATTAAAATGCTATTCGAAAACGAATCGAAACTTTTATTGATCTAATAGCTATTTGCTAACCTCATTTGAACCCTTAACGATCAATAGAAAAACTATTAGTTTGTTGCCTTCACGTGCTTGCCAAGGAAATTATTTCTTTGCGAGTTGAAAACAATTTATTAGCGACAATTCGCCGACTTGTAAATGACATATTAATGATCGTTTCACGGCAACAGAAAAGCAACAACCACAATCACTGCTATTACAGGCAAACAGCAACAATTATCGCAGGCAAACCCCGAACACGCGCACAAAATAACAAAATTTCAATTTACAAGAGGCGTATGTACATTATGAATCCGGTTTAAACGAAAGCCGACTCTCCGTGGGATTGAGATTGGACCGATTCGTATTGGAAACGAACGGGCTGTGAGGTATGGGCTGGCTCGGGTGGATCGTATTGGAGCCACCTCCTTCTCAAAATATGTTCACACTTAATAGCTCAAGTTAACAGAGGCAATCGACAAATTGCCGCACTAATATACCCGGCAAAATCATTTTCGGGGCGAATAAAAAAAAAAACATTTTTGCATGCAAACAGCGTAGCAGTGTCCCCTTCAAACGCCGTCTCCCCTGGAATCCCTGAAACCACCTTAATATGCGTGGCTACAGCTGGTCATAAAAACAAAAATGTGAGGAGTATTTTTAGGGGGGAGACACGAGACCCGAGATCCGAGATCCGAGACCCGCGTGCTTTAGCTCCCGCTCTATATGAGCTATTTAAGCTACTGGAAGCGGGTTAAGTGCGTGTGCAATTTGCGTAGATAAAACGCGGGACATTCAATCGCCCGGGGGAAGGGTGACTTGAAAATACTCAACTCGAAAATGACTTCCGTTGGTGAAGTGAAAAGCGAGGCCTCAAACCGAAGAAGAGGACGACTAATGGTTTGCCGGGTATCTTGCAGATACGCACGCTCCGCCAGATACATTTCGTGATCGCTGTTCACCGCGTGTCTGCGTTTGCGCGTCTTGCAAGTAGGAAGTGAACCCAATTGAGGTGATGACACACACAGCGAGTCCCAGTGCGTGCTGATGTTGTGCAGTGTATACAAAATTCTAATGACCATGGTGAGGGGGTGATGGGACGGGCGGGGGCGTAAAGGGATAGCGTGTGTCTGGGAGCGGGTATGCACTTACAAAAATTCCATCAGGTTATGCTCTGACAGTCTGTTGTTTTGAATACAAGGTTTAAGGTCATGTATTTTTTTATTTCTTTTAAAAAATAATATTTTCTAAATTTGTTCTTTAAAGTCTTTATTTTTTTAAGTGTTTTTCTGGGCTTGGGCCATTGACTTGCCACCCCTCCCCCATGTGCATACACGTTTTATTTAAACTAATTGACGCCGGCAGTCTGGGTGCAAGGTGTGCGGGTTCCCCCTGGCTGCCCTCAGCCTCCCACACCCACTCTCTGGCCACCATCTAACCCCCCTTTGGGACGGTGGCCATGTGTGCGAAGGTGCAATTGGAAAAGTGTCAATTGTTTGGGTTGGCCGGCAAAAGTCAGGCAGGGCCTCAGACCATCGGGCAATTGATGGGCGTCAAAAGTGAACAATGAGTTTCAATTAGTATCTATGACTGGACGCTGGATTATCCAGGGCAATGAGGAAGTCAGACTCTTTGAATAGTCTGGCTGATTGAGTCGAACTCTGTGTCTCTCCCAACAGGAACATGACAAAAGATTCTTGGGCCGAAAAGGCCGAGGGAGGCCTGGAATTCCTAAGGAAAGTGCTTCCGCATACGTGAAAATTCTTTGGCATTTCATACGCTTTTAAACTCACATTACGCCCCATTCATAGCCAGGGTATTAATTATCCCATTTGATTGCCCGCTGATCATCTTGGGATCTGGGCTCTTTAT
The DNA here is from genome assembly GCF_030179905.1 of Drosophila bipectinata. Lineage (NCBI taxonomy): Eukaryota > Metazoa > Arthropoda > Insecta > Diptera > Drosophilidae > Drosophila > Drosophila bipectinata. The sequence continues at coordinate 18,148,475 of NC_091739.1, forward strand.
GAGTTCACTTTTCTGGAAGATCAAACACTTTCCCCAGACAGCGGCACAGCGCTTCCGTGGCAGGTCAATTTTATGAGCGCCACTAAAAGTGCTGGTAGAAGTTTTAAGAGCTCTGCTCCGCAATCTGTTTGTTTTCAATGGCATTTTTTGGTCAATAGACCAGCCTCCTATGCATGCCGCTTCTTAACGAGCTCGCTAATTTGCCAAACAGCCCAACATCCAAACAGCCATCCATATCCACGAGGACCGAGATTATTTACTGCCGGCAAATAGCGGAAGATCTGCGGAGGCGATCATGGATGGCTGCCACTCTGTGCCAGTGGCTTCTTCAAGTAATTGAAGTGCATATAAGCTGTGGAGGCGATTGGGGAATATTCGATTTTATGGCCACTTTAGATGCACCAACAAAGGTCTGTTGCTGTTGCAGTTCCAGTGGCAGTTGCATAATGAGACAGGGCCCCAGTGACCCAGTAAGTGAAGTCAACGAGCTTTCAAAAAAGGGAAAATGACCACCCACCGACAATCAGAGACAATAAACGTTAACCCTTTATGTTGCCAGAACATAATATTGGGAAAAAACTTTACAGAGCTGTAAGTAAAAGGGTTAAATGGCCAATTTGCTGGACCCCCGACAATTGAAAGTGCTCTGCGCCCGGGGCCAAACAACTTGTTAACTTGTCCAACAGTTTTTTTTCGATTTCGTGGTCTTGTTCTGGGGGCATGTCTGCGTCTGCTTTCTTCTGCCACTCGTCTCGATTACTTCATTTGGCAAGAGACTGATTGACCCATTTATAAGCCGCTTTTGTGCATTTATGAATGATAATTCGGTGGCCGGCTATAGCCAGCAAAGGCCAGGTCCATTAGCGTTCTACAATGTAACCAATACGATTGGCCTTTGTGGCATTTCTCGCCCACCGGATTCGTGCCCGCCTAATTGACCACTCCACTGGCCAACTCGCTAGTGATATCGCATATCAGCCATAAAAAATTGCTCAAACCCGGCCATAGACAATGCATTAGATTTATGGCCGTCGCCAAGCGCGGCCTTTGTTGCATTTTATTCATTTTATTTTGACAGATTGTTGACAAATGTCACAGGAGCTTGTATAGTGCGGGGTGCCATGCTAATTACATTCGCAACGTCTCTGACAGCCTGTGACAGTCGACAGTCTGATAGTCGACTACCGCACACTCCCACGCAAAATTCGTAGACTCTAGCCACTCTATGATCTATGGGAAATGTCTTGGCTGGACCCGCCAACTTGAATGGTTGCCGTGCGCCAAATTAGCCAAGCACCTTAGCCTTAAATCAAGCTATCGGGCACAGATGCTAATTCAACTTTGTGGTTAGTGGGATATTTAAATAGGCAATCAGTTATATTTTCTGAAAACCGTGGGAAACAAAGTACTACGAATTTTTTTTTAAATTAAAAAGAGTATCACTCCATATCTGAGGTAAACAGTAGTTCTCCCTTAGTTAATTAAATCAAAGAATTATGGCAATGATCTCCAATTTACATAATTGTACAAGGAATTCCTACAGGAGGGCTAAACACAAAAAGGTCTTAACAAAAAGATTTCTACAACTGCGGATTATTCCTTAAGTGGTTGGACGGCTGCTGTTCCCCCCTGTAAATCCACAAAATCCAGTGCACTTAATCACCGGCACCACCGCGGTGGTGGAAGAGCATCAACACCGCTTGACATTAGCACGAGCCACTGCGTCAGCCCGCATTCGGATGGGGCTTTCATAATCAGTGCACTCGGCAGCCCTCTCCGGCACTGAATCTTTGTATCTCTATCTGGCAGCGGTGGGTGGCTCGTGTGGAGCAGCTGCTGCTCTGTTGTAACACCGAAATTGATGTACTTACGGCACGATCAATTAAAGTATTAACTCCATTAGAAATGGAGCGCCGTGGGTGTCGATTGAGGCAGCTGATCCCCGACCTGTGGGGGGTAGGCCTTATCCCATGCCTAATCCGCAAGGAGGAGCATCCATCAGCTTTTGTTTTAATTGAATTGAAATTCTTCGGCCAGGCAGCGATCGGATATAGATACGGATACCGATCTGGGATCTTAGGCGGCTAACGGTGCCTTGATTAGATTCAATTCACCTGCCTGCATTTCGTTTCAGATACGTTTTTATTTTGATTGAGATTGAGCGAGGCAACGCTACCAGTTTGTCCGGTGTGTGGCGCCTGTTCAACCTGTTGATTTGCTTATCAGGGGAGAATAGCGGGCGGGGGGAGGCGGGCGGCTTTCCACACCATTGCCACACAGTTGGCCAAAAGGAAAAGCTCTACCATTGGGCTCTACCTGGCTGGCTATCTGCGGCATTACATCAGCGAGCTGTCGATATCGTATTTACATATGGCAGATTGATTTGTATCTTGCAAGTCTAATGAAGATAAATGCTCCCCGATCGGATTGGCCCATGATCCAAACTGGGCGGTCGCTCACCTAATTGATTTGATTTGGGCGGGTGCCCAGAGCGCCAGAGTTAATTGCGTTGATCCAACGTCAGGTAAAATCAATGATTTTTTTTATCACTTTCTTTTTCTGTTAAGTTCAGGGCTAGGTTTTTTAAAGGTTTACCCAGATCCTCGCCAGTCATGTTTGCAATATTTTCATTTGCATTTTACGTCATTTTTAATTGCATTTTTAATGGAAGGTATTCATTGGGCCTGTATATGTAATTGTGATATGTAATTTAGTTTTTCATTAACACATTGTAGCGTAACTTAAAGTAGAAGATTTATGGGTGAATCAAATGAAAGCTAATGGCTAAAACAATTAAGCAAAGTAAATAATTGCTATTGATCTGGTTCTGAAATTGAATAACATTCTTAATAGTTATCTAATTGATTTTAAAACAAATTCCTATTTAAAATGAATCATTATCATAAATTCCTCTATGTGGGAATGGAAATTATTCCATTGCTATCTGAATAAAATAACTAAACGTTTAGGTTTTCGCACCTTGCAAAGCCATGTGCTCCACATAATCTATCAGACCAGCGGGGAATCTGCCGGTGATATATCTCACATACCCGTTACTCTGGCCATTCAACAGAATTTGTTTCCCATGAAAAGTGATTCCGTGTTGACCACAAATCAAGGAAAAAGTGGCAATACCCAGATGTGGGCTTGCGGACCCAGCCTCTGAATCAATTCAGTTTGGACTCAATCTCCGGCTACTCCAGGCCACTCCGAAGATGCTAATAGAAAGAACACTCAGTCGTAAGCCTAAAAGCATTACAATTCCGAGGTGTGAAAATCACAATCGGCAAAAAGTTTGCAGAAGAAGTATTGCCAAGTTTTATAACTTTAAATATTTATTTGAAAAGTTGTATTAAATAATGATGTTTACAAAACTTTAATCAAATGTTTGGCATTTGTTTTTGCACGTAAGAGGTATAATTTTTTTGTGTGCATTTCATTTCCTTGGCTCTGGGACAAGAAATTGCAATTTAAATGCCATAAATTAAAAGGAAAAGCGAAGATAGAATCCGGGGATAGAGTCATCCGCACACACTCCAATGTGTGTACTATAAATAATGCCCTAGGGCTGGCGAATTGACGCGCCGTGCAAATGAAATGAAATGAAAATTGAAATCGTAACGCGGTCGCGGTCGCAGTTCCAGTCGCGGTCGCGAGTTGAAGGCGGTTTTTATCGCTGAGCTGGAAATCGGGCGCTTGGCCTGCAAGTCGCCGGCGGGGTGATAAATCTTTCTATTAGCCAAACTGCGGGCACGTAAGGAGCTGCTGGTGCAAGGTATCCTCTGGATTCAGCCCATGGGCATGAGGCGGCTTTGTTAGCGCCGCCGACGCGACTGGCTAGGCGATTTTAATCGCGCCGCTGCATAATTTATAAATCCATTTTAATCAGCCAGCGCTCTGCAATTACTTTGTCTGCATTTAAATGTCTGCGGATGCAGACTCGAATGCGGATGAGGATCGGAATGGGAATGGGTAGGGGGATAGGGGCTCGAAATCGAGAGCGGGCGGGGATCCTGAACTTGGCCCAGCGGGGCAGGTGTTCCAATGGCATCTGCTACGTGGCCTAGGTGTGTTAATTCGAGCTCTGCGATTGCGTAGTTTGCTCATTGAGTTGTCAGCGGTTCAGTTCAAGTGGCCATGATAAATAGCCTGCAATTATGTCCATGTCATCGTTGTCTTCTCCGCCAGCACATCTCCTGCTGAATTTTTTTATGCTTTTTTTCGCCCCCTCTTGGGTTGCCAAATAGTCAAGCAAAAATGTAAAAAAAATAAATGCTAATTGAATAAACACGCCGACACACAAAGCAGCGCGAGAAAGCAACCAGTAGGGGCCATAACTACCTCCACACATGTGGCTCAGTACTTGTAGTTATGCTCTGTACAAATTGACACTAATCGGTTGACTAAATACATATGGAAGGTATTGCTGGAAAAACAAAGCCAGCTACTTGCAGTAGCGATTTTTTCCAAGAAAACTAAGCGCTAAGTATTTAGATCATTGAAAGTTAGCCACCATAAAAATGAAAATGGTATGCAAATTAGGGGAAATATTACGCATGGAAATTTTTCCAAGTAGCATGACTCATTCCTTTACTGAATATGTTCCGATCCTCCTGGGATCCCCTTGTTCGATTTCAATTGAAAAGCTATTGATCTTGGCAGTTTCTCGAACTGCACTAGGTCACTCAGTCACCCCGTCAATCGGCGAGCCAATCAAGCCACCCAATCAACCGCCAAAGTTCAGAATCCCATTTTGTGTGTTAGGAGGAGCGTGCGCCTTGAATTGATTGTGATTGTGACGATCACAGTTGCCTACTAACTTACTGAAAGGCCATTGATCTCTCGGAAAAGAAATGCAAAATTTATGCAACAAAAGTGGAAAAATAAGAAGGAGCGTAGATGGCAGGGTCATTAACTGAGCGATTGCAACGCGGCTTGCAAATGGTTCGTTCGGCGGTCAAATTCATAAATCAGTGAGACAAGAATGCAGCTCTATCCCAGAAGTATATTTTGCAGATAAATTGATGATAGGCAGCTGGTGCGATCCATTGACTAATAGTGTTAGATTCAGCCATGGCCGATAAGCGTTTTGTTACGACACAACGCACCAGAACTGGCCCGCCAATTGTCATCAATTATGTTGATTAATAGACGGCCCAAAGCGCGGACTTGTGTTAATAGTTGCGGTGCGTTAAGAGGGCGGCTCTTTTCTTCCCTGGCTATAAATATAATTTGGCAAATAAACTCGGCCGTACCTTATCGGTTATTGCTCTAACATTCTGCGATACTAATCTAACAAATTTGCAGTCAGCTGACAAGTTTTGACGGAATTTGCCAGGAATTTGTGCGAAAATAAGTGTTTATGTTTTGCGACTTTGACTTGCCGTCATGTGGAGAGGCTTACTTTGAAGAGGATTTGGGCTTCCTTATGCATTCTTAGTTCTGTAAGTGGAATAGCTTTCCCACACTAAATTTTTAAGCTGCACTCGGAAAAATTTTCTAGTTTTGGGGATTAAAAAGCAATTTGAATAGAGCTATGTGCTCCTGGTGCTTGGGTAGTTTTTTGAGTGTAAGTATGTTTCCATATCCATTAGATAGTCAAACATATCGTCAGACCCACCCAGACGACAGCATAATTGATCTGTCTAATGCAGCACATGCAGCGATGCATGTTTGTTGTTGCAGATACAAAGATACAAAGATGGAAAGATACATTTCTGCTCGCTTAATTGCGAGCTACACGCTGCGAGTCTGCTGCTCACTGATTAGCTGTTGAGTTATTAGCAAACATAGACATACATCCATGGGAGAGATCTGAGATCTCATCTGAGGCAATCATTCATTTGTCCGTTCAATCAACGGCGGCAGTCGCAACATCATTGGAATTATGCAAACAAAGGTGCCACACAGAGCGTGGAAAGCGATCTGGACAGGATTGAGGGACAGTTGGACAGCTGGACAGGGCGGACGGTTAGACAGCCCACTTGACAAAGACAAAGCCAAACAAAGCTCAAAAGGTTTCATTGCTTAATGTCACGGGGTTCCAGCCGAAGCGACTTAAACTGATTTATAATTGCGATACGTCTCTGCAACGCGATACCAGCCGATCCGATGCGATATAAACTTTTGCAAATAAATAAGCGCCTTATTCCAGGCGATGACAAGATTCCCGACTCTCTTAAGAACACACACACACCGGTGCCGGGTCTGTGGGCAAAAAAAAAAGGCGACAAGTGTGTAAATTGAAACCCATTTGCCTGCCCAGATTCAGACCAGAATCCCGACTCTGGCTGGGTGTTAAAAACAAGCCGTGCACACTAGATTGCTGGCTGGCTAGGATGGCTAGGGAAAAAATACGAAACGAGAAGGGACCACCGACTGCGTCCCTGCCATTTAACAGCTACTAAAAACTAAAGCGATCGGTAATCGTCACGCCAAGACAATGCTCCAATGCTAAATGAAGTACTGGAAAATAATATAAAAAATCTGGCGTCGGAATCGGAATTTTATTGAGGCGCCGAAGTTTTCATGCCCTTGTCGATTATTTTTCTATGTCTACTTGTGTAAACTATCAATGATAGAGGTCAAGAATAACAATCCAACTATAAATAGATTTATTAGGCTGAGAGGTAATTGCTCTAATGGTAAATTAAAGATGCGACAGGAAGAGTATAAATTAGAGAAAAAAAAGTATGTCGTTTTATTGATTAACACTTAATTCTCATCATAGCAGGCTATAGCCATATTCTACAATGAAAACATCTTGTTAAACAAGTTCCAAGCTTTTAGGGCTCTTAACAATCCATAAAGGAGGAAATTTATCTGCTGATAGACAATCCTTTTCCCTAGCCAACAGAGCTCTAGATACTCTTTTCCCACTGACAGCATAAAATTGAATAAAAATAAAAAACAGCGTCAAAACAGGCAACAAAATATGCGTAATTATCGACTAGGCTTACGAGTCCTGGTAGCCCATTCAGTTTTAAAGCCCCAGCTTGCCAGTCAAGCGCAACCGACTGAGACAAGTCTTGGCCTAAAGACTCGGGATACACATATCTATATATATGTAGGTATGTGTATATATTTAAAGCCCAAGGGCCTTTGAGTCTGGACTTTGCGGCATCCTGGCGCTAAACGAAACCTGCAAAGAGGCAACAATGCGATAAATTACCCGGCAGCTAATTTAAATGGCTTCGAATGGGGCCGAACGCAGGCCAGCGCAGCGAGCCATAAAAACCCAATCGAAACTAGATCTGATTAACTTTGATTTATCGTAGGTGGCAAGACTCTCTTGGCCAGCTAAATTTAGCCAGGCTTCGATTCTCCTGCCTTCCGTAGATTCGCTTCAACTTCATTAGCTCGGCTCGACCCGGCGGACCTTTTGGATTGAATTGTAGTTCTAAACATCCAGGCGTGAGCTTGAGTAATGTGGAGGCGTCGGGTGGCCACATATTTGCACTTTGACTGCCCGACTCCAACTCTGGCTCTGGCAGAGATTTTCGTTTGGGGATTTTGACTCATGCCCAGGGCCAAGTTTAATGGCCTAACGGCCTTGTTAGCGGCAACTTCCTCATGCAATTTGCATGTAAATCGTTGACATTATTTTGGTAGGCAGTCCCCTACTCATCAACTCGGTCTATGACTCCCTCACGACTTCAGCCCCAGACTCGGTTACACACCCAAAATCCATGGTATTTGTATGCACCAGAAAAATAAAATGCATTTTTATAAGTAGAGCATAAAACCAAAATTTACATTTCAAAAAAAACATTTTTTTTAAGGAGGTCACTTAAAACAATGATGTAACTAATTGTATTATGAAAGTGTACAAATTATTATGAGGTCTTAAGTAGAGAATTTTCCCTAACAGAAATTGTATTTTGGATTAGTATTCTTTCTGTGTACTTACATGTGGGCGGGGCTGTCTCTAAACGATGTTGCCTAGACCATAAATCCCCAACAACAAGGAAACTTTATTCGGTGGCTGACAAGTCAACAAAAAATCGCTTGCGAGTCAGATGAAGATATATCCTCCGCGAGTTCAATGCCACAGGGATTTCGCATGGTAGGCATTCATAAATTGCATGCAGAATGCGCATAATTTGCGGATCGGAATTAAAAAACAATAATAATGTCAGAGACCAAAATTCCATTACCCAACTGCAATTTGTCAGTTGGCGAAGTGCAATTAAGGCAAACAGCATCAGAGCTGAGAGTTGAGAATGGCATAAATTAATTTTCGGTAGCTGGCATCATAAGTATATTGGTTTTATACGCAATAAGTATCTGGCATAAGTATCTGACAGATACGCACGCCATGGTGGCGCCGCCGACATTGATCTTGGCACATGTTCGCCTTAATTAGACTCAAAATCGAAAGCCAAAAGCGAAAAGCCAATCCCTAAGCCACCATTTAAATGACAAAATGCCTCCGAGCCAGTTTTTGGTTGCGGGATCAGCACCATTATCCAATATCCAGTGTCCAGTACAGCGGTATGCGGTCAGTATCTTTTCCGATTTCCGTTTCATTGGCTGCGGTTTGGGGGCAGTAACAACTTGTTTTTCAACACTTTTTAATCAGGCTGACAACACACAGTTAAGGTCAGTCGGCGGATCACATTAATTACAAAAGAGCAGGCACCGAAACACGTTGCAACCATTAAGGAACAGAAGCGGAGTATCCGCGAGATACAATATCGGTGCGATCTGCATTTGCATGCTAATGAAAGCGACACTGGGGAGTTGGTCTTCGCTCGTCGCTCGTCGGTTGTCCAATTAGCTGATTGTGCGACGTGTTTTGGCAAACGATTTCCACAACGGGCCACTGGCAACTGGCGATCCTGGCCAGACGCGAGAAGTTATGTGATCAGTGCATGATCGCGGTCATTGGAGCAAGTGCGTCCCAACCAGACGATGCCATCAATCACAAGCTACGGAGTGTGTGTGGGATCTTTCTTATCGCCCTGTTCCGCCTCCGCCTTCGAAGCGGCATCCAGATCCGCCTTCGCCTTTTCAAATAAAAAGCCATAAAATTAATGAGCGATCATAAAAATGCACTCGAGTGGGACAGCCACTTCCAGAATGTCGCACAGTAGCTCATACTTAGATAGATACTCTCCGTATCTGGGCGATAATTAAGTGGCCAACCAGTCGTAATTTCCTCATTTTGTTGATGCCACTTTTGGCTCCGTAATCCTCGCATTATTCACGCACTCTGGCGCGTTGAATCTATGATTTATGCAACGCTATGAGTACCCAATAATATACATACATACATGTATAATGTATTCTTCGTAGTACCGAACAAACAAACACAAAACAATAGTACCAAACGAATTACAAATGTCTGGAACATGGCCTACAAAATGTAGCGCAAATTATGGCACAGACATTCATTTGTTCGATCTGAGAAAATCAGGTGCTCTGCAAGTGTTTCATCAGGCAACAATGTTGCATCAGTGGGGCAGATGTATCGGAGATGTTGAAAAACTGTGTATGTTCGACTAAGCCAGCGGAATGCAGTTTAAATGAATTGAATCATTAATTTGATTTAGTTTATTGTACGGTTGAATGAAACTCTTTCTGCACTATATACTAAATATTTAGTTCAGTATTCTCAAGAACCGACTTTTCTGCAAGTGCACTGAAGTAATTATGAAAACAAGTAATGAGTTCCTAATAAATAAATCAAACTGACAGTCTTAGAGATACCTATTCCAAGCGTACCTTTGCCGAAACCAGTTGGCTCACACTCGCACCAAAAACCTGGCAAATTTCTCACTCAATCTGGCCAAACATTTAACGAGCCCATTCACACATCATGAAATCAGAGCACGCATAAACTAACACCAATAGACACAGCCAATTGCACTTGCCACACCAGCAAAGTGGCCAGGAAAGTGGTTAGATGCTTGTTGCCGAGCTATGAGATAAGCAAAAAGCGTCTGGCCCACTATCAGATACCAGATACTAACCGCTTTTATTGCCCACTTAGCCGGCGAGTGCGGCAAGCTAATAAAAATGCAGGAAAAGTATCTTCATCTTCATCATTCGCTCAGATGGGATGCAACAGCAATGTCTGCTGCCAGCAAGGGATTTACTCAATCGCGATCGATCGATCGATCCGGAATGGGGTTATTGACGCATGTTTCGGCCTCCTCACGCATCTGCGAATTTTTTCTTTTTTGGCTGCATTTGGCTGTTTTCATTTCGGCTGCAAAAACAGAAGCCGAGAAGAAATCACCACACTAAGCAAACAGTACTACTTCTTCAATTGCTGATTTCAGTTCTGCAAACTTTTGTTATTATTCTCTCCTTTTTTTCGGTTTGGTTTTCCGGCTGATTAATGCCTGTCCGTGCCACAGCATGCGATTTTTTATTGGGTGCAACAATCATTTTTCCAAAAGAAAATATTAATAGAAATGAAAACAAGCGAATTGGCTCCACCGGGAAACTGGGAGAGTTCGTGTGGGTTCCACCACTGGAGCCGACTCCAGTCCAATTATTTTGTTTCGCAGACCAAGTCAATAAACAGTCGCCAGATAGCCAAGCATAATAAGCAAATCTCCTACCGAGGAGAAAGAAGAAAGTCCGCCTGCCAACGAGAACCGAAGAAGGTGGATCGCTCGATTTTATGCCGGCATAAATTGGCCAAAAGGTGTCGAGACCGGCAATTTGCATAAATCACAATTACATTGTCAATCGATAAACGATCGGGGGAGAAGTTGTTGAGCTGTGAATTGTGGCACTTCGAGTTGTACACAGAAAGAAATCATTAAAGATTATTAAAGCGCTTAATTTTATAATCTTTTCAAGCATGCTTATCAAATAATACTGTGTATTTTTTACATTTTATGTATTTTTAACTTGATAATTGTTTTTTGTCTCTTATTTTTTGGCTGGTGCACCTGAGGTGTTTGCTATCTGCATCTACTAGCCGACAGGCAAGTGGTATGACAAATGTTCCGCTGGACAGACAGAGACACAGGCGCTGGCAAAGCGCCAGACCTTGTTAGGCGTTTAAAAAAACGGGGGCCCCCAACAAAAGACTGGCTGTCGCGTGCTCCGGTAAACCGACTCTATGCTACCTTTGCAGGTGGTCCAACTGGATGGCTGAGTGAATGCTGAATGCTGAATGCAATTTGCTGCATAATGGACCCGATAATTGGCCAAATTGGCGAGCCGATCATCTCGAGCAGAGCCACACAGCAGCAAACACTTGGGCAATCATTTATTCACTCGGTTGTCTGCGTTTGTGGGTAGTCCAATTTCACGGCACATTTTGAGGTCGAATTAATGCAAACACACTTTGGACCAAATTGAGTCAAAGGCAGCTCCGAAAATAGATCGTCAGAAGTATCTAAATATCTTTTAATTGTCTGGCACATCGTAAAGATTTTCTCGGCATTGGAGATATTCAGACAGCAGAGGCAGGCGGCAGATGCAGATGGCAGTGCTGAAAGCTGAAATTTCCTCGATTTTGGACCGTATCGGATCGAATCGAATGGTATATCGTATCGGATGATGCATGGCGGCGACAATAAAGCGAAACATGCTATCCGAGCATCTCAGCGATATCTCCGACAGACTCTTATCTAAATTTGTGCTTGTAGTCTGTTGTTTATTATTGCTATGAGTTTTTGTTGAATAACAATTTAGTTAACAATTTTTATGCTGATTTCTGTTTTGGAACTAGAGCGTCACTTTCACTCTCACTCTTAAGGGGAAGGAGCTTCTCTCGGGCTACGAAATATTTATATATTTCTTTATTGGCCGGGCGGGCTTTTAATGTTCGGTTGTCAAGCACTGACAGATTTCTTATGGCTCTATTATACTTTGGAATTTTTATGGGCCGTTTTCCATCTTCATTGAGCAAGATTCCTTGTCCAATAATATCTTTATGATTATCTAATTAATGAGCGTTTAAACGGACATTACTGACTGGCTTCCCAGAACAATCTTTGGACATTTCTCATGAAGATTGACGCGACCAATAAAAATTAAGTGCGGACTGGTCAATAATTTCCCAGTCAGTTTTCCAGTTTTGGTTTCTGTAATTCTTGATATTTTTTAAAAGTAATCTGATAGTTGGATACGGGCGGTGTTGGACGGTAACTCAATATTTGAAAGAGTTCTTAAGAATTCCAATGCCAACCTTGATCGTCTGATATATCGGTCTGGTCTATAACTTATGCCATCCCTCCGCGATGAGGTAATATTCTCCGATGTTTGCCTTTAATTTTAACTGCTCACAAGGCGTCTGGCGTCAGGTTTGTTTATCACATTTTGCCAGCTACTTGCAGTCATGTATCTTGCAGATACACAAACATCCATACGTACACTCATTTAGAGACATGCACGTCAGGGTGTGAAGTGCGAATTACCGAGCAGGAGCAATAGCAACAACAATTTGCATTTGCGTTCAATGAGCCACTGACCTAAGTCAATATATTTTGCATCGTGCCTGGCAAACAAACGTAGTATTAAGTGTATCTGTATCTGTATCGTATCCGTGCGCCCTGCATTTGTATCTGTATCTGCGCCAAGTGCTCACTTGCGGCCCACTCGGTTGCCCCCCGATAATTATGACGTTTTCCGATGGCGTTTCAGTCCATGTCTTGGTCACCGAACAAACTATACTCTTGAATGGGACGGCGAAATATTTCCCAATGACTAATGTAGACAAATAAATATTTCTCTAAAATGATTTGTATTCATTATTCTTTAAACAAATGGAAGAAAATGGCCAGCGGAGAAAGAATATATAAATCAAAAATTCATTTTTGTTTCAGCTGCATATCTGGTATTGTTAAAATAGTCTTTGAAATTTCTAAAAAAAATATCAGTTTGAAAACATCTATTTATAATAGAAGTACTCTTTTAATAAAAGAGTATTTAAAAAAATCGAAACGAAATAAACTGTCACCCAAAGTCGATGCTAGGAGGCGATAAGCAAAGTGGCAAAGTGTCGTATGCGGCTTCAATTGCATTTTATGGGGCTCAGACTCGATTTTCACTTGCCGATACTTTTTTGTTGCTGCTAATTTATTTGCAACATTTGCTGTTTACTGTGAATTAATTGCAAACGCAACTAAGCACGGTCTGCACTATTTACGCCCCGCACAAACACCGATGCAGATACATTTACATTAACGTTGGCCGCTTCGGTGAGGTACGGAGTGCGGTGTATCTAATAGATACGGCTCGGCTGCATTCCTACTACCATTTGGAATTACACTTTGCGATAGTGACACCACATACTCACACACTCGCACGTGCTATCTGGATCAGTTGCAAATGTGTCTGGGCATCAACATTTGAGGAAGCATTAGCTATTCACACAAAAAAAAGGAAAGCGATGGAGTGGGATGACTCCCCCTTTTGGGACTCCTCATAGCTGGTATCCACGCTCTCTCCCCAAAGGCAATTCAACTCAAATCGAGCATTCGATCAACTAATTAAAATGTTATTCCTCATGTCAAATGTCTAGAGGGCTGGCGACATCTAAAAATACAGGCCCACAGATTTCCTCCCAGGCCCATTTTCATTCCCCATTTCCTTCCAATAGAAGTTTTCAATCTCCAAAGTTGACAGGCGACAGTATGGCTATGGGATTCGTTTCGCTCCGCTCCAGTTTGGTGATTTCCGCCTATATTTTGGGGAACTGCATAATATGTGTGTCAGCGAACGAATTGTCGCCATGTCAAAGGGGACCAAACTCTTTGAACTTTGAACTGGAGCTTAATTTATCTGGTCACGGCTGAGTTGGGAACTTTTTCGCCTATTCGCTTGGGGAGCTATTAGTGGCTCCGTGATGGTTCTTTCTGTGGTCGATACTTTTTTCTGGATGCCCCCAGCGTTCCATTGCGTTCATCTTTGCCGGCTGACTGGAACCATAAAATGCAAAACCTCAAACCATTGACACGACCAGATCATCAGCCCGCATCTGTCGCTTTGGCCGCATTGAATAATTTTAAAAGCCGCCAGTCTGCACATGCTAAAAATGTTTTATGGACTTCTGTTTCTCTTTGCTTGTTTTATGTTGAAAAAAATGCCGTCTAACCAGACGCTGGTACGTCGCCGTCGACAGGCTAAAAAGTTGGCAACTTGGCCAACAACGGTTAACAATTTGACAACCGCGACTTTGACAGCCAACGCCAGCTCAATAATATATATGCGACTTATAACAGTTTAAGTTTGATTTTTTTCTGTCAAATAATTAAGAGTTTCCATTTGTTGCGTTGCATAAATCAAGCCGAGCCTTGCGAAAATTTATGCTCTCTGCCCCGTCAAAGCTAATTGATTCGTGATAGTTTTCGGACTCAGAAATGGGTTAGGATCATACTGGGAATTCAAGTAATCATTGCATCGCATGCAAATACGAATATGATTGCGATTGCGAATGTGAATACAATGGGAGCGGTTGTCATTGGGGGGCGGGACGCAGATACACCCATCCTAGGTCTGGACCTAGTCTGATAACTGCTGTCTTATCTCTGGGCCACGGCGACAGTGTTGACAACCTCCCACTCCCTGCTAGCCGGGTGACACAGAATCGCAATCGAGCGAGGCGGGCTTTAGTGGTCGCGTCTAAAATTTATGATCGACTTAATGGCAAATGTAAATATTTGGCACAGAGGTCAGAGATCTAAGGCAGAGCAGATAGTTGTCTTGGGGATTGCCATGTGTGACCCTGAAATAGGGGTGGGGACTAAGTGGCTTTAAAGTTGGTATAATGGAGTTAGGAAAGGGGCTAACTTCGGCTTAGAACCTTGTTCAAAGACCAAAGTCAAAGCCACGATTTCGCCCCGTGCGATCAGTTGGTCCAATGATCAATGATCAATGGAGACTCTAATGGCCAGTCAACCAAATGACTCAACACCTTCCATGGAGCAGGTATCATAGCTGCGGCTCGCGACGGCTGGCTAGAACCGATCCCGGTTTGTTGGAATGATCTGTCTTGGCCTAAAAAGCGCGGAGCGTTGGGGTGGGCGGGGGTGAAGCTGAGGAAGAGCTGGAGCGGCAGGAGGTACGAGAGGCAGGTGCCGGGAACAGGAACGGGAACGGGAAAGGGGCAGACATGGTTGCTGTCGCAGACGCAGCCACAGACGACGCCACTTGTCTTGTCGTGTCTCAAATTAATTAAAGACTCATCTACATATTTCATTTCCACTCCAACTGGTTGTTTAGTGGACAAGAAAAAGCCGCGGCTAGAAAATGCGGAAAACACAAAAAAAAGCCGAAGCTGGGGCACAGAGATCTCTGCGGGCGCCTCCGAAATTGGCCTGTCACTGGTCACGCACTCGAAGGCCGACTTGGGGGCGTGGCTGTGTTTTCTTTGATGCAAAACATTTTACAGTTTTTAACATCTCTCTTAAGATATTTTTCAAAACATAATTTTTGGACATATTTTACATATGTTTGTTTTTAAATTTTACAGCTTTTTTCCGCTCGTAATTTTTTACATAATTTTCATTCGTTTGTTTTTCTCCCTCGGGTTGTATTAATTTGTAAGAACGAGCTGGCAGGCCATTGGATCTGGTGTTATTTAAATGCGGTAAACTTTCACTGGAAAACTTTTACCTAATCGGCTTTTGTTCGGTTCGGGGTTCTCCTTTGGTGGGCCAAGCCACTCGATTAGACAATGCTTTTCGATGGGGTACTGCCCATACTTTACACGTTATTAGTCTAATTTAATCAAATGAAGGCATTCTCAATAGCCGCATTCATTTTTCATTAATGAATTGGGCCCAGATGGACGCCCCGAGATATCCCCCCTAAGACCACAAACGGTAGCGTTGATAACTTTAATTTATCTCGGGGAGAAAGCCAGAATCTTCACAAATGTGAAATGCCCAATCAAAGGAATTCCAAAGTCCAAAGTGGTCGTGACAAATCCCATCAATGCGTATAGATCTCATCCAGCAGATATTAGAATATTTTCCATTTAGATTAACCATTCCGGAGGTACTGATTGCAACATTTCGCATTATCATTTGCCATATGCAGCCATTTCGGTGGGCGTTCTTTTTTTGTTCCTTTTTTTTTTGGGAAACCACCCTTGGCGGGAATCCCGTCTGTCAAGACGATTGTAATTTATATTTTTGCGCATTTGCTTTTATCGGAAATTGGCCAATAAGGTATTTGGTTGCAGGATATCCTTCCACTCCCCTCAACACTGCCAAAAAATGCATTTCGATTGCCGACCAAACAAAGGAACGGGGCGTAGGGTGCGAGGTTTAGCCAACTGTGAATTGAATTTGGCACTCAAACGATTGTTTGTCGATGGGTGCTAATATGAGATGCGAATTTCGAATACTGAATACTGGAATAGATACGGATTGCAATTTCTCCATCCAAGCATGAAATACCAAAGATTTAGGGTGAGAACTGGCCCTGTTTTCCCAGCAAACACTCTCAGCCATTCACACACACAGTTTATGTAAGCTGCTTTTGGTTTTCTTAATAAAAAAAGTAATCACCTGCAAATGCTAAATAGATCGGCTTATCATACCGCCCACGGTTTGATTTATCGCCGTTTATCTAAGCAGGAATTGCAGCCAGAAGGCGGTGGGAAGTGGCAAGTGGAAGTGGCAGCGGCAGTGGCATGGCGCAGCTTCGTGGTAAAGATTTATGGCCCGGCCAAACGACAACTCAATAAACTGCCACTAATTGGGCTTTAATAGAGGCGCTGTCTATTAACTGTTAACTCTTCATTGTCATCTGGATCGGGGGACAGACTCAGAGACATGCATGTGTAATGAAACGGAGTCTCCATTGATTGATATGCTCGCCTCCAATTCAAATCAAATTGTCAAAATACGCTGCCCACGATCATAAATTAGTCGGATCGAGCAACAAAAGGCCACAAAAGACGGCGTGGCACAGTAGTGTGTTGAGGGCTGGGGGTTGGAGGTCCAAACAAAGCGGATAATGCCTCGACCAGATATTCCCAAAGATATTTTTTATGATCATTGATGGCTGGCATACCATATTATGTTAAATAACCACAAAAGTGATCGTAAATTTTCATAAAATGTCACGCCAAAACGTCACACTTCTTTTTTGTAAGCATAATTAAAAATATAATAAAAAGCCATTCCATACATATATGTATGAATGGATTTGTTTAACTAACCACGGCTATATCATTTTTTGTCAACTTCAAATTTCCTTGAAAGCCTGCTCATAAATTTCGGCTGGTTGTCTTTCACAAAATTAAGGTCTCATTTGCATAAAATGCGTCGGTTATCGGGGAATATCATCGATCCATCGAAGGATAAGGTGATCAAGAACCCAGCCGTCCCAACATAACTCACCCGAACACTTCATATTTTTTGACATTTTAATTATTGTCAGAGCGTGACAGCCATTGGAGCCGATTTTATTATTGTTGTTTCTGGATGCCACCACCTCCAGCCCTCCACCCCCAGCTCACTACGTGCTTAATATTTGGGTAATTTAAAGCAGCCCAGAAGCGTGCCAGGAATTTGGATATACGACGGTATTTAATTTCCAAGTTCGAACTTTGGATTTACCCACACGACTGGCCGGTTCAATGAACTGATCTCCATGCTTGATTGAACTCCACACGGCCCGTTGATTGATCAATAAAAGATCATTTGATTATCATTATGCACTTATTTCACACCTCAGTCGGGTTTTGTATTGTTATTATTGCCGACTGTAATAACCACATAATAATAAACCGACAAAAATGGGAAAGATTGTCTGTGAATATTACTGGCAATCTTATCAGACATTCAAAGGAAATTTCATTCGAAATAAATGTTTCCTTCATTGTGGAATTTTTTCTAAAAGCTTATTAATAAAAGTACAAATAGGAAATAGTTATAGTTTTTAAAGCTTAATGGTTCGTATAGTACATATTGTATACATAGTATGCATGTTCATAGTATAGTATATTAAAAGGTACTATTCTTTATTAAAAGTTATTTGATTAAGAAATAGAATAATAATTTACATTCATAACTATAAAAATAATAAAAAATAATAAATAAAAAATAATAATATAAAATAAATAGAATAAAATAAAAAAAGTAAATGCTTCAACAATCGAAACATAGGCCCCGGCGAGATTCGAACTCACGATCTCCTGTTTACTAGACAGGCGCTTTAACCAACTAAGCCACGGCGCCACATGCTGTGCCCAGCGACAAAGTTCTACCACAAGCAGAGAACATTCCGTTGCCTATCAACCCTCTAGCGTGCTCATTGGTTTTATTATGTTCTCCGACCTAAAATTAGAACCGACTAGCATCGGGTGAAAGAGAGGAACTTTCCCACAAGAATAAACCACACATCCATACATATATCTAAATTATTCTTTTTAACAATTTAATACGCTAAAAGTTGTCGCTGTCCGACTGCACACAAAGGCACACATACGGAAAGATAAAAAATAAGAAAAATTACTTTTGTTAACTCGAGCAAAACAAATCGTTTTTTAAATGAGCCCCGAAGAAAAGAAGTCACACCACGCCAAACACGACGCAAGTGAAATGCAACACCACATGGCATTCAAAGTGAAAGGCTGTCACTGGGCCGCCGGCCTCCCCCAGACCTTGTCCCCTGTCACTCCAGTGGGAGGAGGACCCCTGGCCTCTTCGATTTTAACAAATGAACTGGCGCTCTTAGCATGTCATTTGTTTAGATTTCTTTTATTTTTCGTTATGTTAGTATTTGTTTTTTTAAAAGAGTTGGGAGGCAGAGCAAAGGAATGTCCGAAATTGCCAAACACTCAAAAAAGAAATGGAGCATTTAATCATAGAGCTGGAAGAAATTTTTGGTGGAAGGGAGAACTTGTAAATCAAATCGGGTATAGGGAACGCAAACGATTTGGTCTTTAAACTTTGGAGGAATGGGAGCAGAGCCTCATGTGTTATTTATGTTTTTTCCTTTTCGCCGAAACTTAACAATTTCCGTATTTGAAAAGAAGAGGTGGAGGAAAATAGATTCCCTGTAAATAAAAATGCATTGCCTTTGTTTGGCTTAGCTGAAGTTGCAACCGAAGTTGCAGTTGCAGTTGCAATTAAAGCTGCATATAGGGGATAAGCATGTGGGCCATAAATTGCCCACCTATTGACAGCAATATTTTATGATATTTTTGCGTCTGTTTATCAGCTGGCACAGTTTCTGTCGAGTTGAGGTAATTATTCAAGAATCAGCATCGTACGAAGGCATACCCTCAGCATTCCCATATGTCAATGGTTTATCCCTGCAGCTGCACCATAAAAAACACACATCAATAACGAATGGTTAGGGATTTAATTACTTGTTCATATCATATCATCCGTGCCATAAAAACTACATTTTTGGCGTCGTTCAAGTGGCCACTCAATGGCTCCTTAGACCGCCATAATCGACTCTACTAATAATTTTTTATGAAGAACAGCTATTTTCTTGCCACAGCCCAGCAGCTGGCTAAGATTTCAATTACCAATTGCTCCCGTAACAAGCTGTGTATTTATAAATTGATGTTTATTACGCACAAAGTGCATAAAGTTCATTGAACGAACTGCGGCCAACAACAAAGTGCTGACACACTTTGGCCAGCCAACTGCCAACTGACAAGGAGGCAGGCGGTCCCCCGGAATCTCGCACGGCCTGCTGCCTCCACTCCCGAAGAGTGTTGGACCACACAAGTGGTTTGACCTTAAACGGTGCTGAACTTGAATTTGGTGTCTGCCTCTTTCAATGTTCGATTCTCAAGTGCAAGGCGGCAATTTCAATTAACCCGGCTCGATGATCGCCATAAATAATATCTGCCATAATCCCACTTAAGGCATCTTCGATTAAGTACAGTTGACAAATTTGCCCGGCAATGGAATCTATGATTAGTGGACTCCCAGCTGGAAAGGCATTTTACTTTATCTTTCATTTATTACTGCCGGCAGTTGGCAGACTCTCGTGGGCCTGACGGCTCACCAGGTGTCGGATATGTAATTAACCACTTTTGAGTCGGGCCTCGGCCGGCACCCTGACATCCTGACACCTGGGCCCAGATTTTGGGTCAGGCCATAATCAGGTCTCCTTCCCACAATCGTCCAACTTGTGATTGATAATTAATTAATGTGCTTTCTCCGCTCTCCGTTTCATTTGCAGCGATTCTTCAGCGCTCCACCGTGGATGTGGGTCGCATCAAGCTCCAGAGTGTGGCAACCTGCCTGTATCTGTGCATGGACGCGTGTGGCATAGCCTATGGTTCGGTGAGTACAACAGCTTCAACATACTATAGAAACTGCTAATACAGACCATATAGGGCCTTTGTACATATACATATCTTAAGAGTACATCCGATAGCTGCCAAGTAAATGATTGATCGGAAATGTCATAACTTTTTGGCAAAATAATAGGTCCACATTAAAACTTTCTTGGAATCACGAAAAATGGACAAAAAATCTAAAAAATAATTTGTTTCAGGATTTTGATGCAGAATGGTGGCGAATCGATCTAGAAATCGTTTAAGATAGTCCGCTTGAGAATCGGAATAGAATTGGGGAAGATATAGCCATCACTGTGGACCCTATAGGGAAAAACCCCATTTTCAAGGGATCGCATTCCGAAAAATGGACAAAAAATCTAAAAAATATTTTGTCTCAGGATTTTGATGCAGAATGGTGGCGAATCGATCTAGAAATCGTTTAAGGTACTCCGCTTGAGAATCGGAATAGAATTGGGGAAGATATAGCCATCACTGTAGACCCTACAGGGGAAAACCCTGAAAAATCCATGAAAAATGGACAAAAAATCTAAAAAATATTTTGTCTCAGGATTTTGATGTAGAATGGTGGCGAATCGATCTACAGGGGAAAACCCCATTTTGAGGGATCCCATCATGAAAAATGGACAAAAAATCTAAAAAATATTTTGTCTCAGGATTTTGATGCAGAATGGTGGCGAATCGATCTAGAAATCGTTTAAGGTACTCCGCTTGAGAATCGGAATAGAATTGGGGAAGATATAGCCATCACTGTGGACCCTATAGGGAAAAACCCCATTTTCAAGGGATCGCATTCCGAAAAATGGACAAAAAATCTAAAAAATATTTTGTCTCAGGATTTTGATGCAGAATGGTGGAGAATCGATCCAGAAATCGTTTAAGGTACTCCGCTTGAGAATCGGAATAGAATTGGGGAAGATATAGCCATCACTGTAGACCCTACAGGGGAAAACCCCATTTTGAGGGATCCCATCATGAAAAATGGACAAAAAATCTAAAAAATATTTTGTCTCAGGATTTTGATGTAGAATGGTGGCGAATCGATCTAGAAATCGTTTAAGGTACTCCGCTTGAGAATCGGAATAGAATTGGGGAAGATATAGCCATCACTGTGGACCCTATAGGGAAAAACCCCATTTTCAAGGGATCGCATTCCGAAAAATGGACAAAAAATCTAAAAAATATTTTGTCTCAGGATTTTGATGCAGAATGGTGGGGAATCGATACAGAAATCGTTTAAGGTACTCCGCTTGAGAATCGGATGAGAATTGAGGAAGATATAGCCATCACTATGGACCCTATAGGGGACAACCCCATTTTCAGGAGATCGCATGATTGTCACAAAAAATGGACAAAAAATGTTTACATGTTTCCCTTCATTTCCTGCACCGCAAAATCGATTTCGCATTTCAATTTTCTGCTCTCCTGGGTAACTATATTGGAAATGTAGAGCGGCTTTTGTGTAATCGTATATGTTCCATTGTTGGCACCCCTCTAGTGAAAACAAAAACAAACAAAGGCCTGTTAAAAGATTGAGGTAAACCGAAAACTCCAAAGGGACACTTAAATAAATGAAAGAGCACCCGAAGAGCCACAGAGCCGAAAAGATCATAAATATAAAATTAAATGTGAACAAAAACAAAGCAACACGATCAGTAGTAGGTCCTTAGTCCTTGAGTCCCTTTCTTTCTGGAATGCGCTGTCCTTTGGCTCGGTCAGGTCATGAAGTGCCAACTGATGTCGGTCGCATGTCCTTGGTCCCCTTCCTGGCTCTCCCTCCCTCGAAATTGATGTGACACATTACCCCGCTGCGCTTGGGAATCGACAAGATCCTCGATTGTGCATCCGTCGGATGCCTTTTTTGGGCTGGCGCCATGTGACTGTTGCGGCAGTGCTTCATCGGCCCGTCCGGCATTAGTTTTTAGTTTAATTTATTTGATTTTCATTTTTATTTTCATTTTCGTTGTCGTTTTCATTGCTTTCCGCTGTCTCTGTCGCCGTCCAAGCACTTTGACCTTTTCGCATCCGAAATAGCAGCGAGTGTGCCAATTCTGTCAGCCGAGGCGTGTTCGCGTTCAGAGCGAGTGTATCTTGCAGATACAGATACTTGGCCTGGCCGGTGTTGATTGATGCGCTTCACCAGCGGCAACTTTGTAGGCGGCCCTTTGAAGGCGCCGCATTCTGCAGCCGAGAGACAGGCCTATAACATAGCCAACATATCTCTAAGTTGGTCAAGTGGGCGGTTATATTGGTCCGTCTTGTTGTTTATTTTGGCGGCCAGCACGTCCGGTGCTCCTTTGTACTCCACCCGGCAGGAGGGGCACGGGAAGTATATCTATATATTTTTTTATTTATTTGTTTCTAAGAAGTACGAGTAAAATGCTCTCTAAACTTGGTCCAAAGTGATGGTCTCTGATTTACTGGGCGCTTTTATTCTTCCCCTTAGATTCTATTAATAACATCCGGCCATGTGACTGATTTTATGGCATTTCACCATATTATTCAAAATGTTTCCGTCCGATCTTGTGACCAACGGGGCAGGTGATTCTCGGCCGGCTAATTGACCAGGCCGAACAAAAAGACCCGAAATGTTTGCCAATTCATAAATTTCAGGCCGAAACCCTAGTGAGTCAGCGCCGTCTCGTCCAATTAAAATGTCGTAGCCATAAATGTTCATATTACGGTTTTGCTTATTAATTTGCATAATTTGTTCTCCGACGGAGCGGCCGGAGGAGGCGGGGATTAAAAAGCTGGACCGCCCGCAGAGCGGGGTTTGGTTGGTCAATTAATGCCGACTGGGCCCAATGAATATGTTGCATCATTATCATCGTTATTGTCCTGTTCAGGGGCGATAAGTGGTCACGCAGTGACCCCGGGCCTTGAAAATCACTTCAAACTCGTGTTCTCTAAGTGGTGGTGTCCGTTTGTAGGTGTTCCTCGTAATCTGGACCCAACAACAGGTTGACCCTTTCCACTCTCACCTGGCGCCACTCGATATGCTCCGATAGAGCTAATGGTTCTGGATACACCCCCGTTCCCCTTCCGATCCCTTTTCTTTATTTGTTGTGTGTTGGCTTATCTAAGTACAACTTCATTTCCCTTTGGTGTCTGCAAATTTTCACTTGCAAGCCATTAAAAACTAAAAATAAATGAAAATGCCTGGAAATACGTATCATAAAAGAGTCTGCCAGTGAGTGAGATATGGTAGGATCGAAAAGGGACTTACCAGGTCGGGGGAGGGGTTCGATGAGGGGCTCGAGCACCGACCACATTGTTGTCACATATGTCAAAAAATTTGTCCCGACCTCCGGACGCGGCGGCAACATTTTTCACTCGCCTTCTGGCCTGGCCCGGCCCGGCCCGGCCTGGATTGGCCTGGCCCTCACCCATTTGATGGCTCATTTCGGTTCGCCGGTTGCTTGATTAATTTCTAAATTTAAGCGTCGACATTTCCCCGGGGAAACAATCAGGCAGGGAATTGCCTGTGTGCCGTTTTATTTACGAAACAATTTTAATTGCCTGACAAGTGAATTAATTCAGTGTTGTTAATTGAATTTGATTTGCAGATGTCTAGGAGTCGGCGCATCCAAAAGGCCAGTGTGTCCCTCCCTTCCAAATGAAACAGAAATCCTTTCCCTGCTCTCGATTAACATTTTTTTTGTTTCCTAGACAAATAATTTCTCATTCCCGGCTTGGTAATTCTTCTGGCTTTCATCTGGCTTTTGTTCGGCTGTCATGAGGCGTTCATAAAGTAGAAATGTTTATGGTTAGTGAAATGGCCAGGTCGGGGGCCCTCTATCGATGATGGCCAACACCGATAGGAGCACATCCTGTGATAATGAGCGCATTTATCCAACAGATTTTCCGATCGATAGACAAAAGAAACAGACGCCGCTCCTAGACAGGAATTCAAAGAAGAAGGTTAATGTCGGAGGGGAATTTATTGGTATAGTATTCTGAAGAAGCCAACATTAAGGACAACCCTTTGGGCAGTTTCTGAGGGGAATACAATTTATTTTCCATCTACTGGCTATTACTACCGGTAGATACCTTAGTCTTTTCTATGGATTTCTCTTAATAGTCAAGTCTAATATTGTAATTTTATCTCTTTCCTTAATTGTTGCAGAAAGACTTCACGGACGACTGTGTCTTCAACGAGAACATGGGTCTGCAGAACTACAACACCTACACCTCCACTTACAACTCGAATTCGCTGCGCGTTTACTATTTGGCGCTGAACAATCAGGGCGGACTCCGTCGGACACAGATACCGCCCGGAAGGGCCCTGCAAAAGATGAGCATATACACCAATGTGATCACGGAGACGGTGGCCCAGGAGCGGGTCGAGCAGCTGATTGCCAAGAACTTCGGGGCGAATCGCGTCAAGCACGGCGTGCGCCAACTCTGTGATACGGGCAAGCCGCTGATCGAGCTGATCGATGCAGACAGTTTCAAGACGCCGCACACTTGTAACCCCAAGAGTGGCAGCGGCAGTGGCAAGGGCGGCAGCAATAGCAGAAGCAGTAGCAAAATCGGCAGCAGTAGTAGCAGAAGTAGTAGTAGTCTCACTAGCAGTAGAAACGTTCCTGTGCCTGCGCTCAGACCCGGCAGCCTGATTAGTATTAGTAACAGTAGTCAAAGCGTGAGCGGCCATATTAGCAGTAGCATTAGCAGTAGCACCACCAATAGCAGTAACTCCAGTAGCCCCACTGGCCACCACAAAAACAGGGGCAACAAGAACAAAAAGAGGCGACTTTGCAAGCCCAATGAGAACGAGGAGCAGCACCATTGCCGCAAACTGGGTCCCATGGCCCAGAAGTGCAGGGAGCTGCGCAAAAAGGCGGCAGCTGAGGGCGCCCCACCGCCCAACTGTGGCAAGAAAAATGGTGCTAGAAAAATTCAGGGAGCCGACTTGGCCGAGGCCAAGGGTGTCCAGCAGCAGCGGCCCAAGCAGTTGGGAGGAGGCGGTAAAAGGAAGGCGCAGGGAAAGGCGGGGAAGCAGCGCCAGGGCGGTCCAAAAAAGCACCAGCAGCCAAATCCCCAGCAAGGTCATCATGGAAGCAAGAGCTCCAAGCGGAGGCAACGCAAAATGGAGCAGAGCAGCACCACCTCCACCACCATGGCCAGTAGCTTGGCCACTCCGGAAAGCCGCTGGGAGAGCAGTTCTCCCCTTCCTGCCCTGAGCCTGAGCGAGACCAGCGATCGGGTGGAGCGCAATGTGCGCATGAGCAGCAGTGAGGAGGATCCAGATCAGGATCAAGATCAAGACCAGGATACCGGCGACGTGGATGAGGAGGCCGAATCCCTGGAGGATGCCAGCTACGAGGATGTCAGCTCCGAGGCCCAAGGACGCAGTGGTGCGGCTGGCGACGATTCGCTCTACGATTTGTGAGTTTCCCACAAAAAAAATTAAATTAAAACTTAACATACCTAAGCTAACTCTCCATTTCTCACCAAACTTTGATAAAATTAAATCGACTTTTTCTACATTTTATCTAAATTATTAAAGCAACAATATTTTTTATTAACTTGTTACCTATTGGCAATAACGTTTCTTAGTTTTACGGTTTGGAAGTTTAATACATTTCTAAATTTAATTTTTATTATTTTGGCTTTAACTGAAACATTGATCTTCTTTAAACATTTTCTAAATTTACTTAGAATTGGCACATTTGTACTTTTTGGTTTATTTTTTGTTTGGTTATTTATAATTTGCGTTATGGAGAATTTTTCAAAATTACCTTTAAGTAGTTCTAGAAATTTGTTCAATTCATCTTAGCCAAAACGTACAATGTGTAGAAAATACATTTTAATTCAGTGGAAAAGAGAAAGATCGGAGAAAAAAATAAGAAACGCTGTAAAAATGTGGCTTGAGTATGCAAAAGATATTGTAATTGCAAGTTTCGAAATTGTACATCCACAACACGATCAGACACACACCAAAACAGTCAAACCTCATTACACTGCACATCCAGCACAACATCACATCTCTGTCAGAGTGTACATAATGATATACCATCCTATCCCAAACCCAAGACTGTGGTTCAATAAAGTATTTTTGATACAGCGGACTGTTGTTCCCCCGGCGAATCCATCCCCTCAAAACCCGATGAATATCAAATGTATTACGACGGAGTCTCGAGTATTTTATAAGAACCTCTCAAGCGAACCCCCCTATGGAGTGTAGTCAGCATCAAAATGTATATTATTATATATAACACGCTCATCAAATCAAATATTTATGATTATGTAAAATCAAAGCCATAACCTTACGCAACACGAATGATCTAAAAAAGAGTCTACTGAAATACTTGAGTCTCTGTGGCGGAACTTTCACGTTCGATTGACGATGAAAATACTCAAAAATACACGACCACACCATACGAAAAACCAGATGAAAACTTGCAAAGGGCTATCCCCAAATTGTAAACGAAGCGAAGTCGAATCCATTTGTACATAGATACACGGTTTAGTCGTAAGATACATTTTTGTCTCTGCATTGTCGAACCTCGCTGCCTCTCAGTGCGTAGTCTAAGCTCTGTATATCAATATTAAATTGAGGCAATCCTTAAGATCCTTTGTTGACGAATCAATAAAGTCAGCGACAAAGCGAAATAAAATAAAAATTAGAAATACATAAAAAAAAGAATAAACAATGCAAACACACAAATCACAAGATTGTATTTTAATTTACATTTACTTAATAAACTAACAAGTAATCTTAATTTATTTTAACTACAAGAGACGAGCGTGAAATTATAGTTTGTAACTTGTATAATTGAGTTATTTATTTATTTGAAAATATTTATTATAAACTAGGATTAAGCTGATAGGCCCTAGACTAACAAAATTCTGTTATAACTTAATGCATAAATCAAACAATTTCCAGATATGTGAGTAAATGATAAATAAGAAGAGCATGATAAAAAGCGAAAGCTACTAAACTAAAAAATAAAATTAAAAATATATTAATATCAAATCAAAGTTCTTTAGTTTATATGGTAAGAGGAGTAGATCCTGATGAAAGTTTACTGGGATTGTTCGCATGGGAATAGTTTTTTTTTATTTAAAATCATTTTGCACGTTTCTTGAATTATGATAAAAATATTCACTTATTTGTTGTTTGGCATGGTTTTTTTTGAATTGCAGTCTTGAAAGAATATATCTTTCCATAAGAGCCTTCAGACCATTATTCTGCAAGGTCCTGATCTGCGGCATTGCTGATCCTGTGAAGGAATCTTACTATTAAACACGATATAGTATTGATCCACCTATACACCACCTTAAAATTAAATTATTTACTCTACACATTCACTCATTTTATTTTGTTGGCATGGTTTTTTTATGAATGCAGTTCCAATATCTTCTCCATGTTTGTAAGATTGAACCCCGAAACCCCCTCTAAATATTTCTGTGACCTTTGCAGCCTTCTCTTGCTCATCCCATTGGCTTTGCTCCAGATGCGAGTAATCCTGTGACGAGATCCGATTAAACACCGAGTAACATTGAACCACCGATCCACACAACAAAGCTAAAGTTCCTGAGTTCTACCTTCTAAACTACCAACTAAATAGATTTAAATCAATAGTTCTCGTATTTATAATTTAAGACTGAAACGAGATAATAAGCAGAAAAAGTTGTAAATAAATTGAAATATTTTTAAAAACTAATTCAACACATATTTTTCATATTTTTCCATCGAAGGGGGGTTTTTTTTATTATGCTGATTAAAGCCCTCTGTCACCATTATTCAAAGCATTTTGGTTTCCCCGAGAACAGGTGAGCAGATAGTGGCAAATACTGATTACTCGGTCCCGGAGAGCAAGTAGCACCTCTCTCGTATTCGTAATTTTCATATCAGCTGACTACAGTCAAAGACCTTTTCTAGCACGTGCCGAAAACGTAAAGATCATGTGGTCGGAACTGAGAAGTTAGGGGAACCGTAGATCGGAGATCATCCAATACAGTCTAACCTCCTTTAGATGGATATATACCACATTAAAAATAATACAGTTTTTATAATGAACAGTTTGTACCTTAATTAAGCCAAAAATATTTAAAAATTTACTATCAATTTTTAGGGGTAACAAAATGACGTTCTAGGGGTCTTTACTCTGTGGCCTTATCGAGCCATAGAAGTTGGACTGTTTGAAGTTGCATTAGAACAAAAGCTAATCAAGTGCACTCGGATTACGACGTTGATGAGACTCCTGCTCCCACAGACCCCATCCGATCCGAATCGTCCGAAACCAAAAGGTCTGTCGGAACCGCAACAGCTATCCCCAGTTCCCCAGTTCAAACCGTTCCGATTTCCCTGTGTGAGACAAGTCACGTAGGCCTTGAAATGGCGAAATTGCTGCTCGCCGTCCGCTGGCTGGCCTCATGTTCCCACATTCGCCAGCGTTCATTCAGACGCTGCTGATTTTTCGCATGAATAGGCGAAACACGAGGCCAGTCCGTCCAGCCCCCACAGCAGCCCCAAAAAAAAAACAAATAAACTTTGTAGAACTGAACAATAAAAAAAAAACGGGGCACCCCGCGCCCACCCGAACCAATCACATATAAAAAGAGGAGACACCGCTGCGACGGAGCGCCCGACAATCCGAGCAGCCCTCTTGGCAACCAACATTAAATGGAGCGCTCGACGACCGGCACCCGATCCCGCTCCCGATCTTTATGCCGGCGTAAGCATAAATGATAATGGTGACGTAGCCATCGGCACCATCCGACGTGTGTCGCACGCGCATTTCCGGGCAGTGTGCCGTTTTTATCAGGCGCTCCGCCAATGTTCACAATCGTCATACCGCTGCCACGCCCCCTCTCTCCACCGGCTGCTTACCGCTTCTACTCCTCTGCCCTTCGCCTCCCGTCTACTCAAACATACAACCTGCTATCAAGCCATCTGGTTGGCTGGGAGCGTAAATTGCCGGCTGATTAACAAAAAAAGAGTGTATGGCTCTGAGCTTTGTCACAACGTTGCTCTTGTTTACCTCTGGGGTTTTGCCGTCATTGGCGCTATATTTAATTTCCATTTGGAATATGCCCGCGTAACTAAGATTGCATTATATTAGAGGATTTTCCAGTTAAGATTTTTAATTAGATTATTGAGATTAGCTAAAATTTCTCCGAAGAAAGTACAGGTGTATTAAAAGTTATGACTAATTTTGCTTGATTTGTTGACAAATTTGTTTATTTAAGTTTTAAAAGCAGAATATTTTCAAAACTTCTCATAGAAAAAATAAATATTAAGTTAACAAGTTTATAAACTTTATGTATGTATATTTATGGCAGTCTCTTTTTTTTGTTGAAATACCTTTCTCATCGATTTCGTTTCTCGTTTATTTGATTCGATTTTTTTTTTAATTTTTTGGCTGATATATGCACATGACATTTGATTTTTGAGGCTTGCACCTAACAAGATTGCGGTCTACGTGACGTATGGAGAATACACCCCCCGGAGCACAGGCTGATTCACACCGATCCAGTTTAATGTGGGCTTGCCCCGCAGTCCAATCAATTGCACCTTCCCAATGCCATTGCCACTGGCACCGTCATGGCCAATTTTGGTGCAGGAAAATAAATAGATTAGATCGATTTGATATAAAACACCCACTTGTTGGTAATGGATTTGTACTTGTATGTGTAGTTATAATTGAAAATTTATTGCCATCTTATTTGGGATGGGAATGAAAAAGCACAAATGAGATACTTTTTCAAATACTGTCAGTTGAGTAATTTTGAGGGAGTTCTTAAACTCTTAGGATAAAATAAAGTTTGTATTGGAATAACTAAAAACTAATCCCTGAAATCGGTAACTATTTTATAAAATCCTATAAATGGAAAAGAAAGTTTCGTACATCACTATGCAGCTTGGTGTCAAGTGAAAATAAACAGTACGCATTCCAGAGTTAAATTCAATTAAACAGATTTCAATCATTCGGACATGACGGAAATGTCAGAATCTTCGCGATACCCGTTCTCAGATCTCCCATACCCAGCCACCCTCTGACTGAGTCTGGTTTAGTGGCTTTTCTAGTTCACGGCCTGCATTGCGTGAATATGATGAATATGCTTAATTGGATTAGCTGCGATGTTCGCCGGGCGGTGACCACTCCTCAGCCACCTACCCACCCCTCCCAGGCGTTTTCCGCAATGGGCGCACTGCCGGGAAATGGAAACGGAGACGGGCTAAAGAGCCAAAGTCACAACTTGATTGCATAACAAGCCGGTTCGGCCAGTCGCTTGGAAAAGCGTGTGAAATGGAGTTGTAACCGGCATGATATTCTATTTACTAAATAATTGGACGCAAATGTCGCCTGCGATGGGAGAGTATGTCCATCAAAGTGCCAGACTATGGGTAAGTCATTTATGCAAATGTGCTCCCCAATAAAAATAAAAAGAAATTTAGTTATGACAAGAAATTAAGGAAGCAAAATAAAATTTAACCTGGAGATGCGGGGTATCGATCCCCGTACCTCTCACATGCTAAGCGAGCGCTCTACCATCTGAGCTACATCCCCTGTTGGGAAACGAGTGTCGTAGTTGGTATATGAATATCTCTCTAATTGTTGGCTGGTTAGGCCCTTGAAAAAATCTGAGAGAAAGCTTTCAGCATAAGCTTTTTATATAAAATTTAAATACAGCATTATTTTATCAAATATTTAAGTTAATCTAAAACTATTACTGTGTAGTATTTAAGGCCTTAATTACAGTTAATATTAATTAAGTTTAACAGTTTCTTTCCAATACTTTTCAACTAATATTAAATTTTATTAAACTAAGCTGGAATAGCTAAAGTTTTAATGTGTTGAGAAAATATAATATAAAAAATATAAAATATTTTTAGTTAAATAATGTATAAAAAATAATTAAAAATAAAAACTTTCAAAATTGTTTCCGCCCGGGTTCGAACCGGGGACCTTGTGCGTGTGAAGCACACGTGATAACCACTACACTACGGAAACCTACATTTTTCTGCTGTCCAAAAGGCACATATCTAGTCCAGGATTAAAAACGGATAAAAAATCGAAAAAAAGGTTAATTCAAACATGTGAAATTAGTTTAAAACTACATTGGTTTGAGTATCTTATTATTCAAGGACACAAAACTATCAAAAACGGACCATATGTATTCAGACCTCTACATTCTTTGCCAAGTTCAACACAATCCATGCCCCGTCTGTCATCGCATAATATAAAGTCCTCAGGGTGCCACATATTTAAACAATAACAGCACTTTCTTTAATAGGATTTCATCTTATTTCCAGACAACCTTTCACCTTGGGTGGCACTTGGCACAGACTGCAACAAATTAAAGTCGTAAAAATACCTCGACCTGGAGTCATGCCTGGATGCCAAGCCGTTAAACAGTTGAAATTCAGTGCGTGCTGAGGGTCGGCATGTTTATAAATACAACACACCTTGAATAATCGTAAAACCAGGCTCATTAAATCGATATTAATAGGTGGCTGTGAGAAAATGCAATTACATTTGAATCAACGATGAAACAATCAGGTGAGATGCATCCACTGTGTCACAGCGATCAATAAAAATGAATTGCAGGCAAAATAAAAGTATTTAAGAAGCAAAAAAACAATCGAATTGTTCCCGCCCGGGTTCGAACCGGGGACCTTGTGCGTGTGAAGCACACGTGATAACCGCTACACTACGGAAACGCTTGAATGTCTGGCGGCAGAAAACTCAATTCGAATTCGGGCCTGACCGGGCCTACCAGTGGACCCAACATTTTCCACTCAACGCTTACCTAATTTGCATAATTTTCATGCGGGAAGAAGAATTCAGGAATTCGTTGACAGAGCCCCAAATTTATGGCCACTGTGATAAGCGAGTAAAAGTGTTTAGCGTACGCTGGTGGTGATAATTTCATGGGTATTTGGAGCTTAAACTTGAGCTAGTTGGAACCAAGTTTCCCTTTTCAGATATTTCTGATATGACCTCTGCATAAGGAAATCGAATGGGTGGTGCGTGCAGCGGTCGTTGAAATAAATAGCAAAAGCAATTAGGTGGCTCTTTGCCAAAATTGATTGCAAAGAGGAGGACCACTTGGGGACGACCAACTGATAAGGGCAATCGGTCGGATGCGGATTCTAAGTGGAATGGACACCCGCAACGGCCTGGGCAAACGGGTTCAACTGGCCAATGGCGATACAAGTGACAAGTGAACATGGAAAACTAATTTATGTGGCGCATGCGACAGGAAATGCAGGCACTACTCCACTCCACTCGACTCGATTCGATTCGATGAATCGGAATGCAATATGCAATGCAAACCCGTCGCCGTTGTCGCCGCCACTGCTCAATGAAAGTCGGTTCTTGGTTCTGGGTTTGGGATTCTGAATGCTGAATGCTGGGTTCTTGATTCCTACGATCTTCACTCTTGGAAATCTCGGAGACACTTGGCAGAGCCAAGGAGAGACCTTGACCGGGTCTCGGGCTGGACAACGGTAATATGAAACCACCGGTAGAACGCAACAACTGGCCAACAAGTGAAAAACACATAACTGCAGCCGCAGCCGGGCCCGGCTAACAACACTTTGCTCTTAACAACTCCAGCGACAGGCACTTTTGGCCCCTCTGGCTCCTCAAACCCAAAGACGTGTTAAGGAAGCGTATCTATCGCTGGGATCTGCCATATGAATAGCACAGAGAATACTTCAAAAAGTTCTTAATAAATAATAAAAACTGCATTATAATTTAATAAAAATGTTAAGAAAAAGTCGAGACTTGATGGGTAAGCCAATCATTTTAGGGGTAAGGTCTCCTTGATCTTAACACATCTTAAAATGACTTAAAGAAAACAATATATAGGCTTCCAATAAAATATATAAACCTCATATCTCTCAGTGCAGAAGACAGCCGGTTACACACATCTGCGTTAGCTGCAGGCTTGGTCATCACCTCGATCATCATCCGCAACCGGCCTCATCTCAACATCATCGCTTGTTGACCAACTTACTATATGCTACGCGAACAACAATGTGTCATGTCGAGCCGCCAGCCGTAGGCAACATGTTGCCAGTTTCTCGAGACGACTCTGGCCCACAAAAAAAAAGATACAGAACTGCAGCGACCGTTCTTCACACCTCCCACAACGGGCGGTGAAAAATTCGCACGCTTGGGGCGCCAGTCGATCCTGGCCAGCTGGGTCTCGATCGGACCTAGACCCCTAGCATCAGTTCTCTCTGGTTCGACTTCCCCCTTCTGGCTTCCATCTCCGTCAGCCCGGGCCTTAGCAGTTGCATCTTCATCTTTTATTAATCGCCACATTTATTTGATTATCTTCGGCGGCAGCAGTCTTCAGACTCGGGATAGATTTATGCCTCGGCAGCGTAATTTACTCGCTAATCATGCAACACTTTTCATTTTGACACGTTCGGGCGGCTCTCACCAAAGCACCGCCAGCGGTAATTATGTAAATTTCCCCCCAATCCAATCCGATCCCATCCCATCCCATCCGATCCAAACCAAACCCGATCACCGATCCGATCCCATCCGTCGGATGCCTGGGGGTGCCATTTTATGATCTATGCCTGCTTCGTGCTTAGAAGCGAACTTAACACAAATTGATAAAAGCAACATGAAGAACATGGGGCTGCTTTCTTGGACTATTTTTACGATCATCGATCCATCGTTCGTTCTCCTTGTTTTCACTGGCGAACACATCGCTTACATAAATTACGGCCAAGGACCCGGTGGTACCCCGGCAACCGGGCACGCGGGCAATCAGGTCCGGTATAGAATTCCAGGGAAAATGCATCGGCATCGGACGGCTTGTGTTTTGACACCAAACATCCGCTCTAAGCCGCAACTAAGGGGTTAACAGTGGCGGGGATCCACGGCGCGTGAAGGGGGGGTGGCACTGATCTTGTTAGCCGTTGCCGCTCATGCGCATGACTGCAATTTAAGCGCCATAAATTCTGTTCCCAGCTCCCCATGTCGAAGGCAATGTGTCAAAGTTGTTGTGCCCTTGTTCTCCAAAGGGTAGCAGAGGGTATGATCATTATAAAATTAAACTAAATAGTACGATAATAATAAATTGTATTGCTTACTTCCAAATGTGGTTATATTTGAAGCAAATATGGCCATTCTTTAAAGCCTTTTACTCTGAAGGTTTGGATTTTAGTCTTTAGTTTAAGCAAGTATCATAAAAGTACAAATTTGTGTAGCTATTCTAAATAATGGGTATTTTTAAAGCAACCCCAGGCCCTAATATAGGACGCTTACTCAAGCAAGATGCTTCACTGGCCCTTCCATATGAATTCCAATAATCTGAGTCTGCATTAGATGACTTAATAGGAGAATTTTTGTTAGGAATAAGGAGTTTCTTTTTGCGTGTACCAACAGCTGGATGGATTCCACTTTCAAGTGAAGGGGAACCTTTTGCTTTGACATATGCAAATGGTAAAAGTAATTAAACAATTCCTCCATCCATGCAATGGGGAGACATAAATTAGTTCTTAGCACAAACAATCTCAACATTTTCTACACGATTAATAACGCCAATTAATCGCTGGAATGGCGGCGGGCAGCAGTCATTGCCATGTAACTGACAAACTGGTCGACAGTTGCTAATGAATTAATCAGCAAGGAGATTAGATCGCAGATTCGCGATCACAGATCTGCGATCAGAAACCATTCATGCAATCGCATAAAGAGCGTAGGCATTTAATTACACCGGGGCATATTATTATTAGCGGCGTTACTGACAAATGATAATTGGTATTTGCATGACAATTAGAATCGCCGGCTGCCAACTCACCAAGATCGGATCGGATTGGGCTGGCTCAGATCGGATTGAATGGGCGCCAGGCGTCTCTGAAAAGCTGCCCCACTGCAACCCACCGGCATCCGAGGCCAATGGAGTTGGCCACGCCTGGCACTTCCTGCATATTTGAGCAGGTTTTAAGTGCCCAAGCCGGTCGTCGGATGCATCGTAAACACAAATGCCCCCGAAAATGTGCGGCAAGGATCGTATTTCTTGAACTTGACATTGAAAACAACGAAGGGAACGAAGATCTCTTGGATCTGACAATCCGCTTGGTGAGATCATTATCAGTGATCCCAACCAAATTAATTCCCCAGCCCTAAGTGGCTCTTAATTGTTGCAGTTTATTTCGGGAGTGCACCCAAGCATCGATTGTGACTCACTCGGGGAGGCATGTCAATCAATTTTTGTATTCCAATGAGTCGGGATGGGGCAAAGTATCCAGTTGCAATGCTGACAAGATCACGTACAAAGTGCAACTTTGCTTTGCTGTCAATCAACTAATAATGTTGTTCTGTGCGCCCCCTAAGCAAAGGGTTTTCTCAACTGGAATGCGGAGCTCTAAGTACTCCATATGTCGTTGCAAGGGCCGCTAGAACACTTCAGCTGTTGGCCGTTCTTTAGATAATCCCCATACATTCTTTATTGATTATTTTTTAATCCTAGAACTAGACTTTTATATTATTTGGCATTGGGCCTATTCTGGAGGACTAACACTAATGCTAGATAGTTAAAAAAATTGAAGTTCAAAGGGCAAATAACTAAAAGTTTACTGAACTGTTTGTTTTGTGGAGAGCTATGCTCATACTTTTATCAGCAATATTCAGTCATCTTGTTTGGAAATCGGTTTGGTCGGTTTGGATGACTCTTTATGAATATTTATGTTTTTAAAATATATATCAAACTTTTTAGCTTACTTGATTTTGAAAAGGCACTCTAAATGTTATTAAGCTGTGAACAGTCTTCGAGAACGCACATAAAGCTTACCCTAAAAACAGTTAAAAACCCTTTTAGAAATGATTAAGCTATTCGTGATTTATAGTCTCGTCCTGCTGGCGGTTTCTCAGGCCATGCATTTCGACAAGGACATTCTCGATTGGAGCCTTTTCAAGCTGATTAACAACAAGGAATACCTGGACGAGACCGAGGAGGCGATTCGTTTCGAGATTTTTAAAGAAAATAAGCAGTTCATTGCCGAGCACAACAAAAAATGGGATAGAGGTGAAGTGAGCTTTAACGTGGCTTTAAATGAATACGCCGACTTACTGCGTCATGAATTTAACGAGATGAGAAATGGAAACGATCAGAACGGTGAAAGGTAAGATTGCTTTTTCGTACCATTTCCCAAGGTGGAAATATAACCAATTTTCTTCAGTGTCGAGGGATCTAAATTCCTTCCGCCATTGGGCGTGGCTCTGCCAAAAATAATTGACTGGCGCAGACTGGGAGCCGTGACACCCGTAAAGAACCAAAAACAGTGTGACAGTTGTTGGGCCTTTGCGGCAACAGGAGCCCTTGAAGGTCAGCTTTTCCGCCACACTGCAAACTTGATATCACTCTCCGAACAGGATCTGTTGGACTGCTCCGTGTCCAACAATGGTTGCGAAAGCGGATTGGCCTCTCGCGCCTTTCTGGATATTAAAACGGAAGGAGGCATCGCCACTGAAAGTTCGTATTCCTATGAGGCCACACAAAAGCGGTGCCGCTTAGATAATGTTACTTTTGGAGCAACCGACTCCGGGTTTGTACAGTTGGCAATGGGAAACGAGACCCAACTGGCCATAGCGGTGGCCACCGTCGGACCCATCGCCGTGGCCCTGGATTCCTCCAGTGGCTCATTCCACTACTACAACGGCGGCATTTACGACGAACCTCTCTGCAGTGATACCCATTTAAATCATGCTGCTCTAGTCGTTGGCTATGGATCAGAAAATGGGTTAGACTACTGGCTAGTTAAGAACTCCTGGGGGGACAAGTGGGGCGAAAAGGGATACATCAGGATGCGTCGCAATGCTGGAAACCAGTGCGGCATTGCCACAAAAGCTGTCTACCCCTTATTATAATCCGAGGAATTTAAATAAATATAAATATGATATATCATTTCTAGTGATTCAGTCAAATAATAGCCATAAATTATTCATAATAAATATAAACAATATGTATTTTTATTGTAAACAATGTAACATCTTGAATGCGAATATCAAAGATTGTAAAAGAATTTATATGACACAAGTTTTATAAATATTTTTAAAACAAATAGGAAAATGGCAATAATAATTTAATAAAAAAAATGTGGTTCGAAATTATATTTTTTCTTAATGATTTTCTACTCCCTCGTTTAATCAACTTTAAAATCTTGTAAAATTTTTAAACACAATGTTCATTATTAGCTCTTATCGGTATCAATGTTTTCTAAGGCCTGCTGACCTCTAACCGTGACGTTACCTTGAAAGTTATGCCACTTGCGGCTGGTTGCGTAGGGCTAAAAGCTTACCAGTTTGCCACATACACTGCCGCACCAACCCCCCAGGTCCGGTGATCAATGAGCACCCAACGTACGCACCTATCGCACCTGGAATGCAATTATCAGGAGATAAGCCGACGATATCAAGCAATGGCCCCGGCGAATCGACAACACAATTTCGTCTGTCTATGTTTTGGGGTTTATATTTCATTTCAAATTGTTGCTTTTATTTTTCGGCGGCACTTGAACACTCAATGGATGAGTCATCCGTCCCCTGGTAATAACTAATTGTCTTTAAGCCTAACAGAATTAAGTCTATCGAAAAGATTAGTGTCCGTTGCCGTAGTCGGCCCATTTTTTGCCCAGAGCCTGATCGCGTGCCTGCTGCCGCAGAACTTTGCCGCTGCCAGTTTTTGGCAGCTCCGGCAGGAAGAAGACGCCGCAATGGAGCTGCTTGTGGGTGACCACCAGCCGCTTAGCCACATACTCCACTATGTCCATTTCGGTGAGACGGCTGCCCGGAACTTTGACGACTGCTGCTGCCGCTGGATCGCCATCCACTTCGTTCCAGAGGCCGAACACACAGGCCTCGATCACGTCCGGCAGCTCGGCGATGACCTGCTCCAGTTCGTGGGGACAGTACTGGGCACCGTGAAAGCGGAGGAGGTCCCGCTTCCGCTCCACAATGTGCAGGTAGTTCTCGTCATCAAAGTAGCCCATGTCACCGGTGTGGAACCAGCCCTGGTAGTCCTGAATGCGCTTTGATTCATTCGGATTACCGTAGTAGCCGTTCCACTGCTTGCCATTGTGCACCAGGATCTCACCGGTTTCGCCATGGCCTAGACTTCGTCCGGCATCGTCCAGGATTTTCACACGAACTCCCGGCACAATCCGGCCCACCGACGAGGGCTTAGACACGCCCATATTGGCAGCCACACCTCCGCACTCGGTCAGGGCATAGCCGTAGGATATCTGTCCATTGGCCAGGAACTCCTGCATCTTCAGAAGATTGGCCACGTAGCAGGAGCCGCCACCCACGCTGACGAACCGGATTGTAGCCAGACGTTGTTTGCTGAGGGTGGGCGCCTTCAGGAGGGAGGCCACCTGCTGGGGAATCACTGTTAGCAAGGTGACCTTGTACTTCTCCACCAGCTGGAGCATGTACTCCGGGGTGTAGGCTCGATCGGTGATGATCCGTGTGGAGCCGTGGCAGCAGCTGAAGAGCATGTTGAACATTCCGGAGGACCAGTCAATGGTGCTGAAGGATAGCAGTACATCCTGACCGGTAACAAATCTATAAGATAATTAAGATTTTAATAAACTATATAAATATTTCAAATTTTATGATTTTATTGTTATTTTCTTTAAAATAATGAGTAATTTACTCCACGAAAATTATTATTATACTATTTTTGCATTGTAACCATGCATACGAAGATTGTTGCTAATGACTATCACATGGCCCTATGGACTATCAATGGCCCTTGGAAAATAAATGTTTCATAAATTAAATCTACATTGTTGATCCATAAAAATTTACATAAAGTCTTAATAAAAGCTCTTAAAATAGCTCATAGTTTTGATAAAAAATAACTTACAAATCATATTTGTGATTTGTTTTTGTGGAAATTATAAAAGCTGAATTGGATTTGTTTTGGTATGTTGACAAGTAACTGATAAGCAAAACGTGAAAATAGCAACAGAGTTTTATAATGAGATTTTTATAAACAAAAATTCCTACACTACCAACGGTTTTCAGAGAAAAAAACTATAAATAACTTACCCGAAATCAAAGAGACATGCTGAGTTAGTAATGCAAACTGCTTTGGGTAGACCCGTGGTTCCGGAAGTACTTAGAATGGCCACTGTTTGATCGCCACCCAACAGTAGCGGCGAGGGACTAGTTTAAACAAACAATTTAATAATTAATAATAAAAAAAAGAAAAATAATAATATCTTACACATAATACAATTCAGCTTTTGTCGGCTCCAGCAGATCCTCTACCCGGGGCATACCAAGTCGGTGATCCTTGAGAGTGTACACATGCGTTTTCAGTATCCTGGCTATTATACTTAATCTCTGGTAGACGAAGCCGTCGCAGAATATTATCCTTGGCCGGGTGATCGAAAATAGATGCTTCATGGTCTCCTCATCATGCCAGGGACTCACCGCATGGAAGGGAGTCCCGTTTAGCAGACAACCCAGCACCACCGGCATCAGGTATGTGGTATTTGTACCTGCAATCCCCACCACATCGTCCTGTTTCAGGCCCAGAGCCTTCAAGTGCTGGGCTATGCGAATGGCAAAGGTGATGGCCTCGCCATTGGTCAAGGCAGTGCCTTCCGTGTCGGAAATCTGCAAGGGATTTAAGGATTGTCTCTGCTTCTAAAGAAATTACTCAGATTACACACCTGACATAGACTTGATGGGTGGTTTCTCATAAAAGCAAACAGTATTTTGCCAATCGAACAATCCGCATCAAAGAAATTTGCCGGCCTTGGTCCACTCCAAATTTTGGTGTATTTATCGAATTGTGTGCTCGGGCGTTCCATTGTGGTGGCTGATAAGAGCTGGCCGAGAACTAAACAAACGTGGAGTTTCTATCCGGTTGTGAATCCGGGTCCGGTTCCAGTTACGGTTCCTCAGCAACTGGCGATTTTTTCCCTCAAAGCTTTGGCCACTGCCAGTCCAAGAGAATTCTTATCATCCAACCGATTCAATTTCATATTTTCCAAGCGGTTTACTACGTCACTGATATTGTGTAGAAGCTTGAAAAGCTCAACGATAAGGGATTCTAACTAGATAAGATTAATTAAAAGGGGTTGGAGATACACCAAAAAAATTAAATAATAATAACTATCTAGATTAATACCCTATCTTTGACTTTCCAATACAAAACGAGTCCCTCTTTTAAAATCTATATTTCTTACTTTTAATTGTTCTACTTTGTAATCAAATGATAAAACGAAACAAAACTTGATCCAATGTCAGCCATTAACTAGAGTTCTTGACCTCCAGGAAATGCGCTTTATTAGCCATTCTGTTGGTTTTCCCATTGGGACTGCGTTT
Source organism: Drosophila bipectinata (assembly GCF_030179905.1). Classification (NCBI taxonomy): domain Eukaryota; kingdom Metazoa; phylum Arthropoda; class Insecta; order Diptera; family Drosophilidae; genus Drosophila; species Drosophila bipectinata. Next base: position 18,189,035 of record NC_091739.1, read on the forward strand.
GAGGTCCTCAACGATTATGGCTCCTCCGTTCAATTGCTTATACTTGGCCTTTATATGTTCCGCTACGTAGTCCACCACATCCTGGGCCCTAAGAGAGCTGCCTTGTTTCTTCACGACAGCAGCAGCAGCCTCATCGCCATAGATCTGATCCCAAACCCCGAACACACAGACCTCCACCACGTCCGGCATTTCAGAGATGACACTTTCAACCTCGTTGGGATAGTACATGATGTTCTGATACTTTAGCATATCCTTTTTCCGCTCCACTATATAGATAAATCCATCGTCGTCAACGTAGCCAAGGTCTCCGCTATGGAACCACATTTGGGAGTCCCGCATCAAGTGGGTCTCCGCCGGATTGCCGTAGTACCCGGCCCAATACTGGCCGTTATGTATGCAAATCTCCCCCACCTCGTCTGGACCCAGGGACTCGCCCTGCTCACTGACTATCTTCAGCTTAATCCCACTGACCAGCCGACCCACGGAATTGGGTTTCTCGTCAAAGTGGAAGTTAATCGATGCCATGGCACCCAGCTCCGTGAATCCGTAAGCGAAGTGCAGGCAGTTACTACTTAAACGATTCCTGATCAGATGCTGAGTCTCCACCGAGGCTCTCGATCCTCCAAAAAGATAATAACGCAAGCTCGAAAGATCAGAGGTTTCGAATGAGGGACAGTTCACCATCATGGCCATATGGGCGGGTGCCTGAATGGTCCAGGTGATCTTATATTCCTCGACGAGTCGCATGAAAAGGGCAGCATCGAAAGCATTATCCGATATGATGCGTTTTGTGCTGAACACCCCCGAGGTTATCGTGGTCAGCAGTCCGGTTATCCAGTCCAAAGTGCTTTGGGTGAACTGAACGTCGTCGGTTGTCAAGCGGCTAGCAATTATTTCTAATTATTTCTTAGGAACTTAAACTTAATTAATAGTTTACTACTCACAAGCTGGCAGCTAAAATCTGTCGACTGTTCGTTATGGTAACAGCCTTTGGTATACCAGTGGTGCCCGAGGAGCAGAGAATGGCCAGGGTCTGATCGTTACCCTGTTCCAGTTGGGATGGCAGGAAGTTATCCTCGATTGGGGTGGCCAGGACCTGATTTATAGTTATAGATCCAGTGGGATGATTACGCATGGTGATGATTTTTACATTCTGGTGAACGGTGGCAGCTCGAACTTTATCGAATTCATCTCCATCACAGAATATTAACTTGGGCTTGGTTATGTCAAATAATTTCTCAATGGTGTTCTCTTCGTAAGCGATGTTTAGGGAATGAAAGGCGATTCCGTTGAAGAAGCAGGCATAGGTCACTGCGAAAATATGGGTGGTATTCCTGGCGATAATGCCAACCACATCGGACTGGAGTAGACCCATAGATCTCATATAGCTGGCAACGTGCATGGAATTCGCATGAAGTTCCTCTCTGGTGAGTACTGTGTTTTCCGTGGCGGAGATCTGGAAGTATACAGATCTTGTTAGTAAACTTGAGCTAAGGATTATTTCGCTTAACCCACCTGAGCAATGAGCTTGGGATGCCTTCGCATCTCGTGGAAAATGATCTCTCCGATGGATAGGTGTGGGTCGAAGTAGTGCATTACTTGATCTCCACTCCAGACTTTGAGATCGGAATCGTAGGAAATCGCTGGTTGAAAAGGCATTCTGAGTGTCGTTGTTTGCCTTGCAGTTTCAATTTTCGACTGGCTGCGAAAAGCGAATGCAGTTCTACTTTTATAGGTCGCAGCTAACTATTTTAGATAACTTTCGGGGCATACGAGTAGGTAGCGCTGATTACACGCGATTGCATTCGCACTTGAGAGCAACTGGGTAGCTCAGATCGGCAATCTCCATAACAAAACACTTGCCGACACTACTGGCCGAGTAATTGGCGGGGGGTATATAAACGTGATTCAGCAGATTCTGAATTGAGAATTATTTGATTATTTGTATAGAAATCGCGTGCTGGGAGCAGCTTGGGAAAAAGTAAACATAGACATATCGATTGATCTTCGAAGAAAATGAGAGTTACTACACCTACCAGAAAGAGAGAGGTATTACTTTACGTTTTATAGTTAATAACTTTGATTAGCTATAAGGGGTTATGTAATAAACCTGGTTAATGTGTGATGATTATGAACTTTGATATCCAGACAACAATAAATTTTACTTAAAGAATCAGGGAACTATTTTTGCTCACCACCTTGAACTAGTTTTTGTTTTTAGTTAATAGCATTTATCTTATCTAGTTGTTAGATTTGTTAAAGCAGTTATTACAAGAATTATTAAATGCATAGTGCATTTTAGTATTACCTAATTTGAAAGATATTCCATATCATGTTGAATTTTGTAACAATGTTTTTTTTGATCCTTTGGAATAATATGTGTTTCTATTAGGAACTTTCTAAGAGAGACTTGTTACAACTTTTCTTTAAAGTTTGTGATATAAAAAAACCTGGTAAATGAAAACGTGACTTAAGCTGGAAACACATTTATTTTAATTGCTTCAAACTCTTATGTTAATTAATTTGTTACTAAGGTTTTTGTTTTAAGTAAGCAGCTTTGACTGCATGTCGGTTCACCTTTCCATTGGCACTTTTGGCCAACTGGGGAACAATCTGTGCTCCTCCATGGAGATGCTTGAACTCCACCGACACGTTCTGACGGACGTAGTCCTCCACATGGCTGGGTTTCAGCTTGCTCCCCGATCGAAGGACCACCGACGCAGCGGCAGCATCTCCTTCCGTCTCCCTGAAGATTCCAAAGACACAGACTTCTGCCACATCAGGCATCTGGGCAATCACTTCCTCCACCTCGTGCGGATAGTACATCATGCCCAGGTACTTTAGCATGTCCTTCTTGCGCTCCACAATGTGCAGAAAGTTGTCCTCGTCAAAGTATCCAATATCGCCGGTATGGTACCATCCAGCCGCGTCCCGCATCTCTGCGGTGGCTTGGGGATTCCCAAAGTAACCGCTCCAGGTCTGACCATTGTGGCACTGGACCTCTCCCATCTCCTTGGGTCCTTGCAACTGCCCTGACGCGTCCACGATCCTCACCCGAATGTTTTCCATCAGACGACCCACCGAAGTTGGCTTTAGCTGAGTCTCAAAATTGTAGGACACCAATGCTCCCACCTCGGTAAGACCATAGGCATTCCTCAGGATTCCAGGACCATGCAGGAAGGACTGCATCTTTTTCAGGGTAGCCACTAAGCAGTGACCGCCAGCGAAGATCAAGTGCTTCAGACTTCGCAGTTTTTGGGCGCGGGTTTGCGGACAATTCGCCAGCATAGCCACATGGGAGTTGGCCATAACAGTCCAACTGATTTCGTGTTGCTCGCACAGTTCCAGGAAGTGGCTAGTGCTGAACATCTGGCTCGATATCAGACGAATTGTTCCATAGACACCAGCCGTGACCAGGGTAATGAGTCCCGTCAACCAATCAAGGGTGCTCGGAGCGTATTGAACGTCATCGGGACCCAAATAGCTTCAGGAAAGAGAAAGGGGAGTTTAGTTAGTCAATAAGTTAAACTAATATTACATAATACTTGTACTTAATATACCTGTGGGTTTCGAACAACTTTCGACTATTGGAGAGAGTCACCGCCTTGGGAGTGCCCGTCGTTCCCGAGGAGCAGAGAATGGCCATGGTGCGGTCGACACCACGATGAAACTGAGCTGGCTCGTAGTCCTTAGGCAGAGGTTTCTGGAGGAGATCACCGACGCTCATTACTCCATTAACCGTTCCATTGACAATGAGGACTAGAGCACCCAGACTGGTTGCTATGTCCTTGATCTTTTCATAGTCTGCCACGTCGCAACAAAGGATACGAGGCTTCGTGATCTTGTAGAGGCTGTCAATGGTTTTTTGTTCTAGATTGGGATTGACGGCGTGGAAGGGGGTGCCGTTGAAGAGGCAACCATAGGCCAGAGCTCCCACATTGGTGGAGTTGCGGGCCATGAGTCCGACGATGTCTGTTTCCTTCTTGAAACCCTGATCCCTTAAATAGCAGCCCACCTTGGCGGCATTTTGCAGCATCTGTGATCGGGTCAGGCGGGTATTATCAGTGTGAGATATCTGAAATATCCTTTGGGGCTGGCGTTGCAACTGCCGGAAGATGATCTGGCCTGCTGTCAAATCATCGTTGTACAGACTCTGCTGGCTGGAGCCACTCCAAATCTTTTGATTCCCATCGTAGTGGGTTGCAAAGTTACCGATAAGGTCCAACATTTTGATGCACGCGCGGTTCGCAACTGCGGCTCGATCGCGGTCGGAATCTTCTATTTAAAGGTCAGAGAAATTGGCCAAATTAGTCGGCAATTTAGCAGTTAAAGTGTCCGGATATTTAATTCCACCTATTGATTGCCAAGCCGTTTGCTTTGCACGATATCTCGTTGAAATAACATATCACGGATCAGATAACTACCAAGTTGTGCAATGAAAAACGCCAATTTGTTAGTTTTCCAATTATTCAGTAGGTACATAATTTTTTTTATTATTGTTTTTTACCTAGCACTTCCGTAAATGTTTTTTAATGGATCTAATTATAAAGAAGTTGTTGGATTAAATGGAGGACATCTTTACCACGTTAATGATTAAATAAATTGTTGCCAACTCTATCCAAAAATGTTTGGAGGATATTTTGGACAATGACTTCATTCATATATAAATAAAGAAAATATGTGAAGTAATTTATTGTTAGGAAATAAATTACTTAAAATAATAGATTTAAATAAAAATATTATTGTAAAATACTCACAGTGGCGCCTTATCTTTACATTACGTGGCGTCCGAAATGTGAAGCTCTCTGTTTGGGACATAGCGCCATCTGGTGAGTAAGATAAATAAAGGCCGTACGTGATAACAGAAAAAAAATTCTGTTACATGTTTTACAGAAGGAAAGTTGAAAAATTTAACTCAACAGACTTGAAGGGGGAAAATTGGCGAAATTTAAAAATTATTTTGTTATCTAAATAATCGAATATAAAAAATGCCCAAAATACGAAGGTTAATGTCATCCGGGAGATTCATCCGTATCCTGACCACTAACTAAGACAGATTCTCTACCAGCAGGCACCTACCAGTAGCATTGGTCTATTTCTTTCCATTGATAGTCTAATTTATTATTAAATTAATAAAGATTAAATATGTATAGTTCAAGGCATCTACCTGATCGATATAGTATATACAGGTTTAAGAAACATCATAGAAACGTTTCGTTTAAAACATTTCATGCCGAGTGGGTAAATCAAAGTGCGAATCATACTGTTTTACAAGAAATCATAATTAACTTAACTACCTTGTCAGTATATCAAAGAATTGCAGTCTAATGTTGGATATTAACGTCATTACAGATAACCAGCAGATCGGCACAAACATTACCACGCAAAAACCGCCGGGGCCTAAATAAACACCGCTCCGCCCAGTTGGCCAAAGATCACAGATGATCGAGCGAAATGCTAAACCCGTATGTAATGTCTTTCATCCGCTAAGCTTATAGATAAGCTTCTGGCAAAGAAGTTACCTACAAGACAACAAGTCTCATGACTTTGTTATCGCGAAATATAACGCAGATACCAACAACTTATATTTTTGACAAAATGTAAACAAACTTGGTGAAATTTTCCTTTTTGTTTAAATAAAAAAATGCTTAGAGTAATGTAAAGATAACGCATGACTTATACTATATTGTCGCCATCTGGTATGGTGCCGTTTACAACGATCTATCTTTTTCTCACTTAAAGATGTTATCTTAATCTGACCGCCGTAAACGTTCTACGGGATCTATAAAAGAGAGATTTCTGCTGTGGACGGCCAACAGTTGGAAGTGAAACTTATCTGCGAAAAGATGCCCTATACTCCAGTGAACTACTACAATTCCGATCTTAAGATCTGGAGCGGAGACCAAGTAACGCACTACTTTGACCGCCATTTATCAATTGGAGAAATAATCTTCAAGGAAATGCAGAGACATCCCAAACAAATTGCTCAGGTATGCAAAAAAATACTAAGTTAAGATATTAGGAAATAAATTCATATATTGGATCTTATAGATTTCGGCAACGGAAAACACAATACTGACTAGGCAAGAACTTCTGCAAAACACAATGCATGTGGCTAGTTTCATGAGATCTGAAGGCCTCCTCCAAACCGATGTGGTTGGACTCATTGCCAGGAACACCACCCATTTACCCGCCGTGGCTTATGCCTGTTTTTTCAATGGAATTGCTTTCCATTCTTTAAACATTACCTATGACCGAAACACTATCGAAAAGCTGTTCAACATCACCAAGCCAAAACTGATATTCTGTGATGGAGATGAATTCGAAAAAGTACGAGAGGCCACCTCTGAATTGGATGTGAAAATCATTACCATGCGCAATCACCATTCGGAATCTATCACGATCAATGAAGTTCTGGACACTCCAATCGAGGATAATTTTCAGCCCGCTGAATTGGAACAGGGAAATGATCAGACGCTGGCCATTCTGTGTTCCTCGGGCACCACTGGTATTCCCAAGGCTGTCACCATCTCCAATAGCCGACAAATTTTGGCGGCTAACCAGTAAGTTTAAAAATTAACAACTTTTCTTAATATAATTTAAAAATTACTTATATTCTAACCACCAGCCATCTGACCACCTCGGATATTCAATACTCCCACAACACCCTTGACTGGATTACTGGTCTCCTGACCACTATCACCTCAGGGGTATATAGCACAACTCGTATCATAGCGGATAATGCCTTTGATCCTGTTTTTGCGATGAAACTTATTAAGGATTACAAAGTCACTTGGATCATTCAACCACCTTCGGCTATGGCTATGATGGTCAACACCCCGGAGTTTGAGACTTGTGATCTATCCAGTCTACGGTGCTACATGTATGGAGGATCTCGAGCCTCCGTAGAAGTGCAGAACAGTATAAGAAGTCGCCTGAGCCAGGACTGTTTACAATTCGCCTATGGCTTCACCGAGCTGGGCGCCATGGCTACAATCAACTTGCATTATGACCAGAAGCCCAATTCGGTGGGTCGGTTGGTAAATGGACTAAGGATGAAGATAATCAACGACCAGGGTGAGTCACTGGGTCCCGAGGAGATGGGAGAGGTGTGTATTAGCAATGGCCAGCACTGGATGGGATATTTCGGAAATCAACAGGAGACCCGAGATATGCGGGACCTCAAGCGGTGGTTCCACTCCGGTGACCTGGGCTACGTGGACCGCGATGGCTTCCTGTACATTATGGAGCGCAAAAAGGATATGCTCAAGTATCAGAACATCATGTACTATCCAAATGACATCGAAGCCATAATATCCCAAATGCCAGAGGTAGCCGAGGTTTGTGTTTTCGGAGTGTGGAGCAATATCTATGGAGATGAGGCTGCCGCATGTGTAGTCAAGAGACAAGGATGTAGTCTTAGTGAACAGGATGTGGTGGACTATGTCCAGTCTCGTACGGACTCCAAGTATAAGCAACTGAATGCCGGAGCAATCATTGTAAACGATCTGATGCGAAGTGCCAACGGAAAAACTAATCGCATAGCCAACAAAGCACACTACCTTCAAGTCAAAAATAGGAATTAAAATATTACTTAAATTTCAAACAGAATTGCATATGACGTAAAATTGTGACTACCTCTTACCTTAGAATAAACTAATTTAATATTGAAAATAAAAATTGATTAAAAGTCATTTATTATGTGTATTCTCTCGTTTCGTTTTGTTTCATTTATTTATAAACATTTCACAAACATCATTAATCTGGGGGGTTTTACACAATTATTTGTTTTTCTCTTGCTTTTTTCGTATCTCAATCAATGGATTTCTTTCCCATCTGGATGACAACAATTATTTCAACTATTTTTGTAAAATTATGCTACTAATCTCTTCACATTTGTAGACATTTGATTTGCTGTTTAATTTTCCATTGACGGCCTCTAGCCGGTTCTATGGTTGCCCTACATTTGTTCTTGTTAGATTGGTTTACTGTGATTGGGATTATTCATGTTCCTGGATTGGATTGGATTGCGCTACTGCGAAATTCATTTGTCGTTTGTTACCAAAACTCCTCGGTCTTAAGACTATCGTGTTGGGGCGAACTTTGCTAGCTCCTTCATTAGGGTTATACAGTGTTTTGCTGAGTGTGTGAATGTGCATGTCCTGACTTAGCCCTATAAAGTAAGGTGATTTGCTGTGTTATTGATCTTTTTTTCAATTTCGATTTCAATGATTTGTTTTCTTGTTTTTCGCTCGTATTTACATTTCTCCTATAGAACTTAGATGCGGAGTTGTTTGATTGTTAGAAATGGGCCATGGGTCGCCCCCTTTTTCTTTTGGAAGATATGTGTTATGATTTATCTAAATTTTTACTTGCAATAACTCGAACTCGCTTCTCTCCTCAAATTGTGCGAATATTTGTTTTGTGTTCGATTTGGATTCCGATTCCAATTTGGTTTTCTTTTGATTTTTTTTTTAGCAAAGAGTAAACATTGAGTGAGTGAGTTACTGGGTGAGTGAGTCTCTCAAGTGAGTTTAGATAGAGTGTGGGTGGTGAATGCGATTTCTTGGTCTTAGTTTAGTTTGGTATTGTGAATTTTTAACTAGTCTGTTTTGCGAATGCGATTTGCAACACGGTCTCTTAACAACTACACATACATACGTTAACTTACAATCTAGGTTACACCTCAAATTTATTTTCCACACGGGTCTCATTTCCGTTTCCGCTACCACATCCATGGCAAACGATTTTATCTCTATGTTTTTCTCATGTTAATCAAAACCTTTAAGTCTTTTTGGAACGCATCTATATTATAAAGTCGTGCACATTTTGTGTTACGTTATTCGCGTAGTTTTTTCTTTAAATTTTTGTTAACCTAACCAGTAAATGACATTTACATCTTCCGACCCAAACTATTTACATTGAAACTGGACTGCTGCTGCTAAACGATTTGCCCGGGAAAAAAAATATAATTGACCGAATTGAAGAACGACACCTGAAAAGCAGCACACAACCTAAGTATGTTTCTCCACTTAAATTAAACGCCGAAAACAAATTTTCGCCCTCCCCTCGTGTATGATCTAATTTAATTAATTGTTCTTTTTCCGCTGTGAATATTTTTTCTGCTTATTTTTTTTTTATATTTTGGTTTTGCTCTACATAGTACATCAATCAATGCGTATCAATCATCTGGCCTGCATCCGGTCCAGCTTTCTGCAGCTATTTACTCTATTATGCCGACATATCCTCTTCCATCAATTTAATGCTCACATTTAAAAACCCTGTATGTTCAATAGTTTCATTTACAATACAACTATAGCTAGAGTTAGGTATAATTTAGCGACGTCCTTCGATATTCTCTGACTAATTTCTGTTTTCGCTTTGCTTGGCACAACTTTTACAACATGAAAGTATCTATTAACTATTTTCTGATTTTGGTTTTTATTTGTGTTCTGATCGCCTGTTTTATGACAACAATTATTATGTGGGTGCCGTGTTAAGTGTTTATATATTAGAGTAAGTTTCAATTGATTTTTGATTTTCTGTTTTTTTTTCTTGTTTACGTTTAATTTCTTACCTTTAGATTGGAAATGATAGCGAACGAAAAAATGTATTTTCGAAACCAATGAAAAAGTCAAATCAAACATGAGACGAAACAAGCTTTCAATTTAATTCAAAATATTACAAACTACAAAAGTTGAATTTTATTTTAAGGATTTAAATATCATTAGTGTGATTTCGGTATCGGTTGTTGCTATGTAGAATTCACATTTTTTTGTTAATTCTAAAACTTGATCTGCATGTTTTATGGGTACGGTTAGTGCACTTTAAAAGTTTGAATTTTTTGGGTGACAGAGATATTTTGCTCAAAAAAGATTAGTTGCTCAAAAAAAAGTTTTTTAATTTCAAGTATTAAAAACAGGAAGAAAAGTAGAAGAAAAATCTTCTTCGGTTACAAAAGGCACTTAAATAATCAGTAACTGTTATGGATATAAAAAAAAAAACTATATTAATCTTGATATAATTTATGGAGTATCATATTGAACTTTATCAATTTATGTGTAGATTAAAGATCTTGGGGACTTGCACTACATGATAAAATATATATTGTATTGTCTGTTATTTGGTTTATGGTTTGCATCTCGCATATTTATATTTTAGTAAATCTAATAATTTAAATTAACTAACTATGATAGAGGGCCATTGCGGTCCAATAAATAAGTAACTAATGGTTAATTGATTTATTATTAATTTTTTTCTAAGAATTTAAATAAAAGAGGAATCAGAATTATTGGGCTTCATCCCCCGTAATTATAATAACTACTTAGCTACGATTGAAAAAGTAACTCTAAAATCAAAGGCAAGCCGTTCTAACGAATATATATAAATAATTATAAATTTGTATAGTAAAAGAAGAACAAGGAAGAACTTGCAAATACCCACCAGTTTCAGTTTCAGTTGAAGTTAGCATTTACGAGTGGTTTGGGCAAAAATTGTAAAATAAAAATCTGTTTTTGTTTTTGTGTGCTTTCAAGGATCTTTCGATATTTTCGTTTTGATTTTTATTCATTACGATGGTGAACATAATTTAATTGAATTTACCTAGAGTTTCTCGCCTCGAATAGTTGTTTTTTTTATCGACTAAACTTAAATTATCTACACGCTTTTTACAATTAGAATTCATTTAAACTAGTTTCGCTTAAAACTTATTGTATGTGATATTTACAAACGTCGATTCGTCTACGACCTCATTTCTCTCTGTTTGCGGCTTAACTAACTTAACGCATTTAAGTACAAATCAATTGCAAATTTATAGATTTAACAATAGGCTGGGGTCCGAAACAAAATTTGATTAAAATCGGTCACCAGCTAAAATGATTCATCAATTTGTAACAATTTGGAGCATCCTCAGAAATAAATCAAGTTTATGGATGTGAGTGTCAGTATGGGAGTGTATTATATAATTATTTATAACATTAACTACTATGCAGTCACTCTTGATCAATTTAGCTTATAATTAACTATCGTTTTGTGTCAATCGTCTAATACAGTTTCCAGCTCATCATTCCAATTGCTTAGAGGAAGTGCCTTGAAGCCTCGCCTGGTTACTAAGTATTCACTTTTTTACTTAACTATTCTGCACTGTTCCGAGACATAACCATACATATAGATTTATCGTAATGCATCCCTTTACTTCGATCTCATTAACATTATAATAAGTTAATTTCGGGTTGGATTCTACATAGCCACTGGGTGTCAGAGACGCGCCTTAGAAGGTCCTTTAGTGGTCGTAATTAAATCATTTCAATCAACGTGTCAATCAAGGAATCAACCAAATTCGAATTCGAAAATGAAGCCAACAAAGCCATACGCAACAGAAAAGCATGAAATGAAGTTCAACCGAAATGGAAAAGAAAGTGAAAGAAATAGGTTAGTAAATTCATGTTGTCCACCAGCGCCCAACTCTTCTATAAAGTAATTGGATTTGGCAATAGGTAACGGCATTTACTCATCCTCCTCCTCTCTGAAGAGATATGTGCTCCAGTAGACCAGGTTGAATAGGGCAAAGACCAGCGGGAACGTGATCCGCGATATAACATCGATTCTCTTCGATCTAGAACATTGTCTTTGGGCATTAAACAAGTACGAAAATATAAATTAATTGATCATCTAGAGATTGGCTTTTTGATTTTTGTGATTTCTTTGTTTTTATTTAATAGACAATTTTTAAAGATTGGTTTTTCGTTTTTAGAAATTAGTTTTGAAAATATTTGGCAAAATAATTTGTTTGTTTTAAATGTTGGGAAAAGCTACGTGCGAAAACAGAAAAAGTGCGGAAACTAGGGAATAAAAGATTCTACATACAGGAAGGAAAGTACTGGGAGTAGGGATATTCGGCGATTCTATTAGGCACAGAAATGGTTGTAAATTTTTAGATAATTTTAAATGGTTAATGGCCTATTTTTTCAATGATTTTCAATTTTTTTCTGGTGAGTTTATGAAGGGAAAGTTTAATCACAGTTTCTACAACCAAAATATTCCAAATTTAAAACAAACAAATCACACACAAAATAATTGCAAAGCAAAGCATAACTTTCTGAATGGCAACCATAAGTGGTGCGAATTCAAAAGGGTTCAAAAATCAATTAAAAACAAATTGAAATGCAATTTTTTAATTTCACAAATACTTGAATTGGTTTCGGCAAGCAATTAAATCTCGTCATTGTTTTATTGGCAACAAAAGACAGCGAGCAAACAGAATTCAACGAACGGCAAGCAAGCGGCAGATATCGGGATTGGTTTTCATTTATTTTCTTTTCGTTTTTGTAACATGTATATATTTTTTGTCATTTGGTTTTCTTTCACATTTTCAGGATATTCAATGACTGTAGTAAAGTTATGTGAGTTAGCAAAAAAGTCAACAAGAGTTAGTGAAAGAGAATATACAGAGTAGAATAGTAAATGTTCACAACATCAAAAAGTAAATCCACCAACTACTACGGAACACAATGGGTCTATAAGTGATATCTACACGGGTGAGTTAGGGTTATGCTACCGGAGGGGGTCTTGGGACCCCGTTAGTTACCTTGTTGGGAATTTGGAGAGCCAGGTCTTGCAGCAGTTGGGGCGCTTCGGGGCCTGCATGTGCACCTCGCACTGGAGCCGTTTCTCTAGGGCCAGTGGATCGCCAGGATGACGCACTAACGGTTTCTGTTGGCCGCCATGGCGAGTATATTGCGACGCCGTTTGACATGAAAGTTTCGATTGTATTCGAATGCAAATGGGGGATGGCAATGGTGACAGTGGTGGTTGTAGTGGTAGCAGTGGCACAGGTGGTTGGATGGTTCAGTCGGATGGAGTAATGCAATGGCATGTGCGTAATTTGATTTAATTTCGTTGCAATTTTTCAATTCAATTCCGGTTGAGTGGTTTGTTTTGGTTGCCGGCGATGTTCAACGATGGTTGTGATGGTGGGAGGTTGGAGTTTCAGTTTTTTGTTTGATGTTGCAGTTTCAGTTTATTTGTGGTTAGTTGTTGTTGTAAATTGGGATGAGCACGTTTGAAAAAAGTTGTTGAATTTGGCATTTTTTTTTTTTTGGAAATTTTGTTTTTGTTTTGTGGTAATAAAATAGAGGCAAATACAAAAGGAAATAGTTGTTTTAATAGTTTTATCATAATAATTTTGTTTAAGCCAATTAGAGTTGAAAACAAAAAGTATATGAACTTGGTTGTAAAAAATAAAAATGTTTACCCACAAGCCATTATCATGAGAAATTAAAACCGTCTAAATAATGTTGAAAATAAGTTAGGAAAAGGAGAAATAACTCTTACAAAGAGAGCCCCGATAAAACCAAAATAGGTGTTTAGGTTGGCAAAAAGAGATATATCAAGAGGTAAGTACCATTGCGAACGTTGCATTGCTATCTGTATCGAGCAGATCTGAAGCGGCATCTAAACTGGCCTGCTCCAGATCGCGGCGCTTCTTTTTCATATTCTCCTTATGCATGTCTGCGGCCCGATCCGTATATTTCATAGATACGCATGTGATAGAAGATGGTTGACAAGAATTTATTTGTTCCAAGGCAGTTGGGTAGGTGGTGATGATGTTTATTTTTGGGTTTTTATGAATTTTTACAGACAGTTTTTTTTTAGGTTTGTGTTTTTTTTAGATGCACAGATTATACACAGTTATTAGGTTAGACAGCGATAGTGTTAGTCGTGACAGAGATAGAGACAGACAGAAAGAGAAAGATAGAGAGATAGTCACACATACAGAAAACGTTAAACGATTCGAAATGTCCACCAAATCAATAGAAATTCAAATAAAAATCGAGTGCATTAGATCGATGATTCAGGGGTTCAGGGGTACGCAGGATGGTAAAAATTAAAAGCAAATAATTATATAGTTGGGTTACCACAGGGGTCGTGGGGTTGATTAGCACATAGGTGGTTGTTATTTGCAAGCATTTTGATTTTAGGTTTTTGTTTTTTGTTTACAACAACGAAGAACCGAAATGAAATTATTGCAGTTCGAAAGGAAGTTCGACCGATTAGTCAATGTTGATTTTTTCAAACGCGTTTCAAAGTTCATGGTCGGTGAAAAGCGAGTATTTGGGTGTGTTCGAGTGTTCGTATTGGAAATGTCGATGTCGATGAATGGTGAGAGCGGACAATGAAATAAGAGAGTAAAACCAAAACCTGGATTAGTCAGAATTCACATAAAATAAATCATTTTGTGATTAGATAACAAATAGAAAGAAAATGAAAGAAAATCGATCAAAATTCTACGACTAAGCTTTTTAAGACCATTGCACAGACATACAGACCACATATGTAGGTCTATAGGTCTGTGTATAAAGCCCGATATTTTGTTATTGTTGTTGTGTGCCACATCAAGAAATGGGGTAGAGTATTCAGATCCTGCTACTCAATGTTGTGAGGGTGGTGGTATGCGAGTGTTGCTGTGTGTAAGTTGTTGTTGTCGTGTGAGTTGTTCTCTTATGTACAGTAGGCGTAGACATTTATATATGAAAATACTATATAGTTATATATACGGTATATTCGATATCACTCAGTACAATAAAACAACAGTAAAAAAAGATAAACACCATCGATTAATTAACATTTATATGTTGTTAAGAAGCATATCAAATCTCAATTACTAGCTTTATTCAAACCTGAACGGGAGGCATAGTTCACCAGGGCGAACTCTAGCAGAGCCCCGAACACGAAGGTCAGGCACACTCCTGTCCACACATCGATGGCCTTCGTGTACGACACGGGAGGCAAGGAGGCATTAATGCCCGACGTCTGCGTGGCCATGGTCAGGAGTGTGGTCACACCTGCAAGGGGTAATACACAAAGCAAAATATATTAAAACAGGAGAGGAAAGTTAACATCGGGCGGAGCCGATGTCATATACCCTTGCCTCATATATTTATTCCGATTGTTCAGTTATATGGCAGCTAAAGGATATAGTCGACCCATAAAATTTGGTAGGTCGCATAGAAGGTCGGACCCAAAATAAAATCTGTGGGAACTTTCAACTTTCTTTCTTCAAAAACCAAAATTCTCAAACCAAAAGTTCAGTTATATATGTATGTCCTGAACGAGAGGTAGGCTTTGAACTGAAAGCATCGTTTTATTGTTTGTTAAAAAAATAAAAAGAAAAATTTAAATTTTTTTTTTTCCAACCACCAAAAAAATATAAAACCACTCTTATTTACTTAATCTTGCGGCCATTCTCGGGCAAAACCAACTTAATGGGCTGGCAAAACCCTCCCAGTTCCATCAAAATCAAGCCGCCTTCGAAAAAGAAAGCCTATTCTAATTTTCAAGATGTCGATTCCAGCGACTCCGAGCATGGAGAAATGAAGCGGAAGTCTGCTAAAAAACCCATTATGGAAGACGAACCTACCACCAGCGAAGCAGCCAGAGCTGCACTTAAAGCTAATATTGAAAAAAATTATTATGCAATTCTTTCTGATTTAGACGATGAAGATCGTGTCAGCGACATGGAGGTTGACGTTATGAAGAAAAAAGATGATAAGAAAACCAAGCAATCTGCGGTAAAAACGGCGAAAATCATCAAACCGCCCCCAATTTTTATCCCGGACGTATCCAGCATCAAGGGCCTTTCCAAAGACATTTCCCACCTCTTAGGCGGGGATGTTGAAGTGACCTACAAAGCAAGCACTAACAACACAATTCGCGTCATGACTCCAGATAAGGATACTTACTCAACTCTGAAAAAGTTCCTGAGCGAAAATAACCATCGATACCACACATTCCAGCCCCGAGACGAGCGCGCTTATCGGATCGTCGTTAAAGGCCTCCACTTCTCCACCGACCCGGAGGATATTAAGGTGGGTTTCAGCAGCCATGGACACAAAGTCAGGTATATACACAATCCTATGCAAAAAGGTACAAAGAAGCCACTAAACATTTTCTTTATTAACCTCGAGCCAGCCAAAAACAACAAGGAGGCCTTTCAAGTCAAGCGGCTATGCAGCACGGTGGTTACGGTTGAGCCACCAAAAAAATTCGACGATGTGCCCCAATGCCATCGCTGCCAGGGCTTCGGTCACACGAAACGGTACTGCCATCTGGAGTACAGATGCGTAAAGTGTGGAGATAGGCACCCATCGTCCGAATGCACCAAAATTGCCAGTGAACCAGCAGTCTGCCTCCACTGCGACGGATCACATGCGGCCTCTTACAAGGGCTGTCCAGCCTACAAAAAGGCAAAGAGCACGTTCGCCCCCAAGCAGGCTGCCCCAAGACGCCAGCAACCTCAATTCAGCAAAATTAAGGGGTTACGCCACCCTGACCGCGTGGAAACGGGACGGTTTTTCAGGAATTTCTTGTGACTAAACTAGTTGAGATAGGATTTTTCCACTTTTATTTCTATTTAATACAACTAATGAGCTTTATAAATTCTAAAAAAAAATTTGTTTTCAATTCAAAATGGCGGAGATATGAACATCGGCGATCATGGGTTTTTCCGGAGTGCTCCTTGATGGTGGGCATGATTCACGTGTCAATTTTCATCAGAAAAAAGTAAACAACATTTTTTTTTAAAAAGTGATAAATTTGGAACAGAGTGACGTAGCCGTTTTAGAAAAGAAGAAAAATTACGCAAATGAGAGCACTTCAAAACTTGACTCAATGTTTTGGGCAAAAAATTTCGTACTAAAAATTGCATAAAAAAATTTCTATCCATTGGATCAAAAAAATCCTACGTCACTCTGTGGAAAATCTATGTAAGAAGATGTGTTTCAATTTTCAAGTCAATCGGTTGAACAGTTTTTGAGTTATCATGCCCACCGTCTTGAAAAAAGTAGTTTCGAGAAAAACGCAAAAGAAGAAAAACAAGTGTCTTAGGTGCCCTCCTGCAGTGCCGCCTTCAAATAAACATAACTTCCATAATTATCAAGATATTGTCTTCGGGGACGTCTTAAAATACGCGTAAGAATATAGTCTTTTAAATTAAGTAAAAAAAAAAAAATCGATTTTTTGAAAATTTCAGGGTGGCGTGACCCCTTAACCCTAACATCAGCTATGCTAGCGCAGTCAAAAACGGAGCACCACAGTTTGACTCCAACCCCAATCCCGATCCCAGTCTTTCAAGTAATCCAATGGACGCCCTAACGGCTAGGATGGAATCTATGTTTGAGCGCATGATGGAGAAGGTCTTAAGCCAAATAGCCCAAATGATGGCCACCGTTTGCAAATCCTTATGCATACGCAATTAAATATAACCATATGGAATGCTAACGGCCTGGTAAAAAGAAGGCCAGAGGTCGAGCTATATTGCAAGACCCTCCAAGCAGACGTTCTCCTCATATCAGAAACGCATTTTACCAACAGATCATACTTGACTATTAGAGGATACGACCTCATTGCCGCTAACCACCCGAACGGTAGAGGTCGCGGGGGCGCGGCCATCCTTATTCGCAGCTGCATCAAGTATGAGGCACTTCCAGCCATGTGCGAAGACTGGGTACAATGTGCCCAAATTAAAATCTCCACTACCAACGGTGACATAACAATCGCCGCAGCATATTGCCCCCCCAGGCACAACATCCACGAACAGGAATTCGGCTTGCTACTGGATTGCCTCGGCCCCAAGTTCATAATCGGAGGGGACTTTAATGCTAAACACCCCTGGTGGGGCTCCAGGATTACGAACCCAAAGGGCTCGGCCCTATACAGGCAGATTCAGTCCCGAATCTTGAGCTGTCACGCAACCGGTGCACCCACATACTGGCCTACGGATCCCCACAAAATCCCTGATGTGCTAGACTTCGCCATCTCCGGAGGACTGGATTCTGCCGGAATTCAAGCGAGAGAAGTGGAAGACCTCTTTTCGGACCACAGCGCCTTTGCCGTGTCACTTTTCACCCCAGCCTTGCTCAGGTCAGCCCGCAAAAAGCTGATCTACAAGACAACAGACGTTGACAAGTACCAATCCTACCTGAACAACGTTACCGACCCCAGCCCGACACTTGACTCCCCGGTTGACATCGACTCCGTTGTAGAAGAGTTAACAGCCCATATTCAGGCGGCAGCTTCTGAAGCAGCACCAAGGCCCTCCAACCGCCCAAGAGCCACTGACAGGGACATCCATTTTTGGAGCCCAGAAGTCGAAGAACTCAAACTTGAAAAGCGACGACTCCGAAGAGTGTGGATGCTCTCAAGGAATCCTTTGGACAAAACCGCCTTCAATAGAGCGACCAAATGTCTGACAGAAACTCTGGCAAGACTAAGGAAGCAGGCCTTTGACGGGTTCGTCGAACAACTTGAGCCAGGCGACCCTCAACATAACTTATGGCGAGTCACCAAATCTATCAGACAGCCGCTGAAAAGGATCCCACCTGTACAAAGAACCGACGGCAGCTGGTGCAGATCGGAGATGGACAGGGCCAACGCTTTCGCCGAACACCTCGAAGGTGTCTTTACGCCTTTCGATCGCTGCTCACCGGAGGATGCTGCTGAAACTGCCCGTCTGCTAGCCGAGCCTTCTAGGGACGCCGATCCAATACCACCAGTGACTGAGGAGGAAACAGCTGAGCTTATAACCATCATGAGCAACAACAAGGCCCCGGGCGATGATGGTATCAATGCAATTGCATTAAAAATGTTACCACCTCCAAGCATTCAGCTAATTACGAGGATCTATAATAGATGCTTGGAGATAGGGTACTTCCCGTCCACATGGAAACGTGCCCAGGTAACTATGATACCTAAGCCCGGGAAACCCGAAGCAAACCTTTCGTCCTACCGACCAATAAGTTTGTTACCAACGCTCTCCAAAATACTTGAACGAGTGTTTTTAAGCAGAGCACTGCCAGTATTTGACGAGGCTGGACTGATCCCTGACCACCAGTTTGGCTTCAGGCGGCGACACGGTACGCCAGAGCAGTGCCATCGGGTAGTGCAGTGCATCCTGGACGCGTTTGAATCCAAGAAGTACTGCATGGCCGTCATGCTGGACGTGAAGCAGGCGTTTGACCGAGTCTGGCATCCCGGTCTTCTATATAAATTAAAGACTGGCGTACCCCGACCATACTTCCAGTTCCTAAAGTCGTTCTTGGAAGACCGTAAATTTGCTGTTAGATGTGGCGAGGCCATCTCCGGTATTAGAGAAGCTCACGCTGGTGTACCCCAAGGCAGCGTTCTTGGCCCGTTGATGTACAATGCTTACACGGCCGACCTCCCTGTTCTTCAGAGGCCTGACCTGCTCGCAGCAACCTATGCAGACGACACCGCCTTCCTTACCACCGCCGATAGCGCATTGGGGGCAGCCGATACGATGCAATTGCAGCTTGACTTGCTCAGCGACTGGCAAAAGCGATGGAACATTGCCGTCAATAATGAGAAGTCCACTGCCTCCACATTTTCTCTCTGCAAAGGCAACTGCCCTCCAGTTAACCTTAACGGCTCTCCAATCCCACAGGTAGACAATCCCAGGTACCTGGGATTCACCCTAGACAGGAGGCTCACCTGGAAGCCCCATCTGATTAAGAAGAGGAAACAGGCTATTCAAAGACTTCGATCCTTCAACTGGCTTATGGGTAGGAGATCGAAGCTGAGAACTTCCACTAAACTCCTCATTTACAAGGCAATAATACGCCCTATCTGGACGTACGGCATACAGCTCTGGGGAACTGCGAGCAAGACGAATGTCCGAACTATGCAAGCTTTCGAAAATAGAGTCCTTCGAATCGCCACTGGGGCCCACGTCTATCATGACAATCGCACCATCCACGAGGTTCTCAATTTCCCTTGGGTCAAGGACGAGATACAAAGAAGCAGCGCACGTTACATGCAGAGGCTTCATAATCACCCGAACCGGTTGGCCAGCTCCCTGCTGGACAGCAGCGAGCAACCCAGAAGACTTAAAAGGACACACCCGCTGGACCTCCCCTTACTACTCTAATTTTTTTTTTTCTACCATATTAATATTTAAAAATATCTATACGTGAAGTTTACGTGATAAAATTTAATGGTTGTCCCTAATGGACAGTTTTAAATAAACATTACCCTGCTATTACAAAAAAAAAAAAAATATATGTATGTATATGGCAGCTATGGGATGTAGTCCCCTATATGGCCCACAGCGATGGCTATATCTTCCCCAATCCTGATCCGATTTCCAAGCGGAATACCTTAAACGATTTCTGGGTCGATTTGCCACAATTCTGCATAAAAACCCTGAGACAAAATGTTTTTTAGATTTTTTGTCCCTTTTTCGTGATGTCCCTTGAAAATGATTTTTTTCCCTATACGGCCCACAGCGATAGCTATATCTTCCCCACTCCTGATCCGATTTTCAAGCGGAATACCTTAAACGATTTCCGGATCGATTTGCCACAATTCTGCATAAAAATCCAGAGACAAAATATTTTTTAGATTTTTTGTTCATTTTTCGTTATGGGAACCCTTGAAAATGAGGTTTTCCCCTATATGGCCCACAGCGATAGCTATATCTTCCCCACTCCTGATCCGATTCTCAAGCGGAATACCTTAAACGATTTTTGGGTCGATTTGCCACAATTCTGCATAAAAATCCAGAGACAAAATATTTTTTAGATTTTTTTTTCATTTTTCGTTATGGGAACCCTTGAAAATGAGGTTTTTCCCTATATGGCCCACAGCGATAGCTATATCTTCCCCACTCCTGATACGATTTTCTAGCGGAGTATCTTAAACGATTTCTAGATCGATTCCCACCATTCTGCGTCAAAATCTTGATACAAAATATTTTTTAGATTTCTTGTCCATATTTCTTACCACCAATACAGACGGACATGCTTATATAAACTTAGGAGGTGATCCTGATCAAGAATATATATACTTCATATGGTCGGAGATGTACAAAGGGTATAAATGGGTCTGCAAGGGTATAGATATTGTACATACAAAGATACGATTATATCAATCATTACAAGAAATCAATTGAAAAATAACATGTTGATGAGCGTATTAAACATAAAATGAAGACTTACCCAACGACACTCGCGCTGGCACTGCTCCTTGATCCAGCCAGAATGATACCCATGATACAATGACCAACATACAGCATGGTATATAAATTTGTATTAAGTAATATGAGAATTCTCGCTTGAATAGTAGATCGACTTTGAGGCAACTGTATTCACCTATGAGTATACAAGGTATATAAATTGTGTCAAACTCAAAATGTACGGGAGGATGTTTTAAAAAGAGGTTTAGATTTTTGGACAGTTTTTTTTCGTTCTGTTTAAATTTCATACACACAGTATTGTCAGTATATACACACAGATAAGATATCCAATATATGATACAAAGAAATGCCATCCAATGAACAGAGAACATAAAAAGTGTCTTGCTCGCAAATTTTGCCAAGAAAAGAAATTAAAACACATTTACAGACAATTTTTCTTGTTGTTGGTATATACAAAAAGTAGGCATTTTTTTTTTTTGAAAACAAAGGAAATAAAATTTGGGTAATGACAGGAGTGCGGGTATTAGGCGGAGGATGTAAAAGTTTCAATATATTTACAGGAAAAACAAGGACAGAAAAATTAGGTGGGTGGCTGGCGACACATAGACAGACAGAGAGAGATTGAGTTCAAAATTATAAAATGAAATGAAAAATTGCATCATAGGCAAAAAGTATCAACATGAATTCAATTTTCTGACTTTTGCAACAAAAATCTTAACGGAAATGAAGTTCGACGACGGCTCTTGTGTTCTGTTTTCTGGCTTGTTGTTGTACTGATTTTATTCTCATTCCGTTGGCTTCCGCTCGATAGGAGCTGCCACGCCCCCTACCGAGCCGCACGCTCCTTGCCCCGCCCCCTCTGATTTGCCCACGCCCCTTTCTTGTGCTTCATTTCCGTTAATTTGTTGGCAAAGCGTTCCATACTCTTCAAGACAAAGTTGTTTATTATTTTACATTCTCATATTTTTTTTTCGGCTATTTTGTTTTTTGGGTGTTTTGGTTTTGTTGTTGAGTTTTTTTGCTCGGCATGGAGTTCATTAAATTTTCTTTCAGTATGTATCTGCATGTGGGGGCTTTCATCACATCCCCCCTGTTTGTATTTGACGGCTGCGTGTGTGGTTTATTTGCTCGGCTCTTTGGTCTCGACTGGGTACTTTTGGTATGGGTTTGGGTCTGGGTCTGGGTCTTTGGTCTGAATCTGGATATTTCGCATCGCATCTGGAACATTTCGCACTGTGGCAATCGCAATGGCGCGGCCACTGTGCCTTTGGCTCGGTTTTGGCTCTGGCTTTGGGCCATCTCTCTGTTTGTTGGCCGTCATCAATCAAACGATGAGTCTCTGGCCAGCTTTGATTGCCGGCCGGCCAGTTCAAATTGTATGTGATTTTGAGTTCGTTTCTAGAGTTCATTCGCATCGCTCTTACATTCCGTTCAACGCTCATAGAAGATATAAAATTAATAAACTTTATGTGAGCAACTAGGTTCAAGGCGAGACAACTAAAATGCAACAACTACGCAACGTCTAAGTGGAAAAAGTCGTATTTGGTAGACATGTATTAAATATATGTATATTTGAGCTAAAAAGTGACTTGATTTGGTTTTTGGTTATTTAGTTTGGTAGAAAGGAGTTTCAGGCTCATGCTAAGTTATTTGTTGATGATTAATGGAGGGGGGAAGTGATGGCACTAATTAAACCTTTCATTTCCATTCGATAATTGGCAAAGAATAAACAACAAACAAACTCTATGTATGTGGACGTTCTAGCCTAGGTGAGCTCTTCACTGGATAAATACTGAATACTTGGCTAAATAATCACAAACAATGGCTCCTCTGTTTGCTCTGGCTGCCGCAAACTATCCTAATATGCTGACACACAGTTTGCCAACTCTCTCAGAAAAAAAATTCCTGCCCTCCTGTTTGCTTCCACTTTGCATTCACTGCCACATCCGTATCTGCAATCTTCGCCAGCATCTTCAGTGCACCATCGTCTTTGTGCAAGTTTAAACAACGTCGCAGACAATTTCCTCGATTAATTTACTTTCCGCACGGCTTTTGCCATTTTTGCCTTCATTTTCCGTTTCGCATTTGATGGGAGGAACCCCCAAGCTCCTTTATCGCCCGCCCAGCTGAATAGTTGTTCGCCAAGGTAAACATTTACTTAAAGCGCGCGCAGATTTCAAAGTGCTCATAAAAAACGGCAAGGTAAACGTAAAACGATGTCCCTGTATTTGCCTGTGGGTGTAGGTGTATGGGTGCGATTTTGTATGTGTATGTAAGTGGCGGCAAGCGTGTGTGTGAATTACATCGTAAAATGTTGGTTCTATGCGTTTCGGGCATTGATAACGGCCCAAAACGATATGCTCATTGAAATGGCGCATGTGTAAACGGCATCTTATGAAATTCGCTATATATTTATATATATAAGCTTATATGTATGTATATTGCATATGGGTAAGGGTGTGGGTAATTGAGAGTGTATAGTATAATATGTGTGCTAGCTTATAAGAATGTGTATGTGTGTGTGCTATGAAGTGGTTATGGCACCGTTTATAATATTTTCCAGTTGGGACCCAACATTTACGATATTGTACAAGCTAAAGTTAAACCACTTGGCATGCAATCTCTGAGGAACGCTTATTTATAAATGCAAACGAAATACGCAACCAGCGAGTAAACGAATCAAGCCAGAGTATGTTACTAAAGGTTAGGAAAACATATTAAAATAACCGAGTTCAAAAACTCAGAGACAAAGAAACACGGCTCGAACACACATACGGAACGGAGAGTACTTACCCGTGTTGGTTTTACTGTTGCAGTAATCAGTCAGAAACTTCTCCAGAGTGAAGCGAGGTAGGTGTAAGTTCTTAACCACCTGCACAGGATCGCCCTCCTTCCACAGGAAGACCAAGTCGTTGGTGGTCCAGCCGTCTAGGGAGTTTCAATAAATATACAATTAATCATTTTGAAACAAAACATTTAATCGGCACAACATCAATGTTTACTCCGACGAATATATGGTTCAAGGATTACATTATTTGTAATAATAGACCTTCGTTTAAATAGTACTTACAACTCGCCATACGTAGTGAACAGATCTGTCTATCCAACGGATATAGTTTCAAGTTCATTGGACAGGCCAATGTCAGTGAAATTCGTATACTATATAGCACTGAGCCGTTGGGAAAGATGCGTATATAAACATTGGGCATGATGATGTTGTGAAAGTGTCCCTCCTTCTCGTTCGAGAAGAAAAGATCGGGCATCCACACACGGTTCGCCTCCGTTAAAGTCAAGTATTTCAGGCGGCCTAAAGAAAGTATCATAACAACTCTTAGAATATCACAAAGTATATATTTTTGGTTAAACTCGCCTTGTATATCATCGAATTTCAGTCGCTCATCCGTCCACTGTTCACGGAAGGTTAGCTGCACACTGTACTCCTGAGGTGGCGAAAGTAGATGATTTTTGGGTGGTGCGGGTGGTGCGAGTGGTGGGCAAATGTAAACTCTCATTAGTAGACGAAGTTAAATGGTATTATTTGGGGGATTCAATCTCAACTACAATGCAAATTTAGGTTTGGCGAATTGAAAAGAGATTTTCTTTCAGAGGGTTCTTGTTCTTGTTTCTTTTGGTTTCTTTTAAAGATTGTGTGAATAGAGAGAGGTCTTTTCAATTTGGGGTGGCTTGCAGTTCGATTTATTTAATTCAATTTGATTTTTGGTTTTTTTTTCGTTTTTTTAGGGTCTTTAGCTTTACTTTTGCAAAGATTGATTTTGTTTGAGTATGAAATTGCGAGCAAGGCGTGGCGAAGTAGTTGGTATTTGGCATGTTTAGCAGAGTGGGTATATATTGATAATTGTATATATTTTTAAATATATATATAGTATAATGGTTAACTGTCGTTTGGCTTTGGGTTTCTGCTAGTTTGGTAAAATGTTTCCGGCACTGGTCCGGCTGATGGTATATTTTGTCATGTCTATTTAATATTTAATATTTGCCCAAAATGCAACAAAATGCCACATGCGACGTGTTGTACACACATGAATCTTTAAAAACAGGCAAGCAAGCTAAAAGCAGGCAAACAAATTTTAAGACAAAAGCAGAACGAGCAGAGTGGAAAAAGCCAGGCATCTTACGCATATTTTCGGAAAAGTTTTTTTTTCTTTTCTTAAAATTATATTTCACATAATAATATCTTAAAGAAATAATATTTATATTACATAAATAATACCCTAAAAGTAAGTCATAAAGCGGAACAAAGTCATGTAAATATTAATATTTTACAGGCAAAAGCTAAAAGTTTAGTTTAATGACAAAAAAACAGAAAAGAAATTACATAGAGAGTTTTAAAAAAATCATGCTAACACGGAATACAATAAAATGGCATGCCATTCCACGGGAGATGGGACTTTTTGAAAAAAGAATCTGGGGCTGAATAATAATTTCAACTAAATCCAACTAAAATCGCATCGAAATCCTATTATTTAAATAAGCTGCGACTTCTTTTTCAATATTTTCTTTTTAAAGTTCATAATAGAACTTGTTGTAAAAAACACACGCCCTCACATGAGGCCTTGTGAAAATAAATAAATTTGAATAATTATTACAAATAATTGGTTTTCGTTTATTACTCTTTCCATTTGTATGCATCGCAAAGTGACGTAAATTAAATGTTTTTAATTTTTTTTGTACCAGCTTTTTGCTGTCGGTGCTATCCGCTTTTTATCGTTGTTTTCCTGACAGCGGAAACCAATCTGGACAAATGGAGGCTGTGAATGGCGGTTTTCCTCTACAGTTTTTCTGTTCTCGTTAGCATGATGTACGTTATCTCTTAGTTTGTACTTAAAATTAGACCTGTCATAGTGCCTAATAGGTGGCAAGCTATTGTGCTATTGATTTCATTAGTCCTCCAACTGTTTTAGAAACAAGGTGGCTGGAAATGATGAGGTAAAGGGAAAGAACCGAATCGAATGTAACCGAATGGAACGGAACTTAACTGAATGAGCTGGGCGTGAGCGGTGTATTGTGGGCTGTGTCTGTAATGGGTGTTAATGTCGTTGGTGTCGTTTTGCGGTGGTTCTTGACTTAAGCCTTAAGCCTAGCCTACGTTAAAGCTAAAACTTAGTTCATAAACTCGTGGTTTCAATCACTCTCACCGGCACCGGCAGTTAACTTCGGCTGGCAGTGGAGACAAAGCAGTAAGCTTAGAGTTGGCTTAAAGTTTAAAACAACAAAAGTGAAGAAAATGAATAACAGGTTGAATTTGATCATGTACACAAGGATTTAATGGTGAATAATATTTTTTATTTTTAATATATATATATTACAGTTAGATACATTTATATTTTTTACATCGTTTTGCTTGCTTACATTGTACAGGTTGCAGATAAAAAAACAATATACAATTTCCACTGACACAGACCGGAAGAGCCGTTGCGACAGACTCGTTTAGGGTTATGTATTATACAACCACCTACAACCCCCACACATACACACTTATGGTTAGGGACATTTATAATTAATGCAATTATTTAATAGGCCCAAAGTACTGGATACTGGACATGGTTAACGTTTTGTAGACACACACACGCACGCACATATACAGCAAAGTGAGAGAAAGCGCATTGGTTTTTATTTAATTTTTGTAGTGAAAGTAGTTGTGGTGGTTTTGTTCTTGCTGTTGCAGTACTTGAGCCGGGACTCACCATTTTGTAGTCGTCTATTTTCGAAATGGAGCGCAGGTACATGTTGACTTTCACAATTGTCGCCAAATTAGCTAAAATCAATCATCATATAAAAATCTTTTCTTTTCTTAGCAATTGTTCTCCTCGACTCCCCCTCTGTGATGGATACGGCCTTAACTTATTTTGTTCACTTACTGACTAACTAAAATAGCATAACTTTTAGAGCTTACAACTATCTTTCAAGTTTTATAATACTTTTTTTGATGAATTTTATGTGTGAATGTGAAAAATAAAGCGAAATAATAAAACCATAACACAAATGAAATGGTAAATGGTAAAAATCAATTGAATGTGTTGGGAAAAATGTCTGCATGGATCTCATTGAAAAATAAAATATGTCTTTGATTTGTTGTGTGTTTTTCAATTGATGTTCGCGTCAATTAAGCCGTAAAAAATGTATTCGGCTTTTAGCTAATTGAATTTTTATATTCTCGATTATTTGATTGTGTTTCACCAAAAGTACTTTTTGAAAAATACATTCCGCATATTTTAATTCAGATTTCCTTTTTTTAATTTGAATAGAACCGATTTATCAAATTTTGCCTTTGAATGAAAATTTGTGTATCCTGCCGATTGAGTTAGATTAGTTATATTTTTTTTTTGTAAGTGCAAGCCAAACGATTTTTAATTGGATTGTCATGTTATATAAGTGATTTCCCTTAGTTTTCATAGAAGAGTTAGGGGCAAATTATATTTTGGGGACGGGGACACCACATACAAAGCACACGATTAAAATGAACATTTCACATTTGAATTTATAGTTTCACTAAGTACATAGAATAGCATAATTTAAATTAATTTTTTTATTTGGCAGATAATTTTTTTTGTTTTTTTTTTTTGTATAGTAAGCAAATGGAATAATTGAAAATAAATAGGTACGTAATTATTATTAATCCGAGGCTAAATAGATGGTTTTCACCAGTCATCACAGTTATAAATAATTCGATATCAGATTAGTGATTAATTAATTAATATTATTAAAAATTTAAAATTTGTACAGAAAGCTTGAGAGAGAAGTATGAAAAAAATAATCTAGTTTGGGCTATTAAATTTTTTAAAATAAAAAGATAGAGAGCGATAGATAGTGAAATATAGAGACAGATAGAGAGATAGAGAGAGACTGTGTAGAAAAGAGATCCAAAAAGACATTTTTTCATCATGTTTTGTATTCTTGTTGCTTTTGCTACAAAACAGTAAGATATTTGTTTTATTTTACATAATTTTTGAAATGAGAAATAAGGAGAATGCAAGTGAGAGAATTTGAATTACCAATGCAAACTGACAAAGAAAGACTCTAATTTTAAATGCAATTAACTCATGGGCAAACTAATTAGACAATTTTGCTTTTCGTTCTAATAACTTAAAGACGAACCTTACTCAAATCATATACCAAAATTAAATACGAAAATTATATCACATCGATAGTCAACGAAACAAAGAAGTATGTATTATAAATTCCAATATCAGATATATAGTATAGTACGTATGGCGAATAAGTAATATTTTTCATGTTTATACATATATATTTTTGTTTCATTTGCAGTGTTTTGATTGCTTTTCCGACGCCTAACTGGAGCAGTAACTGGAGTGAAGAGAGCAGAACAACGCCTGGCACAGAAAGGGTCGGGGGACCAAAAGTTTGGAGTGGAGGGAAAGGGACTTAGCGAACCAGGGGAGTGCCCTGGGAAATCCTCTAGAGAGGGATACGAACGACAAGAGCATCCACTTGCGGTCAAGGGAGTGGTGTTTGATTTTCTAGCTGGGGGTTTTTTCTGTTCTTAGTTTTGGATTTTGGAGTTTGCAAGTGGAGGAGGCGCGAACTTACCATGGTTACATCATCGATTTTCGATATACTCCTAACGAATATGTTGACGCGCACCACAGCTGGACCATCTGGAGGGCGATACATGATAGATAGACATATTCACCGATTTGCACAATACTTTCAATGTTAATATACAACAAATTTTTAACAGCTGCCGCAAGGTCCAACCCCTAAAAACAAACTTAAAATGACCATCCCATATCCTTCGCACCCATATTTGGCAGCAGTCCTTATGCCTTTATGCTGCCGCTCTGTAATAAAGTTTTATTTTATAGCTTCTCCTCCCGGTTGTTGTTCTCCTTTTTTTGTGCTTACTTACTAGGATACAAAAGTTACTAAGCAAGTTCGCTTCCAGTTTTGCTTACAAAGCTAAGCTAAGTCAAAGAATGTTTTCTTCCGATTTTTGTTTCGTTTTGTTTGCGTTTTTTATATACCTAAGTTAAGCTAGAATTTATGTACGTAACTAAAGTTGCGTTGTTTTGTCTATGAGTTGTTTTTGTGACCTTCGAGGGGTGGCTTATTTCGGGGGATCGGGTATAATCTAGGTATGCTGGGGTGGGGTATACGTATGTATATGTATGGTATGTATGTGCGTGTGGGAGAGTGAAAAAGTACAAGAGATTCTGTGTCTTTTGCTTCGAAATGCCAGGGGGCGGCATCGGCTGTGCTAATTTATATGCCTTTATAGTTAATATTTATTTAGCTGGTAAATATATTGGCTGTATTGGACTATATTTATAATATATTTATATGTCATATTTATTGACCATTACCAGTCGGTGATTCATGTGGCTATATATGTGAATATGTGACTCTGTGACACTACTCTCAAATATTTATGTTGCCTTTACATTATTAATGATGTCATTACTACGGTAAAAGTCACCAAGACAACAACAAAATTAACTGTGAATGAAATCAAAACTTTATTTTTAATTAAAATGAAAAAGTCAAATGGAAAAAAAAGTAAACACTTGCAACACGGGTGATGTGGGCAATCGGTTGTCAGGTATTGAATGAATCGATTTTAAATGGCGAACACATGTACGTATACGTAATATTTGAACATTTCTTCGTTTACAGCAATAAGGTTAAAGAAAATTTAATAATTTTGTCTGCCCATCAAAGGATAGTACTCGTTGTTGAATGTGTATGTAAGGGACCAATATTTTTTCGCTTCCTTTTTTCGGAGGTGGCCAATCAAAATTATGCCCCGATAAGTAGGCAACATATTTGGTTTTTTCGAGGAAATTCATGAATGCAGGTGAAAACTTTATTTTGTTTTTTGGCTGTTAATCTTAAATGAAAGTACAAAGAACGCCGTTTCTAGAACCACAGAACAGAAAAATACAAACAGGAAGGACAGGTACTGGAACAATCTGGCGTAAATGTGGCCAAAATCAAACGCAAATACTTAGCATCAGATGTATATACGCAAATATATATATATATATGAATGTATATATAGAATGGTTTCAGAGAAATAGAGAACGAGTCAACACAAAACGCAAAAAACAAATGTGTGAGTGTGTAGGTGTGCGAGTGTGTTAGCTATAAGTTTCGAGTGTGTATGTGTGTTCAAGTTGCAAGAGCAGCACGCTATAAAAGACAACTTTCGTGTTTTCTAATTTCATGACGAGAAGAAGGCAGTGTGAAATAGCAAGAGAGAGAGTGTGTAAGAGAGATAGAGAGCACAAGAATCAGAGCTGGGGTCTAGGGTTAGGGGTCATTCTATCGATTTCGAACTCAAATTTCGTTTATCGAATTGGCTGGCTGCTTTTCGGGGCGACTTACCATTTTAATATCACTAATCGTCATAATACTGCGTACGAATAGATTGATTCTGACTATGGCGGGACCATCTGGCATAAAGTTTGGTTTAGACGTGAGTTTTTCGACGATAAAGTAAACGTGTTAACTTATGGATCTGATCTAACTATACTCAGCTGCAAACTAATCTAAACGATCTTGTATAATTGGAATTTAACTTAAGCAGAGGCTTACATTAGCTAAACTTTGAATAATTTTCTCATACATCTGTATAATTATATAGTAACGATCTTTTTATTACCAATCGGATTTGAAATCATTTAATCAGCAATTAAAACAAACAACCAAAAATGATTAAAGGTGTGTTGACAACATAACTTAGTTGAGGTTAATAAAAATTCGGTTATAGACTAATTAGAAGAAATTTGGTCTGGTTCTCACCTGTTC
Source organism: Drosophila bipectinata (assembly GCF_030179905.1). Classification (NCBI taxonomy): domain Eukaryota; kingdom Metazoa; phylum Arthropoda; class Insecta; order Diptera; family Drosophilidae; genus Drosophila; species Drosophila bipectinata. The sequence goes on from NC_091739.1 coordinate 18,219,810, forward strand.
CATTAATTCCAGATGGTCGAATTCGGGCATCATATTTGCCTGCACCTAAAATTTGATCTAAGACTTTTTTCTCCTTTTCTCGGAAATTTATTTTGGCATTATTTGCTCTGAAATCAGGATATGGATAGGTACGCATGTATAATTTTATCAATGTTTGCTTCGGTGTATTTGGACAAATTTTAGAAAAGATGTTTATTTTAATTGTTATTGAAGTAGTTTTTGGAAAAAAACATTAGCTGACAAATTGTTAGTATTTTCGCTCGAAAAATCGCATAAACCAAAAGTGTTGCATATAAATTTACAGCAATTGTTTTTTCTTTGTTGATTTTTATTGAAACATATATGTTATATACAAATTGGTCGGTAGTGCGGGTTGGTGTTCTCGTAATCGGTTATCTTTATCGTTGTTATTATACACTGTCGCACTTATCAAAGCCAAGGCAAAGTCATATATGTAGAAGCTGACTCCGACCTCGACTTGAGCGTAAATAATTCCAAAATTTATGCTCCGAAAAAAAATTACACGAAAATTAATTACATTTTAATGAGGTGTCCTTGTTGAGTGGTTGCAAGTGTGTTTGTGAGAGAGAGACTGGCTATGCAAATTCAAGTGGATGAAGGCGGCTAAAAATATTGGGCGTGTCGCTTTTAAAATCAGCAACAACTGAAAAGGCAACTACGGCTCATAACTACTCTACTAACTTAATGCTGAAGCGGATAAACCGATTGTATGTATCATGCATATATGTACACTGAAAAGTTTTTAAATTAAAGAATTATATATAATACAGATTTTATTTTCTGTTAGAAAAAATATCTTGAAATTCAGTAGCCATATAATTAAGCAAATAAGTTATTTTTTTTGTTATAATTTTAATTTATTTTTTTTCAATGCATATATATGCTTTTATGTATAGACTTTGTCCTTTATAACAGGGCGTGGCATGGCAAAATTAACGACAATTGTATGTAAATCGCATTTTGAATGCCACTTCCTGCCCAAGTGCAGTGTGAACACGCGAAACAAGAGGCGCGCGAAGAATTAAACACAAAAAAATATAAACGAGTGAAAAATAAATGGTAAGTGGAGCGGGCGACAAATTATGAAACGGTTAACTTTTTGCAGCTACTGTATGCGAGTGGTGTGGTATTTCTCAGAATGCATATAAAAGGAGAGTCAGGTACTTACAGTGAAGCACTGCACAGGCTGGCAAAGTAGAAAATCGCCCAGAAAAAGTGTCCGCTGCCCATTTTTAGGGTGGTGTGCGAAGCGTCCTTGTCTGATGGGCGTGGCAGCCTCCTGTGGTGCAAGCTGAAATTTAAAGGCAGTTAAGATATACCATCTGACTGGACAACCACACACAATTTAATGCCTAATACGAAAGTGCTTATTAAATAATCTCGGCACTACGCCTAGAGTTGCTGTGATTCTGGCCCACTCCACCTGGTCATGCGCAGCCCCTAAATGGGAAATCAAATTAGGCCAATTAACATGCCATTTGGCCAATCTGTTTCGATGCATCAAATACATCTAATTCTAGTGTGGTGTTTGTTGTTGTATGGTTGCTACTCAATTTACGCCATTGTCGGTTTGTGTTCGGCTGGCAAATGTGGCAATAATTTCAATTAAATTTACTTTATGCTCTCGGGCCACACTTCAGGCGGAAATTGAAAATTTAAAAGGTCTTGACACCGTAATGCGGCTTTAATCTGTTGCCCAGGGAATCCATTAAGTTGCCAGGGCATTCATGAAAAATGCAAATTGCAATCGCAGCTCAACGCATTCATTGGACTACAAAAGACTATTCAATGGAATGTTTGTTATCCCTCCATCTGAATGATAAATGCCCTTTCAAATGAATTCAGTTTTTGCTTTCAGGTGTTTAGTTTATTAACATCGAAGGATTTCATCCTTTGTAATGAAATTCTAAACAAATTTTTGGAAAAGATTAACTCAAATTATTTTCTCTCTCGCTAAAGGAAATTGTGTGATAATTGAAAATTATCCAAGTATGCTTTAAGATGAATACCATCTATTAGGTCTATTATTATTAATATCTTTTATCAACAGCTGACATATGCCTATTTGCCTGACCATATACCCTTAAAAAAGGCCCCATTCGATTGACCTGCTTCTCGCTTTCATTTTGCAACAATCATTATGGTTGGAGCATTTAAAACAATGCCAACAATGACCGGCAATATCCCTGATATATCTGCTGACCAGCATCCGAATTTGCAGTCGGACGGTAGGACAGACGGCCAAAGGATGCAAAGTACCGAGCTCAGAATGCCGAATGCAAAATGCGTGTGCGAATATTGGAATCGAATTAATCCTTTATAAGCATTTTTCTCCACTCCGGTGGCCGACGTGCTGTGCATGGGCGATAAGTGCGTGCGGTGATGGCATGCCACGCCCATTTCTGACGCCCCCCACAGGCCAAGGATTGCCGCACTCATAGTCGCACTCACAGCCTCACTGGAACATTGGCATGGCCATGACCGAGTCGAGCCTTCACAGTTGTTGCTTTGTGGGCATACTGCAGGATCCCCATGCAAATAATCAATTTGTCGAAATGGGAATGGGTTTGGGGATGAAAATGGAAATGGCGATGGAAATGGAAATGGGCACATCGAATTTGGGGTTTTTGGTATGGCAACAGGCTGGCAGCCTAGCAGCCTAGCAGCCTGGCAGGCTGGTTGCAGAAATTTGCATTCGGGCTGCTGTGTTAATTTGCTGCTGCTGTGCCCGCAATTTTGTGCCATAAATACTGGCTCACACACATGGTGGCTGCAACAAAAATGGCGGAAAAAAAATACAATACAGCAACATTGCTGCTAAGTTGAGGACATGGACCCGGGTGGTCCTGGGGCTTCCTCGTGCATTCTCGCATTTTTTTTCTCCCCATTTTACTACATTTTTTGGCCAGCTGTCAAAGAAAGTTAACAATGCGACTGCGACTGCCAAATGTCCCACATTTGCAGCTTGCCAAGCAGTTGGCGCCAATCTCCCCTGTCTCTCCGGTCTCGCCCCAAAAGGCCTCCCGGCCTCTAGCCCCCCAAATCCTTCTACAGCCTCTCCTTTGTATCCATACCTCCTGCTGACTGTGTCTATGGTGTAAATGGGTTTACTTTTATTTCATTTGTCTGTGCGTGAGTGTACTGCGTATGTATGTGTGCTTGTATTCGTATTTGTTTCTGTATTTGTGTTTGTGTCAAGTCGACACACTTTTGAGCTTGGCAATGTTTTCACTGTTCCCCGCCAACAATAAAAGCAACAACAACTCTGGGCGCTTGTCTACCTCAGCTATGTACGTCTTTGAGCCATTCTAGCCGCTTGTTGTTGCCAAGTCGCAAGTTGAATGAACGTGGCAACTGGGTGGAAAAAAAAACAAACAGTTTCTACACCTTGAAGAATGGCAAGGATAGGAAAGAATTCCTACGTACCTGGGTTAACTTAATAAGAAAGACTTATTAGTTTTAAAAGCGAAAACATGTATGAAGTTACTTTGGACTTCACTTTCTTAAAGAGAATTGAAAAGAATAATCTAATAGATTTCATGGCATATATTTTGACTTTAAAATACCTTTTATTCATGAATGTAATATTCTATTTTAAACTTCATTGGTATCTATGCTTATCTTCCTGGGTATGTTGCTAGAATCGTAAATCTAAATTTTTAAAGCCATTCTTGCGAGCGGGATTTTTATGGATTTTGTTGGGCTTAGTTGCGGCACTTGACTTATAGCTTCCTTGATCCCCGCTTAGGCATAATTTCTCGCAGTGTTGTGGCCAAAAGAGAAATCTCTCGCATACAATCACATCCTCATACAGTCATATATATTTTTTGCGTTTTATGCCGCTCAGCGGCGCTTGTAGCTCGTTATGTTGATTGGATTTTGTGCCGCCCGCACCAGAAAGTAGTACACACACTCACACACACCCAAGTATATGAAACACACATATTCGTATAGAGCCCACACACGCACACTATTAAGGCACTTGCTGAATAAAGTCAAGTGTTTGTTGCTGTGTGTGAGTCAGTGAGTGTGTTGATGTGGGTATGGGTGTGGGTGCGTGCCATAAAGCTGGATTTATTTTGTTGCTGATGTTGTTCTTGTTGCTCTTGTTGTTGTTTTATTTGCTGCCCTTACGCTTTACTCCTCGTTTTATGTATGCAAAAAAATTTTACACTCTCGTTTTCGCAATATGATTTTGTTTCTCTCTTCCTGGCTCTCGTTCGCTTTATTTTCCTGCTAAATTGTAAGTAAGTGGGCTTAGTAGCATTTTGCCGTTTAGGACTTTTCCCCAGTCCCTTCAACATCTTCATATGAGTGTTTTTTTGTGTGTGTGTGTGTGTGTGTGTGTGTCTGACATTTTGCAGCTCTAGGATTTGCATAAAGCTCACCTCAGTCGGGCGACTTAACTTTAACAGTTTGATAAACATTGAATCCGCTGCGAATGTGGGTGCCTGCCGGCCCGTCGCCCAGCCCATGTGGGCCCAGTTCAAAGGCAAAGCCATAGCCAAAGCAAAACAACAGCTGATGACACTTTTGGGCCACCGAAATGAAAGGCCAAACAAGCAGGAGGCGGATATACGAGCAAAAGGTCAAAGTGCGTTGCATGCAAGGGGAGATTGAACGAGCTACCTTTAGCCTTGCCGTTTGAAAATGAAAGAAAATAATTGCTTAGGTTTGGTATAACAATTAATATTTGCAGGTGGCCTGAGGACTCTTTACTTATGAAATATTTCCCCTAAGAGAGAAAAAAGAGAAAAATACTTTTATTTGAGTCTCAAATTTAGCAACTTTTCGCACCCATCTCGCAAACGTCAAGACTGAAGCTCATATCACTCAACTGACAGGCCCAAAAGGTCACAGCTTGCGTCCAGGACTCTGCCTCATTCACCTTTCCTCTTCGCATGGCTCTCATAATTAATTGAAATGTCAATACATTGTTTGCGAGACCCAGCAAAATATTAATGAAAGCCAACACCGAAGACGGTTGAGGGGGAGGCCAGGCAGGAGGAGCCCCTGTAGCATTCCTGTCAGTGGCAGGATAGTCGAGTTCTATTATTAGCCTGAATGGGAATTTGGACATAGGAGCATGTTGGATAGATGGAGTAATGGGAATGGGAATCATCTATCAAGACAGCTGAGCTGCCCCGACTTTTCCCGTCTGTCCTATTTATAGCGTGTTCGGGTAAAATCTGAACTTTAACTGGAAATTAACTTGCATGAAAATTGGACAATAATTTGCTGGATTTATTGCCAGCCAGCAAATTGGCCGTTACATGAGCCCGCCGCTTACACCTTACACCGAATGGGTCAATAAAATAAAAACAGCACCCCGAAGGCGATAAAATTTATAGACACCAGCAAAGAGTAGGAGGAGCTGGCATGGCAGGAGTCGCGAGATAAGCGCGATTAGAAGACCGCAGTGCTAGTGCCATAGTACTTTTGCCAGTCACGCTCCGTACTCTTTCTGTATCTGTCGATGTTTTGGGGAGCCTTTTAAAAATGCACACGCACGCATTACCCACACACACACTCTCTCATGGTGGCATATACACAGATACGTTTAGACACACCGATATATTCACATGCATAAATCACATATTCCAGCGCTTTGCGGCCATTTAATGGCTGTCAAGATAAGCTTTCGGGGCTCGGCTTGGGGGCCCATGTCAGCTGTATTTGTGTTTGTTTTTGCAGCCATGTTGGTGGCTGTGTGTTTGAGTGCGGCAACCAAAGTAAATAATTGCCTAAAATTGTATAAACTAAAGGGTACAACCAGCAGGCCAGCCTGACGCCTGTCACAGTGCATTTAACTGTTGCAACTTGCATGTCAACTGAAATAAAATGCCAAACTATGTGTCTATTTTTCTCTTTAATATTACGTGAAGCACACAATTAAATATACTTTCGAAATAATAGAGAAAAATTGTATATGCAGCAGTAAAAGTGATACAAAGTTTTTCCAACTTTTGTGCCAAACTTGTTTCCTTTTCGACATCTCGAAAATATCTACAAGTATTGATTGGCCAACAGAAATCAGAGACCAGTCGACATATAATATATTCTTTCTGCCTGTTTTCAGGTCCTTAATCATTTATTGGCCATTGATCATCTTCGGCAAACTTTTCTCTATGAGAGCCTTTCAATTTGTTTGATGGCCAATTGGAGTTATCCATAACAACTTTTTTTGCTTACGCTTACTATCTCCTATCCGAAGATGTTTCATTTCGTATTTCAATTAAGTTGCCGGCGCTCTTAAGATGGAGGACTCCGGTGGGAAAGTGGAAAGCGAAAAAGTTTCACGGCTGAAACTCTCTCTATTTTCGCCAAGAATAGTAAGCAGTGGCAGCTGGGATCCCGATAGGTGGCGGATGGAAGTGCTTGGCCAAATGGCCGAATCGTTAACCGAAAGCAGACTCACTTACTCTGGCGAGGATTTTATGTCTTGCTGACTCACTGCTTTGCCCGCTGAGTGACTTGCAGCACCAGCAGGAACAACCACCCTCCCACCCACTTGCCCATTTCCATGGTTATACCCATCCTGGTCCTTTCCAGCACCATTTCGGTTTCATTGTCAATTGACACTTTTTGTTGCCTCCACTGGTGTCGCTGGCGATTTAAGCTGCTCCCGCAGTGGCAGCTGCAGCGACTTGATTGCATTTTCAGAGACTGAAGAGCGGATTGAATGGGGCTGTGACCCCCTAGAACCCCTTAGAACCCACAGCCCTCTAAGCCCCGTCTCTTGTCCTGCAGCTGGCTGTTTGTTTTATGGCTCAGTGGCAACTGCTTATTGCTTTCGGTTTGCTTCAATGATGGCAACGTGTGCGGTGCCACCGCCACTGCCACTGCCGGTGCCCTCTTTTCTCGTCAACAACTCTTTGTTGTTTACGGGCAAAGTTTTTGAGCGCCCCGCTTGTTGCAAGTTAACGCTGCAAATTGAAATTGTTGCAACTTGGTTCGATTTATGTGCTGTATTTGCCTACGAACTTCGCCACAGACTCAAAATAAACACAAAAAGCCGATAAGTTGGAGGAAAAAGCGCCATGCCGCTGCACCGCAGATCCACTTCCGCTAATTAATTGCCATAGGAAATTAATATCAACTTAAATGTATTTAGTGTTGATTAATGCATAATTGATGCGGCCAGAGACTGAGCCTCGCCCCAAAGTCTTTCGCCCAGGTACAAAAACTTCAGTTTGCTTCGGCTCACCTTTTGGCAAATGGCTGGCTGATGGCCTGATGGGCGGAATGGCTGGGAAAAAGTTGACATTTTTAGCTTCATTAATCATTGAAGCGGGTGGTGCCGGTCCTCCGTCCCCGGTCCCCGGTCCCCGGTCCCGGCTTAATGGGAAAAGTGTTTGGCTGCGAGGAAAGAAAGTGGAAAGTGGAATGTGGATGGGCAGCCGGGCTGTTATTAATTACAGAAATGGCATAAAGCTCAACTGAGCAAACATTCAAGTCAATTACGAGAGCAAAGTAAATAAAGTATATCCCGATGGGAGGCAACAAAAAAAAAAAGGTAAAGGAAAAGCAAAAACACAAAATGTTGGGTGAGTGGAGAGAAAAAATATTCCAATAAAGTGAAACTTTCCCCTTCCGGGAAACAGCTATAAATTGGATATTCGAAATGGGCAGATACACCGATTGGTGGTGATTAAAAAATCCCAAACACAGCTCATTTAAATTAATTTACCCATATTACGAATTATGTCAAATAATTTTCCATAATCCGTAAAGGCAAATATTCCACATTTGCATTCCAAACACACGTCCGTGTCCTGTGAATTTCAATTAAAATGCACAAACCGAAATATTTAAAATCATTTCTCGCCACTTGAATTCGGAATGTGACTAAAATCTCTTTAGCACTCTATCCCAGTCCAGCTATCCGGCTGGCACTTTAAAATTTGACACAGCATCAACAACATGGCACAAACTGTGGCCAAAGTTTGTCCAACTCCTGCGACCCCTTTCCTCAGCGAAGTCCTCCTGTAGAGTTTCCTGCTTTTGTCCGCATGGCCATAACCAGAAAATGACAAAAGCCATGTCAACAGCATGTTTAGGGGTTCTGGGCACTGGGCTCTGGAATCTGGTCCGGGATTCTGGCGGGTTCGGTTCGGGTTCCAGTTAAGACAATGCCCTGGGTGTGTATCCTTTGAACGTGTCCTTGTGTGTATACATTGGTGTGTCCTTATCCGTGTTGCTTGTGGCCAAAGTCTTGCGAGTAAAACAAAACTTCTCCGCTTGGCCCGTGCCCAATTTCGTTACTTTTCCCAGTCCGGCAAACAATGGACACGATAATTTATTCATATTTTGGCCACACACACACTATCCCCTCCCCTTCCTGAGAGTGTGGGCATGAATTTTTAAATAACCATAAATTTCTAAATTTACACAAGAGACACTGAAGACACATTGCACTTGCGATAAGCCGCATTCCAAACAAAAGGGACATGGTCCAAGAAAAAAGTGAAAAATCTCCCCAGCAAACAATGGAAATTTTAATGAATATTTTCGGGTCGAAGCTCTTGCTCCCTTTCGAGTGTTGATAATTGCCACATAAATTCGGATGTGTTGCGACCCACAACCCACATGTGTTTGGCTGGCCCGAGGGAAAGATGTGGCCCAACTACAAGATATTTTATTATAAACATAGTGTCAGCACTGACCAAACAATTTGCTAAATATTTATATATTTGCATAATGCATGCAATCAAATTTTCTCACACGACACTGAATCGAGAGGCGGAGACCAGAGACTAGAGACCGGAGTAGTACGTGGGGGCGGAAAACGAAAGTCGCCGTCGGATGGCTATAAATATTCAACGAGTTATTTGCCAGGAATAAACTAATATAAATGCCATGAACAGAGATTCTAAATTGGTAGACAGTGGTGGGATGTGTTAGATACTTATTAGGGTTGGTATATAAAAGCTTAAATATACTTTGGATAAAAATATAGATTCATCAAATATTTACTAAACAAAATACTCATAGCCCTTGGCCATATTAAAGGCTTTTCCTTTTGGGAGATTAATTTCCAATATTCCTGGCCCTGCCAAGTGCCAAAATATTGATTAGAATTTATTAATTTTTCGTTTATCTGAAAATTGGACACCGTTTGTTTAAGCTCTAATAAGCTTTTGTGGTTTATTATAAATATCATTGAATTCGAGAGTGTTTACCCATGAGTCTCATCAATTGCATAACTTACACAGACACACACACACACACACGCGCTTGTGGGTAAACACACACACACACACTCACCCCAGGACACATGTATATTCGCATACTGGTGGCAGTGTCTGTCTGGCTGCCTTTGGTTTTGGCATTAGTGCCAAGAAATTTTGCGGAGGGGCAAGGCCAACTAATTGCGGCGACATAACTTGTTGCGCCCCTTGGAGCCACGCCCCTGCCCCCACGGCACCAGCCACATGTGTGAGCAGGAGGCAGGGGGCAAAGCCATGGGGTATGAGTATGGGTAAAATACGCCGCAGATATATAGACGGAATTTACGGACGGACAGACCGACGGACGCGTCCGGACGGACGGACGGGCGGGGCGCATAGCGGCTGTCGTCTGTCTAAGAACTATTGCCAACAACAACAGCGGCGGCAAATTGCATTAGCTATATTCCGTGAGAGTGTGTACTTTTGGGGCATGGCATGTGTGGGAGGTGCCAGTGCGACAGCGCAGGGCAGGGGGCAAGTGATAGAGAAACATATGTGGGCCCGAGGTCACATCTCGGGTCGCTTGTTTACAATAAACAGAGTCAAAGTGTCTCCTGGTTGGCAGACAACTTGACAGGAATTTTTGTTTGATTTCCCAGCCAAATGCGGTCGTGCTAATGAAATAAATATCAATTGCCAACCGAAGACAAAGAGCAGGGCCTTTCAAAGATACAGAGGCAAGTAGGTTGTCAAGGGAACCGCGGGCAAAGTGCATTTTCAGCAAGTTGAGAACAAAATTGCTTTCAGAATTGTTTCGAAAATTGGAGTGCACGTAGCCTCCATTATAATTACATAAAGGCAAAGAGTTTTGGCATGAAGAGCTTGTGTAATACAATATTCTGGGAATTTTGTGGAAAGGCAATTAGGCAGCATGCAGACTAAAGGTTGGTGAACACCACAATGTATATTATTTATTTCTTAAAAACTGAAAGAATTAAAGATAGTATGCACCATGACTTTTAAATAATTTTTTGTACCAACTGCTTGAAATGATCGCCCCCATCACTATAACACTCTTGGCCAGGGGGTATATAAAATTTGTAATATCAAAATAAACCGTTTGGCAGCCTGAAACATCTTTACCAAGTTATTCGAAACCCCTTTGATGGCCCATAACCGGCAGCCGGGCCAACCGCAAAATGGCAAGACGAGTCGAAACGGAAGAGGGCCCTTGGACCAACTTCGATTCCATTTCTACGCTGTCTGAGGGCTAAGAGGCCTGCGACGGCTGAGAGGGCTGAGAGCTTAATAAAATTATGTGACGATGATTGCCGCCGGAGAGTGGAACCACGACCGGCTGCAGCCCAATCCCGATGCCCGGGCAGCATCGCAAAAAAGGGAAACAGGGGCGGCCAGGGGGGCACCCTTGCAATTCCCAAGCGCTGCTGCTTGGCTACCACTTGAAAAACGCATTAAGGCTGCAGTTTTGTGTGGCATTTGTATATAATATATATATTATATATACCGTATATGCCATAATATGCTCTTGTACGGCTGCCCTATATGCATGCCAGAGTGGTTTGTTGATTGCATGTTAAAAGGCCTTCTGCAGCAGAAGCAGAAGCAGCTGCAACTGCTGCTTTTGCTGCTGAAGCTCTTCGGTACCGTCTGCCATGAAATTTAATTAAAAACTTGTGTGCCATGAAATTACATTTCAACGTGAGTTTCCACTCCGAAACCGTACCTCTGTATTTGTGTGTGTGGGTTGTGCGAGTAGACCAGCTCAAAGGTGCACCCACCAAGCCGGGGAGTTGATTTTTATGTAAAAATGTTCAAAAGGAAATGCCGTGCAAAGGTGGAGTGACTGCCAACTTCCGACTTCCGTTCGGCCCATGTTCGAGATGGAGTTGCCAGGATCTATGGAGCCAGCGAGGAAGCGAGGAGTGATGAAAATCTCTCGCAGGGCAATTATTAAATTGGCTCACCACCCATTAAACAAGTAAATTAAACGGGAAATACATTTTTATCGATCTGCAATCGAATTCGCATCCGCCGCGTCCCTGAATTATTGAGCGTGCCGTATCCTGGATGCCTGGATGGTTCATTTACAAAAAAAATATTGACAGCAAAAATCAATTTAAAAGCTTGACATTTTATTTTCGAAAGCCAACAGATTTCCGGCTTGCAATCTGCACTGGAGAATGCTCGCTGGCTGTAAAATATTGTAGCTAAAGAGTGCGAAAAATAATCCAGCTATAACCATAACCAAAAACCCCAAGAATGCTGCTCCTGCTGGAGGTATTTAACACACCTGTGCTGGGGGCCCGGTCAATTATAGTAAGCCCGCGCCGCGAACCAAGCTTAAATCATAATTTATTTACAAGCAATTCGGAATTACGAATGCAAATCTCGTCTTGGCTCTGCAATCAAATTGCAACACCTTTTGTTCAGCTGCTGCCAGTGGATGTTTGCTGCTTGTGGCAGTTGTTATGCAAAAATCGCTGAGCTCGCCGCTTTAGCGTTTTGCATATTTCAATTAAGCATTACACATACGCCCCGTGCACCAAGCCCGAGGAGCACCCAGCTCCAGACAGATAAAATACGAAGCAAAAGTGGCGAAAAAAAATAAACGTAGCAAACAAATGCAAAACCGAACAGAACAGCAGCTGTCTGGCTCTTGAAAATCCGCTTAAAACTTATTCAATTAAAGTTCCCGCCCGGAGGCAACAAAGCAGACGACAAATTCAAGTCGTAAAAATGGTTGAAGGCAAATGGCGACCAGCAAACGAGCAAACAACAACGCAAATGCCATAACTATGAGCATGCCATATAAAAATATGCACATAAAGTGTGTATAATATTGGTGGTGGTATAATACACAACACCCAACACTCTGGTCCTGGACCTGTACCCCGAGTGTTGCCGTAAAAAAGTAGTAAGACCAGCTCAGGCAGCGCACAAATGTGGCAAATAAATCAGCAGTCACTTGCCGCTGGTCGGGAATATGGCGATGACTGTAGTGTAGCCTGGTATGTGGGCGCTTGTAACCCATTTGCTCGGTTTATTTACGTGACTTTACAGAACGCAAAGGGAAAACATGCGGAAAGGACAACAAACTAGTGCTGAAATTCTTGGAAAACTTTTTCATTTCAAACGGGGAAATGCATTCAGAGAGAAAACGGCTCGGAAAAGTAGCAAGTTCCTTGAATTCTAAAATTAATTTTTCATCCTTTACGTTAGCAATGATTTCAAGAAGTCAATTCTCTGAAAGACGATTATGAAACTAGCAAGTTGTCTTTAGTTTGAGTTTCATGAAATCCCTAAATAATTGTAGGGATAATATGCTTCTCGAAATAATGTACTTTTTATGTTCAGCATGACTCTAGTTTTTAATGAGGGGAATTCTAAAAGTTGCAAGAGGATATTAAATATAAAGGACGGGCTGGCTGGCATTCCCATCCTGGAATCTATAGAAAATTTATGTGGTCTGAGTATTTCTGAGCCAAGTTTATGGCGGTTTTCGTTTTCCATTCTGTTTTTGTTGACCGTCTATAGTCGGAGATTATATCTGCAAATCAGCATTAAAATGGACATCAACGACCACCAACAACTAGCCAACCAACAACTTCACAAAGCAAAAAAGTTTTTTCAAAAAAATAAAAAACTGACAGAATCAAAACAGAACAACTAAATTATAATGCTAAAGAGCTATACAGAGGCAAACTAAGGCAAATATTTCGTCCAATTCAGTTCCATTTTATTTTCAAAAAGGCGTGGCCGATGGGGTGGCACTATCTTTTTTTTTTTTTTATTTGCCGCTGGCCGCAGACGCCACAACAAAGCAAATTTTTAGACGCCATGCATGGCTCCACACACATGTTTGTGTGTGTGTGTTTTTTGAGACTCTAAAGCTGTATGCGTGCTGGGGCACTATGCCGGAAACGTGACTTATTTGGAATTTATGTACTTTTTAGCCAAGCGCTAGGAAAAAAAGCAAACCCATTCGAAAAAAAGGCAAACAACAAACGGTTGAGGAAAAAAAAAGAAGGCAAACAGAGCAATTTATAGAGCAAATTTCAACCCTTATCTGTTATGGTGGTCCTAGCACATTTTTTCCTTTTCAAATTTTTAATTATTCGTTGTTTTTGTTTGCTAGCTAAGGCTTAATTAGAAAAACATACAAGAATGGGTCGCTGGCGGCCAGCGGGGCGTATGTGCAATATGCAAATGCATGAACCGAACAACAAGAAAAACAATTCACAAATTGAAATCAACGAGCATAGAACTTGATAGGTTTTTGTTTGTGCCACTGCCACATCCTAGTGCCCCTCCTGCGACCCACTATTTCCTGCCCTCTCCTCTTCCTTATTCTGGGCCGTGTGCTCTCCTTTCTTTCTGGCTCGTTCGTTTCGTTTTTCAGCTCGTGTCACACACGCTATTCACTTGTTGTTGGCTTTGTTGCTGCTGTTCGACATGCATCGATTACATAAACGGGAAGGGGGGTGGGGTGTCGGCCCTGGAAGGCTGGCGGTAGTTGGGTGGAAAGTGGGTGGCCCAGCTGGCTGGCGGCCTGACTGGCTGGCAGCATGGCAGCTGGTTGGCTGCACAAAGCAACGGCATAAGTCACGAAGCTTTTGCTAATGATGAGGGCCTTGATGCTTTTTCAATTAACCAAATGTGTGACATACGGCACAGATTGCACGATTCAGAGTTCGGGGTTTTCGTGTCGGGAGATGAATGGTATGCTGTGGTTGGGTGTGGCGTGGTGTGGTGTGTGTGAGACTTTCTGTGTGTGACAGTGACAACAACTTGGCCTGGCATAAATCAAAGTGAAAGCAACTGTGTAGTAGGTCCTACATTAGTTGTCCTTCATTCGTTTTTCCCCCAAAACAAAACCAAGCCTAGAGAGAAAATGTCGGAGACTCCTGAGAACCTCAGCTCTGAAAAGCTGATCAAGATTTTCAATGAAAATGGAACATCCGACGCTCAGCGGATCGAGGATGAGGCCATTAGTGAACTGTTGCTGTGCTTCACCTGCGACAAGAAATCTCCGCCGAAGCGCCCAATGACCTCCAAGACAATGCGAACTACTCAAAGGCAGTCAGGCGAGTTAAGTAGCGTGACTAAGTGACCCCTGGACCAACATTCTGACTCCTGATGAATGCCCAGCCAATAAATCCATTTATGCTAAGCACTTGCTTATTATTATAATCCTCTGAGCCCTGGCACACACAGACACCACACGTACATAGTTAATATACACACTCGTGAACATTTAACCCTAATTTACATTTATGTACAGAATGCTGGGGCTGGGATTCTGGGCTTTGGCATACGAGGTCCGGGGGCCAGCTGTGATTACCTGGCAGGCTCTTTTGTGTCATTCGTTGCCGGCTCCTCCACAAAATGGCAATAAAAGCAATTCGCAAAAAATATAGGTATGTATAGTATGTGTTTTGTGAGCAGATACACACCCACACCCACACTCGTACTCGTACCGAGGGCTACTTATAAACTCACCTTAATTAAACGTGATTAAGTAGATTTCCTCGTTTTTCTGCTCGACGAACTGTTTAGTTGTCGATGGTCTTTGTGTAGATATAAGCTCGTGTGGGTGTGTTTTTTTCATTTTTATTTCTTTTTTTTTTGCAACTTGTGCTTATTAGTTGCCATTTATTGTTTCTCTTCTGAGTTAAGAAGGGTATTCCAACTTGCTTACAAAGGTTGTGGCCTTAATAAGCAAGGTTTGTATTGAATTTGAAACATATTTGAAATTTACATCCTTATTAAAATCCCAATTAGTTGAAACAATTCATTCCGTATCTGTTAATATTATTAATTGGGAATTGGAATATTAACTTGGAAACTTATCCCTTAACTTGGCTTTCAAAACTCCATTGAATTGAAGTTCTACTTAAACAAAAGACTCAATTAATGTAAAATCTTTCCCATGTCCAATTTGGACCGAAAACATTTCAAATTATTTGAACAAGCAAGCAAGAAAAACATTTTCGCCACTATACATCCCAGGAGGGTATTCAAGTTTTCGGCTCAGGCCAAATTAGCATTCAATTTCCATGTTTTTCCCTCCTATTGTCGGATGCTCGACTGCTCTGAGCAGGAGCTGAACCGAGCTGGACTGGGTTGGGTTGGGTTTGGGGTTTGCTTGGCTCACGTTGTTGTAATTTAGTTTCATTTGTGCACGAAAATGAATTTGTATTATTGTTTGCATTAATTTGCCTTATTAATTACGTTTATGCTTCTGACTATTATGTTTTTTCTGTTCAAGCTCCCCGGCTCTGCTGGTTTTCCTCCCAGTTCCTCTGGTTTTTCCAACAGCATCCCCCGGCTTGCCAGCTCGCCAGCTCCCCAGCATGCCAGCTCCCCTGCTCCCAGGGGGTAATTCGAGCATTGGCTGTGCGGGCAATCAAATAAATAATGAGACGGCGACTGCGGCTCCCAGTCCGTAGTTCATGGTTTCAGCTGGCCTCTGCCGGCGCCAATGCTGGCTGCTCAGCTGGCGCTGGCGGCGCTGTCGTCAACTTTGTTTAATATGCGCAAACCGTCGCAGAACTTTTGCAGCTACTTGTCGTCAACATCGTTGGCAGCGTCTCCTCCAATCTTGGTCCGTTGTTGCTGTTGCGATTGTCTATGGCAACTTGCTTTTATTATTTGTTGCTGCTCGTCTGTATTTCTATAATTGCCTTTTTGCCTTTGTCTACCCCAACGTCAAGTATCCGTGTGTATATTTATGTATGTATCTGTGCCAGTATCTCGAGTATCTCAACATTTTCAGTTGCCCTGTTTATGAAATTCTGACTTCTGGAATCAGTGAGCCAACCCTGCTGACAGCTTTCAATTTTCTTTGCCCGTTCGACTGGTGGTAGGAGGGGGTGGTGGAAAATGCAATTTTCAATTTTCCTGCCACGTGCACTGCAATTCGAAGTTGGCTTAATTCAATTGATTGCCAATAGTTGTGGCTTTGAGTTTGACAGAGCAATGTGTACACACGGCGTATGAGCGATGTTAAAAGTTGTCCTCAACATTACTCGTTTCAACCAGAGCCTCTTTCCTTAGCTGACTTTTGAACTTTCCACCAAATACACACTCACACAGGCACTCCCTTAGCAGTTTGAATGACAGGAAAGAAACAACTTAAATGTCAACCCGATGAAGCTAAAGGCACTCCACCATAAAACTCGCATTTCTCAGCACAAAAGCCCGCGCACGTCAACCTCAAGCAGCGCACTAGGCTACGCTGATTTGTACACAGCCCAGCCCAGCCCAGTGAAAAATAAAAGAAGCTGCTCAAAACAACAAACAAAGCAGAAAATAACAATGAGGTGAAAGGAACGAATGTGGGATACCCAAGCTTAAGTAAATTTCTTTAAAAAAATAGTTCAGGAAGTATATCAATGCCATCAACAGTGTAAAGTAGAAGAACTTCCAAGCCTTATCCTAAAATTAAAACATCAAAAAGTACTCTCCCGCTACATGTGAAAATGTTTCTGAAAAAGCAATAAAAATAGAAAATCATTTGGTACTAAATTTACCAATTCTATTTTTTTATCTTCCTGTCCCATAAATCCTACACCAGGTACTCTACCAGATACCCCAGAAATCCAGGTATAAGCACAAGAGGAGTCGAGAACAAGGAGAAATCTGCTTCCGTGTTGATTGTTTGGTTTGCCAGGCTCTGCTTCGCTCGGCTCAGGGCAAAAACACAAAAACTGCAAAAAAAAAAATACGACAGGACGACGCCCATAAAAAGCGACTATGTCTGCTGGAATCGCTTTAAAAACAAGTGAAAGGAGACTCGAGCCACTTCGGGGCTGTTGGCTGTTGTAGCTGGATGTTGGGTGAAAGCCGGGCTGAAAGCCAAACCTGTCCATCAGCAAAACTATTGCAACAATAAACAAGAACAATTTGACAATTGAAGTGTTTCCCCAGGAACCGAAAGAAAAGGACTCGGCGGGGACCGACTTAGACCGACTTCTGGCCAAAGTAGCCTCATCGCCTGCCAGGGAGCACTTGAGCACAGTTTCCGGTCATTTACACGTACACACATACAAATGTGAAACTGAGACACGCACACAGCCAGAGCGGCATGTCAATCGGTGTGACACAGTATCCTACATTTTTATTGGCATCTCTTTAGCTGAGAATGTGTGTCTTTGTTGGAATTCGAGTATGTGTGAGTGAGATGTTACACTCGTATCAAATGCAATGTTGCAATGTCGCCAAGTGTCGTCACTCTCAACCGAAAATCATGCCTGCTGCCCTACTGTAATTGCCGAGGCAGGCAGAAATGAAATGATTTTAGAAATCCGGAGCAAGGTCATCCTGACTGGGAAATTAAATTGAATTGAATTCTCAGCTAGCTTTGTTTACACATTGTGCCAATTTACAGCAATTACTGGCAAGCAGAGAGTGGGCCAGCCATAGCCCGGGGCAACAATCGCAGCACAAGTGCCCAAAAAAGCACGCTATGAAAAATCACCCAAGACAATTGGCACAAACTTTCATAACATTTTGTATATGTTTTTTTCCCCCGCCTCCCCCAACAACAACAACTACTACTTTTTATTTTGTGAGGGGCCAACGGGGCGGATGGTTGATGCTTGGATGGCCAAAAAGGATGGATGGCTTTGCACAGACTCCACGTGCAGCAGCAGCACACTATTCTCTCACCGCTCTCTGCACGGTCTCTCAATCTCTCTCTCGCTCTGTCGTAATGGCCTGCCTTAATTTTCTCAAGGAAAATCTCGGAAAATCCCTCTCCCATCCTAACTCATCTGTTGTCTGCGCAGCTGCTGGCACTGCCTCCTGCAGGATCAGGGTGTGGTGAGTTATGCTGCCGCTGTGGAAAAAGGAAAATGCCTTTGGCCCTACCTTCTGCTGGCTTCGCTGTTGCTGCGCGGTTTCTCTTCTGTTGCTGCTGCCGCTTCTGCTTCTTCTGGTGCTGCTTCTGGCGCTGTCTCTGCTTTTTGGCGCTGCTGAATTTTCCTGCTGGGCTTAGGCTGAGCGCTTTTCCACTGAACTTCTTCGAATGGTGCCGCTTCTGCCGCTCCTGCTGCTGATGATATGTGACTCGCACTTACACTGCCACAGCTACAAAACACTCGCATACACTGGCACTCTCTCACACACACACACACACGCACACCGACATGGACACGGACACGGAGACGGGCACGGGCTCGGACACGGGCTTCCACTCACACGCGCGCATCGACAGCTTTGGGCCAGTGTTGCTGTTGTTGCTGCTGTTTGTCTTGCTCTACTCGCCAGTGGCAATTATTTTCACATTTTTTATCATCTATTTCATCTAGTCGCTGCTGACATTGCTGCTCAATATCCTTGCTGTTGCTGTGGCGGTCGTGATTGCTTTTGCGATTGCGATTGTGCTTGTGGTTGTTGTGTTGCGTGGCGTTGTTCCCTCTCGCTCGCTCCCACTCGCTGTCCTGCTCGGTCTCTCTTTCTCTGCTTCTTGGACCTGGCTATCCCTTGCTCTATGACTGACTCAGTGTGTGTCAGTTGTGTTTTTTTCAAAAAATAATTTAGTGCACGTTTCCGCTTTTGTCAACCGAACACGTCAACTGTCTGCACCTGACTGACGGACTCGTTCGCAGCCTGCAATTCTCGGTCCTCAGTTCTCCACTCTAGATTCTCAGTTCGCAGCGACAGTGACAGCGGCAGAGAATGAGAGAAAACAGAGCGCTGACTCTCAATTGTCTCGTGTGGATGCTGTTCAGTTCATTCTCCCCATTTTCATGCTCTCGGTGGGAGCATAAAATCTTTCAGCCTTTGTTTTGATTTATTTTTGTGGTAGGTTCTTGCCGAGATTGTCAAAGAGCGGACTGTAAGAGCAGCACCAGAAGCAGCAGCATCATCGGCCACGTCCCAACTAAAAGCAATACTTGTAGCTTAACCTTTTCCACCCCCAAAAACCCTGGCCCCCAAATCTCCACCGTCCTCTTTCCCCCCGAAATCCTCCTCCTTCACCACCACCCAGCAATCAACATTCAAAATCCAACTCGCAAAAGTATTCGAAGCGCAAAAATTTGCGCTGCCGGGGCAAACAAAATACCAGCCCCAAAAATAAATATCATAAAAATATGAAAAATAAATAAATGAGCCAAGGGAAAAAGGGGAGAAGGGGACAGGGGTGCAGGGGGCCAGGGGTACGAGGCTGGGACGGAATAAATATAAATATTTGGCCAGCTACAGTTACGCCCCGGCTTAACAAAAGGGCTGCTGCCCAATCGGGTTTACAAAGCGATGAAAAGCGAGGAGTGCGCGGGTTCATGTTGATTTTTTTAAGCGGCCTGTGCTGCTCTTTATGCAAACTGCCGCTCCACCTTTAAAGCCCCTGCACCCCCTGCCTATGTACTAGCTTTTCCGCCCGCCACACCTATCCGTCCACTGCCCGCTCAGTCGAGGCGCACCCTTGTGTTTTTGCTGTTGTTTGCGGGTCGGGCGACTCATGAATATGTAAATTGTTATTATTGCATATTGTTAGGCGCCAGCAGCAGCATCAGCAGCCGCAAAACAGGATAACAGACTCCGTGGCAGGCGAGGGCCAGGTGAGTGGAGAAAGCCTGGAGAAAGCAGCCTAAACGCTAAGAACTTCCGCCGGAAATAGTAAGACTCGTAGATTTGACAAATGTCGCGGAGCGAATTAAATAATGAATACCAAATAGCTGAACGGAAAACTTTCCCTTTTGCTTCCTGTTCGGAAATGAATGGCCAGAAATTAAATTACATTAGGGGTAAATTAAATTTTAAGATATTTTCACCTTACTGAGAACTTTAAATTTGAAACAATCGGAGATTTCTAAGATTTTAATTCGAAATATAGACATATAGTTACAATAGTAGAACTGGAAGGCTATTGGGAACCGTATTAAATTCCACCTAGATCGGGCAGCTTTAAGCCAAGAGAAATCATTGTCAATAGCGACAGCAACACCTAGGCAACAAAGTAATGGCTGTCAAACGAACACACACACACAGGGACAGAAGAACGCAGACACAGACACTGGCATAGACACACACGCATGTACTTGAGGAGCCTTGACAACCTGAACATGCCAAAGAACCAAAGAACAAGACATTTGCCGCGGCGACTTTGATTGGCAGCCTCCTCTCAGAAATTGAGAGGGGGACAGGGTTAGGGGTAAGGGGGATAAGGAAAACCATCATTGCCAAGGGTGTAAGTGTGTGTGAGAGTTGGTAGGAATGTGTGGGAGGCTCGCTGTCGTCACCGCCATTGCTATTCCCATCATCGTCATCGTCATCCATAATAACATCAAACAGCGGACTGCCCAGACACCAGAGGCCCACCAGTTTCCACCATTTCCCACCTCCCCCGATTTCAGTTCTCAGTACCGCCCCCCAATCTTGAGGGGCTCACCCTCCTTTTCGTCCTTCGCCACCTTAGGACAATTCCGGCCACCAGCCTCCCCGCTTGTTATCACGCGCAATAAAAAGCTTGCCAGAGTTTTCGTTTTTTCTTGTTATGGTCCCCCCGTCTCCAATACTCTGCGGAAAGGGTATGAGCCGTTTTGCGAGATTCTCCAGAGAAAAGACCTGGAGATTTCTGGTTGTACCTGGCATAAATATTTTGTAGAATTTCGAATAAAAATCATACCAAAATCAAAGACTTATTTATAATGCTAGAAGTCAACTTTATGTTAAAATTTAAAAGGATTTTACCATAAGACCATATTAGTCCTTTTTCCCTCTAAAAACTACTGATATATCCTTTGAAAGTCTCTTCAGAGCATCAAAACTTCGTCAATCCCCTTTGGATATTTCACGTTTTCCACTGATGCTTACTTGATTTTTCCTTCCTTACGATTTTCAAACATTTACTTTCGCTTTTTGCAGAGGAAAACATAGACAAACACACTCGCACACACATAGCCACGTATTCAAATTTGTGGAAGGGTGGCAATTGGAATCGTCCACCCCACCGGCCCCTCCCCCCTGCCTGTCGGTCCACCCTCCCCCCGCGGGTCATAGAAAATATAGGACCACGAACTGCCAGCTGGCGCATAGAAAACAACAAAAATACGTATACGCCCCGTGTACGCAGGCGAAAATTGTTGTTGGTGGGTGTGGCACAGCAACTGCGACGTCGACAGCGCAACGTCGACCGAGAAAAAGGCTGAGGCTATAGCAGAAGCTGAAGCCGAGGCAGAGGCAGAGGCGTTGCTTGAATGCGCGTTTAGTTTCAAGTGTTATTTTTGTACTAGAAGCAGCATCAGCAGCAGTAGCAACCAAAGAGATTGCGGGGGTGGCAACAGGGGGTAGGTTGTATTAGGGGGTGGGGGGGTCGAAGGACTCGTTCTTCGCCGTCTTCTTCGTTGCTGGGTACCCTTCATCCTCTTCTTACTCGTCTCCGTCTTCGGCTTGGTCGTCTCCATCTTCTCGTTCTCGTCGTCTATTTTGGCTGAAGTGCGTAATTGATGTGAAAAGTGGCAACAAACTGTTTTTTATTTGCGCTTGCTTTCAATTTGTTTAAATTGCTGGGCGCTGTCTTGCCACTTCCCGCACCCTCACACACACACACACACACACATACATGCAGAGACACAAATACCCACCCACACACTCACATCTTAAACCGAACACACACTGTTAAACGCTGATTGAAGTTTTATTGAATTTTAAATTGCGCTGGCCTTGGTTTGCGTTCGAGTTCCACTGCTGCTTTTTTGTTAAGTACAGAGCTGAAAAAACCTTGTAGAATTAAGCTTTAAGGGGAGAAAATATGTACCTTTATAATGGGTCCCTTTTCATTATAGGGATTTATATATTTTATAAGACATTTTCTTTAAATTCCTATTGAATTGCCTCAATTACCCTATGCCATTTTAAATAAACATACTTTATTCCTTATTTTAGACGTGTACATTATACAAGTCCTGTTTCCAGTCCATCCACCTTTCTTATTTCTTGCTGGATGCTTGAGTGTTTTATTGTTGACATAAATAATGTCACTCAAAATGTCAAAAAGAGGCCGCTGTGCTGGTGTTTTTGGTTTTGTTTTTATTCCAGCCGGTTGCCAAGTGCCGAGATTTGACATACATTAAAGTGAGTTGTCAGGTGCGTGTTTTTATAGGTAACAAGCATAAACGTTGAATAAATACAAAAAAAAGGAAGCACTCCCTATTGGCGTCAATTCGCCATCGTTTATCACTCATTTTCCGTAAATTTTCCCCAACTGGCAGCGATTTACCGAAACGCCCACAACTAATTGTAATCAGCTGGCACTCCGCTGGGAGTTTGGTGCCTCAATTACTTAGCCTTCATTGAGAGGGAAGCAGCTGCCGCAAGTCAAATAAAACATATTACAAATGACTCCCCCGTCCCCGATCCGTCTCGTCCCAGAGAAGAATATTATAGCAGCCACTCGCTACCCGCCACCTCGACCGGCATTACTCAGCCTTAAGAGCTCGCAATCTGACAAATTTCGCACAAATTATGCGCTGGCCACAAAAATGATGACGACAACGATGGCGATGGCGATGGATTCGGATTCTGATGCTGACGCTGATGCTGATTCTGGTTTTGGTCTCGGTCCTCGTCCTCGTCCTGGTCTGCCGTATTGTCCTGGCAGAGAGATAGAAAAGGAGACCGGGGGCCGGCAACAAAAGGCGACGAAATTATTATTGCATTAAGTGGAATTATTAAATTTCATCGACGACGCCCGGCGTCGCCAGCTTAGCGAGAATAAAAATAAATAAATCTAATCAAAAATAAGCACACAAATAAAATGGCAAATGATAAAAAAAAAAGAAAGGAGGCAGGAAGAGGACATACACAGACCAAATAAATCAATAAAAGGAGACAATAACACGAAATGTGGTCCCCGGGTTTCTTCTTTTCCTTTTCAGTTTTTTTTCTTTTCTGTTTGGTTTCGGGGCGAAAAGTTTGCTGCGCCACTCAAATCAACATAAACTTTGATATATTGTGTGCGGCAATAGGCGCGGCGCTGTCCTGCCAGGCATGTCCTGCGTTGATTTAATGGCCGCCACCCCTGAGGGTCAGCAGCAGTGTGGTGTGGAGGGTCCGTAGCTGCCGCAGCAGCCAAACTACTTATTACGGGCGCTGCTTGTCTCCATTGTTGTCAATTCGGTCGTGTCTTTGACAGCAGCGGGAAAATCCGCTCCGGCCACCGACCCAGTGCCCAGCCGGGTATTCAAATTGTAGTCGCATCATCATCTTTATGGGTATTGTGATTTTGGAATTAATTGCCGCCAAACACAAGCACACATACACAGAGAGACAATAATTCGGTGGCGCCGCTGTGAACAAGTGCTTAAAGGATTTGGTGTCCTGTCGCCTTTGGGTTCAACGGAGTTAAGTTGGGTTCAGGGATGGGAGCTCCTCTTGGAGCAATGGGAGCAACAGTTTTCCGGGTCTCCGGGATCTCGGCCCCATGGTTACTTGATTGCCCTCAAAAGTATGCAATGCCTAATAAATTCAGTTTTATGTGGCTGGCGCTCAATTTTCGCTCCCGCTCGCTTTTATGACAGATCATTAAAATTTTTTCGGGTCTTATTTTAAGTAGCCTGTTTGTCTTGCTTTTATGGCGCTTGATTCGGTAACTCATCCCCAAGGACGAGTCCAAGAACCGACCACCGTCCACCGCCCACCGCCAACCGGGCTGAGAGTCAAAGGGTGCATTAATATTGAACTTTATTGTCTTTAGCGGGTCAGTTTTGGTTCGGCTCCGGTTGCCAGTTAACTGGCCTCAGATGAAAATGTGTTAATGGCGGTCGGTGGCAAGTGTTTACTGGACCCTCACGGGATACGGGATACAGGATATGGGGGATAAAGGATAAATATTGAAAACTGGCCGGGGCTAATTATGGGGCCATAAAAAATGGCGGGTGCTGAGAACGCAAATGCCGGCCATGAATTCGTAATGCCGGACCGGCTCCATAGCATATCCAATTATGATTCTATGGAAATGCGCTGCCTGCTCCAAATCCCATTTCCCAAAGTCTCAATCCCCAATCCCCAACAGCATCCCGGGCAAAAACCCGAAAAAAGACAAGACTTCAATCGAGTTACTCCACTTACAGCTCCACATGGTCTCTGACCTCACATTACGTATACGCCCCAGCTGTTTTTCTCTCTACTCCCATACATTGTTTTTTTTTGCGTCTCTTGTAGAAGCAGACAATTGCTTTGGCTCTTGGTGGCTGTAATGGTGGCTGTGGTGGAGATGAGGCTTACAGAGCTGCACCACCCACCAAAAAAAAAAGGCAAATACTTTGGCAAACATTACGTATACGCAATACTGATAATAAATGCTGTGGCATGCTTGTTGAGACGTCGTCATTGGCGACACTTTATTATTGAATATGTCATCCGTTGCTCCATCTAACCACCCGCCTCCTCGCCATCATCCAATCCCATTTGCATAATTGATCGGCAACGAAGCGCGAATGGCAAACGAGAATTGTAATCGCCGGTCCTGACTTCACTTCCATTTCCACTTCCATTTCCCATTACACTCCGCCAACTGAAGCTAGCTACTTTAGTCAGGGTTGGAAATGTCCTGCCACGCCTTCTGATTGAGCCGGCACTGGCTCGAAGTGGGTGAGCAGCCGTGTCTGTTTTTTGCGGCATCAAATATTGATGCACGGCAACGTTGACGACGGGCGCCCCATAATTGATGCATGTGTGATTTATGTGCGTCCTCGCCACCGCGTTCAATTGTGCAAATCAATTTCAATAATCGACAACCAGTTGGAGGCAATGATCGAAATGAAATAATAGATACATGTCTGCAACGTGCCATGGGGTGTGGCCCGAACGCAGGTCCCTCGAGAGCTCTTCAGCCTAAATTTGCGGGTCTCGATAAGGATATTAATGGCAATACAAACTCTGACAAAAAGGAAGCTATTCGTAATGGCTTCTGTGGTAATTTGAAATGACTGACAGAGGGTAGGGGAAATGAAAACTTAAAGAATAAACATCATAATAAAGTAAAATTTTAAAAAATTCTCCAGAATTTTGTTCTTAATTTAAACCTCTTATTTACTTAAAGAATTTGTACTATACCTATCTCAGATTCTTACTTTTATATTTCTCCATCCTCCTTTTTTTGAGTACATGTGGAAATCCTTGTTATCCTTAAATGAGAGCCAAGTCCTTGAAGTCTAAGCCACTAACTAATGATCAAAAGCCAGCAGCGCGTGCTACCAACGATGCAGGTACTCGTAACTTGAAGGTCCACCGCCCATCTAACTTACTCGCCCCACCGACAATCAGTCAGCCTCAAATTGTTTCTAATTAAGACGCCCATTTCGATGGCCAACTCTTAACCCCTGGCACAACTCCTTTCTCCAGGATCCTGGAACACTCCAGCCTGTGCACTCGAGTGTTGTCTATGGCAACGACTGGTAAATGTTGTCCGTACTCTGGACTCGGCACTCAGGGCTTAGGATATGGGTCCCCAGGCCTGTTTACAAGCTCAGTTGGTTGCAGGCACACAGCTAACACAGACACACACACACATGGAGACTCTCACATGCATCCAAAGGAATTTAATTATAACTTCTGTAACTAATTTCCGTTTTTGGGCTTACGGATGTACGGGCCATATGCAAAGTGGCAAACTGGGAAGCTGGCTATCCTGCGAATAGCCGAAAATGCTGCACAAATTAATATTTAATGCATTCGAAATTGGCAGACAGCTGTTCATTGAATATTACGCATACGCCAGATATGCCAGATTTCTTTAGGGACATTAAATGGAGGGAGTGGGAGGTGTTAGCATAGAGAGTTGGAGTAAAAGTTTTGGCCGTGCTGTCGCAGAAATTAACACGTAGCCGGCATAAGCATCATCATCATAATCATCACCGCCTCATAATCATCGGGCTCATTTACGTGACTCGCTGTGTCCATTAGACCGACAGCTACAGCAACAGCAGCAACAACACGGACACGGACAAGACAGCCCAAAGGATTACAGCATCCCAGGGAGTTATTAGACCTATCAGCATTAGCAGGGACAACCAACCGAACGGATGGCGGGATGATGCAAAAAAAAAAGCCAGCAACAAAACGAGCAGAAAAAAAAGGGAATGAAGAGCCCGGCTAACTTTTTCTGCCACAACTTTGGCCTTGGCTTAACCCACCGCCACGCAGCTTAACCCCACTTATGCACAAGGGGATCGACGGCGCTCTCGGGCTAATTTAAAGTTTGTTTTATTTAAAATAAAATAAAATATTAAGCAAGCATAAACGAAAAGGGACAGTCCCCGGTGGAGTACGGTCAACACAGAAAACGACAAAAAAAGGAAGGCCAAAACGAGGCGGCTAAAAGAGAGAGAGATGCGGCGTGGAAACCAATTTTCATTTGCACTTTTGATAAATTAATTAAATGCGAGAAAAAAGGACGATAGAATCTTTAAAATAATTAATTAAATAAACGGACGACGACGCTGGCAGATAGCAAGGAATCAAATGGAAGGACAGACTGACATCGGACAGCCGACAACCGAAAGCTGAAAGCCGAAAAACAAAACCGAAAACGCAAAACACAAAACCCAAAACGCCAAGCGAACTGAATGCCAAATGATGAATGCGCGTCAAAGCAGCCAAAGCAAATGAATGGAATAGAACGGGGTGAGGACGAGAGATCCTGGGAGGAGCATGGAGATGAAGCCGAAAGCGAAGCAAGCTGAAATGATGGCAACCAACTGACACAGAAATCCATTTTTCATTTTCAGTCACAAGACAGCCTCCCCTGGAACCCCTTTTTACCTACCTCGCCCCCAATTTCCTTCGTCCTTCGTCCATGCCAGGCCTTTGCCTACTTATTTATGAGCTTGTATGTTGTAGTTGGTCAAACACACCAAATAACAACAACAACAACCGAAAAAAACTGCTCAGTTGGGAAAAGAAAGCCGACCAGCGAGAGAGAACAAAAAAGGGGTACAGATTACAAACGAAAAATAAATAAAAAGCAACAGCAGTAACATGCTGCTTACTGATTCTTCTTACTGATTGTTGCTGCCTTTGCTACTGGCAGCCAACAAATACAACAAAAAAACGATACACAACAGAAAAAAAATAAAAAAAAGAAAGAAAAAATCGAAATACAAGCCGAAACAATGCACAGGATACTGATGAGCGAAGTTTGGATTCCCTTGAGTGGGGTAATTCCTTGACTTTGCATAAAATACTTGGCATAACTTTTGGGCCGGGCCAAAAGGTACAATATCTCACTTGATTGTAACTTTAGCAGCATTTCCATTTACTTAATTGTGAAAGTAATCTATACATATACGTGTACATGCAAAGCCGGCAGCGAAAAGAATATCTTTTTTGAAGAGTTTCCCCGGAAAACTCCTGCTTGAACTTGAACCTTGTATTTGCATAATCGCCACCCTTCTGCTAAGCGGAATTAATTCTAAATTTGATATTATATTAATTTAATTTTTGTTTGAAACTTAAGTTCACTTCATTTACCTTTTAGGTAATCGTTAACAGCTTTTTCCTAAACGGATATGGCAAAAGTTGCCTTGAAACTATCCGAACCAGCCAGCTAGGGCATCTCGAGCCGCATCAGTCAAAGACCTTTTCTTATTTTTTATCCACCTTTTTTCCGTTGTTTTGTTTGGCGAAGCGCCTTTCTTTTGCATTGGTCTCTCGTCTTCGCTTTGGCATTGTCTGTTAAATTACGTATACGCCTCGCAGCACACAACTTCCACAACACAACCGTCTGCTGATGAGTGTGTGTATGTTTGTGTGCTGGTGTGTGTGTGTGTGTGGCATGCAAACAAAAGCCGCTTGTCTGTCAGAGTCGAACTTGAAAACTTTCTTGCGACGAGATTTTTTTTCGTTTTTTGGGGTGCAAATCGCAAGAACAACAACAAAAATGAGTTGTAAATGTCAAAAGCGTTTCGAGGATGCCGTAGACAATTTTCAAATGCTGGCAATCTGCAAAGCAATTTGAAAAGAAATGAAAATATGCGCAATAATTTACACCCTAGGCAATTTTTGTCCCCTCTCATCCTCCATGCCCTATACTATTATCAATTCTTGTTTAGATTTTTGTCGTTATTCGTATACCCATTGGTCTCTAGGAAGTGGGTATCATTTTTGAGTCCTGTTTCAAGTTCAATGACTTCATTATGCTATTTTTATGAAAAAGATGGCATTTTATTTTTAACAAAATCGTTTTTAAAATATCAACTGAAGTAATAACTCTTATTGATATAAATAATTCAAGATTTTAAACATCTAGCTAAATATTTTAGAGCTGATTACTTTTCCCAAAGCAATCCCACTTACCCTGAAAAGTATGCTATATTTTTTTTAGAATTCCCACTAGAATATACCATCCCACAGTTTCCAAAGTTTTTTACTCCAATAATTTTTAGTTCCATCTGTAAATCCTAGCCTTGAGGGTGTCATTTAGTCGAAAAACTCTACGAAAGGATGTTGCTTGATTTTTTCTGGTATTGTTGCTTGTGGCATGACAACTCTTCAGAAGGCGAATGACGATTGTGACGGCCACCCATATTCGCCATATTCGTGCATGAGTGCGAGTTAGTGTGTGTTTGTGTGTGTGTGCTTGTGTATTTTGGCTGTAAGCAGCTGTCAGTGATTTCTGACAAATTGATTTGACAGTCGACAGGCGACCAAGGGGAACTGAACCGAGCAGCAGTCCGGAATGCGGTTCGGCCCAACTTTTGGGCCAGGCGCGTGTGCTAAAAAAAGATGAAAGCCGCCGCTTGTTGTTGCCATGTCTATGCGTGAGAGAGAAGGGGGAGTGGGTGAAAGCGACAGCTTCAGCGAGAGGCTATCCTGCTCTCCTAGCCAAAAACGAAAGAGAAAGCCAGCTAAGCAGAAGCAGCAGCAGCATCAGAATCCGCAGCAGCAAAGAGTTGTTGGCCCAAAAAGAGCGGAGCGTGGTGAATTTTTTTATGCTGGCTGAGCTGGTTGTGTGTATATGGATGTGTTATTGTTATGCCCTGCAGGCCGAAGGGTATGCCGTCTATTCAAAAAGGTTAAGGGTTCACAAGCTAAAGCTAGTGATTTCAAACAGCTTACAATTTCAAATAAAAGCTTAAAGCCGTTTGCCAATCAAAGGTAAAAGAAGTTTATCATTGAATTGTTCAAAAAATGTTAAAGATTCTAGGAAGTTAAAAAGGATATAATTTTTTATTAATAAATATTTCTACAAAATAGTGTTTCTTTGCATAAAGCTCCAACATCTTTAAATTTTACAAAGAATTGACTTCACTGAAGAATTATTTGTTTTTGAAGAAAACTTTGAATAAGAAATTCATTTTATTTAGATTTCCTGCCAGCCCTAAGCCCGGACATGTTTTCCCAGGAAATGCTGTGCGTCTGGCAGCTTGATTGGATGCCTTCTGCCCGCCAGTTAGTTACAGCTAGTTACCTGCTGCGCTGAGCTCAACACAGTAACTTAGCTTTAGCGGCTTGATTGACGTTCCAACTGATTGACTAGACTAGTGACTGACGGACTGGACTGAAATCGGAGGGAGTTCAGTGGCGAACGGGAATATCCTGCAACATAACAAATGGTTAGGGAGCCGGGAAACAAAAAATGGGAGACTTTTTAAACAGGCATGGGAAAATGCCATTAGATGAGCAGCTGCCAACGTCAGTGAACGGCGTCTCTCACTTGACAGTTTTATTTATAAACTGTGCAAATAAAACTGTAAATCACTAGGGACACAGTTCGCAAAAGAGACGCACTTAGCCAGATGGAAAGAGATAGCTACATGGCGACCGAAAGAGAGGGAAAGAGTGAGAAAAGTGACCTACATAGATGGCAGGCTCAAAAAAACCAAAAAAAAAAAATAGACAGTAGCGTAGCGCAGCATTGCCGCCACAAATCAAACAATTAATTTTACTGTCTGAAATTCCAGCACTAAATCAACAGCCAAACAATTGAACCATTTAACTATGTAAATAAAATTAATGCTCCCAGTAAGTGGAAGCTAAATAAAACCGAAAACTGGATAACAGTGGACAGTGCCACCTTATGCTGCTGCTGCTGCTCTTGTCGGCTAAGTAAAGTGAAGCAAAATATCCATTAAAAAGCAATCAATATATGGAAAATAAATGCCAGTCACTTTCCCTTTTGCTCTCCTCGCTTTTCTCATCTCATTTCATCTAGTTAAGAGCCTCTGCCAGCCGCATAATCTGAATTTAATTTACCCCCGCAAAAATACAAAAAACACCCAAGAAACAGCTCAGCTCAGCACAGTAGAGGCCGGCTGGAAAGTAAGGCAAACAAAAATTGAAAAATGTCAAAAACGAAAATGAACTTTGCGGGTGGTCTTGGTTCTAGTTGTATTGGTGTTGCTGTTGCTGCTTGGTGCTTGGTGTTGGTACTGGGTAGCGAATGAATGGCCATTAAGTAGCACACCCATGGAAGGGAAAGACCCCAAAAAGAACCTCAAGCTCAAGGTGAGTTTGCCAGAAAGAGACGGCCAGAGCGAAGCGAGAGCAGTGCGTCCGAAAATATTCCACAGTGAGTTGCCATTTTTGCTGCTCCAACATAATTTGTATGCCCCAGACTTCTCCTGGCCGCCCGCCACCCGCCACTATGGCCTCCGTCTTACTTGACCTGATTCTGGTGACGTCATTCGGGTAGGCCAGGCCACACTGCGAATACGTAATGTGCGAATCGGGCTGCATTAGGCAGATACATTTCAGTAACTGGAGAAACTGGGAAAAGTGGAAGGGTGGGGTGGCAAGTGGATAACTTGATTAAATAAGGAAGTTACCAAGGCGAATACATTATTTTAAGGCATTTGTTTGATTCAAAAGAAACACAAAAGGTAAAGTCATAGTCTATTCAACCACAAAAAGGAAATATGTACAAAAGCTCCTAAGCATTTTCCATCTTTTATGCCGTTTGACATGCCTTTGACCGGCCACAAAACTGATATCTTCAATTTTCAGCTGCAACTTTGTGAGGCAAAGACAAACACAAAAAAATAACATGAAAAAAATTGAATAAAAGAAGAGCCAACATGCAACTTTCAAGGCATGGAGAACCGACAGCTGGCACCAACTTATAACTCAAAGTGCTCTGGGGCAGCTTCTTTCTCTCGTGCCTCAAAGAAAAAAAATATATACAAACGCACACGCTCACTTCCTCACCCACACCCACATCCCCACCCAAACCCGCAGTCACATAAAATTCGAGAGGGTGACGGTGAAAAGATACAAAACTTGCAAAAACCAGAAAGAGAAAGAAAAGTTTCAGTTACGTGCTGTTGCTTTTAATTGAATTTTTTTCCCACTGTAGTCACAGCTTCTAACTGGCCAATGGTCCAATGGCCTGACCAAGCACATCCGCCGGTCGTTTCCGCTGGACCCTAGCTTTCTGCACCACACCCCGCCCACCCCATCTTGAGCACCATCAACATGAGCAGGCTCTGGCCGGAGGGCAGTTTTCTTGTTATTTCCAACGCGAAGCAAAGTCGCAAGTCCTTAAGCGGTTTATTTTACTTCACACTGATTTGCAGGCTGCGAGGTATCCCCAGGTCCCATCCTTGGCCCCCATCCTCCTTTCGAAAGGCCTTTACACTCGAAATTAAAAATAAGGATTATTGCTACCTAAATACAATTTATGGAAATTATTCCGGGCTACCTAAATAAATAATTCTGTTGCGAACTTTTAAAATTCAAGCAGCAAATAGACTTTTAAAAGTTTAAAATGATTTTCTTTCTCAAGTTAGATGGTAACCGCTATTAATAATTTTCCAGATTAAAAATATATTTAAGATTTTGGCAGTGCAGCTTCTCCCCGATTTGCTGCTTCCGTTTTTTATGCAGCAAGTTTTTAATTAAGAAGTTTCAATTTAACATTGCCCATAGACTGCACTTCGTTCTCCAAGAGAGCGCATTATCATAATAATTTACTTACTCACTTAGCAGGATGATGGACGATGAGGAGTACCTTGGGGGCGTGCCACTTCAGAGCATAATCGTTGGCGGGCTTTTGTTCATTTACCCGTAGACACCGGAGGCGTTGAGATATCCTTCAGTTTGAGAGTGTATTTTAAAAAATTTTTAAACTATACAGAAACTAATTGTTTTATTTTTTTGGCATCCAAAGCCCGAATGTGAGCGTTCAACGTTGGCAAAAATGCCAAGCCAGTGGCCATGTCTCGTAGTTATGTTAATCTTGTGCTGCGTATTTTTCTCCATCGGTGCATACTATACCATGAAACACAAAATAAGCACACGTAAGCCATGTCAATATATCAAAATACTCATAATCTTAACGCTTTTTCAACAGAACTAGTCAGCTGCTTTCAAATTGACGGAAAATGCAGAGAGTTTTGGAATTGCGAGGAAGCGTTTCAGAGCCGCGAAATAACTACGTGCATTAACAAACGGAAGGTTTGCTGCCTTAAAACTTCACAAATTAAAAATATACTCGACACAGATGAATTTATGCGGTGAATAGAACAGGACCAACATGAGCTAATAGACCTAACTCATAAAACACGGGATGGCATCGATGTTCGATTGATTGTTGCAACTTTTTCAGTTTCCTATTGGCTTTGCTAAATTTCTAAGTGTTTGTTTACAATAAAAAGCGAGTTGACCACTTTATTAAGGTTTTAAGTTTCATAGTAGTAAAGAAAAATTTTTATTTCAGCTTTCCTGAACATAAAATTTAATTAACTCTGACCAGACGATCCACTGCGTAACATTTTTCCCAACATTTCTATCCCCATTGGTATACATATTATGCTTCATCCAATTATCTGTCCTACTATCATTTCCACTAGTCTATCAATTGAATCGTTATGCCTGTGATAAGTTCAACATTCTGTCTGGGCGGCATCCTTAAACCAACTATCCTGCCACCGAGTTGCCCCCACCGTCCGGAAGGCCCTGGGCTAATTTAGTGAGTTTGCTTTACCATTTTCCCCACTCGCCACCAATAATACTCGCAACTCATTTGTCTGGGCCTGGGACTGCTTAGCTGGCCCAATCCATTCCCACCGGGCTGATGGCAGCCACTCGAGTGGCTCGTTCAAGCAACACTTGGCATTGTCCCACACAAAATCGCCCCCAAACCGCACCAACGACACCATCTGCCCCGCCATCGACACCACTTCCTGGCCATTTTCCCTTCTCTAATGAAGCGCAAATGTTGATGTAAAAATTTAATTTAGTTCGTAACCCATCGATGCCACACACGCAGATCCCTTCAACTTTGCCGGAGCGAATGGAATGTCCAAATGTTTATGCATCGTGTGGCGAAACGCGTGTTTACCTTCTAATGTGTGCGTGACATGGACCCATGGGTTATACACACACACACACGCACGAACACTGACAGCCTGCATTGAATATTACGTATACGCAGTGCTGTCCTGTCCTGTCCTTCGCTCCCTGCGATGGCAACACAAAAAATAATAATAAACGATGCCACCACGTACATGTATTAAAAACAAAGCGCAACGCAGAAAACGCTGACAGGCCCTTTGCCTTCGACTGCTCCACCTCGGGCTCGTCCTTCTCCAGATCGGGCTCCAGCTCGTGCTCCTACTGCGGCTGCTCCTCCTGAAACCACTCCTGGTTCTGCCCATTTCGAATCCACGGACGCTGCGAACCGGCAACAGAAGCCCGTCACAAAGCAAAGCTAACAAACTCGGTGCAGAATGGAGCGGAGCAGAACTGTGACCAGCGACCGGAAGGGAATGGGTGGGTGTGGATGGGTATGGTTGGGGACGGGATGCGGAATGAGGAGAGGAAAGGAAGGGGTTAACACGGTTGTGCCACAGACATTCAATGTCGCTCGCTCGCTGCCAGTGCTTTTTATAAGCACAGTGCTTGAAGGTTGTAAAAATTTAGACATGTATATATTTTATTAAAATTTATTAAATT
Organism: Drosophila bipectinata; assembly: GCF_030179905.1. Classification (NCBI taxonomy): domain Eukaryota; kingdom Metazoa; phylum Arthropoda; class Insecta; order Diptera; family Drosophilidae; genus Drosophila; species Drosophila bipectinata. The sequence goes on from NC_091739.1 coordinate 18,253,922, forward strand.
AAATTATTTAAATTAGAATATTAATTGATTAAAATTGTTTTCTTGGAGGTAGGTTAAAGATTATAAAATACATCACATTTTATTATCTTATTTCATAATTATTAAAAAAAAAAATACTATAATTTTGAATCCAATATTCGCAGTTTCTTGCCTTTATTTAAAAGAAGACTTGAAAGGAAGTTCTATAGGTAGTAAGCCACTGCTAATTAATCAAAAAATACATTTCAATTTCTTGTTTTGATTTCAACAATTTGACAATGAAAGCCGGCACTTACAATAGAAAAGTTTCATCCCTTTTTAAATGACTTTCCAAACTTAATTTAGTTTTCAATTACTTTCGGGCACACCTTCAATCAGTGTCCTGAGCAGACAGGCTGGCAGAACTAACAACGACATCGGCGGGTCCCGGCAAAGGATTTGAGCCGGGGTGAAAGTTGCCCTGCTATCCTCCAAACTGGATGCCACCGCCTCCTCCAAAAGCACCCTGCCTCTTGTCCACGCCCCTTTGTTTATGGCTTTGTTTGCACTTTTGTTTATGGGTGTACATTTTAAACGCTATGAGCACCTGGTCCGCCATCATGTGTGGCTCTGTGTGAGCCCATGTGTGTGCCCGTGACTGTGTTTGAGTTTATGCTTGTGTGACCGTTCCGTGACTTGTGTTCATCCCCCTCCAAAGCCTCTCCTCCCTGAAGTGCCTTCAAGCCAGTAGCCACAAAATGAATCTCCAGCTCGAGGCTGTAGTGTCAGCTGACAGATGCAGTGATTTTAAGCGTCCATCAAAAGCTTCTGTTTGACATTTAATTGTTGCACATTGTTGGCGTTTCAAGCACCGGGATCTGCCTTATCCACACATCACTGGAGAATCAGGGCCAGGACTTTGCTAACGTTGGTCATTGTTCGGTGGGTTCAAGGTGAGCCGGTGGTTGTGGAGCGACCAAAAATACCGCGGCCAAACCATAAAAGACCAAAGTCATGTGCTTTATTACACATTCAACGGCATTGCGGCAAAAGATTATACCCTGTAAGGATACAAAAAAGGACACGCACACACACATACCAGGTGTATTGGGTGTTAGAGGTGGGAATTAGAGCGTGACTCGCTCGGAGCCCTACGAGTAACAATTGCAAATGGAATTTGGTTAAAGTCGTGTTTCTGCAATGACAGAAGCTCCCAGAAGGTTACATTAAAAAGGGATCCTGTCAGGTAAAACATTAAAGTTTCTGGATTAAATTTTAAACAGAAAACGTGGTGGTGGTTGTGTTTCATCCCTTTGACAAGACCCACAGTCAGCCCTTGGTGGAAAAACTTTCCCAACTTTCCACGTGTTGGCAAACGTTTTGTGGCTTCAGTTATTTGATTATTTTTTGTCTTTGGGGTTGGCTTTTGCCTAATTTCCAACTGTCAACCGGAGATGGCTTTTGCAGGACCTCCCCACACGCTCACTGGCACTCACACACACACACACCTTACCGAAGCACTGTCTCTCTCACACTCCAAGCTGCGCAGACCATTTTCTAATGGCCTTTTCGTGGTCAAGCGTTTAAGCGTTCTGGGCCCCGAACCCCAAAAACCCGTTTGGCCCTCACCTTTGACTCTGTGTCACTTTGGTTTACTTTTGTGCAACCGCAAAAGTCGTTGTTGCTGTAGGAGAATCCCCATATCCCGGCACCCATACAGACTTATAATTGCACACACATGCAGGGGCACACACATACACACCTTTTCTGACCATTTCGCACACGATGTTGCGGTCGTGTTGACATTTTAAATGCCTTTTCATTTGTCTCCCTCCATTCACTTGGCTCCCGGCGCTAATTTCGTTTCATTTGCACTTTAAATGCCTCAAAAATTGATTTAAGATTTAATTGATTTAAGCACTTATTGCTATTCTTAGCCTCAAGGCTAATCTATTTTGATTCGAGGTATACAAACAATACAATTTGAACTCAAAACATTTTATTAAAAGCAAAATAAATAATATTGGCTCTCTATTTAAACCACAATTCAATACTTTAATTACTCTGAATGTAATTCAACAAGTTAAACATTCTTTGAAATGAGCTTAAAATATATTATTTACATTGCAAATATGCAATATGAAATATTAAAATTCCATTTTAATGAAATATTCATTACCACATTTACTTTGATGGGAATATTCCATAAATAAATACTTTGCGTTTTATTTATTAAAATAATTTAAATTATTAACTTAACAAACGACCTTATCTTTATCTTAATTAGTTTTTTATCTCCACAAGCTTGGATGTCATTTAAGATTTTCCATGCAAAATACACATATGGGACTCGTGTGTGCGATATGCGGCAAATTCCCGAGATTATATATCTATTTCCTCCCTCAGTCTCTCTATCTCTATATCTAACTTCTTGCATCCTCTTGCCCCATTTCTGGTGGCAGCTGGAGAGGAAAAAGTTTTGCTGCAAATACAAAATATTTTCCATATTAGTTTAGAAATGTTCTCCTACACTCCGCGCTTCACCCCAGCGGATTCTGGTTTTTCTGGTTTTTAGTGGTGGCATTAATTAAATTTTCATTTGGCTAAAGAATATTTCCATCTGTGCTGAAGCAAGAGTTTTCAGTTTGGAATTGTTCCGCTTTGGGACGCTTTTGAATTGAATTTTCGGCACAACTGTCGGCACATTCGCCAAATGTTTTGTTGGTGGGGCAATTAAAAGAAAATTTTCCACATCCAGACCTAACAAAGCTTTTTGAAAGTAATTAAAAAATATCACGTATACGACGCATGTGCCCCCGGGGAACGATTTGCCGGCCTATTTATGACCGTCCGGAATGGCCATATTTTTTCGTTTCCTTAAAACATTGAGATAATGGCTGATTGCCAAAAAAGCACGCACATATCTTGGTATTTAGGTTTTACTTTTATGAGCTGTCTGTGTAAACTTAATGGAAATCCCAGATGAGATGATAATGCCAAATCAATTTCTATAATTCATTCGGGAGGGGCGATTCATTACTTTGCCCGCAAGGTACTAGCTTTGAAATCTCCTTCCCCATCAATGCATTCACTTTGCCAATTAAACCGCAGACAAACGCGGCTTTCAAACAATTAAATCATTTTCATGTGATTGATTTTAGGGCCACTCACTGCACCACGGCACCCTGACGGAGGTGCCGATGAGAAATATTTGTCGAATAACTTTCCTTGGAATTTGCTATTAAACTTTCGACAGATTTTCACACGCTGTCATGCATGGAAAATGACAAATAATCAAGTAAACCAACAAGCAAGCCAACAAATAAATAAATAAATAAAATGCCAACAGTCTGAAGGCAGAAGATGCCTCGCCTGGCAAATATTTGTGAAATTCTAAACTGTATTTAGGCCAATGTGATGGCGGCAGTAGCAAGTGTGCTTAATGACAAAACTTTGCAAATCAGTAAAGCATTTTATTGCCACACACTTGCCAGAAAAGGGACAGTCAGATGTGGTAAGTCTTCCCACACACACACTTACTCACATTTGGAATATGAAAACCTCATAATCACATCCTGCACAAATGCACACAAAATGGAGCCGAAAACTTTCTATCTCTCAGTCAGTCAGCTAGAGAGCCATCCAGCCAGCATGGCAAAACTCATTTGACTGCATTAAAATTAACATTGCAGTAGTGCGGAGGAGTTGCCAAGGCAGCAACAACAACTTCCTGCCTGCCTGGATTTCCTCTTACACAAAGGCGGAAAAACATTGCGCATACGACCCGTTCAACGCCACGAAAAACTTTTCCGACCCACAACTCAGCTGCAGCTTGAGATTCGGTTGCGTCTTCAGCTTCAGCTGCAGCATATTTGCCGCTAAATCAGTTATGAAAGCTAAAAAAAACAACATCATAGCTTGATAGCCGTGCCCTCCACGCCCTTTACGCCCTTGTGTCTCGCTTTGGAAAAACTTCGTTTACCTGTGCAAAAATTTAATTACAACCAGTTTCGCCAGCAAGAGTGCACGAGAGTTTTCATATTCATAATTAAAACTTTTGGCCATGGCATCCAATCTAATCAGCGACCGAAATTTTCCGCAGCAAATTGGTTTGACATTTTCAGTTTATTCACGCTTTCGTCCCTTCGCCTCTGGCGTGCCTGCTGTTGCTGCCGCTAATAAATAAATTATAATTTCAATAAGGACCAGCTGAAAAACTAATTTTCCAGTCCCGCCCCGAAAAAACTGCTAAAATCTCATCACCCCATTTAAGCCGGGCTTTTGTTGTTGTTCCGACTGCTAGTTATTTTCTCTGCTGCTTTCACATTTATTATTAGATGCTGTTTCCCGGGTACTGCACTTCCGCGAAGACAGCTGCAAAGTCGGAGAAGATATCTAAACTTGGACTGGGGATTTCAAAGCTTTAGCTGTTTATAGTTATCTACTAGAGATGCACAGATAACTATGAAAATATTAAGAGTAATACATATTTATACAGTATATATTTTACAATGGTTTTTCAAACAATTCTTGCTTTTTTTCAATTTTTTCACTATTTCTGTTTTTTTTTTAGGGCTAAATACCTAATGATTATTTCAATAAACTCATCAGCATGTACTCGTTTTTAGATTCAAGCAACCACATTATTCTTTTTCTGGCGCAAAACGGAAGCTTTTGAACCGATTAAGATCTCCAGGGTAACCGGAGGTGGTGCCTCTACCACAATGCACACGTACTCCAGCCCCCTAATCCCGTACACGCGTCCACTTCAGTGCTAACCACTAACAACAAGCTTAGCGCCCCAGAACAAGCTACAAGTCAAGCAGTTGCCGGCAGAAAGCAAAAGCCAGGCAACATCTGCGAATTTTCAGCAGCTTCGCAGCTTCATCTGCATTCGTTGCACACCCACACATTCAGAGGAGCACTCACACATACACAAACTATGGCAGTTGCATTTACAGTTCCAGGTCATGGACAAAATGGCGACGCCTACGCAGCAGCAGCGGCGGATAGATAGATTGTTGGTTACTCGTAGAGTGAGAGTGCAAGAGAACCGGTAAAATAGGAGAAAAATATGCGAGAATTTGCTGTTAAGAGCAAAACGCGACCTAGGCGCTCATCTCATGTCCCTGTCCCTGTCCCAGTCCTAGTCCCAGTCTCAGGCCGTGTCCGTGTCCGTATTCCATATCCCGTTTTTCGTAGTCCGTGTTCCGTAGTCCGTGTCCAAGACCAGGCCTCTTGGCAAATGGCCAGCCCACGTGTGTGTGTGAGCCTGTGTGTTTGTATGTGTATCTGTGTGTGCCTGACAATAATCCAAAAGTTTTACAAGCAAAACGAGAGACCAATACATGGCGAAAGGGCTGGAAGAGTCAGAGACAGAAACAGAAACCACTTGCAAGCAATTTTCATCAGCGATTCTTCCATTTTTTTTTTGTTCGTCCTATGCATGAGTGTCAGTGTGTGTGTGTGTTGGTGGAACATTTTCCAGTGCCGCTGACAGCTGGCAGCGTGTGGATTTCAGTGGCATGACCGCAAGCGATGCCGCCACCACCACCATAATGCAGAGAACAAAAAACTGATGGGGTTTCAAGAGGATTATTCAAAAATATAGGTGCTTTTTTTACATTTTAAAAATGTTTTAATCTTATCTATAGTATGGCTTAAAAGCATTTAAAAATAATTAATTTGTTTTCTGTGTAACAAGAGCGGCATCAACAACAGAGCCGACGCCACGACAACAAAAGTTTGGTGGCTCAGAGTCGCAGGCTAAAGCCAGTAGCTGGTAGATGGTAGCTGGTAGCTGGTATCCAGTAGCCGGGTAACTCGGACTAGGACCTGGAGCTGGAGCTAAAGTTCATTGTCTATGGCAGACGACGCCACAAAAGGTAAACGATTTGAGGCTCTGTTCCCGATCCAAATAAAAGACCAAAAGCCAGTGCTTGCCCGTTTTTGGTGGAATTGAAGGGACGGCATGGGATGGGGAAACCACACGGGGCTGCGGATTCTGGGAGGGGAGTGCTTACCATAAAACTTGGCCAGACCAAGCCGGCTGGACCCGAAGCTCACACACACGCACGCTGAGGGGGCTTGCCTGGCCATTTGGCAAATGGGAAAATATGCTGAAATGTGAAAAATAAAAAGTTTGCACTTTATTCTCGGCACAATGCAGCCACGCCCACTTCGCCACTGTGCTCAGTAGCCGGGTGTTAATAAATTTAAAGTTGGTTTTAGACGCCTGGTCGCAAAGTAACAGCCGACAACGTTGCTGAGAACTTTCTCCTCTTCTCATTTCATCTCTTTAAACACAATAAAAAAACACCAAAAATTGCTGAGAAGGATATAGAAAAAAAGGACTTGTGACTGAGAAAAAGAGACAGACGCATTTGAAAGGAGAGAGCAACAAAAACAGACACATAAAACAGAAAACTTTCTTTAAACGCTGCATGGCTTGTTATTTCAGCTTTTCCTAGTGCTGTTCCTCTGCTGAAAACTCTGAAAAACAAAAACTGGAAAAAAAACAACAATTGGAGAAGAGAAAAACGTTTAACAGTCTGTGCCACACTTTCGGCCAGGACATTTATACGGTTTGTTTTGAAGTTTTTGCTTTTAAACTGGCACTTTGTTTAAAGAGAACATGCATCCATATATTCATCCATTTGAAAGTGGACTTGTATCTGGGATAACCCGAAGCACTTTTTATTGCTTTGCCAAAGACAAATATCCATCAATACAGCCACTTCTGAGTGTCCTTTAGAGTTCAATCCTTTTACCCATAAATAGTTCAAATTCATTCATTTATTTCCAATTCAACTTTTTTTTTCAAGTACACACAATATTCCTTACTTAAGCAATGTCCTTTTCAAAATAAATTAGTTTCTCTACATATATATTTTGTATATAATATCGATTAAAACAGGTGCAGAGCACAACATTAAGAACCTTTTGTTTTGTTTACTTTTGGAATTATATTTAAAGGTGCTTGCTTGGGTTACAGAGAGCTTCGTAATACTTAAACCTGGTTTTCATTTGGGTATGGTTTATTGTATGGGGCAAGAGTGTTGCACTTTAAGTTTAGGGTTTCGAGTTTTTAAGTACTTTAATGTCATGTAAAATCCACATGGATAACAGGCTTAAAAAAGAGTTTACCAATTCTAGAATGTTTTTAGCAAAAGCTGGCCCAACTACAAGGCACTTCACAGGTGTTCGCTCTAAACTAGATTAATTGAATCGCTCTAAACATAAGCTATATGAAAGCCGTTTGTCTTTTTTCACCATGAAAATAAGCCTAGCGTGATGTTGTTTTTAAGTACTCCGTGGAATTTAATATGTGGGTCTGAAGCCGTTGCGTTGCGAAAGAACCGAGTCGGGACTCTTCAGCTCCATGGCCAGTTTGTAGCCCAACTCGGGACGGCGATCTCGACCTTCGGCCATGGCCTTGACCTGAAAAGATTGATTATAGCCTGGCTCAAAATCAGTTCTGATAAAAGCTATATAGTACTTACATCTGCGGTATGAACTATGACTCCGTCACTGGTAACTACCTTCTCCTTTGTGTGCTCAATGTCATGGAAATCCGTACCTCGGCAGCAGTCGTCAATGAGTATGGTCCGATATCCGGCGGACAGCGCATCCACAGCCGTGGCACCCACACACACATCATAGGCCAGACCGCACACGTAAATGTCCGTGGCGCCCTTCATCTTCAGCTGAGCATTCAGTGTGGTATCCGACAACTTCTTGTTGTCCCAAAACACCGAATACGAGTCTACCTCCGGATTGGTTCCCTTGTACACCTTGATGCCGTGATCCACCACCTTGAGGTCCTTGTGCAGCTCAGCACCCCAGGAATCCTGGACGCAATGGCGGGGCCATAGACGCTGCTTCATCGGCGGCGGACCGGCAAAGATAACCGTGTCGAAGACTTGGGCGGAATCCGAATCCAACTGAGGAAAAGCGGAAGCTCGTTAAGTGCCCGACACTTCCGTTCAATTACAATCGATGTCTTACCGCCGAGGACTCGTCCATGGGACGCATTTTGACATTATCAATAAATGAAACATGATCGCTGGGATGCCAGTCCAATGAATAAAAGACGGCATCAAAGTCCACAGTATCCAGCAGCTTGTTGATAGGCTCCAGTATCTGGGGAAGAGAGTTAATGTGGCGGTGGTCATTAGGGGGTTATGCCATCATCCCATTCCCATCACGTCGACAAAATCAAGTTGAGAGTCGAGAGTCCATAAAGCGACGACAACGTCGACGAAGAGCAGACGGAAGTGCGTGTTATTAATTTTGACAAATTTTCATGTACCAGCCAAAGAGTCATGTCAGTTGCCAGATGGAAATGCTGCGCTGAAGCTAAAGCAGATGCCGGAGTTGGAGTCATTGGGAGGTAAGAAAGGAAGTGGGTGTGAGTAAGTCGGAGTGGGCCAGAACGAGAGCGAGAGATCTCGACGACTTCCGGCGTGTGTCGCAACGCGGATGCGACTTAAGTAAAGCATATCCGCTTCCGCCCCTGCAGTCTCCCTCTCTACCCTCCTCCTCCACTCTCTCTCTCTTGGGCCAAGCCACAGTATCTGTTATTGAGGTCTGACATGCAGAGAGCTCCCACAGCACCCCCTAGGACCGACCGACCGCCTTATCCCCATCATCATCTGGAGCGGCAATGACTTTGGCTCTCATCCTGGCCCTGGCCCTTCATTTTCATTTCTTGTTACGTTTTATTTTTTTATGTTCTTCCGTCGTCGGCGCTTACCTCACCTGTCTCAGCTTAAACCCAAGGCTAAGCTGCTGGCCACGTCGCTGCCAATTCTGGTGCACCGAAAAATATTTGGTTAACTTTTAAAGTGACATTTTACCAATAAGTTAATTTTAAAACATTTTTAAAGAAAAAATACTATTAAAAGCATTTAAAAAATATTAATTTCGGGACCTCTTTTTAGGATATTTTTGAAAGCAAAGTCCTTTATAGAAACCAACGATTTCCCTGCGGTGTAGCCACCCACACTCTATTTGTGACTCCGGAGCTCACCTCGTGTCCTTGCTGCTGTGCACTGCAATTACTTATATCCAAGGAACCACTTATAAAATCATTTTGTACATCAACAATGAGGAACGCGTTCACCGGTCGCACAATCTGCCAGATAGGGAGAAACGGAGAGAAAATTAGCGGGAGATGGTTAGTATCACGAAAATGGAAAAGCATGAGCAGCCACGAAAAAACGTGAAATAGTAGGGGGTATGGAGGGCGATGGGGTCAGGCCAAAAAGGAGCACAGGACCAGGAGCAACAGCAACAACAACAACAGGAACAAGGACAACAAAAAAATGAAAGAAAATTGTAAGAAAAATTGTATGGGCAAAGTGAGTGAAGCAGACGCCACAAAGGCGATGGGGAAAAAAAGGTGAGAAGAGCGGGGGGAAAAGGAATGGGTGGGGGGGTTGTGGGCGGACCAAAGTACAAACATGAAAAGCTAAAAAGAAAATTTGTATACATATATGAGCTCTGCATTAGCGGTGTGTATGTGTGGGTGTCTCCGCCGGCTGATGAGTTTCTTTTTTCGCCGCCCTGCGTTATAAATGCGTTTTAAATGAAGTAAAAGCCAGTCAAAAAAGTGAAAAAAATAAGAAAAAATAGAAATCTTCAAACATTTTTCAAAGCCACATGGTATTTTAAATACTCTTTTTTGCTTTATGGGCATACATTTATACAATATCCTTAAGAAAACAATGATTAAAAATTATTAAAGTAAACCTAGTTATTTAATAATATTTTATATATTTCATACTCATAATATAAAGCCCTATTCTCATCTTTGTTCTACAACCAATAAATCCTTTTGAAGAGCATGCAAATTTCAGCCAAAAACACACACACTCCTGTGAACACAAACACGCGCAGACACACTCGGCCAAAAAGGAGAACAGCTCGTTAGGTTGTCATTGCTATCTTGACTGGCAGCAGAAGCAGTGGCAGTACAAGGAACAGCAGCAGGATCAGTGGCAGGGGTAGGAACAAGGACAGAAGCAGGAGTATCATCAACAGTGGCGAAAGCATCATCAACAGCCCCCATCTCTCGGTAATCGTCCTGCTCCTGCTCGTGTCCTACTCCTGCCACAGCCGCTCATCCTTGTCGCCCTCGCAATAGCTCACTATAAGCTGATTATGTTCGAGCATATTTAAAATTAGTGAAGCGCTTTTAATTTGTTATTTATGTGCACGCTGATTATGAATGATTATGATCTATGCGCAAACACAGACGGAGATGCAGCTCCTGCCCCGACGTCACCGACGTCCTCGACATCCACCTCCTCCTCCTCCAGCTTCTGGTAGGGTGTGCTTCCTTTGATTTGTGTTGTTTGGGCTGGCAGGGCATTTAAAATATGTCATCCAGCTAAATGCCTTAAAGCGCTGGAACGTGAGTTGCAGCAGCAAGGATCCGAGAAGCAACAGCAACCGGAGCAACAGCAGCAGGTGAATCCTGGCGGGGAGACACCGCTTAAGCAGTTGATGATTTATCACCATGTTGGCAGTCGCAGTTGCCACTGGGTTGCAACCACTTTGGATGCCAAGAGCTAGGAGATACCACCAACCAGGGAGCCAGGGAGGCAGGAGTCGAGAAACAGGAGACGGGAGCAAGGAATACGTAGAAGAGAGTCGAGCATCCAGAGTGGAGCGGAAGTGATTTACATTTACATGGCGAACATTCTCAACATTTTGAGAATAGTTTTCAGTTTGCGGGACGCCAGAGGAAGCTGGTGGGACACGCAGTCGGATAATAGCCGGATCAAGGTAGTTAATGTATCAATTTAGTTCGCTGTGAGTGTGTGAGATGAAAAGCGAGTGTCTACGGCTCTAAGTGAAAGGAAGTGCCGGGTAATTTGGATTCAGGGTATACCTCATTGGATTAAATGCTAGAGATAACGATAAAAGATCTCCAACTAACTAATACTATAACTTTCAACTCTGAACTGTTCACATAGGTATGTATGTATTTATAAACATACGAGCCTTGGGCAAACATAAAACTCAAACAATCAACATGTATTGTGGAAGGCTTCATATTTCGTCCCCGGAGGCCACTTGGTCTTTGTTAATTCAACTACCAATCAAAACTTAACCCCTTCCTTCCTTCCTAAACAAATTCACCCACCAACAATTATGCCAGACACATTAGACCAGTTGATTACCGGGTGAGGGGCAGAAATAGATAAAGCTACAAAAGGCTCCGTCTTCAAACAACAAGAGAAGCCAAAGACCAGTCGGGACTTGGCCGCAATTTGCACATCAAGTTGCTCTCCGTTCACCTCCAGAAATCTGGGCCAGGCATCCAATTATGAGCCATCTGGCACAGATGGGGCTTGCTCCTGGCTGCTGCCGCTCATCATGATGGCCCATCATCTTCGTCCTGGTCCTGCAAAACTTGGCAAATTAACACAGGGGCTCCCTCGGCCCACAAAATATAAACAACTGACCTCTGGGACTCCTCTATCCCATGAAATCAACATCTTAATTTAAAGTTAAAACTATGAATCACTGATGAAGCTCGGCACAAGTAATTGGGAACTTTGGGAAGTAAAACACCAGACTCCCTCCTCACTGCTTCAAACATGTTACAGTTAAATTAATTATTGAAAGGATGCAGAAGGATAAAGGTGGCTAACCAAAGCGACCAAAGATAAATAAGGGAAAGAGTTGCTGGCACCTTTCGTTGCCACAGAAAATCTTAAATTCAAATTACACTCCGGCCCCAAAACAAAAGGAACAGCTTATAGAAATAACTTTTCAGCATCCATCCATCCATCCACACACACGAACATACACTCTCTGATGCAAACAATGCTGGAGCTGAAGAAGAAAGGAAAGGGGAAGCTGAAACTTTCGAGTCAATTTCAGTGGCAAATAAATTTCAAAATCCGTAAAACCCATAGCGATGACGTTTTTTGGGGTTACCGCTCATTCCCGAAAGTAAATCCAAGCCCAAGCCAAAGCCGAAGCACAAGCCCAAGCCCAAGCCGAAAACCCAAACCCAACTTCAAATTATTTGGCAGCGAGTGTGCAGACAGGCAGACAAACTGTCAAAGTGTTCCTGGTGTGCCAAAAAAGTTGCCAAGCTAAACGAGTGACGACGAGACGAGAAGCGACCCACGAATCGAATGAAATTCAACTTGCTATTGAAGTATGTGCCAAAAAGGCGAACCTGCCGAAGCCAGGACCAGACCCTTACCCACACTCACACTCATACCGGCAGAGCGGCAGCCAGACCTAGGACTCGGGACGAGACACACCCGCATACCACACACTATGCCATATATATTTGGCAGGATACACCTTGGCGCAGGGAGAAGGTGCTAAAGCAATTTCCGCTCCGAAATTGTTGCATAAGTTGGAGTCCCCCCCAATCTATATATATATATATATGTGGGGCTGGCTCAATGTGTATAGCTACAGATATATCCACAGATATATTTGGCATAGGCAGACAGTCCTCATCGTCTGACAGTTCTGTGGATTTGTGGGCTGAACCGGGCTGGGTCTGACAGTTGCTGGAAAATTACATTATACAATTTATGCGGCTGCCAGACGGGCTGCTTTCCAGCTTTTGAAGGAGTTTCCAGCTAAAGCTGCTAGGGACGAAGGTGGAAATTGCCACCGCCAAAAGAAATGAAAACTAACTATAAATAAGCGCACGGAACTTTTGCGGAGTTATTTGGGTGGTAAGGTGCCCCAGAACTTACTGTTCGTGGTGGAATTGTTTTGCTTGAGCCGATTTCGATTAAGGCAAAAGTTTGAAAAGGTTTTTCCAAAAGAATGGTTGGGTTATAAGACTTTGAATATGTTAACGTTGTTTTGGGTTTCGCTTATTTGCAATCACTGAGGCCGAAAATATTGAAATCCATCGCTCTAAATTCATTGCTTTTTAAAAACTGGAAAAGTTAGAGAAAATACTTCACTAAGCACATCCACAAATATGCTTATTGGCATTCTTCTGGAGTTGGTATAGTCCTCTCCATTCTCCAACATCTTATAAAGACGCACCTTAATCACTAAATGTTCTTGGATGATTTATAACAGGAATTATTTTAAATAGCCACCTAATATCGGAAATCGAATTTAAACAAAGCGTCGGTCAGTTGGCTGACAAGAAAATAAATGACAGGCTCTCAATTTTGGGTAAATTTACATGCCATTGCAGAGGTAGCAGTAGGACCACCTAGTTAACCTACCATTTATCGCCTTTTTTCGCTGCTTCCCGTTCAAGAGCTTAAGAAATGGCGACTCATTTTTCAATAAAGTCCAATCAACTAAAACCAACTCTCAGACTGGTCACTAAATCAATGAATTCAGCTTCCCCCCAACGGTCATCCGGCTGTGTTTTTGCCGTCCTGGCTGGACCCTCGGGCACAGCTTCACGCTTTCTGTTCATTTCCTGGGACTTTTTTCGGGGTATGTTATAAGTCATTAACTTTCTAAATAATCGCCGCAGCGTGTCAACTTTGGTCGTTAAACTTTCATCAGTCGGACTAAATTGTGAGGTGAGGCCGTCAGGGGAGAAAGCCAGCAAGTAGCGAGCAGCCAGCGACAAAAATTAAGCTCACTGGCGGCAAAGGAGGAGGAAAAACTGAGCGAAATTTATAGCACGATATTATTTTCCGCTCGATGAGCAGAGAAGTTGTAAGGCGACTTTTGGCACTCACTGTAATTCTCCTGCCCGCCGAGATAGAGGACAAAATGCTCATCTCTCGCCGTGTCTTTTTCGGTGTTGGTGCGTAACTGAGCACAAAAAAATGTGCCACATTTTCTGCCATAAATGAAGACATTATAAACGACATACTCTCTAGATATATATATAGTCTTCTATATGTATGCGTGTATTAATGTGATTTTGTGTGCGAGGGCCAAGATTAACGGTAGACATTGTAAGACACTTAAAGCTGTTGAAGATTTTTGAGTCGCTTTATGGCCAGGGGGTTCAATGAACTATATGATGATGCCGTGTATGATATATGGCTGCCACACCCACTACATACGCCCATCCACACTCGCAGAGACTCGCACAGACCCCGTGATATGTAGCACAAGGGAGAAAACGAGCAAGCAGGTGAGGCTCCCATAAATTTATTACACGAGAAATAAAAGCAGTTTAAAGAAATGAAATATTTACGGAGAAAAAAGCCAAAAAAGAAATGTGTAGGAAATGAGGGAAAGAGCAGTTTGTGGAAAGTCCCTGGTATGTACTTGTTGTATACATGAAAAGAATGGTCCTTGCAGTCAATTGACTGGGACCCGAAATGTCAAAGGAAGGCATAAACAAAAGAAATAGATTCGCATTAAATAAAGTGCCAGACCAGCGAGTTTATCAGGAAAACTGTACCGTATTGTACCGTAGGTCCTTTCACCTTTGTCAATTAGTATTTTAAGTATATTATGTAGCCAGCGAGGACACAAGAAAGGGACCCAAAGCCCAGATTCGAACCCTGCCCCACGGCTTGGGGAGCTTGTCCCTCGTCAAAATCGTGGCGCTTTCGTTGTTTCGCAGAAATGTGAAAGCCGCAGTATTTTACGCTCGAGGCAACTTGGCATTAAGACCACCTCAGTACCCCCAGCCAGACCGGTGTTGTCCCATGCAGTTGGTTAAAAAAGGATTTTCTGCACATTTAAGCACATAAATTACGCACTCTTGGGCCAAATGCCGAAACCAAACCCATACGAAATGCAAACACAATAAAAACATCAAAACATAAATGCGTCAGATTGAATTATGTGGATAAATCACAAATTTTTTGGGGTAAATAATAATTGTGCGCGAGAGACTACCTTTTATTGTCCATTGAAATGAATTCTGGACACGCGCCATTCGACGGGCCTTCGGTCATATTATTTCCATAAATTTGCTTTCATTTCCATTTCCGTTTCCGCAACTTCAATCGATTTCAATATGCAATCCCCAAACAAGCCCGCCCAGTAACCTCCACGGATACAAATACAGATACTGTTACCCCGACACAGATACAGATATAGACAGACGTACAGATGCGGAGGATACAGCCAGACAGCCGCAGGAGCCGCAAAATATTTAGCGACCAATGCAAATGATTTATGGCGTTAATGTTCTATTTATGCGTTTATTTAATTTGTGTCTGTGTGTGCCAAAGTTTCAGTCTCATAATTCTAAGCTTGAATCGCTGTAGCTGTCCCTCTATCTATCTCATAGTCCCTCTCTATCCCTCGTGCTTTCATCCATCAGTTGATTTGTTTATTATGCAAATTTTTCGGTTTGTTTGTTGTTTTTCCTTTTTTCGGCGCTGCGTTTCTCTTTCTGATTTCCCCCTCCAGCGCTTCACGCAAACATTAAACTGCAAAATTACCATTTATGCAATTCATGCGGAAATACAAACAAAAGTCAATTTTATGGGGTAGCATTTTTCCTTTTCTTGCCGCTTGCCGACTTTTTTTTTATACGTATTTATATTTATTTATTTATTCTTCTGTTTTCAATTTTTTTTTTGTGCCAAAACTGTTACCGTAAGTGGGGAGTAAGTAGGGTTTTGTTAGGGGCTGTCATTTTTTTAAGTGTTGCCGTTATTACAATATCAGCTGCCGGAAGATTTCATTCGCTCTGCTTTTTTTTTATACGTTAATAAATTTTTTATACAATATTACACAATTTGGTGAGAGAGGAGTCGGAAGGGGCGGGCCATGGAGGCGGCGTAAATGGCATATCAAAAATAAAATGATTATTCTTTTTTCCCGCTTCGAAAATAATTTGTCGCGTGACAATGGTGGGCAGGACTCAACAGGCAACATAACATATAAGCTGACAGCACTGCGTATACGTAATAGGGGTAATATGAATATGGGTGTAGCTTCCCGCTCCGAGGATGTGAGAAGCGAAGCAGACAGGTCATCAAAATTGATGCCGTTGCAAGGGAGGAATAAATAAATAAACACAGTGCCGGCTTACCATAGCAGGACATAAGCCCCTAAAAATAGGCTTTAAATATTTAAGAGTTCAAGCAGAACGTCATAAAACACAATCTATTTAAATACCAAGATTTTCAGTTTATTATTAGGAAGTTTAATGGGGTTTTTATCTTTAGGAAATGTATTTTTAAATATTCTTGTATTAAAAGATTATTTTGAATATTAAAAAATAAAGTATAAAACAATTACATCGGTATATTTTTACACTTATATGTACATTAAGTGGCAATCTTGTTCTCTAAGCATTCTTCAAATATTTTCATAGTCAAATTGTTGGAAAAATGTTTTTATCAACCAAAATGTTTCCTTCTGAACTTTTAGTTGCCGAGACAAAACAAATTAAATAACTTAATGCAAGGCATGGAGATAAAGTAGTCTTTGCAAATTGGTGCAATCACGTACACAATTTCATGGCAGTGACTGTGGCAAACAAAGTTGCGAGCGGCCAGGATGGAGGATGGTGGATGTACAAAAGTCATAGTCCACAACAATAAAATTATTTGAATTTTTTCCTCCTTGTTCATTTCTACTCGTATTTTAATATGCGGGAAAGTCTTGAATGCAGTGGCCCGCCGTCTGCCCATTTTCCGCAGCTCCCCAAATGCTCAGGACATTTTTCCAACCCCCGCCCCGGATCTGTGGCATTTTATTTGTCACGCGTTTTTATCACTTTACGTGCGGAGTCTGGCCACTGTGAGTGTAAGTCTGTATCTTTGGGTTTGTCTGAGTTTCGGGAGTATCTGTGGGAGGCCCCAGCATCGGATTATCACATTTGCATATGCCGCCGCCGCCATCCCCGCCGACGACTGCTGCTGATTCTTCTCTCTTGTGACAGACCAGCGGTGATGATGAGGATGGAAGTGTAAGTGGAAATGGAAATGGTAGTGGATGTGAATGTGGATGCGGTAGTGGAAATGGGGATGGGCCGCGTTGCGAATGCGAAATACGAAATACAAAATACGAAATGCGGAGTGGAAATGATGATGAAAGCAATCCCTATACACACACGGAAGCCCCATGACGTGTGACATTCGCTGTTAGCGACATTTTACCGTTGCCCATACCCCATACTCCCGCCCAGCCATACCCACAAATCCCCCCCTACCAAGTCCCAGACTGGGACTGGGACCGGGATTGGGACTGGGACTGATCAGGATTGAATTACACACACAATCTGAGTACTCGGCCACTTTGATTGCAAATTTTAGCTTCGTAGTATTCACACGACTGCCAGGCTGCGTGTGTGTGGGGGCGGGAAGGGAAACATGTTGACAAATATTTTATTATCACATTTTTTATGATTTTACGAGTCCCCGGATATGAATCAGTGAATAACGCAAAAAGTTAACCGCAAAACAAGAATTCATAAATAGTGCAAAAGAGACCGAAAATGAAATGAATACAAACTCCGGTTGGGGTACTTTGTGGATCACATCGGCTTACCGTTTTTATCCATTGATTCCAGCAGAATTTAAACTCCTCCCGGTCTATGAAGCCATCGCCATTCGTATCGAAAACGGCGAATATCTGC
The DNA here is from genome assembly GCF_030179905.1 of Drosophila bipectinata. Lineage (NCBI taxonomy): Eukaryota > Metazoa > Arthropoda > Insecta > Diptera > Drosophilidae > Drosophila > Drosophila bipectinata. The sequence continues at coordinate 18,271,395 of NC_091739.1, forward strand.
TCTAGGCGTTCCGGCGGCACGTCGTAGATATGTCCCTTGTCATTCCGGAACAGGGCCCGACATATTATCGAAAACTCAGACAGATTGAGGCGGTCATCGCTTCGGGGATTAGAAGGAAAACAACGGAAGATGTGTTGGAAAGATTAGGCAAAGGATATAAGAAATAAATCAGTGTTCATTCTTAAAGTTCACTTAATCTTATTAACATTGTCAAATAATAAAGGAAAGCTTTTGGAAATTTGAAAATTTGAAAAATTTGAAAAATAGCGTTTGCATCGCTTAAATTTTAAATAGAATAAAGTTCTAGCATTTAAATTAGTATTATTTTATTTTATCCGTAGTTTATCGCCTGGCTTTTTATTATTATTCAATTGCTATTTGCATAAATTAACAACTTTCAAAATAAAAATTTTTCAAATTGGTTGAATGCGTGCTTCAAAACAAAATACATTCGTTTTCCATTTATCAAATGAAAATTAAAACATTTAATTCGTTCAAGTGTAGCGATTTATTTATTTAAACGGTGTTAAATATGCTTTGAATATCAAATGAGCTCCGCCATTTGTTTATTTGTTCACCAAATAATCCAATCTGCGGTTTGGGGAGAAATTGTTTAAATAGGCCTTGGACATACATAAAATTAGAACGTTAATTATATAATTAAAAAAGCAAAATGGAAATTATAGCAAGAATTGACAGAAGATTTATTTGAAATTACGTAATTCAACTATTAATTTATATTATTTATTATGATTTGATTTTTATTGAGAATCTTTATTCGTTGTTGTTTTTTTTTTTGTTTGTACTCACCCATCTTTGTCGAATGCCGTGAAGCAGGCGTCCATTGCTGAACCGTTTGAATCTTCGATGACAATTGGCGGTGTAGGTGAATCCATAACGGAGACGATGTTGCCAACGTTCAAACAAAGCCAACAAATCCAACAGCCAACAACCAACTCTCACTTAATGAAGCTCCCGCAGCCAGCTGCAAGTTAAAGTGAAGCCATCAATAATAACAAACACACAGATACACCCACACACACACGTAAACACTAAGGAAAACATTCTTCCTGCCAGCTCCTTTCATACTCTACACAAAGAAAAACTTTTGCTTCAAACAATCAAATATAATAATGTTTTTTAAAAATTATTATGTATGCATTTAATTATAACAAAATCATTAAACTAGTTACTTTCCTATTTTTATATTATTTTAAATTAGTCTTAATTTTTTGTATAATTTTTTTTTTGCGTGTATCTATCTTCTGTTTTCACTTACTATCTCACTTGCTCCTTTACGTTGTTTGGGGCCCGGCTTAGCCCGCTCAGCTTGAACGCTAGCCAGTTACTGAGTCGCTGAAAAGCTGCCCTCGCTTCGCGGTTCTGCTCGTTTCGATGGCCAAACGCTTGCCTTCCCATAGATTTATCGAATAAACAACGTTGCTGCCCACCGCCCGCACCTATACCCATCTTTTGGCCAGGCCATTGTCATGGCGACGACGTCATCTTGTGGTTTATTTTATTTATTTGATTTTCACCGAGCGCTTGCACCCACTTTTTATGCCCAGCCGCCATTCCACTGCCAGGCTTTTGTGGTGGCGCCCGCAGACGATTACCTGGTGGCGTTTTTTCCTAATCAACAAAGTGAGCATTTTACACTGCAATGCTGTTTATATTTATTGAAAGCCACTTGGATAAATAAATAAAATAAATTTTAAGTAAACTTAACTAATCATTCCTCTTAAAAGTGACACGATTCCCTTTTACGAGTAGAACATTTTTTTACAAGCTTCCCATACAAGCTTCTTAAAAATAATTTAAATAATTTTTTTTTATCTGTATATGAAGAGTTTTCGCACTGCTCACTATTACTTCTTGCCAGTTCTTGGGGGCCGGGAATTAATGGCGGGACACCGAGAGGTAAATGTGAAAGTTTTCGACATTTAGCCTCGAAATGCGGGCCTCCCGGCACGTCACAAGTCTCCGTTGATTGCTGGGGATATGTGAGAGCGTTTTCAAAAGCGTCAAGTTAGTAAAGGTATAAGCTGAAGGATCTGATGGCGGGGTAAGTACAGTTGCGTATTGGGTTGCCCGGCTAACAAGGCCAATTGCGTTGCCTGATTCCCAAAACTCAAGTGTCAACTTTTCATTCAAGTTAACAAGGTAACTCAGTCCTATCCTTTTTTCCGCAACCAACCCTTACCCATGCTTTCTATTATTTCCCTTTAATAATTCGCCTTTTCAGAGTTTAGTTTTTAAGCCCTACACTCTTTGGTTTCTTTTATTTGAGTTTGGTTTTACACAAAATAAGAAATAAGTCCTCTTGCTGCATACATTTTACCTGCAGCTTATAATATTTCCATTTTCCATCTGTCCGGTGGAACCCCTTTCCCGGCAGTCGAGTCGCCCACCCGGTAAGCCGCAAAGCCATAGATTTCCATTTAACTTTTAGTCCTATTTCATCCAGAGCTACCCAACTAAGCTCCCAACAATGTGTCCTGCCACTGGGTCTCCTCCTTTCCCGGCTTGCTCCTTTTTCCTAGTACAACTAATGCGCAGCAGGCGATAAATTTAAATTTAGACACGAATGTAGATGTGTGTTTACTTAATATTAAAGATTTATGCACAATATGTTGGTCGCATAAGGTACAAAAGGCCCCAATAAAATAAAAAATATTACCCATGATTTATGTGAAAAAGGCAAAGTCAGAAGCAGGCCGAGTCGAAGGCTGCAAATTGATCGGCGAATATCGCTTTAAATTGCCAACAAAGTGCGGATACACAGATACAATAATAACAACTTTTCGGTTTAATTTGGCCAATAACTTTTGGCCAGAGATAAACAAACATAAACATGAACAAAATGCCGGCAACGATAAAAATGCGCATAATTTCGCTGAGCTCGGCAGAAAGTTTACCAAAATAAACTTAAGTATAACTTCCACTTGCCAGTCGGACCTCCTTGGGCCCGGCTCTCCTGGGAAAAATACAAACGGAAGCCTGAGAAAGCGGCGCCCTGAAACGCACTAATTGAAAACTATTTTTGGACGGCAGCTCTCCTGGGAGGCTTTGGGCTCATGGCTCTGGGTTTTTGGGTTTCGAGTTTCGGGTTAATATGTAAATGGCGGATAACGCGAAATGTGCAAACTTTGGCTGCGAAACAATTTACGCGGCATTAAGCGAAACGCGTGCGCACACCTCACCTCAAATCCGAGTCCTGGCACTGGCACTGGATTTGGCTCTGGCACTTGCACCGGAGAACGGGAATACTATTGAGGATTGAGGGGCCTGGGATTGCTTTCGATTAAAGTTGTCGACGTCAAAGTCATTGACTAAATAAAGAGCATCCATAAAAGCCGACAAAAAGCGGCAAAGTAGTTAGCCCCACCAAAAGGAAACAAAAAAAAAAAATAATGGTGACTGGGGGGAGAAAAAACTTTGACAATTTGAAGAATCATGGTCGGAGATATAGACGAAGTCGAGGGGGCTAAAGCCAAAGTTCCGTAAATGAAAGCCAAGCAAAGAAAAACGAGAGAAATAACGAAGACAGCACGTGTCCCGATTATGAGTCTGACTGCTAAAGGTGAGCCAGGATAATGGTGAGTTCTTTTCCGCAGGAGGGGGATGTCGACTCAGCAGGTTAAAATTTCAATTCAGACACGGAACAGATTTCAAGTTTGCCCCCAATAGATTTTGATGGTCGCCAAACTGTGTGATGCTACACAGATTGAGAGGTTAGACCAATTGCTTTTGCTTTTGAAGGACACTTTTGTAAAGTTTTAAATTTCTTATAGTACTCATCCACTTTCTGTGTGTACATTGCACTTACATAGAAATAATTAATACAATTTAATTTCCACTTCCTGTTTGACAATTCAAAGAATGGGCCTAATCAGGTAGGCGAGACCCAAGATTGAACTTGTTGTTAACAATTTTCATAGAAGCAAAGTATTCCCAAAGCACTTTACAACTTCTAATGCTCTTTGCGTGAACCGAAAAAGAGGAAAACTTTAAGCTGCCACAATAATTCAACAGACAGGATACCAGAGACAGGAGCGGAAGGGGATGCCAGCCAGAAGAGGGTGATTCGCCGGCAGTGGGAGAAGCCAGAAAGCGGGGAAAGTCTTGCATAATTTGCCAGCAGAGCGCTGAAAAGTAAATTACCGCCTAAGACTTCCTGTATTTTGGTGTTTCGACGGTGGGCGTGTCAAAAGTAGCTTGTCGAGACGATGGGATCAGCTAATAAACCACGCATCCCGCCAAGGAGCCAACAGGATACAGGAGCCACGACAGAAGCCCCGACAGGAGCAAGCGGCTGAAACAGACACAGGAAGCAGGAGCCAAGTGGAGCATTTAAAAGCAAACGCCTCTGGGGTTCGTCAATTGAATTGCCAAAAAATTTAGCAGCTTCTGCTTGGCTAACTTTGGATGGAGTAGATTGGGAGTGCCTGGGTGATGAAAGCTGGCTGATATCAAATGGCTGATACACCCAAAAAAACGGGTGTTTACTTTAATCTAAGTAAATATATAATACAAAATGTATTAAAGAGAGTACATATGCTCCTAAAAATTAACCTTTTGTTCTTTTTACTTTAGAATCTTTTAGAAAATTAAATGTAAACTAAAGTACTTGAATTTAAGCTTCTAACAAAATATGATTTCAAGTCTATCTGCTGACCATAAAAATAAATATAATAAAAATTATTGCTTCTGCGACCGCTATTGCCATATTTTTTTCAATGTTTTGATAGGATAGACTGAGCATGTGTGTTGCCTATAAAAGGCTTTCAATTTTTTTGTGCTGCCTGCCGCTCTCCGCTTCTTTGTATAGGTTTAATGCAGGCACGTCAGCAGCAGCAATTTGGAAAGGAGCAGCCGGATCGGGTGGCAAGGAAGAAGAAAGGGGCAGAAGGACGACAGGCTACGACATTGATGGATACGCAGTTAAGGAATGCCGAGTCAGCCTTTGCCTGCAGTAGGTGTCAGTCAGTTCCTCAGTTCGTCAGTCATCACAGCCTTCCATCCAACCAACCAGCCATCCATCCGTCCATCCATCCATCCATCTATCCATCCTTCCGACCAAGTCTGTTTAGGTGTGTCGGTGAGTGTGTGATGGGTGGTACGTGGTTGGCTTTTATCACTTGTTAGTATCTAAAAATACGTGGCCCACATGCCGCCTTTCATTTCATTTCATTTCACTTGGTTCGGTTTAGTTTGGTTTGGTTTTTCATTTGGTTTTCCGTTTGGCTCTAGACCCCACTCTCACCTGCCCCGCGCTTAAATACAAAATGATAAATTGCCATTTTGACTGCGGTCCCTGGTGCGGCCTCCAAAGTACCGCCGTGCCCCCGCCGGCACTCTCATCGCCATCTTTTGACCCAGAGCCACTGCAACAACGCAATGAACTCGACTCTTGACGGTCGCAGTTTGTTTTGGCCTCGCTGCTGCTTTTCGGCCAAACTGTTTTTGGCGCATTGGGTTGGGCTGAAAAATTCGCGCCACGCGTTACGCGCCACTGATGTCGACGCCCAGATAACACTAAAACGCGAATACGTGGCCGGGCAAACACCAAGACCAATACAAACAAGCAAATAGAAAGCCAGGCCAACACCCACATCTGCATACTCGGATGGATCAGATAGCCAGGAGCGTTAATGGGCTGACTCGGATCGTTGATTTTCAAGAGCAGGGAAGAGCAGAGCCCAAGGCGGGCACAGTGGACCAATATTGGAATAAAAACTTTCCTACCGGAAAACTTAATGGCATTAGAAAACTTTGGATAGACACTGAAAACTACCCGAACAAGTCTGCTTTCCATTAATTAAGGGGAATACAACTCACCATACATTACAAAACATTTAAATGGTTAATTCTTTGTTTAATTTTGATTTATTACTGCGGTTTGAGTGTTTAATTAATTATAATTTATTAACAGTACCACCACGATGTGCCAGGAGTTCTTTATGATTTAAGTCCTTCACCTGAGAACTTTTTATTCAAACTTTAAATAAAACTCATTTGAGGCAATCAGATTGTTTTTATTGCCAGTCGTGTTTGCAAAAGTTTTGGCACAAAACCTTTATTACTTCAACTTAAAGTTCGCAGCACCTAATCTGAAAAGCCAATTGAATTTGGCCGACTTTTATTAAGTTTTTAACAGCTAACTGCAAGGAGGGGCATTTTTTTTTAATCTTTATTGAAATCACTGACGACTTTGCCTTCCTTATACAAAACTAAGCTTTCTTTTTAGTGATAGACACTTTGCAGGACTCACTCCCTTTAATGTGGAAGCCATCCACACCCAATTACCCATAAGAACCCTTTTGGCATTACACCAGCTCTGTTCAAAAGCCATGAACCTCGCCCACATCCTAATCTGACATTGCAGCTTATCCCCAAACAAAACGAGTAAAAAAAAGAATTGCGGGAGGGTCCCAAACACCCGCAAAAAAAAAGGAACAGAAAACCACTCACCGCATAGCCAACTCAATTTGGTGGCCATCATTGCAAACGGCCAAACACGGACAAAACAGTCGCAGCAAACTTCAAATGGCAAATGGCGCACAACTTCATTTAAAAGGCATTACGACAAACATTTTGCCCAACAACTCCAATCCGGCAACAGAGCCCAACAAGCATAACAACTACAAAACGGGCAACAACAGTTTGCACCTTTTTGGCAGAAGCGTTGACATAAACGCCGGCCCATTAGCATTTTTTATGCATTAATGACAAGCCACAAAAATGGACACATCGTCATGCATATGAATGAGCCAAAGGAGGAGGCGCAGCAGCGAAAGGACGTCCTCGTACCTATCGATGTGTATGGTAGGACGACATGTTAGGATATTCCAACCCTGCTCTGAGTTTGTGAAGCTGGCATTGTGGGTGTAACTGTCCCACACGCGACAATAGACACTAAAACTCATCACGCTGTGCCAAACGAGCGCAGGATAAAAAGGGTCCAGAGAATCGGAAGCTGAATGGGAGGATACCCTACATACCAATTAATACAACGGCTTGGAACTGATTGGAATAAATTTTGTGTCTGTCACAGCCATGTAGAGTACAAGTTAAAGAATATTGATATACCAATATTCTACATAACTACATACCAATATTCCTATTGAAGAAGGAATATTGATGCTCAGAGAAAAGATTTAAGAAATAATTTACTTTAAATAGTTTCCTTTTTTCTTATTTTTCTATTAATATTAAGTATACGACATTTATGTATATAGAAGGCAGCGTAAAAGTTCTACAATATTTGATATTATGATATATTTTAAGTAGTTTCTCATTCCAATAAAAATATACTGCCAACGGCTATTCAGCTTTATATAATTCCTATTTAATTAAATAAAAAAATTTACCTTTATAAAATAAAAAATTGATAAAACCATACAAGGTAAAAAATAAAATTTTTTACAAAGCTCATACTTTTTTATAGACTTTCCATTTCCCATAACAAAGAAAGCAATGTGCGTACCTATCTCCATGTGGGCTAATAAATCCCCGACTCCACAAAAAAAAAAAAGTCTAAAAGGATTTTTGACAAACTGCGCGTAGATGGCGCACGATGGAGATAGATGGCGCCATTGTTGATAAGCGCTCCCAATTGCGGATGTTTTGAATAATCGATGCTTCCTGGTCTTTCATTGTAGAAACACACACACATATATTGCTTATACTGTGTGTGGTTGAATAGATGCCTGTGGATTTTTTACTTTTACAGGGCCCCTTCCATGCAGTTTGTTTGCCTTTCTATGGCAAACTAACATTTTTTTTCACATAAATTTCAATTTCGAATCGCTCGCATTTTGCATTCATATGCAAAATTTCGTTTCTCGTCTGCGCATTTTTATTTGCCAATTAAAAACAGCCGCAGGCTCCATCCTGCCGATCCTTCGTAATTCTTCTCTTTGCATTCCCTGGTGCTGGTGCAGCGAATTTAAATACAAATTGTTTGCAGTTTCTTCTATTTGGCCCGGCTGCCTTGGTTTGTGCACCTGGAGCGGACAAGCGACGAAGCCAATTGCAGGGTGTTGCATTTAAATTGCACATTGAACTTTGACATTCCGATAGCGATGCGGCACAGGCAGCCCAGGCAGCCCCAAGTGAACCAGGCGATTGGAGATAGGATAAGGCAACTGCTGCCCGAAGTCAGAAGCCTGCAGCCGGCAGTTTCTGCCTGCCACTTTGCCAGTTTGCTTGGCTATACCAATTTATTGGCCAAATATCGTATGCAAGCGAACCGAGTTGCAGCTAAACGCCAGAGAAATGTCAGCCAGTATGGGGTTAAAGGTGTCACATACACACGCACACACCCATAAACTAAGTCCCTTCAATTTTATCTTTACCCTTTTCCAACTACAATTTAACTTTTGTAACTCGGAGTGCTTAAAGTTTTAATTGCCTATAAAGAACTTAAGAATCGAATGCTGAAATAGCATAGTATTTAAAATAGAAACATAATACCTTTTCAATTTCCTATAATTTTAGTTTCATAAAATTTCGATAGTGTGTCCTACTTATTGAATTAAGCCTGTATCTGTAACATTTGTTACGGCACGTGTTGTTAGTTTACGTTATTGATTGCGTCATGAAATATTGAAAGATTGTTAGGTAAATTGTAGAATGGGGACGTTACCCGGGGTGGCGGAATATTTCTATTGCAAATGCAGGTCATGCATGCAATTCGAAGTTGATTCAAGGCTATTCCAGGAAACCGAAAAGGTCACCGCAATCACAGTGAGTTCGTGGATATTTCAGTTACAATTCGCTAAACGAAGTTAAATCGGACGCAACTGTAAAAGGTTATGACCTTTATTTCAAGAGTCTAAAAATAAAATATTTACATTCAATCCAATAAAAAGGTTAAACCCTGTTTTTTCATTGAATACGAATGGGTGGATTTAGTGCTTTAATTTAACGAAAACTTGAATATATTTTATCTTATTAGGTAAACCCTATCCCCGTAATTAAAATATTCTTTGATCATTCACCTTTAATTAATCAAAGACATTTTTAAAGCTTAACTAAACTAAAGACGAATTTGCTTTGCAGAACGCCCACACAATTAAGTATACGCCCCGTTGTGCGGATGCATTCAAATGGGCAACTAAAGGCATTCAATTCAGGTCACTTGATGTCCTGGGACCCGAATATTATCCTTGGGGTGGATGGGCGGCAAAGATTTGATTTGATTTCAATTTCGGGCCACTTTAAATTGTCTTAACCTAAACACAAGCCGGCCCTTGCTCACAAACTCGGATACAAATACATAGATAAGGATTCAGAAGGCAGGCTGGACCTTTGTGAAGCGAATCGGGTCAGATAAATTAAGTAGCTTAGCAAGACAAAAGGCTGCAGAAGAATGGTCATTGAGCCAAACGGTTAAGCTGCTTAAAATCAGAGGGCCCGAAAATATTCAGCCGCCCAGCCATCAAACTAAGCCTGCCCAGCCCCGAGGGTAAAACTGTGGAAATTGGGGAAAAACTAAAATAACAATAAGCGAGCCGTGGACCCCGTGGAGAAGAGTGGAGTGGGTGGAGATGGGGGCAGACAGGACAATCTTCCTTCAAGTGGAAGCAGCTGCTTGATTGATTGATTGATTTAAATTAAAGGCATTAAGTGGTCGGCCGGACGTTGAATTTAATCGATCAAGGCCACAATTTCCCAATTGAAAATTGCTTTATGTGCGCCTTCAGCTGCTTAACTTCATCGTAATGTCATTTTCGGGCTAAGGACGACAAGGGATAGGTCCTGGTGCTGGTCCTGGTTCAGGACACTTCACTACAGCTCAGTTCATATTATGTCCTCGTATTTTATGACACAAACAGGCGGCACCTCGCTCGAATTTACGTCGTTCCCCTGGGCAATGGTCCGCCCCCAACTTTCTACTTGCCCCCAAGTCGCCCTTCCTCATTTTTGGCTTCTTTCTTTTTTTTTTGCTCTGGCATACCAAATAAACCAACAAATCAATTTGCCAGGTGCCAGGACACCGATGTCAGGAGCTACGCTTAGCTTTATTTCACTCTTGGTCGAGATTTATGAGCCAAGGGCGCGTGAGCTGGAAAAAAACCTTCGAACCTCGGGACGAAACTAAACCGTAAGATGAAAATGGAGATGGTATGAGGAGCCGGCAAATTGTTTTTGCGCCTTTGCCTTTCACTTTTTTTTTGTTTTTTTTTTTGTGTTTGCCTGGGGAAAGGACACTTCTCCTTGGGCTGACCAGTCAGCATTTATTATTTATAATAGTCGACGGCTCGCCTTTTTGCCTGGCAACCTTTTCTAATAGATGGCACAGAGCCCAGACCAAGTCCCCCTATGTCTCAAGCCAAACCCTATCCCGATCCCAGCACGAAATTCCAATCCCCGGCCAATCCAGCACCCACCCACTAGAGCACTTTGTGCCACATTCAATTGCTTTACCGGTTTGTTCCTCGCCCGGCTTCTTTTTTCTCTGGCCATGGCTGGTATTGCTATCAGTAAACATTTTATTGTCACACACTTGGCACAAATGGGACATCGCCGGCTGCCTCTATTGCCCCCCCCCCCATTTTCCCCCCGGTCCAATTCTCTGTTAGCTCGTAGATCTCGACTCTTATGCGGCAATCACGGCAGCAAACAGTCAACAATGAGATTTGTTTTTGGTTTAAGAGCCAAAGAGCTTTCCAATGCAATCTTCAATAGTCAAAGGTAATACAGGAAGCAAGTGAGAGCTCTGTAATGGTTTTCTATTATGTTGAAAGAATTCCATAAAATATGGTTGCTAATAAAAATGCTTAAGGAATGTGAAGAAAAATTTCTGCTGGAAATAATAGAAGCTGCTTAATATTATAGTGCACATCCTTGAAGGAACTTTCAACCAACTTGAAGGGTAATTCCTCTGAATAAGCATTAATATTTTAAAGCCGTTTCCAAGCTATGAAGTTGAAAAAATATGATTTAAAATTTATCGTTTTTAATATGCTCTTTCTATATATTTTCGCCTTTATTGCTTTCAATGGTTTCCAGGCGACTTTTGTGTAATATTTTCTTGATTTTCCGCTCATTGTTGTCGCACTTTCCCCTTTCCTTTTTTGCTTACCTTTCTTTACTTTTTTCATGGTCTGTTAAGCCTTTTTGGTCATTTGACTTATTGGTTTTTGCGAAAAGCGAAAGAAATTGTAGTCCAGTCCAATGGCAGGATAATGCAACGGGCAGGGAAAACTGAAACGGAAGCGACATGGCACGAGGCAGGGCGAGAGGAGAAGGCAGTGGGTGTCAGGAAATGCGTTTATATCGAGCTTTGGGTTGCACTGGACCGTATGGATTGCCCCTGAAACCACCCACACACATGGAAAAGGCGTCGTCTGTTTGTTTTGTCCAGTCTCCGTGATGTCCTTGTATCCTTTGACTCTGGCTATGTATACATATGGGTGGGTGTGCGTTTGGACATTTACAACGATAACATGGTGAGTGAAGCTCGAAGCGAAAGGTCGCAAAACCCACGCAAACACAAAGGCCAGAAAAAATGTGTGTGTTGCACAAAAGAAATGGGCGGCGAGAGATTGCAACAAGCAGCGTATCGGGTTACCCGAGCTGTTTTCAATACAAATTTGTATATCATTCAAATTGTTATAAATAATACAGCACACATGTCCGCATCAACGAACGGACATCCCATATACGTATATTTATCGAAATATGATTTGTATCACATATTTGTCTTTGAAAAATGCTACTACCGGAAGGGTCCTGCCTCACCCTCAGCCGGTACTGTTGTGTGAAACAGCTTAGAAAGGTATCATGTTGGGTATTATATTTTATTGATGAGCTGAGTATGAAAATATTTGACTCAAATAGAAAACAATTCTTATGGAAAATAGAAGGAGATCATAGACATGGTTTGGCACAGAAAAAGATAGGAAGGACAGGGAATTTATGGAAGGTTAAAGTCTAACAATTCAACTCCAATCTTATATTATTAATGTGAACCATAAAAAGTTTTCTAATAAAAGTGGACACAACAAATATAAAATCTCTACTTTATCAGGGAAATTTAATTGTGTATTTTAATTAGTTGCAGCACTCCGACTTTGAGGGGAACTCTATAAATAACCCATTAAGTGGTCGCCGAAACTTTATCTGCCGCTGATGGTAATCATCCCGAGTTAACCGAGTATCCTGGAACCGGGACTCCAGTCCATTTGAGTGGCTTCGTTCAATTTCAAACTGTTGTGGGCAATTATTGTAAGTTTTTCGTTCGCCGTTCCATCTGTTCTCAATTTCGCTTTAAGTGCTACCGCCAGTAGCGCCACGCCTTGTTTTCAATTAAATGAACACACCCCCGCAGACTTTGTCCTCCCCCGGAGCGCAGCCCCCCTTCGCCCTTGCCTCTGGCCAATCGTTGGTTTCATTATTACCAAGTTGCCAAATACAAACAGGCCAACAACACAACACAACCCAAAAAAAAAACAGGGCAAAAACAAAGAAGGAGGAAAATCCATGAAAATTGTTGCCACAATATTGAAAATACGCCGTATTTGGGTTGCTTCATTCCCTCAAAGTAGCTCCAGCTCCAGTTCCCTGTCCCCCAAAAAATCGCCAATATCCCCCACACATACAAATTGAGCAACAAATCCGCAGCTTCGCCCCTCCCCTCCCCCATGAAAAGAGAAGAAAAACAATCGGCAGCAGATTAAGTTCATGCCATGCTGCAGTTACGTTTACAGTTACAGATTTCCCGACCTCAACTACCACTCCGCGCCTCTTAAATCGTTAGCCCCGTTTTCATATTCATTTTTGCACATTTTCTGTTATATGTATATGTATATGTGGCCCAAAACAAATGTTGCCCGAAACCGATTTTCACTCTGCCCCAGGAAAACCCATTCCGTGCATCCTTTCAGACTCTTTTCGTTGGCGCTTTTCAGGATCATTGGCAGCAATAGAGCGAGGAGGTGGCGGCGAGCTGAGCAAACGTTGCGAAAATATGTCACAACATTTGTTACACATTTTCGGGTCAATTTTTTATTGCATCTCGCCCGGTTTCGGGCTAGCCCCTTGCATAAGCCGGGCCGGGCAACCCACATGATCCGGAATCTTGTCACAGCTGCCGGCAACTGTTTTCTCTTGGAGAACCCAATCTCGAAACCAAATCCCATCCCACATCCGTCCACCGACGCCCTGTCTCTCGGGCCGTCGGGAGTGTCATTGACACTATAGCGTGTCTTCTGGTGCTTTCAATTAAAATCCATTCAGCTGTAAAATTGTAAACAGTTTTGTGCAAAAATCAGCTCCCCCCTCTCAAGGGAGTGCTGACAATGATGATGGCAAAACTATTTTTGACCCTTTAGCTAACTTATCGATGGTAACTTATCCTTTCAATAACTATTGGTATTACCAGAAGTTTAAAATGACAGAATCTCATACTTTGAATAGCAAAAGCTTCAGACATATTTTTTACCAATTAAAATGATCCATTTTATAAAATTCAATTATTTTTAAATCTAACTACATTTGTAGTTTTCCCTATTTAGTTAAGAGTAGTAATTGGAAACTCAGTATTGCAGCATTTTCTGCGTTTCAGGGCAGGGTATCAACACCCGTGGATGGCAGCAAAGCTGCTAATTAATTATGCACAACAAAGGACTGACCCCCAGCCGAGAATCCCCCGACCCGGACAAGACTATAATGTACGTTTACCGTTATAGTCGTACATAGAGTACATTGAAAGCAAAGCAAAACAACGCAAAATCCAACAAACGTCCAGCTGTCCAGTAATTGTAGCTTTAATTGTTGTGCAATTTCGCCCCAAACCCATACCCAAGCTGAGAGAAACCCCAACCGAAGCCCCCCTATTCCGAATTTTCAGTCACGGTTCAGCCTAAGCCGGGTGAAAAGGGCACCAGGGTTGGGGGCTAGGGTAAGCATGATCTGGGGCTGCTTTGCCAATGTCGACCGCAAATTAATTTACAACGTAAACTGCAAAATTGAAAATTATGTTGTAATTACTCAATTCTGACGTTTTTCCCATTGACCCAAATTTATGGGGCCGTGCACGAGCCATGCCCACCCACCCACACAGGCGCCCGCCTCACACACACACATGCTAACACAGCCCGTACAAGAGTTGAAAGTGCTTCCTTGTGGAATCTTCTTGGCTTTAGCTTAGATTTGCTAATACTGGAAGAAAATTAAACACTTTTCTTGAAAAATATTAAGAAAGATTTTAAAAAGTATTTTATAAAATGTAGTAAAATTAAAGCCATGGTATCATTAGCTTATCATTTTAAAATCTTTCAAAAATGACACTATTTCTTTAAAATAGATTTTCTTTCAGTGCCTGCTCCTGGTTCGTGTCTGGCCTCAACCTTTGTGCCAATTTAAATGCGTAATTATAACGAGTGCCAGAGAACAGTTAGAGTCCGTTCTGGCCTGCATATTAATTACGTTCACGGTGCCGCACAAAAGAGGCGCTATAAAGGGGGAGAAAATCTTGGCCCGGACCAAAGCAGACAATAGGAATTTTAATCAAGGATCAGCGTGCTCGAATTTATTTAAAGGTGGGACCAGAACAATGTCCCTTTCCTTCCCGGTTCCCGGTTGGTAAGACCTCCGCCACCCTCCCCCACCCCAACCACTTGGGGCTCTGGTCGGTAATCTGGTCAGCGTGTTTCAGGCATGCCATGAATGCCTTTCACCCGCTACCTCGCCAGCTTCCCTTCACGCCCTTTCTTTATTACACAATTGGTTGTGCGACTCCATGAAGAGCGAACAAGTAAAGGCTAATTAAGAGTGGAATGACGAGGCCAAGAAATGGGATTTTGTCAATCGGTCTTGCCGTCATGCAACCGGCAGCTAATAGATAATGGACACACGATCTTAGCCAAAGGGGAGCATTAGACCGATCTATTTCAAGCTGTTTCCGTAGTGTAGCGGTTATCACGTGTGCTTCACACGCACAAGGTCCCCGGTTCGAACCCGGGCGGGAACATATATACTAATTTTTTGGCTACTTTTATAAATAATATTTATTTTTTGATATCTACTGGTAATTTTCTACTTTTTTTCTTAAAAAAAAACTTTTACTGCGTCCAGTTATATCAGTACGGAACTGGATACTATGTTTTGCAAGCATTTACCATAACTAAATAAATATATTTTAAATTTATGCCATATATAGGGATTTTTAGTTTACTTATTTTATTTAAATGTTTATTTGCCACATAGAAAAACAAGTTTATAGATTAAGCTAAAAATATCTATACATTATTAAAGGCTAGTTTTCTTTCGAGCTGTATTAAGACGATCAGCAAACAAGCGTTTCCGTAGTGTAGCGGTTATCACGTGTGCTTCACACGCACAAGGTCCCCGGTTCGAACCCGGGCGGGAACAATTTGTAATTTTATTTTTGTTACATTAATTTTTTCTTAAATAATTTTATAAGACTCATTATTTTTCAAAAATATATAATATAAAAAATATCCAGCAACTTTTGAATAATTGAATGTTGATAGTTTTTTTTTCATTTTATTAAAAAATGTTTCATTTTTTTGTCATCGTATGGTTATTGTTGGCATGTATTAATAAAATAATGAATCGAATTCGAATTATTAAATTCAAAAATCGTGGAGGAATCGCTAGAAAAACGCGGTCAAACTTAACATAAAGCTTACAAAATCTTACAGTATAAGAGAGAGAAAGAAACTTGCTCAGAAAAGCTCTTTCGAAATCAAGCTAGAACTCGTGTTGATAAACGTTGAAAAATACTTTGAAAGTTTGAAACACTATTCTATAAAGCTTGCATAAACAAAACACTCAAAGCTTTTGAACTCACTTCTGGTAATCACGCCAAATATTGGAATGTTTTATAATTTACAACGGCTCTAAAATAAGTTAAGTATAGGCACTTTTAGTGGTCTGCTGAAGTCGTTGAGGTAGTCGATTGATTGATATATTATACACAACAGGTAATAAGCAATAAACTGAGTTTCTCGCACTTTGCCGATTGGAGGGAAAAAAACCGCGTCCGACAGCTGTGAATGCTGATTGCCAAGTGAGAAAGTTGGGCTGCGAACCGGCAAAAACAGAGAACCTTGAAATTACGTTTACCAAGTATTCCCCCCCCATTTAGTGATAAAAAACCATGAGGCATGAATGAACTTATCAAAGTATGACTATCGCATTACCATTGATAATTCCATGATTGTTCCAATGATTGATAGTTCCAATTTATATGTTCTTCCCTTGATTTGTTTATGTTCATAAGCTAAACGTAATTGAACTGCCTATGAACTGATTAAAATAAATTTCCGTATTTATATAAGCCATGGCACTCCCATCAGTGAACATTTCTAAAATTACGTATTGTATTTTTATCCAATTAGTTACGAATCATTGCCTTCCGATTTCGTTGCTTCATGAAACGATTAATTCTATTTAAATGCAATTATTTCTAAAAAACAAAATAAATCAAAGGTTATTACTATAACGAAATGCTTTCATTTTGACTGTTTTCTTAATAAATGAATTCCCTGCATTATAATTGTTTCTCTATTATTAAATATGTAAATTTTATAAGCCTATAATTTCCAAACTATAAAAGTCATCCCTCTAACATGCCCGAATGAGTAATGTTTTTTTGCAACCTCTAAAATAATTTTATAAGCTTATTTAATGTATATTTCGACGACTCTTGTAAGAACTGTAATCATTTTTAGCAAAATATTAGTTTCAAGTCATCATGGACTACTCATTCGTATACTCAGTAAAGATTAACATTCTTGAAATTTAAAATATGAGGCAATAGCTCGATTTTTGATACATTTGTAAAACAAACGACAATATGCCCCTTCCAATAGTCATATCTTCACCAAAACCAAAACCTTCACCCTTTAAAAATGGGCAAAATGCATGAAACAGCAATATGGGCCCCTCCGAAGGCCATATCTTTACCGAAACCCATCCGAATCTTAAAAGGAATACCTTAAACGATTTGTTGGCGGATTCTACATCAAACTGCATCAAAATCAAGCAACGAAATATTTTTTCAATTTTTTGTCATATTTTCTGGAGGGTTCCTTCAAAAATTGGTAAAATCCATGGAACGGCAATATGGGCCCCTCCGAAGGCCATATCTTTACCAAAACCTATCCGAATCTTAAAAGGAATACCTTAAGGGGACCCCCCCATTCTCGGTTTTAAAAAATCGATTTTTTTTTTTAAATTTAATTCGAACTTGTAACTATTCAAGAATGTTCCCTGAAAATTTCAAGTAAAAATTTCAAAAACTCTTAAAGATATAGCCGATTTATGGTGGAAGCCTCAGGCGACGGCGAGAGCCATCTCAAAACTTT
The DNA here is from genome assembly GCF_030179905.1 of Drosophila bipectinata. Classification (NCBI taxonomy): domain Eukaryota; kingdom Metazoa; phylum Arthropoda; class Insecta; order Diptera; family Drosophilidae; genus Drosophila; species Drosophila bipectinata. The sequence goes on from NC_091739.1 coordinate 18,288,740, forward strand.
AAACGCGTTTTTCTCGAAACAGTGTTTTTACGACTGGCGCATGAGGTTACTCAAAAACTATTAATCCAATCGGTTCCAAATTTTAACACGTTGTTCTATACATATATAGCTCTCGTATGAACTAGGATAAATCGAATCGGTGAAGATCTTCCTTACTTTTCAACTCGATTTGTGGCTGAAAAAAATGGAAATTTCCAAAAAAAAATTTCAAAGGTCCACCATTTTATTAATTTTTGAGCGAAGTTAATAATCCTAGTTCATACGAGAGCCAAACATGTACTTTTTCTAATCCCGTTGGAATTTTTGGATTCAGATGTTCCAGTGAGCGGAAATCACATGCGCCGCCGAAAAGAAGGGCTTTTCTTTGATCACAAAAAACAACAACAAAAACAAAACAAAAAAAAATTCTGTGAAATGATTTTCTTCCTTTTTGTGTCTTAATATATGTAAGCACAGTTACAACCCTAAAAAATAATTTATGTTCATTTGCCAGCCCATTGAAAATCGTCAAAATTTAAAATCGAGAATGGGGGGGGTCCCCTTAAACAATTTGTTGGCGGATTTCTTGGAATACTTCTACATCAATCTGCATCAAAAACTCTCAACGAAATATTTTTTTAATTTTTTTCATATTTTCTGGAGGGTTCCTTCAAAAATTGGTAAAATCCATGGAACGGCAATGGGCCCCTCCGAAGACCATATCTTTACCAAAACCTATCCGAATCTTAAAAGGAATACCTTAAACGATTTGTTGGCGGATTCTACATCAAACTGCATCAAAATCTAGCAACGAAATACTTTTTCAATTTTTTGTCATATTTTCTGGAGGGTCCCCTTCAAAAATGGGTAAAATGCATGGAACGGCAATATGGGCCCCTCCGAAGACCATATCTTCACCAAAACCTATCCGAATCTTAAAAGGAATACCTTAAACGATTTGTTGGCGGATTCTACATCAATCTGCATCAAAAACTCTCAACGAAATATTTTTTTAATTTCAAGAGTTGTAAAAATGCTTTTGGTTACTTTTTTCACAAATTATCATTTGATTATTATTTAGTCATAATTTAGTCAATAAATGCTTAATGTCATAGCAATGGGCCGTGGTTAATAAATAGGACTCTGCATTTTAGAAGAGAAGGGAAGGGGACATTAATAGTACATAGACTAGTGCATATCTAAACCTAGACTACAGTTACGGGCTACGGTGGAACGGGCAGTTCAATAGATGAACACTGATTAGTCCCGCGTGTGATCACGAATCCAGTCCAGGTACTCAGTTACGCGAGTATAGACACCTAGTATATAATTGCAATTAAATTATTTCATTGTTAAAATAATAATCTATGTTTTTCCTTACCTGGATAGCCAGGCTCACCACATTTGTTGCCAAAGGAAACCACACCCAACTGAACCCAGTGAGAGTCATATCGCATCATCAAGGGACCACCAGAGTCGCCCTATTGTAAAAATACAGATTATAAATACTCTTACTAAGTAAAATTGTTTTCCACAACTCACCTGACAAGCATCGACACCTCCGTCAGAGTAGCCAGCACAAATGAAGTTCTCGTTAATGGGCTGGAAATAGCTGCGATCGCAGTCCTCGTTTCTCCAAATCGGCAACTCTGCTTGCCGTTGGCTGGTGGACTCCTTGCCACCATAGTAAGTGGTTCCCCAGCCCACCACAGTGGCCCTCCTACCCGGCAGACGCTCCTTGGGCGGCATCCTAAGTCCCTTTGGCAGACATACAGGAATCACATACTTGGACTTTCTCACAGGCTTGTCCAAAACTAAGATGGCTATGTCGTTATAAAAGCCAATACGGGAGAATCTGTAAGAATGAAGACCGATTAAGTTTCAAACAAAAGATGATAAACGAAAGTTTAACTCACCGCTCATGAGTGCGAACTTCCTTGACGGCAAAGGTCACTGGGTCGGAGGGCTCGGCATCTGTAGACAAATCAATGTCCCCCAATCTCACCGTGAACTGGCGGGCAGCAAACCTAAAATGGATTTCACGATATTAGCACAATTTTAAAACCAATTAGTTCATAAATAAATAAACATACGGCTTCTGTCTGGAATCTCGAGTGCAATGCGCCGCTGTAAGAATATACTTGGATCCAATAAGAGAACCTCCGCACCAGAATTCGGTTCGCTTGGGTCCGTGGAGGAAAATAGCCGCCATCCAGGGCCACTGACCGTTGGGAGCCTCCACTCCACCCACTATCCGGCCTGTGGAGTACTCCTGCTGTCCGCACTCATCCGGATCCACGATGTTATTGCCAATTTCGTCCAGTCCCTCCGGTTCCAGTGGCACCTCTGTGGTGGTCGTTGTACTTGTTGTCGATGGCTTCTTTTGGGGAATCAGAACAAGACCCGAAGTGGGGCGCGGTGTGGGTCGTACAGTGGTGCGTTTAGTTGGTTGGGTGGCTTTGGTGGTACTCGGACTAGGAGTGGCTCTTGTGGTTAACTTGAGAGGCCTCTGAGTGGTCAATACGGTGGAACTCTCTCCTGACGTGGAGGTCGAAGAGATGGGGCAGCACACTCCCGGAACAAAGAGACTCTTAAAACAGAGGGATTCCCGAAGACTGCTGAGGTTCAAAAGTAAAGCCGGACAACTGCTTAGATCTTCGCAACGTCCTGGCCTGCCACTTGGAGTCTTGCAATAGTTCTCCACATCCTTTCCAGTTCCAGGCTCATCACTAGCCAGCGCCAGTTGATCCAAGGGTCGCGATGTGACTGGAGCCAATGTAGTGGTTGTACTCGTTGTGGTGGTTCTTGGTGTGGTGGGGATTTTGATCTTTTGCTGGGATTGCTGAGATCCCTGGGCACCTTGAAGTCCTGGTATGACTTGGATAGCTTCCTCGTTGGGTTTCTTAATCTTCTGCTTGTTCTTGTTCTTCTTTTTCTTCTTCTTCTGCTTGAGCTCCTTATTTTCCACAAACATTGGGGACTGGTCATCCAGTCCAATCCTTTTGGTGGCCACTTGCAGGACACTCAGATTGGCGGGCTTGCCTGCTGGCAGCAGACTATTGGCCGAGAGTGTTATGGGAAGCGTATCCATAAGTTTTCCGGATACCCCTGGAAGTGGTTCTGATTTTCCCAGAGGACTCGGAGCGGATGAAGTGCTTGCAGCTTCCGTGGTGGTCGACACTCCCACAGTGGTACTGGAGCTCTCGCTCTGACTCTTGTCCTCACTTTTTTCCAACCCCTCCGTTTTAGCTTGCTCCTGACCCCCTCGGGTCATGTCCACCAGCATGTGACCCACATGATTTAAGGCGCCCAGGGTCTCCGAAATGCGGTTAAAGGTTGACTGGGAAAGCAAACGTGGCAGCGACTCATTACTGCCTTCCGTCTGATCCTCATCGCTATCGTAGTACTCGCTGGAGCCCTCTACATCGTCCTCGTCTTCGTAGGCGGAACTGGACTGACTGCTGGCACTTCCGCTGCTGGTCGATTGGCTAAGACTCAGGCCAAGATCCTCACTTAACTGGCGGCCCAGACGACGGTCGTGCAGATGCGGCTGAAAGAAAGACGCTGCCTTAATGGTTAAAGTTATGAATGTCCGTGAACTGAAAAATCACATTATGATCCAACTTACCGTCGTTGGTCAGGTGCATAGGTTGCTCCTCGTCATAGGAGTCATCGGATTCAGCCAGAGCGGAAAACAAGGCTCCCGAAGAGAGAACTAGAAGACAACGAATACTTAATAAATTAATTCATACAACAACAAATATTGGATATTATGATAAATATTGTCAACAAAATAATATGAGAAAAAATGAATCGCTTTTCTAAATAAATAAACATTTTCCAAACAAAATTAGTCATTTCTGAAACCTAGAAAAAGCAAACACTCAAGAATTTGCGGGTTTTGTTAAAGATAAAAAATATTACTGCATTATGATAATGAAAGCTAATTGATAATTTTTTGTTTATTGTTGATAACAAAGTTAGATAAATCCAACAAACAGTAAATGAATTATAAATTCTATTTTGTAGGTATGAAATAACTCAGAATATGTATTCTTATTAAAAAGTGTTTCTTTAGTTTAGTAGTTTTTATAGTATAGTTACTAAACTAACGTTTTTGTACTTTTAGTGTTGCAGTTATGACACTCTTGTTATGTACATATCTTTAAAGGTTTTTTCTTATACAAAAAATCAGGAAGCAATTGTGAATCTGAAAATGTCCAACTGCCCTAACTGACTTCAAAACAAAGTTAAATAATGTCACAAATTGGCATTACGCATCGCCAGACCGCTCCACACACCCATCCCGCCCCTGTTTTGTGAATAAGAAAGTATGTCGCCGGTTATGACTCCGATCCTCAACTGAAGCAGTTAATGTTTACTTAGTTTTGTGTTTATTTTGCCTGGCCTGATGCCGTGACATAATCTCAGTCCGTTGGGCTTGGATGGCTTTCGGGTTTTCTTGCCTGGAGCTGTCACACTTTTGCTTAATGACTCGACAGTTTTTGGTTTGGAAAGATCTCGGCAAAAGAGGAACTTCCTCCCGGGCAATTCTTTATGTAAGTTGAAAAAAAGGGCCTCAAGGTCGCCTTTAGATTTCACCTCAAAGCGTAGGGGAACAAAATTGATTATCTTCCACTGATTTGGGTTAAGCTGCTACAGTTTCTGTTTTATTTTGCCTTTTCTGCTTTTTTGTATGCTTTTTTTTTTTTGTGCCTTTATGCCAGATACGAACGCGGCTCATTAACATTTTTCGAGGTGTGCACTGCAACTTTGCCACTTTCACTTGGAATAAAATTGCCCATACCAAATGGCAATGCTTTATTTTGTATTTCAGCTGGTGCCTGCGTTCGCCTCAACACAATGAAATATTGGCCAATTATAGGGCTTATATAGAAATGATTTCTTGGGAAAAGTGAATGCCCCGAAGGCCTCAGACAGACTAAGCACATTTGGTATGGATATACATACATATATGCTCTCTTTTTGGTTCATTGTTGTTCACACTTTTGTTTATTATGACCTAAAAATAAGGTAAAGATTCCATTTAAAGATCATAATAAAGAATAATTCGTAGATAGAGGGCTATATTTTTATATTTTAACCTCACTGCATGCCTCACAACATTCCTTACTTTAATCCAATTAACTCCAGGCCATGAGTTTCATAAGACTTTAAGGTTTTCCACTGATTGCATGGCAAAGGAAAGTGAAAATCCCCCCTAGAAAGCACCTGAGATGTCAACGCTGACGTTGCTGGAAAATTACTAATCCAGCGGTATGAGGTGGGGGACAAGGTTCAGTAACAATCAGAGAAACAAGCAACAGCTGCAATAACTTCCGAAGCTGCAGAGATAGCATAAAATTGAACACTTCATGGTCAGGCCATCAGCAAACTCGTCGGGAAGTTTTGGTTGCCGGCACCAGCAACATCGTATATAAACAGCCAACATCGGTGACAAGTTGTGTTTGTTGCTGTTGTAGTTTTTGTTGTTGCATAATAGATGGTCAAGTCTGGTGCTGTGGTAATACCAAGAAACACGTACACCCAAGTACTTGGGCGAGGGGATGGAAGAGAGTGCTCTCTCCAAACGCCGATTGGCCTTGGCGTCCGAACGTATTTGTGTGATTTGCATGCCAGCTGGTTTTTTGGCTCTGACGTCACCGAGCGGAAGCTTTATTGGCAGTGGCAGTGGCAAAGAAAGTTGCAAGTTGCAAGAGGAAACAAAAACAAAAACCAAATCCAACAATCATCAAATGCATTCAGACTTTCGTTGGATGCTCCGAGTTCGTTGCCTAAGTCTTTTGTTTTTGTACGTTTTTTATTTTCATTTTTTTTTTGCGCATTAGCACAAATTAACCATAAGCCGATCGAAAATATTGTTACAAAATTTGAAAATGAATTCGGAATGCCCGAAACTGGGTTAATTATCTGTTAATTTTGAGCCCTGCTTGTTATGAGCATTGGTGGTGGGCCTCATTTGAGTGCTATTGAGTGCTATTTTGAATACCAACCCAGGCAGAGTAGAAACGCCTTCGTTTGCATCTTGCCGAACATCAACTTTAAATGCAGTTTCCGTTTTTAGTTTACAAAGCTGTTGAACATTTGCCGAAAATTGTTGTAGATTCGTTCACTTTTTGTTTACTATTATTTAACACACTCGACGAAAGATAAAGCGACCGCAGCGATGACGAACCCAACGAAAACGACAACTTCCAGCGAAAATGAAAGTGTTAAAAAGTTTTAAGCTACGCGGCTACGTTAATTTCGATTTCGATATCTTGGCCTGGCTTAAACCACAATTTAGCCTTGGTGTAAAATTTTACGAGCTGCCAATTGCTTTAATTGAATTTTGTAATATTTATTTATTTATTTATTTTTACTCGCAATGATTGCGAAACGTTTGGGCCGAAGTGCAAAAAATTTCACTTTTTTCGAATCCTGGTCGAATTATCAATAGCCGTTTTTACACTAAAATCCAATTGCAATGGGTGTTTATACGATCCGTTTTATTTTCGGGACTTTGGTGCGATATTTTTGTGACTTGGCACGGAGCCTGCTTCCGTGTGCCGTTGCTGCCCGAGTTGGACTGAAATTGAAACTGAAACTGCAAAAGACAAAATGACGCAGGCCCAGCCGAAGACATTACAACAACAAAAACATGAGACTCAACCCCAGCAACAACATAACAATTTGTGGCACTGCACAGTGGTTTTCAACATTTTTGAAAAGACTAAAAAAAGCCCTAGTCGTCATTAATAACTCTTTACTTTTATTTTAAATTGTTGGGCTTAAAATGTTCTCTTACAGGAAAATAGTTGTTCAAACTTAAAACTGAATTTTTCTAAAAAAGAAAATCACTATCTCTTCTTTTAAGAGTGTAAATTATGCAGCATATTTTCTTACCCTTTTAAAAGCATAAAAAAACTTTCCTAAAAACCACTGTGCACCGTTGTCAGGCAGCTTTGGCCTTTATTGTTGTTATTGCTGAAGCATTTCGTTTCGTTTTCGTTTCGGCCTTTGTGTGAAAGATTGAGGGGAAATGGGGGGGAAATTAAGAGGCGCAACGGTAGCCGCGAGGTTGTCAGCTGGATTTTACTTTCTTCAGACTCTGAATACTGTCTCTCGTGTGAGTGCAGAGGGGCTTAGATCTCTCAGCGTTTAAAACAGGGAATTTTCCCTTTTTAATTGGTTCAAAAGAATTATTATCATATCATAAAACAACAAAATATTATTTACAAATTTTTAGTTTCCTTGAAAGATCAACTCTATGAACCCTACTCCACTAGGCCAAACAAATTTGCATTGAGCACACCCACATGATGCCGAATATTAGGTATTCCCCAGCCTTAAATAAACAAAAATTAATTTTTGCGCAACCTTAGCTTGTTTTCCCGCCTCTCGAAGCCTCCACCGATGCAATCGTCTCGGAATCGAGTACTGGGCTCGTGTTCAGTGTGGTTTTCGAGTGAATCATGAGCTGGTGTGGTTTCCCCAAAAAACGAACCAAACTCTTTGGCTTGGCCTACTTCAAATGCAAATGGTTAAAGCGAAAAAACATACACAAAACATATAATTGATCATCATTCGATGTTTTGGAGAAACCCCTGAAAAAATTAACCACACTTTAAGCCTTAAATAGCTAATCGTACAAGGTTTCCTTTTTATTTGGAACTATCTCTGATCAGTTAGTTCTGATAACTGCGCCATAATTGTCATCTTATCTTTGGGTCATTTGGTAAGTTTTGTTTTCATATATTTAAGTCTTTCATATTTTTGCGTTCAGGCGTCACTAACGACCGTGAAAAGGCAAAAGTGTGGAGCGTGTGACCAACATAATTAATTGGGTATTCATAAGACCCAGAGCCTCCAGCTGTTTGACAAACGCGAAAGGTAGAAACCCGGGCAAGTTCCATTGTTGGACCCAATGTTGGCACCTTTAAAAGAAAAAGCAGCGCGAAATAAAATTATAACTACCAAATAAAATGAAGAAGAAATGAGGTGTTAAAATTATGAATGGTCTTGCCAAACGACTAAAAGAAGTTGTAACTTTAAGTATAGCTGGAAGACTAAAGAAGGTTTTAGATCTCATCCTTGCTACCAATACTTACTATTCTAAATAAATCCATTATGTTCAAATATTAATACTACTCTTTTTTAAATGGTTTCTCTATTTATTTACAATTAAAAGCATTTGTTTGAGACATTAAATTACAATTCACTTAATATATACCCGGTGCTACTTTTTTGTTAAACATTAAGCATTTTAGGAATTGAATTGATCATTTGTAATTTATCTTGTGGCTTTCTGTTTTTTATTTATTTGGTTTAACAAATTGTCTATGTTTAAAATTCATTTACTTAAAGCTTGTGCGTGAAAGCTTAAAAGTTAATTTGCAATATATGTTTCGATATAGGCGAACAATCAACGATTAACACTCGGATGGAGCGACAGCGACAGAAAAATATAGCAATTGAAGACAAAATCGAAAGTATGTACAGGGATAGTCGGCTTCGATCTTACAGATACTCGTAGAACACAATCCAGTAGATGCAGTTGAGGCTGGCGAAAAGAGCGGGGAATAGGACGCGCGAGGAGCGATCTATGTAGATGGCCCGCTTGAGGCGCTCCTGGGCGGGTGTCAGCTTGGGCTTGGGTAGTTCCGGTTCCGGCACCGATGGCGGTGGAGGTGGTGGTGGCGGTGCAATCGTCGGTGTCAGGATAATGCGGGACTCATGACGGGGAATCCACGGGCCATCTGCGTCCAGAGGAGGTCTTACCACACGTCGAGTAGTTGTTATAATCTGAAAATAAATATTTTTACGTTTTGTATATTATCCTTTCATCCTTACCCTTTTATTTTTGGTCATCTCATCAAAGATCTTCTCAATCTTCTCGATCTTCTCATCGGCCAGTGGCAGCATGGGCGGGGGCTTACTGCTCGCCGCATTACTCCCCCCTGGTGGATTCCCATCTCCCTCTTTTTTGGCTCCATCGCCTGGTACTGGCTTGGGCGGATATGCCATCGGCTTGGGAATAGGTGTGTCGCTCAGGACAATGTTAATCAGACAATACTCCATGAGAGCCATGAACACAAACACAGTACAGACGGACATGAAGGCGTCAACGGCCTTTAGATACGACACCGGCGGAAGTGACGACTGCGACTTGGCGTGCTGCGTGGATAAGGTCAGCAGCGATGTAACCCCCAAAGTGACCCGGGCGGGAGCAGCTTCGGGCTTGATCCAAAAGGATACCCATGACATGATCACAATCATGCAGGTGGGTATGTAGGTGTTGAAGACATAATACACCAAGCGCCGTTTTAGAGTGAAGACCACCTCCAGGCAGGTAAAGTTTCCAGTGGAATAGACCTGCGTACAATCTGCAGTCTCATTCCGAATAAGAGCCACTTGGGGCAGCTCAATGTTCTCATCCACCACCAAAGGCGTGGTAGGGTCCCATTGAAAAATCAGGTCATCAGTGGTGTGAGATACTAATCAGAAAAATATGTAAAATATTATCGAATGTCAAATAAAAATATTATTTATCTTACAGCTCTCCATTTGTAGTTTGCACTCCTGGGTATCATGAGGATAAATGGCGAAATTCATAATACAGGATAGCTTCAACGTTAGCTTAACCATATACAAAATAGTTTTGTCCTTATAGAGCCACATATAGTGGTTTGGTATGGTCATCGTCTGGAAAGTCACCGACTTGGCGTTCTTGAAAAACGAGTCCGGACGCCACATATTCTTTAACCAATCGACTTCCAGCAATCTGTACTCTTGGGTCATGTTTTCCGGCAAACGCAATCGATGATCCTTCCACGTCTGGGCGAAAAATACATCCGCAACATAAGTCATTGAGTTCTCATCGATAGAGTCCAGGCCCATCACCGTAACATGGAAATAGACTATCGTAGGTTGGCCTTCTTTTTTGGGAGGCCGCATTTTGTCATAGCGCTTAATGTCCTCGGGCAGGATGTCGGTAATAGCCAGACTTTGCCTGGATTTAATATTTGAAGTTACGATTTTTTGGTGGATCTTTATAGATTAATCTCTACTCACTGAAATTCTCCTTTGGCAAAATTCTTGAGGCAGATGGTGCAGATCACCAGAATAATTATTTGGAAAACCATTGCTATCTGAACTCTACCTAATGAAACAATGTATTCTTTATTATATAAAAGGTATTATAATGTAGAAATATATGTAGCTTTCATAAATTCATAAATATTAGATCTCTCGATAAAAACAAACTTGTTTTATGAGACAACAAAACTGAATAACTACTATTTTAAAGAAGAACTTGTAGGAGCAAAAAAATGTTCAAATTCAATACAATTTGACTTCTTGAATTTGACACCCTTAAAAGTGGGCAAGTTTTCCTGTTTTCTTTTAGAAATTATAGAAGATATATATTGAGTTGCTTTACAAGCAACTATTAGACTTATATAGTCAAGTTATTTTTGAGATAATCCTTAGAAAGTACCAATCTTTTAATTTTAAAGATACAGGAGTAAACCATTTTATTAATAAAAGCTATAGGATAGAAGGTAGAAGGATGTGTGCCAAGCTTGAACTGGATAGATTTAAAACTGAGAAACTAGTTTGGATAGAAACCAAAAGACAATTTGTAGGTACTTTATAGGAATTTATAAAAATATATATACTGTATAGTATCGATGTCTCCTTTACTTCGTTGCATACTTTTCATCAAAATTAGAATACAATCTGCAAGGGTACAAAAAAGACTAAATCGAAACAAACAACTTAAAAAGGATTTCCTGGTCTGTTCCTTGACCTTGCCATCAGGTGAGGATCAAAGACTAACTAGCAGGACACTCGACAGGTCCCCCTGGCATTGACAATGCATCGAGAGCGATTGGCACAAAAATAGCAACAATTATGCCGCTCAAACTAGTAAATAAAATGGGGGAAAATAGAGGTCAGGACAATGGGACCTTCGACAATAGCCTCGGCATTGGCGAATGCCGAATTAAGGATTCAGTAAGGATGGCAACCCTGGCCGCAGGACACTGTCAACGATTCAGCAATACCTGTCGCCGTCTCAGTTGCTCACTGCACAATACCGTCTTAATTCACAATTAAAGCCACTCAAAAGGAAGGGAGGCTAGGAATTGGGGTTACGGTTGGGGTACAGGGTGGAGGGCTGGAGAAGGCGGCTGGGGTGAGAGCCGTGCCTTAAGTGGCCCATGCGCCTTTTTATGCGCTTGCAATGACTAGGATTCCCTTCCAGCCACTCCTTCTGCCCACGATTCCACATGGCGAACGTAGAGAAGAAAGCGGGCAATAAAAGAATCCTGGCAATGCGGCAGAACCTCCAATAGAGAAGGACAACTATGAGCGGCTTGTTATAAAATTGGGGCAACTTAAAGAATTGGAAATTTAAAAAATAAATTATAATAAAGGCATTGAATTTAAGAGTCTGTATTTTATTATATCTTTATGGTTCAATTATAAATTACTTTCAAATTCTATGCACAAATAAAACTATTTATAACTTTTTTAAGACAGATACGTATATATTGAAGAATCGGGACTAAAGAATTAAATAAAAATACTTTAAAATATAGTATTGTCCAACAGCTATAGCCTCTTTACTAAATACTGCAAAGAGGCTATTTTGCGATCACTATCCTTTAAAAACAAAGATTCAATTTCGAACTAATCCCATAAACATACCGCCATCCCTAAATTCATATTAGATAAAGCCAATTGGGATCTGTATCGTGCCAAATGCAGAGATAACTTCAATTTCCCTACAACTCACGACTTAAATCTGTTTGCCGCCAAAATAATAAAAGGAATCAAAGCCTCAGCCAATTTAGCAATCCCTCAAACCAAACCCTCTCTACATCAGAGAAATGTTCCTTGGTGGAGCAAAGCTCTGCAGGATTTAAGACAACAAAAGCAATCTCTTTGGCACGCATACAAACAAACTCAGAGCACCGCTGCTCTAATTTCTTACAGAAAAGCCAACGCTCTTTTCAAGTACAATTCAAAAAAGCAAAACGGGAATCCTATGAAAGATTCACCTCTAATATAACGCCTCTATCATCGACCAAGAAAACTTGGGCTGACCTAAATCGCTTGATAGGTAATTTTCCAAGTAACCTCAGGACAATAAAATACAACAACGAGAACCTCCACCACTCCGTAGACATTGCCGATGCATTTGGGAACTTTTGGTCGGACTACTCTAAGGACGGCAATTTCTCCAACCAATACAAGGCCCGTAAAGAAGTAATTCTTTCTCAGGAATACACACCCACCAAGTTGTCGACCGCCTCTACAGACCTTGACTCAAATTTTTCCCTTAGTGAGCTTGAATATGCACTTCAGCATGCGAAAGGAAAAACACCCGGTATAGACCGAATTTCATACCCAATGCTGAAACAGTTGCCCTCCGAGGCCAAACACCGCCTATTAGAGATGTATAACGCTATGCTCGCTAGGGGTACCTACCCTCATGTGTGGAAATCCGCCGTAATTATCCCTATCCTAAAACCTAACAAACCAACACATGAAATAACATCATTTAGACCTATTTCTTTACTCCCATGTTTAAGCAAGACCTTAGAAAAATGCTTGCCAAAAGGTTAATGTGGTTCGTTACGAAACATAAACTTATCAGCCCCCACCAAACGGCTTTTAAGCAACAGCATAGCACTATTGATTCCCTCCTGCATCTCCACCATTACGCATCGGATGCCCTTTCTACCAAAATCACGTTACCATATTGGCAACTGATTTTGACAGGGCTTTCCATCGCGCAGGGAGGCATACAGTACTGGATCAACTTTCACGGTGGGGGTAGGTCAAAAGACCGTCAAAGTAGCGAAGGCCTTCATGATCAACCGTTCTATCCGAGTAAGAGTTAACAACACTCTATCTAAATTCTACACTCTCCACAATGGGATCCCACAAGGATCGCCCCTCTCTGTGGTATTGTTCATGATCGCCTTCCAGTCCTTAAACAACATAATTTTAAGACATAAGCAAATTAAACTGGCAATTTATGCAGACGATGCCATAATTTTTAGCAAATGTAAGAATACTACTGCACTAAATAATAAGTTTAAAGAAGTCCTTAATGAAATCCAAATCTGGGGTAACACCTCCGGTGCGACTCTTGCTGTAAATAAATGTAAAGTTTTTCATATTTGTAAAAAAAGCGCTGTACATACCCACCATTATCGCACAATGACATAGATATAGAACGCGTTTCTTTTCTTAAAATACTTGGCCTGACATTTGATAAACGACTCACATTTAAACAACACTGTAGCGAACTTAGGAAGAAACTTATTAAGAGACTTAACATTATAAAATTCTTAACATCTAAGCGATCTCTCATCCACCGGACCACACTTATACAAGCGACAAGAGCTCTGTTGTTGTCCATTATTGATTATGGACTCCCATCTACGGCTGGTGCGCGCCATCGCACTTAAGAAAAATCTTACCTCCTTACCATGCGGCCGTCAGGCGTAGTATTGGCGCATTTCCAACGACCCCAACTAAATGCATCCTAGCAGAAGCAGGTTTGCCGGACATTATAACCCGAGTCACGCAAACTACCTTTAAATTAATACCAAAACTCATGTGCTCAACCAACTCTATTCTGCTGAAGGACTATAAAGTTGCCTCAAAGCACCGTAGGAAATTCAAAGTCCAATCTACGATTCGAAGATGTATAACCTTTACCAAGAGACACAACATAGGATCGCCTTATCGTTGGAACAAAGTCATTCCATCCCCTCCGTGGAAAATACGCTCCACCGCCATTGACACTACACTTCATGATTTTCAAAAATCAAAGACCCCTATCACAACGTTTAAGCAGCTATTCGAAGAAGTTACCCATAAATACTCCGATAGGAAATGGCTTTACACCGATGGTTCAAAGTCCGATGCCACCACCACCTTTGCAGTGGTTGACCAACACGGATTAATTGTCTCTTGGGGTCGACTACCTCACCACTTCTCAGTTTTCGCTGCGGAAGCAGTAGCTATTGTTAAGGCAATTAAATTTGCTCTCGAACTTAAAGGAAGTTATGTCATCTGCAGTGATAGTCTGTCCACCCTGCAAGGAGTACAAAACTTCTACAATAACAATAACCTTTATATTAGTATTAAATATTTATTGTGTTATAGTTTCAATTATTATAATAAAAATGTTTCAGAGTCTGTATACTGTATTATTATTATTAAATTTACTTTTTTTACGAAAAACTCGTTTGTAAATATACAAATAAATTATTTTCTTTGGAAGGATTAGATATAGTATGTATTTATCAAGGCAAAACTTCATCAAGGCAAGTTGAACTTCCTCAAGGCAAAATTCTTACTTCCTTTAAATTTAGAAAACTATTGATTTTAAGCTCATATATACATTTTTGTTAAACTTATAAATTGAGAAAAATATTTAAGCAAAAGCTGTTTTAGTTTCATTATTAGACATTGTACATATTAGACATGGAGTTATTGTAATTAATTCAAAAATCTTACACAGTCAATTGATAAGTATATGTTTTACTTCACTACACCAGTCACCTCCACTCTTTTGAACTCGAAAAGGACTAATTTTCTGTTTGATTTCTGGAATCTTCACAGAGATTACATAACCATCAGCTCTCCACACTCAATAACATTTTAGAAAAGCACACTTTTTTTGTGAAAATCAGCACATCATTTTGTTAAATATAAAGATAAATTTTTTGGAAAAGTTTTTCAGGCTATGAGAGTTTTTTAACAAACTTCTAATTAGCTAAAAGCTGATTTATTTTTATTCCGAATTCTAGTTTTTCCGTTTTTAGCGTCTTTGCTGTTCGAACTTTCACTGGCAACTGACAGTTGGAGGCGAACAGATTTGAATTTAAAACCTTGCCAGGCACGAACCGAATGTTCACCAACGAAGGATGCAGGATGCTTGACAGCTGTCTGTGTGGGTGAGTCCTTTCTCACGACAGAGGTTGGAAAAACAAAAGTGAAAGCCGCCAGAAACGCAGACTTTAATGTTGGAAGAACAAGGAACTATCGGCTGGGTGGAAGACTAAACATATGCGTGTTTGTATATGCGCCTATATATAGGACAGGCAAATATCCTTTCCCCGACCAGGGCTGCACCAGTCTGTTTGTTCTGAGTCACTTAACATAATTTCCACGAGTACTTTGGCATTGCCTCCATACCCATTTTTTTTTTTTGTCATATAATCGGCTCGGTTCTGTCGTCATCGACATTTTTTCTCCTTGTCCCCCAGATTGTTTTCTGGAAAATGTTGATGCACAACCGCATGTGGAGGGCAGAACCTTCAATTTCTCGGATCCGACATATGACAATCGATTTGCCTTGTTAAATTCGGTGCAGTTTCCGGAGTCCTTAGGTCCTTGCTCACACTATGTATCTTTAGTTTTGAGCATTTTTCAATCAATTTGCTTGTTAGTCCACTCTTAAAAAGTTCTCCGCAAGTTGCCAAGTGGCCCCAGGAGTGGCGTTTGTCGCATCAAAAGTTGGTGCCAGTTGCCACTGACTTCCATAAGGAGGGGTCCTCTAGAGCTCCGGCTAATGAATGCAGCACCACGGTAATCCCCAGTGTCTCCTCTGATGTCACAAGGAGTACTTAAATGAAACTGAATAAAAATATACAAATTGGGGAAAAACAAGCCAGAAAAATCCAATTTAATGACATGACAAAAGCGTTCTAGTTAAGTGGAAAATCGGAGAGGAAAAATGGCAGTCTAGGGTATGGATGTATTTTTTTAAAGATGTCACTTATGTCTTTGTATTTTATTCATCTAAAATAAATTTCTCTAAAAATCTTAAGATCGAGTTTTACATTCTACATTTTTAATTTAAGTACATTTTTAAGTACATTCTATATAAATCTTGTCTAAAAAATATAACAAAAAGATAAAGCTAAGTTTGAGTTTGAATCCTCAAAATGGGATTTGGAATATTACTATCCATCTCTTGGCTATCTCCATTAGCAATGGAGTTCCCTTAACATCCTTAAACCTCTTAAACTTTTTAAAACCTCTCTTTTTAGGGCTGAAACGAATATTCAATCAATATTTAAAATTTTAAATAAAGGGTTATATATGTACATACATAAATAAATAAGGTAGACATAAGTGAAAGACTACTGATTTTTCTATAGACTTTTTGAAAATGAAAAATATTAAAAATCATTTTGCTTCCTTCTTTGGACTCCTGGCGACCTTGGGACAGTTGTGAGACATGTGAGGTTGCACACATGTGAGGCCAACCCCCTTACCTGCCACCATCCCCTCCCAACCGAGCCAACAAGCAAGCACTACTCAACGCCTTGCCGCAACACTCTCGAGCCGATGCAACACATCCTTTCTGGCCTCGGCGCAAGAAGAAGACTCATCGTTATTAAATTATCTCTGATGCGATAATAGTACACTTAAGTTGCCACCCCACCACCCCCGAATGAGCTGCAACCGCAACGAACCATACACCTCGCCCTGGGGAGACTCTATTGAGAGGGTAGCTATAAAAAGCCGTTGATTTTTCTATAGTTTATTCGGATGCAGTCGAGCTTGGACCTGTTCTGAGTGCATCCCGCCTAGTCCCAAGCCCAGCCACCCATTCCTTGCCCCACTAAGTGGTGCTCTTAAGTTTTTCGCTGAGGGCAGCAGCACCAGGGCGGTGGCTAAAGCAAATTCGCAAAAGGTTTTGGTGCACTTGCTATTTGAATACTAGTGCTTTGCGGTGGTGGCTCTATCATAGCGATAGAGGGTTAAGAAAAAAAACCCATCAATGATACTTTTCATTTGTGTTTGGCTTTTGACAAGCGCTACGTCATAGAAAATGTTGTAAAACAAATTATGAGAGAAAAAGATAAAACAACTGCAATTTGTTTCACAAAATGTATTTGACTGTACGTTTCAAATAGCAAGGATAAACCTGTGACGTCAATCAAGCCAAGGACATCCAAGGTATTGGGCATTAAGACTCTAGTAGCTGGAAAAAAATTAATAAAAAAAAGGATCGGCAAGGATGAGTGTTTATTGGGTGGCATTAGACGCCCAAGAGGCCATCGTTGACATGCAAAAGGATCATGGCGATGGCTTTATTTTCGTTATAGAGGTAATCTTAAGCTCTTATACTCTATATTTTACTTAACACCATTGTTTATATATTTCCTAAAATAATGGTAATTGAATGCTAAATAATTGTCCAGTCCTATCTGATCCACCTCACTTCCTGCCGCTGAAAGGCAGACAACATCTCATTAACTATTTATTGGCAGCTTCAGCGAGCTGCGAAACCACACACTGCCTCCTAGCAGATGTGACCCACATTCGCAGTATGCGGAAGCATGTTGAATGAATCTGTAACCGCGTCCGCTCCACCCTTCAAAATCCATCCCAACTCCGAAACACCGCCCACTTCATTCATAAAAAGGCTCAAAGCGAGGACATTGAACCGCTTGTGGGGAACCTAATCGGGGAGTTTTCCTCAGGCATGGGGTAATATGGTGGTCGGTTGCCAGGGGGTGTTGGGCGCCACGGGGTGGTGTCTCTGTCCAGCAACAGATGAAAAGAGAAACTCTCCCCCGAGACAGAGATAGAGACAGATAGGGAGAGGGAGAGTGTGGCGCCCAGGTGGGCGAGACTCTTTTGTTGATAAACAAACCTGTAGCCTCCGGCCAACACGTGGCGGGGTTACCCTTATGTGCGGCGGGCCTGGGGTGGCGGCCCATCCAACCCCCCGTGCGCATGCTCCGGCACTCAACCGACAGCTGAGCGAAAAGCCGTGACGTAGTTATTGATTTTTACACAATCGCCGGACTCGCATCACTGCAGTAGGAGTTGCACGGAGCACACGGAGCCGCAGAATGCTCCAAAGGATCTGAAGAGCTTCCATCGACTGGCTAAAACCGAGGCATTCTTGCAGACGCAGTTGGGTGGCCCAAAAGTTCGGGCGGAATCGAAAACAGATACGGAAACAGACCGCAAGATGATAAAACTGCGTCCATATGTGCCCTCGAAGAGGATTGCCATACGGGACTCGTCTATTGATGAGGATGCCAGTGACGACGTGGAGGACGAGGTTTTCATCAAGGATGCCCGGTCGGCCAAGGTTAGTTCGAAATTTAAAGGATACTATTTCGGTTTTCTAATATTTTCTTTAGGAAAAGATTGTTTTTTTTTTTATAAAGCAAGGGGAAGTACAAAAAGAGGGGAGATTGTTAGATAAGAAACGAGTGATATAGTTGATACACAATATATAGAATCTATATAGAAGGGTTAGTTCAGTTTTAGAGATTTAAAGGCTTAAATAATATCGTTTTTTAAAGCCAGATAAAAATGTATAGCTTTAATTTCATAAACTTCTCAAAACGCTCCATGTGACATCTGTGTGCAATGAAAAATTAGAATAAAAATCTCCATAGTTTAATCCTTAATTTATCTTAAAGTCTTTCAAAGATAGTAAGGATTAGTTTTTTTTTAAATTAAATTTAAAATTTTGCTTAACTTTACAGCGCTGCGAGGAGCAGGGCTTAAAGAGACCCTTAATGGCTCCCCGCCGCAAAAACAGCTCCGGATGTGGAACCGGATCGGGATCCGGCTCTGCTCCAATAATGAAGCAGCACAGAAGACGGCGCTGCTGTCGCTGCTGTGAGCCCTTCTGCTATGCCTTGGCCGCTCTAACTGTACTCTGTGCCTTGCTCAGTCTGGCGGCCCTGATGCTGACCCTCTTCCCAATACCGCTGACACGCATCAAGCACTGGTGGCGCACAGATCCCTCCCAACTGGCAGCCATCTCGGACAGTTCCTCCCACATCGGGTATGGCAGCTCTTTGGGCAGCGAATTCGTGCCTTGTACACAGATCAGCGTACAGAAGAGATGGAGCCGGAGCCTGGCAAGGATGAACAGTGAAAGCCCGCTGAGGGCGACGGATCTGAACGGAGATGGAATCAAGGACATAGTATTCGGCTACGGAGTAGACGACAACATCCACTACGAGGGCATTCCGTTGCCTCGCTGTCAGGCTACCATGCAGGGGGAGGAGGTGCCCTGCGAGGGCGGGGTGGTGGCTCTCAACGGACTTGATGGCTCCATTTTGTGGCAGTCCTGGAGCGTGGCCAATGTTTTCTCGCTGCACTGCAGCGCCGATGTGGATGGAGATGGAGGCACCGACTGCGTAGCAGCCGGGAGATTGGGGGTAAGGTTTCAAGGCTTTATTTATAAAAAGTCCTTTAAGTACTATTTAATCCCATAACTAATCTTCCCAAGATGATCTACGCCATCAATGGCCGAACGGGATCCGTAATCTGGCGTTTCCATGAGCTGGAGGTTGAGACAAACTCACCAATTGTAATGGACCTGTACACCATCAACGTTCTCCGGGATCTCGATGGGGATTCAGTGCCAGAGATCATAGCTGCTCATCTAGAGGAGCGCGAGGAGTCGAAGGCCGGTCACATCAAGCTGATATCTGGGAAAACCGGCAAAGTCATCCGCAGCATTCCGACGCCCTATCGCGAGGAGATGTTCGTGCCTATTCAACTGGTCACCCAGGCGGATGGCACGGAGCTGCTTCTGATACTCACCGGAGGCCAGAACACTCCCGGCGGCATCTACTCCCTCCGACTCCATTCGCTGATGGCGCACACAAGTGAGAAGCACTTCACGCCCCTCTATCGCCAAACAGGATCGGGTCTAATGGTGCCTGCCGTGCTCAGTGATCTCAATGGCGATGGCGTATCCGACGTGGTGGTGGCTGCCTTTAACAGAAGCATCATCGCGTTCGATGGAGCCAATTACACTAGACTGTGGAACTATACATTCCCGGCCAGTGAGTGCGTCAGTGCCATAGTTCCTGGCCATTTTAATCACGACAATGTGACGGACTTCATGGTGAAGTACAACACAGGACCTGGCTTCCCTGTATACTACTACTCCCAGACCACAATCCTGGACGGAAGTACTGGCAAGCCGCTCCTGAATTCGGTAATGACGGATGCGGGTGGAGCCAACAGCCTGCTGGGCGGAGTCTCGATCTCACAGACTTTCGGAGGGGATTTCTTTCTGCACTGGCAGCTTCAGTGCCGAAATCGCATGGATGCCCGAGATGCATACGAGTTCGTGCCCGACAGCGACATTATCCTACAGGCTAGGGCCGACACCTGTCGTCTTCGATATAACGAATCTACGGTCCTCAAGCTCTACGGGATTGCCAGGCATATTGAGCCTCCCGGAGCGGTGCTCTTCAGCACTGATGACTTGGAGGTTCAACTGAATCGCACGATACGTCCGGCGGCAGCTGGAAAGAAGTCACCATTAAAGCATCCAAAATTGCTCAAAAAGCTGTTGGCCGGAAATCGGGAGCAGCTGCTTCGCCAGGTGGCCGCCAGCTCAGGCTTGGGAAGTGACAGCGGAACAGAGCAGCCTGGCAGGCGACCGAAAGCCCACCATCGACACAATCCATTAATGGAGCAACAGCTCCAGGACCTACTGCCCCAGGCAGCGGAAAACGAACTGCCAACATTTGGATTGGGAGCTGGTTATCCCAAGGAGTTTGTAAGTACAAGAAACCTTTTAGAAAAGATGGGTTCTAACCCAAAGAATCCATTGCAGAAGGACTACGATCCGCTGCCGCAGGAGAACACAAATCAGCTTCGAGTTCCCGAAGAATACGAACTGGTGTACAACGATGATGTGCAGCCGTTACTGGAGCAGAGCGATCGTCCCATCCATCTGCGCTCCAAGTATCCTAGTTCTGGGAATCGTGACGTGAGAAGTGGCGACCTGGACAGCAGTAACAGTAGCACGCCCACCGTACAGGCATCGCCGAGCACCACCGAACTGCCCATATCTGCCCAGTCGCCACTGAGCCTGTGGGATCTGGAGCTAGACAACGAGGCGCGGGAGCAGGCGGTGGATGCGGATGCCAAAAAGCAAAAAAGGCGTCGAAAGCGACGAGGAACGAGTGCCTCCAGCACTACCACAACCGCAGGAGACGATGTCACATCGGGAGGCGACACGTCAACTGGGTCAGACTGGTACTTGGCTTCCATCTCATCCACTGGTGTGCTTTTAAAGGCGCTAGGCAATGCCAGCTCCTCGCTAGACTTTGCCTTTGTGCTCAATATCCGCGAGTCTGAGGCTTATCCGCCTCTATTCTCGCCTCAGGACTTGAGTTGTGTGGAGGAGAAAGTTAGCGCCTATAAGAGTAAGTCAAACTTTAAAAAGGATCCCTTAAAAGAAAGAGCTGAACCTAATCCTGCTTTCAACATTCCAGGCTTCACCATCGATAGCTCGCGCCTTCTGCGCAAACAGTTCCTTAAGGAGTGCCTCAGCGAGCGCCTGGTGGATGCAGAGCCAGCCCTGCCTAAGTATGAGTCACAATTGGTGGTGACCCGCATCGGGATCACCTGCTCCTGCAGATCTTTGCGTCCCGGAGAGGTCTGTTCGGAGCTCGATCCGCTGGAATCGCAGCGGTGGACAGAATTTATGGGCAATTCCGGACACGGCTACTACGCCAATCACTAATACTAATCGCTGAATGAGAAGAAGGTTCAAAACGGAGCTGAAGGATTTTTGGTCCTTTTGGCCATCTTTCAGCCGGTGTTCCTTCTTTCATTAGTGCTATCCCTTTCTCTCGATGTCTCTGTCTCAACAGTCACTATTGTAATTTATCGTCATTTACGTGTTGTGGGGTTTCTTGTAATTGTAACAGTATTTACCTGTGCGTATTTATTTATATTTTACGAGTTCTTTTGACAAATAAAGCTAATCCAATTCAAAAAGCGCGCCACGAAGCGGTAACGGTTTATGGTGTAAAAGAATGAAGGAAAGTGAGACAAAAAGACTACTTTATTAATTTAAATGAAATAGACGGATACATACTCTTATTTTCATACTGTATCATGTTATTTTTATTTAAATTTATTTCTAAATCGGGAAAAGCCAGATCCGTATCATAGCAATACTTAAAAAAAGCTCAATTGGCAACACTGTTTTGGAACAGCTGATCTCAGGGCTGCACAATCGCCGGTTGACGCACACAGCTTTGCATTCAACAATATCAGCAAATTTTTGTTTTTAATTTTTGCATGCCCGGTCCACAACATAGACAACAAGCTGCAGCATGGGCATACTCGAGAAAATTGCTGAAATCGAGCGAGAAATCGCCCGAACCCAGAAAAACAAAGGTAAGTCAAATATCCCCAAGAAGTGAGCAACTTCATCTTTGGGAATTCGCCGCGCTGGCCATCGGAATTTAGGTTAGAATCTGAAAAAAATATAAACTTAATATGAATGTCTAAATCCAACCCACAGCCACCGAGTACCATTTGGGCTTGTTAAAGGCAAAATTGGCCAAATACCGCTCCCAGTTGCTGGAACCGTCGAAAAAGGGCGAGAAGGGCGAGGGATTCGATGTCCTCAAAAGTGGTGATGCCAGGGTGGCTTTGATTGGTTTTCCCTCAGTGGGAAAGTCCACTATGTTGTCCACCTTGACCAAGACCGAATCAGAAGCAGGTAAGTCCTGGAAGGGCTATCCTACGCTCAATATTTGTAACCAGATTCTACTCTAATCTTCGCCAGCCAACTACGAATTCACAACATTGACCTGCATTCCGGGCGTGATCGAGTACCAGGGCGCCAATATACAGCTATTGGATTTGCCCGGAATAATTGAGGGTGCCGCCCAGGGTAAAGGGCGTGGTCGACAAGTTATTGCCGTGGCTCGAACTGCCGACTTGGTTCTTATGATGTTGGATGCCACCAAGCCAAATGTTCACCGGGAGCTGCTGGAGCGGGAGTTGGAATCTGTGGGCATCCGGTTAAACAAGCGAAAGCCCAACATTTACTTTAAGCAGAAGAAGGGCGGTGGCTTGAGTTTCAACTCCACCTGTTCACTGACACGCTGCAACGAGAAAATGGTACAGACCATCCTGCACTCCTTCAAGATCTTCAACGCTGAGGTCCTCTTCCGCGAGGACTGTACCGAGGATGAGTTCATCGACGTGGTCACCGCCAATCGCGTTTATTTGCCCTGTCTGTATGTCTACAACAAGATTGATCAGATTTCCATTGAGGAGGTGGACAGACTGGCGCGCCAGCCGCACTCCATTGTTGTTAGTTGCAACATGAAGCTAAACCTGGACTACATGCTTGAGGCACTCTGGGAGGCGCTACAGTTGATTAGGGTCTACACAAAGAAGCCAGGAGCACCGCCAGACTTTGACGATGGACTTATTCTCAGAAAGGTACAGATCCAAACCAGAAAACTAAACTAAAAATAATTAAAATATTATTATTTTCGTAGGGCGTCAGTGTGGAACACGTTTGCCACGCCATCCATCGCACACTGGCGGCGCAATTCAAGTACGCTCTGGTTTGGGGCACCTCCACCAAGTACTCTCCACAGCGCGTCGGCATATCGCATGTGATGGCCGACGAGGACGTCATCCAGGTGGTGAAGAAGTAATAATTGTTGCAGCTGAAATATATATTCTATCATAACCGACCCCGAAAGCCTAGACTCACTTGTACATAACGATTTTATTGAAACTCGAAAACAATCACTTATAAATTTCATTTAGAGGCAGCATTACCCGCCGTGTTGGCTGCCGTAGCTGCTGCATAGGATTTGTTCAGACTACTAATGGCCGAAATGTTGGAAAAGGGCGTCGGACCGCTGCTTATTCTCTGCGGTTCCGCGGAGGGCAGCGGCGGGTTGTCGATTCGTTCAAACACGTTGGTGGCGTCTCTTAAGCGGTAGCGCCTCAGATTCAGATAGTGTTCTTTCTGCTCTTCCACACGCTGGTGCAGCTCATGCAGTCTCCCCGCCAGCGATATAAAGCTTTCGTTGAGCTGCCGGAAACCACGCTTCAAATCCTCGGGGGAGATACTCTGCGGATTGGACAAGGCGTGCATATGACGCTCTGTAAGGGCAATCTGCTGACGGAACGCGACCAAATCCAGCTCATACTTTGCCACCAGGCACTGGAAGTACTGGAACGGAGCACTGTGCTCAAACTGCAAGCCCGCCGGGGTGTCCTGCGTGCGTTGCGCCATTTCCAAGGACTGTATTGCCTTGGACGTTTCTTGTCGCAAGAGCCGGATCTGCTGGTTGTTGCCCTCCACCGAATTGGACATATTCTGCAGGGCCCACTTTAGGTTGGTAATCTCATGGGCCACATTGGTGAACTTCGACGTGGAGGTCCTACCAATATCCGAAGATGTAGTCTTTTGCTGCTTTATGTAGGCTTTCAGGGCGTCTACTGTCTTGACTATTTCATCGGGCACTTGAGTCTCCTTGATCTTGATACCATCCTGCTTGTTATCACCCAACTTGGGTTGCGTGGCGCTCACATCAATACCTCCCAATCCCACGAAAGCTGTAGGAGCTGGAGCAGCCGCTTGGGCGGCCGGCTTTCCGAAAATTCCGCCAGTGCCGAGAGCCGTCGTGGAAGTGCTTCCTCCTAGTTTCAGACCTGTTTGGAAGGGCTGCGCCGTGGCTGTCGTCGTCGTAGTACTGAAATTTAAACTGGCCGCTGTTGTAGTTTGTGGCTTTCCAAAGGCAAAGGATCCAATTCCGGTACCTAAAGCTGCCGGCATAGCTGCTGCAGCCGTGGTTGCCGTTGCACCAAATCCAAAAGCTGGAGGGGCTGTGGTTGGAGCTGTCGTAGCTGGTGTGGCGAAGGAGAACGTGGGCGCCACGGTAGCCGTGGGTGCAGCGGCCCCGAAAGCTGGCGCTTGCGTAGCAGCTGGTGTTCCAAAGGCGGGTGCCGCAGCTGATGGGGCACCAAAAGATGGCGTCGAGGTAGCAGCTCCAAACGCTGGTGCAGCTGTAGCGGCTCCAAACGCTGGCGCAGCTGTAGCAGCTCCAAACGCGGGTGCGGCCGACGCTGCAGCTCCAAAGGCTGGTGCAGTGGTAGCTGCTCCAAAGGCTGGTGCGGTTGTAGCTGCTCCAAAGGCTGGCGCGGCCGACGCTGCTGCTCCAAAAGCGGGTGCTGCAGCCGGAGCTCCAAATGCTGGGGTGGCAGATGCTGCTCCAAACGCCGGCGGAGCCGTGGTCGTTGCTGGTCGCGCGCCAAAACTAAAAGCGCCTGCGGCTGGCGCTGCGCCTCCTAATCCTGCATTGGTAGTAGGTGTGAACGAAAAGGACATCTTTAGGTAGACGGCCCGGCTATTCTCACTGCTAATTTACGGATAATTTACTATTCTTTCAATGAAATTGTGAAATTGTAAAAAGGGAAACTGTAGAATGAGCGTTCGACTAGAGGTGTGTGTGAGGTAAGCAATCGAATATCGATAAAAATCAACAGTTCCACAGCGCCATCATGTGGTGACAACTAAATGGATGGTAATCCGTTGACTTGAATCCGATAGAAAAGTATTTTACTTAAGCTTTGGCACAAGGTAAACTTATTGAAGAAAAGGTATTCATTTTTCGTTGATAAAGGGTTGGTACCAAAGGTAAGCTGATATTCCCGCCAATTGGTTGGTTATTACAAACCAGCTGATGTTCACGATAGAAATTGGACGCTGCTCGATAGTTGGCAAACTATCGATTCAGACGCACACCACCTCGCCTGCACCGTGGTGAGTTTGCGTGTCTGTGTGAGTCGTCATATGACAATTTTCACATTCGTTGATATTAATTCCCCGTCGTCACTTGCTTTTTTCGACTTGCACAGTACACCACGGCGTATTAGTTAAAAAAAAAAATATGGCCAGCCAAACGCAGGGAATCCAGCAGCTGTTGGCTGCCGAGAAAAAGGCAGCCGAGAAGGTCGCCGAGGCCCGTAAACGTAAGTTTCGTTATATTTATTGGAATTACTTTCGTTCCAATTGGAAGAAATAGCAAATCGGTTTTTTCACCACCTTCTTTGGTCACCACCCGCCCCTCTATCGACGTTATGTGGGGTCACATGATGTGGTGGAAAAAAAGTAAATACCTGGAGTTTAACTAACTTGTGATCTTTTTTCTGTTCCCAAAGGCAAGGCAAGGAGATTGAAGCAAGCCAAGGACGAGGCGACCGAGGAGATCGAGAAGTTCCGTCAGGAGCGTGAGCGCGCCTTCAAGGAATTCGAGGCCAAGGTAGGTCGAGCTCCAATATCTTTATACACTCAAGGCCAAAATAATAGCAAAGCCCTAAACTATCCAAACAAATTTAAAAGGAAAAATTAATTGAGATCGTATCTTTTTTATTTATTAATGAATCTGCGAATTATTCAGTTAATTTTTAATTATTCTTTTACTTCTCTGTTATAATCCACTAATTGTAAAATTTTTCCCTTACAGCACATGGGCAGCCGGGAGGGTGTTGCTGCCAAGATCGATGCCGATACCCGTGTGAAGCTGGCTGATATGGATAGGGCCATCCAGACCCGCAAGGAACCCGTTATCCAGGAGATCCTGCAGTACGTCTACAACATCTCGCCCGAGGTCCACAAGAACTACAACCAAAAGTAAATTTTTTGTAAAGTGTAGCCAAAAAACCAAGTGGCGACGCACTGCACTTTAAATTCGATGTCCACGTTCAAACTCTAATCCATAATTTAGCCCCGTAATAATAGTGGTTACTTTACTGAAACACTGCTGTATTATTATTCCATACATTAAAGTGAAAATTCGTTGTTGTTCTATGTAAAATCGAATGAGTTGAGCAGTGTCTCTTTCTCAGCGTTGGTATTATATTTTTGTTTTGTTTCAACTTAATACACGTTGTTTTATTTGACCAGTCATGAGTTTTATTTTTGAGATTCTGGGATTTCTAAGATTATCGATTATCACCAGATTTTAGATAAGCCTTGAGTTTTATAATTCTCCAGATAAATTGGAAATAATCAAAACTGTCTTAAAAATTTAAGTTTAAATAAATAACAGCATTAAAACGTATATGTATGTATTAAAACATTTAGTTTTATCATCTCCTGATAAGATATGAAATTTCGCGCTATACAATCGATAGTCCGATAATCGATAACGATTCCGTTTTTAAACTTGCCCTGTTTTTTGGTTTACCTTGTTTACCTGCATCCAATGCCGACGTGCCGAAAAATCCGGAAAAATGTTACGGCAGAATCTATTGGACCAGCTCAAGCATTTTATAGATACGGTTAGCAAAGGGCTCAGCAGTCCCCAGCTGCTGACGAGTCCCAATCTCATCAAGCTCGCGTGAGTAGCATTGCAGGGTCATGTCGTTCCCTCAAGTAATTCGGTTTGGATTTTTTAGGCTGAGCTTTCTGGAGGATCTGCCCGCCACGCGCGACATCGTATTCGAGTACTTCGCCCTGCTGGCCGAAATCAGCGTCCAGCTATATGTGTCACCGGAGATGGTGGACCAAAAAACCGGTATGCCCATCTCCCAGGTGAAACAGGGCGGGAATCGTCAGCAACAGCTCCGAGCAGCGGAGTATGAGAGCTTCAATATTGTTAAAACGGCGCTTCAAAGTCTCGTTTGGAAGGGTCCACCCGCCTGGCCCCCGCTGATAGCCAACTGGAGTCTGGAGCTTGTGGCAAAGCTATCCGATAAGTATACCCAACGGAGGATGACCATCACCGCGAGCTGCAACTACTGGCTGGAGTGCAGTGCCATGCATGGCCTTATGACTCTCATCAACAGCTGCTTCCGGAAACTGACCCAGCAGGAGGAGGAGGCCTGCGTGGAGATTATGCTCAATGCCTTTCACCGCTTCCCCATGACCTTTGACTGGATCGTGGCTCGGCTCGGCGGCTGTTTTCCATACAAAATCATCATGCAGATCCTGCAGTGCGGCATTAAAAGATTTGTGGATGACTACCGATGTCACTTGGACTCGGAAGCGGGGATTCTAGACTACATGACGTCCTGCCACGAACAGCATTTGCGAGCCGCCTTCCGAGAAATGTTGCGCGAGGGTTTTGCACCCAAAAAGCCACTAGATGTGGCGGTTGTGCCTTTCCTGCTTATCACCACCAACTACTCGGATGCGATTCTGCAGAGTTTGGTCAATGTTCTGGTAGAGATTTGTAAGTAGGGTCATCTAATCGTAAGCATTTTCTCACTTTGCTTGTACTCTCCAGATTCTGAAGAAATGTGCGATGTTATTGTCCAAAAGTCTCCCCTTTGGCTGAGCAACAAGATGTTTGCCGACATGCAGCCCACCTTGAACAATGCCGTTCTCCGGCTTAGCGAACACGGAGCTACGTTACTAATCACAGCCGCAAAAATGGCCGAGAGGTTCGTGTGGTGCCAGGACTTTTTGGACAACTCTTTGCAGGAATTGGAGCAGTGGGTGCTGAATCAGCGTAACTTTCCTCTGCTAGCCGACCTGGCATTCGAGGAAACCAAGTACATGCTATGGAAAAGTTGCCTCAGCCCTAATATCATTGAACAGCAAACAGCCGTGCGCTTGCTTCTGGTAGTCTGTAGGTGTCACCTAGTTATAAGACGCAGTTCAAATATAAATAATACTCTTTTTAGCTTCCCAGCACCCACATATCTACTACCAGACCATATCCCAGCTACTGAGGAAATCCTATGGACAAAATCCCAATGGAATTGGCGCACTCATTCGACTGCTGGGTGGACAAAGCGGCATGGTGAATTTTCCCGGCTACACACAGGGCTTTAAAATGGTCCTCGAGGACATCACGCTGCATGTCCAGGTGAACAACCGGCTGCCAGTACCCCCCGGCACGCCTACCGAAGCGTTTAATACATTCTCCAACCTCAACATATTAGCCAAGTGAGAGCTCCTAATATATATTTCAAATATTGTATTATATCATGATCTTTTTTCAGAATGCACAAGAGCAAAAATGTGGCTCCCTATATAAAAGCTCCGCAGCTGAACCAGGCCCTCAACGAGTGCCTTCCCAAGATTATACAGATCTTTGACTGTACGGTCAACAAGTTGGTTCTAAGGATGGACAAGGATGCGGCGGAAAGAAGTGCGTTGAAGTTTAAGGAGCAGCAAGCGAACAACAACAATAACCACGTCTACAATGGAAAGGAATACGGAAAGCGACCCAAGCTGGAACCGGTGGAAGTAGAGGAGGAGCAGGATGAAGACGCCTCCCGCATGCGATTAGCGCATCTCATCGTAGATTTGCTAAACAACATTGAAGCTGGCAGCCGAACGAATGTCCTGCGCACGCCGCTGGTTCTAAAACTAGCCATGCTCAGCGTCAAGTATTTCTTTGTAGGCCTCACCGAAAAGAGTGAGTATTGATCTACATTTGCCATTAACCTATCACTAATATACCTTTATATAACTCCTAATAGCTGTCATCCGACGAGCAGCAGCTTCGCATCGTTCGTTTTCATTGCTGCAGCGTCAGTGCTCCGCGAGAAAAATTGCCAGAACTGTTTGCCTAAGGGAGTTGGTGGAGGGAGCCCTCTTCTATCATGGCCATTTGCTGGGTCAGCTGGAGGAGTACGAACTGGATGAGCTGCAGATTCCGGAGCAGGAGTTGCTCATTCTGCAAAACCTGCACACCAGTTCTGGCGCCAATTCGAATCGTTCTGTGCTGCACTCCGGCATCATTGGCCGAGGTCTGCGACCTGTTCTGCCCAACAACAACCGAAGCTGCGACGCTGAAAAACAGGCCTTGTATCTCAAGGCACTGAATGCCTGCTGCGCGGATCTGGAAAAGCCAAACAATGTGGAAGGCTACTCGCTGGTTTCACTCCTCTTGGTCGAGCTTGTTTCCACGGATGTCATGTACAATGGTCTGCCCTTTCCGGACGAAGAGTTCACCAAGGTCACAATGGAGCGGGATATGCAGATCCGAAGGGCATTCATCACCTCGCCAGTTTTGTGGGCCGTTCTGGGGCTAATCGCCGGCCACCGTCCTGCACTTTGTTACTCTTCGGTACTCCTAAGAGCACTGTGTGCCACCTGTTTGCATCATTGGCGGGGCAAGAATGGTAAGAATGGCTGTAAAATCTTAATTCTCTTTTCTTTAAAACTATTCTTAATTTTTCAGTCAACAAGTTCCAACCCACCTCTGCCAATGACGAGCTTATGCTGTGCACAAAAAAGCTGTTGCAACTTTTGGCCATGAGCCAACTGATCCCGCCACCTCTTACCAGCCTTCATATCATTATCGATCACTTTGAATCAGCCGAGGTTTGTTCTTTGTAGATCCTTTAAAGCATTCCAAATACCTAATAGCTTAATTTTTATTTAGATTGCCTTGCTCCTGCGCGAGTGCATCTGGAATTACCTGAAGGATCACGTGCCCTCGCCGGCCCTTTTCCATGTGGATAACAATGGTCTCCACTGGCGCAATACCAGCACCCAGCTGGCCAGAGTACCGCCGCAGTATGTGGACACATTGCGGCATTTAATGCAGCGGAAGCTCTCTACATTGGGGAGACACTACCATCAGATGTTTATCATGGGCGAGTTGGCGGAGAATAGGAGCGAGCCGGATCCCACGGCACGATTGCAAATCGTGGAACTAGAATAAGCAGCCGTAGTTAGCTAGCCTAATCTTTTGTGTGTGCGTGAATGTGGATGCCAATGTGGATATGTGGATATGGATGAGATGGATTGGAAAGTCTGGATTGTGGAATTGTAGAGTGTGCGATGTGTGCAAACTAAATGCAGTGTTTGTATTTGATCTTTAATGGGTTCTTTTATTTTCGATTCAGTGGTTTGTAAATTAAAATCTCAACCTAGGCCTTTTGCAAATACTGACCAGCAGTTATTGTACTGACGGCGCCTGAAAATCGCATCAGTTATTATGTGTGTGTGATTTAGAATATAACGAAGCCAACAACAATTTCATTTGAACATGTTATCAATGGGCGGGAAGTTGCCCACCATCTCCTCAGGATAAGGAGCTGCTCCTCCCTCCTATTCATCATGCTCCTCCTCCCCTTCCAGCGATCCACCGCTGCCTTCAGTACATTCATTCATTAACGACTAATTTACGCATTCATTTCATCTTCATATAATACACAGTATTGTCACATGGATATTTTAGCTGTCATGTCGATAGCTCCCAAGCCAGCTAACTTTGAGTTGGCGCCGCCGGGTGCTCCTGGTAAGAGGTGTTCCTGGCGCACCTAATTGGTTTCTAATCGGATACAAAATACTTGGCGAATGTAGGACAAAAAGAAAAAAAAAGGAAAACGGGAAAACAAAACCAAAAAGTTGCTCACAATTTGTTAACAAAGTTATTACACTCGAATTACTCTTAGCGGCTATTTGAAGTGGGAAGTAGCTTCCCATCCGCCTACGAGGTGCGGCAGTGACTCAGTTTACGCACGGAGATGCAGGAAGTCAGCTTCTTGGCGCGTCTCTTCAGCGCCGATCCTTTCTTCTTTACTGGAGCCTCCTCCCTGCTGCCGTTGCTAATTGAATGACCAGCGGCAGCGGCTGCTGCAGCACTAGTCGTGGGCGGCTCGTAGGCGTGGTAGGCGGCAAGAGTTGCCGCTGACTGTTTGGATCGGATCTCGGAGGCGGCGGCTGCAGCTTGCCGGGCGAGCTCCTCTGCAAAAAGAAACAGAAATGTTTAGATTTCTGCGACATGGAAGAGAAGATCCTTTATACTCACGGTTGACGTCGTGCTCGGTGAAGTAGACATCTTCCTGCTCGCTGCCGTAATGGTAGGCTTCCAGGTATGGGAGCACCGTGGAATTGCGGTACTTGTCACCCTTCAGCGGGGGAATGGGTATCGGTGGGCCGGTCACTGGCGGGGCGGACATAAACCAACTAGGAAGTGCATAGATTATTACGGAGCTTCATGGATATATGTGTTTAAACTCACGTGTCCTTGCGAATCTCTTGGAGAGATAGACGTTTACTGGGATCAGCCTGCAGCATGCCCAAGATAAGCCTGGCAAAGTCAGCGTCCAGCTCGTAAAGCCACTCTGGCGCCACCCACTGACCACGTCCGATGTTCTCCAGCAAGCGGTATATGTTGTCGCCCTCAAAGGGATACAGTCCAGTGGCCAAGTTGTACCTAGAAAAATCAAGAGGATTTCAGGTTTTGAGATGCATATGATCAGAGGGATTTAGCTTACAGGGTCACTCCGCTGCTCCAAATGTCAACCTTGAAGCCGGCGAAGGTTTCGTGTCCATTGGCTATCTCGGGAGGTTGAAAGGCCGGTGAACCCTGGCCCGTTGTGCAGGTGTCATCTGGCGCAAAGAGGTCCAGCTGCTCGGCCACCCCAAAGTCAGATATTTTCAAGGTCTGATCCAGGGAAAGCAGCAGGTTTCCGGGCTTGATGTCCTTGTGGATGACCCGACAGCTATGCAGATACTCCAGTCCATCAACCAGCTGGTGGAAATAGCCGTGCGCCTGAAAGAGCGGCATTTTTTTGTCCGCCTGGTAGTCCACCATCTCCTGCAGCCCACCCACGCAGTACTCCATCACAAGGTACATCTTTTGCTTCTCCTCGTTGTAGAGCACGTCCACCAACTCGACTATGTTTTCGTGCTTCAGCTGCTTCAACAGGTGAATCTCGCGGGTGACATTCTGCTCTCCATTCGGAATTCTTCGCAGCTTTCTCTTTGTTAGGATCTTGACCGCCAGTCGAACGAGGTTCTCAGAGTTCATGGCCTCCTTCACTTTGCCATAAGATCCCTCGCCCAGCACATCGCCCATTATGTACTTGCCCACCATCTTGATGTTCTTCTTCTTTTGCTGATAAATGATGTCCTGACTGTCGACACGATTAAAAAACATGTTGCCCATGTCCAAGGTCACCCGGTCAAGTGTCTCGATTTCATCATCGTCGAGCCAGGTGACCTGTGCATGTGGCTGCTCCTCATGATCATCCTGGGTGTAAAAGAGACCACCTCCAGCCCCAGGTGGTTCCTCGTCTTTGAGCTCAACAAAAGCCTCCTCTAGCTCTGAGCTTGTGTCGTAGTGGTAGTTCTTATTGGCCAGCATTACGGTCATCTCGTCGGGATCTTCATCGACCAGAGGATCTTTGTGATTCTCCAGCTGCTGAGCTCCTCCGCCGGTGTGATGATGTGCTGCCTTGACTTGTGAATACTCCATGGTGTGTACGGTCATCTGGACAGCCTGGGCCTCTGGTTGCTGCTGCTTTGGGGCGCTCCTCCACCTCCGATTCTATATTGTTCCGGCTGCTCCGTGGCCTCGGCGAGAGCTAGAACATTGCATAAACGCCCGAGCAACCAGCTCACATCGTACTTCGGCGGCTTTTGAGAGGATCCGGCGGCTCGAAATTGTGAAAACTATCGCGGAGTCGTATCGCAACGCTGGTCACCTGCTCCTCCGCCAAAAACACGCCTTTATCTCGCAATATCTCCTAATTTTTGGCAGTCAACTTGCACAATCACACACAGGTACCATCTGCAAGTTAGGGTCTTGTAATAGCTCTCTCGGTTTAGCCAACTCTGGGTGCAACTGCGTTTTTCATATAAATTTGTTAATTTCTGTGTTTACTCTCTTTCCGAAAATTGTTTAACAATTTTTTGTGGTAGGAACGCAGTACGGTCTCTCCAAATAGGCGACTGTTGTCCAATTTAATGAAAAACGCAGCTTGGTCCCACTAATTCCAGGGCTACAGACTTGACTGTTGCTGTATTTGTTTTTGTAAATGAGAAGAGAAGCGACAAAACAAAACTTGAAATTCAAAATAATATATTTGAATAACTCGTGTACGGATCAAACAAACACATAGTCATGGCCGCAGGGATAACCACCAAGGAGCGCCTGGAACGCCTGATGAATGCAAAGGCCCAGTTGGAGGCACAGATTGCCAAAAACGGAAACATTCTGGTCGCCGTAAGTAAAGTCGCGCATTCATCATACCCTCGGGTATGCTAAATGTATAGAACGTTTGGCCTGCCCAGTTAAGCAACTAAATAATAATATGCTTCTTCCAATGCAGAACGCCAATGTGGGCATGAACGGGCCACTGGTGGATGCGGAAGGCTTTCCACGCAATGACATCGATATCTACCAGGTTCGACAGGCCCGCCAGACCATCATTTGCCTGCAAAACGACCACAAGGAACTGATGAACCAAATTAGTAGCCTGCTCAACCAATATCACAGCGAAATAGCCACCACTGATCCCGAGCTGGTGAATCGCGCCTCTGCCCTAGGCTTGGATGATGATGACCGGTCTAAGGCCGGAGCTAATTTAACAAGTTTCGCGCCAGTTCGTTCCATCGTTCTGGTGAACCTAGTCAGCCCATATTCCCCTGCAGAAGAAGCTGTAAATATCATATAGCATAGTATCCCTCATATAGGTAAACCATCTAATTTAAATATCCGGTTTCAGGGACTTCGTGAGGGCGATGGCATCCTGCGTTTTGGCTCAATAAACAGTAATAACTTCAAGGGAGATCTCGCCCAGATTGGCGAGTTGGTTCGACACATGCAGAATCAAAACGTTGAACTGAAAGTGAAGCGTGGTGAACAGCAGCTGGACCTGATTTTGGTACCAAAGACCTGGAGCGGTCGCGGACTGTTAGGCTGCAACATCGTCTTGCCGCCCGAATCCATGGATGACTCTTAATTATCATACTGACCGCTTGACCCAAAAATGTTGGTCTAAATTGTTGAACATTGATTTTTAGTTAGGTAGACTGTTTTTAAATGCATTTCCAGGTCAATTTGGTTGGAGTCACGGTGTGTAGCTGACAGCCAGGTCAGTGTGCCAAGGAGCAGCATTTTAGAGTCAAGGCGAGAGACTGAATCCTATTTGACAATTTGAAATGCGAACGAATTCTTTTTTAATAAAAATAAATGGTTTTACTTCAAGTAAAATAACCAAGAACTTTATTAATCCCTATTTTAAATGGAACTTAACAAAAAAAGAACAATCCTATTCGAATTTTTAACAAATTAATTTCTGTATAAAAGTGTTTTTTATATAACAATATGAATACTAATAATAAAAGACTACTAGAATTTTTTACATAAGTTTACAGATTATTTGTGGGAAAAACTAATAACAATAAAGTTTTATTTAAAAAATCTTTATAAAATATAATCTAAATTATAAATAAATTCGTTATAATCTAATTCTAATTTTCTAAACTATGATTGCAACATGTTTTAAAATCATATACGCTTACGAATCTTGTAAAGCAACTAAATATTTCTAAAAGAAATTATGAAAATTTTTTTTTTTAGTTATAAATTATAGCTTTTTTTAAAAGGGCGCCAAAGAGTCTAGTACTAATGAAGAGTGAATTTATACCGTTTTTTTGCGTATGATGGCATTTGAGAAAATGCTTTAATTTGGTAACAATTTTTAAAAATTTTTTTAAATTAATTAATTTATAAAAAGTGCTCTCCTCCTCGATTCTCATGGGGGTTACTTAAGCGGGCTAAAATAATTGGAATTATTACTTTTTTTAATTTTTTAAAATTTTGTCGTTTTTTTTTCTTTTGTGTTTTTGTTGTTTGTAATTGTTTGATGTACGTTTTGGTTGTTGTAATTTTGTTATATTTAAGAAAATCATTGTTTTATTAATATTCTGTTATCTATATCTATGCATCTATATTCAATGGGACATAATCTTATAACATAAACTGCCACTTAATTGCAAGGGAAAATAAACATTGTCTCCACCCTAAATTACCGTTCTTTCTTGTATTTTAAGAAATTTAATAAATTATCATATTGTTTTCTTAAATTTTATGATTTCTTTCTTAAAGAAATACAACCAAGCATAAGTTTATTTCAAACATTGCGCTTAACAGTACCTTTTTAACATCCTGCCAAAAGCTCAGGAGCAACAGAGCCCAACGGAATTTTACCCGCGTCGGAGGCTGCTACCCGCTCTTGCTGCCCAGGAACTTTTGGGGGAGAGGCGGCAAAGGACGAAGTGAAGACAGAGGAAACAGGATCCATCCAGCAGCCGACTGTCAGTTTGTGCGCCGGAGCAGAGCTTACGCTTTTACGTTTACTGTCCGTCGAGAGCGCGTGCATTGCGGATGGGACGCGAAAGTGAGTTATCCTTATTCGCTGGCGACATAACTAGGACCCACAAGGAGCCAAATTACTGTAGTGAAAAAAAATGGTGGGCCGCGGCAGCATTTTCGTGTAATTAGAGTGACAAATCAAAGGATCTGTGGTGGAAAATTACGCCTGCAAATTACGTCCGAAAGGATACGGGATGTTGTGTATGTGCTTGAGTGTGCGTGCGTGCTTTACATAATGGAAGAAATTCTTCTTTTTTTCCCCGAAAGATATATGAGGGACGGGCAGGCAGGCTGGCAGGCAGGTTTCTCTTGATAGTGTCACTGTCATTGCCAGTGCATGAAGAGACAGAATCCAGCGGGGATGCTGTTCCCAAATAGCACAACAAACAATGCGGGAAAATCGCAAGTCTACTCCTTGCTTGAAATGGAAACTAACAAAAAAGTTAACTAAGGGCGGGCATCCTTTTGCTGGGAAAAAACCACCCCAACAAACCCCACATTTTTGGCTACACTCGATAAATTAAAAAAAAAGCATGTCTCTCTGGCGGTCCTTGTTCCTTGTGCGTGAGTGTACAATGTGTGTATGTGTATGCGTACGCTTCAACGCGCTTTGGACTTCTCACACACATACACGTGAATAATTCAGAGACACTGCAATGCTGCCTCATTGTTCATCAATAAAATGCCGTTAGATGGCCACACACACACACACAGTCACACATACCCATACACATATCCTTACTCCTTGGAGGAGCTTTCATTTTTCGGCGTCTCATTATCCTGTATGTTTGCTGAATTATTCAACAATTACAGCTGAGATTGCGCTTCACACGTTGTCAGTTTTTCCAGTGTGTCCACAAATCCTGCCGAAGGACACATGCAAATGAATTTTTCATTTCCATGTTTGTGTGGCGTACACAAAAAATAAAGTCAAAATTATCCTAACCCAGCATCCTAAAATCAAAAAGCTTGTAGTTGATTTCTTTGTTTTTGAAGAAAGAATTAAAAGATTCTCATAAATCTTTTACAAATTTTAAAATGTAGAAACATAATAAATGATAGTCAAGTTCAATATTTTCAAACATGCATTAGGAAAAACAAACGATAACCCATTTACCTATCAATAAGCTTGGTTTGAAAAGGATACTTTTCATACTCAGAGAACTAAATTTATTTTTCAACATATAAAAAATTAGAAACTAAAAAACCCCCTTTGAATAAAATCTAGCACAAATAAGAATTAAATCCTTTTTTTTTAAGTGCAGTAGTGTACTTAATATGTACACAAGGTGAGACAAAGTACAAAATGCAGTAACGAGCCAATATTGATGATGACAGATTAGAGTTGCAGCGCTATTTATAGACTAGCCGTTGAACCTAATTCAAGCCATTCCACGCAGGAAGCCGAAGGACACCGCCACATCAACAGCCTCACTCGGAAATAGTTTTCTCGGATGAATTATTCAGTTTTGCTGCGATGCAGCACGTCACTGGCAGCTACAACAGCCAGAAGCAGCATCAGCACCAGCACCAGCATCAGCAGAATCCTTGGGAGACCCGTCGCCCGCCAGCTATGAAGAAGTGAAACTGAAATTGGAACTGCAAGTGCAGAATGGCAGCAAGCAGCAAGAGCAGTGGAAGCACAAATAACGCAAGGACATGGACGGCACAACGCACGCGACGAGGACAAAGGCCCACGGCCTGTGACTGCGAGTGCTTCTGCAACAGAAATAAACGCCACCACCTCCTCCCTCGCAGCTAGCTGGCTAACTTTAGCCAGAAACCCCACGCCACCCCCGAGTGATATTATTTTTAATGAAATCAAAGTGCTAAGTGAGTTTGCCAAAAAGGCAGAGACTACAAACTATATACATATATATTCGACCGAACAGAGCTAGAGAGTGTGCTTAACCCAATTTGATAAGTTTGTCCTTTGATACGGGGAAAGCGGCAAGAGGCGAAAAGGTGGGCAGAATAGTCACAAAGGACATATGGATGACGGCGACCAGGTGAGCACCTGCAGTCGGGAGCAGCAGTTGAGAAAAGTGTACCACAAGCGGAGGCGACGCCACTAAATGCTGCATCCGCATCCATCAATCAACGACCACATACTCGCCTAAATGAAGAATGAAGAAACAAAATGTGCGCACGATATCCTTGATCGTGTGTACATTTACCTACTTGCTAGTCGGGGCCGCTGTCTTTGACGCCCTCGAATCGGAAACGGAAAAGCGTCGCTGGGAGGCACTGCAAGGTGAGTGCAAAAGCTGTACAGTGAACAAAATGTATAGCATACTTTTCAGCGTTATAATGGTGGCTTTGTGCTTGTACTTTTAAAATTGCATTTTTTTAAGAGTTTTCTTAAAAATATTAAAATTTTTATACTTTTAAACAATAAAAAGATTATCATTTTTCATATAAATAAAAATTGGAATGTACACAAGTGAGAAAACTAACCACCTCCTGAATCCAAGAATCCTGTGTGTTATGTCACAAAACAAAAAATTATTCTACCACTTGCAGATGCCGAGGACATGATAATACGCAAATACAATATCTCGCAGGAGGACTTCAAAGTCATGGAGACTGTGGTGCTCAAATCGGAATCGCACAAGGCCGGCCAGCAGTGGAAGTTCACTGGTGCATTTTATTATGCAACCACGGTACTAACCACCATCGGTAAGTCCTTCAAACGTTAATAAAAAGGACAATGAATAATCATATGCCGGTTATTATTACAGGCTATGGACACTCCACCCCCAGCACAGTGGGCGGGAAGCTCTTCACCATGTGCTATGCCATAGTGGGGATTCCCCTGGGCCTCGTTATGTTCCAGAGCATCGGAGAAAGAGTGAATAGACTGAGCAGGTCAGTTTTTTGAATATAAATAGTTGGGAGTTGATTTTAATATCCTTTTTGTGCAGCTATGTTATCAAAGCGGTGCGCTCCTCGCTGCGCTGCAAACGGACCGTCGCCTCTGAGGTGGACCTCATCTGTGTTGTGACCACACTCAGTTCGCTGACGATAGCCGGCGGAGCTGCGGCCTTTTCGAGATTTGAGGGTTGGAGCTACTTTGATTCAGTATATTACTGTTTTATTACTTTAACTACAATAGGTGGGCTTTATAGCATTTCAATTAAGAAGAAACTGCAACTTTTTAATATTTTTCAGGATTTGGCGACATGGTAGCCCTGCAAAGGGACAACGCACTGAATAGGAAGCCCGAATACGTGATGTTCGCACTGATATTTATACTATTCGGCCTGGCCATTGTGGCCGCATCGCTGAACTTGTTAGTACTTAGGTTTGTTACAATGAATACCGAGGACGAGCGTCGCGACGAAGCCCAGGCCATGCAGGTGAGTTCACCGACCTGGAGCGAGAAGTATTTCGAGCAAATCATGCCATTTATTACTGTAGACTTGAGGACTCTTTTGACCTTTTTTTTAAGTGTATGCCACTTCGTACGAATATCAGAACTCGCTGCGACTAAGCTTCCCCCTTTGCTAGTCAACCGCTTTTATCTACCGTTTATCCTAATTCCAACGCTCCACTTTAACATAATATAGATTCCATAATATTATTACTACGATTTTGTAATCTATTTTTTGTAATCTAATCTCGAATAGCTTCCATCTGTCTCATAAAATCCTATAGTTTTTAATAAAATCTGCTTGCTATTTTGCTGCACCCTAATGGCTAATTCTTAATATTGCACCTTCGGTTTCTATTTTCGATATTTTTACGATATTATACCAATGTTTTGAACCAATTAATTTATAAAATTTATTCAATGCAGGCCCAATGCGAGACCAACTCAATTTAAATCGAAATAAATATATAATATGTTTTCTTTTTTCGGCATTTTTTCGGTTGCTTTTGACTTTACGAAACGAAAACGTATACGAAATGAATCAAATGCAAAACGCGAGCTTAGTTTATGTCCAAGTCCAGTTTATGGACCAATGAGGTGATTGCGGTTTTTCAGATTTCAATATTCTTGACTCAAATACTTATAATCCAAAACACAAACTGTACTTTACCACCTGGTTTCTCAACCACACTTCTAAGCCACAAAGAAACGAAAAAGAAAGCCAGCACCCACACCCATCCATCCACCAGTCTGTCACACGAACACAATTCCTCAGCTTTCAACGCTATAAACTCGTACTCAACCCACTCGGAATTTGCATACCCCTTGAAAATGACGGTAATTAACGTTGACACCCCGTTGCAGGCGCTGCAAGTGGCTGTGAAGCTGGAGGGCGATGTGATAACATCCAACGGATCCATTCTGAGCGGCTACGAGGGACACGACGGCCAGTCGCTGAACGGCACCAACACCTCGTCCATGTGCTCGTGCCACTGCATGTGTCTTAATGGGAACCGACATAAAAAGTATGTAATCGCACCGGGCCATATTCCACATCGGATGATTAGGAAGAGGCTTAGGAATAGGCCAATTTACGGTGCACTTTTTAGCCATATGATATGGGAGAGTGGATAAGGGGGCATTCAGTTAACTTGCCACCCATAATGCGGGTGCTCCACACTGTCTGAGTGCTCTCGAAAGCCCTTTGACCTTCCACTTTGCGGGATGACCTTTAATCTTTTCCTTTTTCATTAAGCTGGGTGTCATAACCCTGCTTGAAATGTATTTATCTAAAAGTTTACATTTTTCTTTTCAATTTTGTATTTAAATGGGATTTGTTAGTTAATTATTTTAGAAATATTATGTTTATACCCTTGCAAAGGGTATTATCATTTTGGAGTGAAGAAGACATCTCCGACCATACAAACTATATAATAATGATCAGCCTCACCTGAGTTGATATAAACATGTTTCTCTGTCTGGGGAAGATATAGCAATCACTGTGGGCCATGTAGGAGAAAACCCTTTTTTAAGGGATTCCACCAGGAAAATGGACAAAAAATCTAAAAAATATTTTGTCTCAGGATTTTGATGCAAAATGGTGGAGAATCGATCTAGAAATCGTTTAAAGTACTCCGCTTTAGAATCGGATGAGAATTGGGGAAGATATAGCCATCACTGTGGGCCATATAGGGGAAAACCGCATTTTTAAGGGATTCCACCAGGAAAATGGACAAAAAATCTAAAAAATATTTTGTCTCAGGATTTTGATGCAGAATGATGGAGAATCGGTCTAGAAATCCTTTAAGATACTCCGCGTGAGAATCGGATGAGAATTGGGGAAGATATAGCCATCACAGTGGACCCTATAGGGGAAAACCTCATTTCCAAGGGATCTCATCACGAAAAATGGACAAAAAATCTAAAAAATATTTTGTCTCAGGATTTTGATGCAGAATGATGGAGAATCGATCTAGAAATCGTTTAAGGTACTCCGCTTTAGAATCGGATGAGAATTGGGGAAGATATAGCCATCACAGTGGACCCTATAGGGGAAAACCTCATTTCCAAGGGATCTCATCACGAAAAATGGACAAAAAATCTAAAAAATATTTTGTCTCAGGATTTTGATGCAGAATGATGAAGAATCAATCTAGAAATCGTTTAAGGTACTCCGCTTTAGAATCGGATGAGAATTGGGGAAGATGTAGCCATCACAGTGGATCCTATAGGGGAAAACCTCATTTCCAAGGGATCTCATCACGAAAAATGGACAAAAAATCTAAAAAATCTTTTGTCTCAGGATTTTGATGCAATATGATGGAGAATCGATCTAGAAATCGTTTAAGGTACTCCGCTTTAGAATCGGATGAGAATTGGGGAAGATATAGCCATCACTGTGGGCCATATAGGGGAAAACCCCATTTTCAAGGGATTCCACCAGGAAAAGGGACAAAAAATCTAAAAAATATTTTGTCTCAGGATTTTGATGCAGAATGCTGGAGAATCGATCTAGAAATCGTTTAAGATACTCCGCTTGATAATCGGATGAGAATTGGGAAAGATATAGCCATCACTGTGGGCCATATAGGGGAACCCCCATTTTTAAGGGATTCCACCAGGAAAATGGACAAAAAATCTAAAAAATATTTTGTCTCAGGATTTTGATGCAGAATGATGGAGAATCGGTCTAGAAATCCTTTAAGATACTCCGCGTGAGAATCGGATGAGAATTGGGGAAGATATAGCAATCACTGTGGGCCATGTAGGAGAAAACCCTTTTTTAAGGGATTCCACCAGGAAAATGGACAAAAAATCTAAAAAATATTTTGTCTCAGGATTTTGATGCAAAATGGTGGAGAATCGATCTAGAAATCGTTTAAAGTACTCCGCTTTAGAATCGGATGAGAATTGGGGAAGATATAGCCATCACTGTGGGCCATATAGGGGAAAACCGCATTTTTAAGGGATTCCACCAGGAAAATAGACACAAAATCTAAAAAATATTTTGTCTCAGGATTTTGATGCAAAGTGATGGAGAATCAATCTAGAAATCGTTTAAAGTACTCCGCTTTAGAATCGGATGAGAATTGGGGAAGATACAGCCATCACTGTGGACCCTATTGGGGAAAACCTCATTTTCAAGGGATCTCATCACGAAAAATGGACAAAAAATCTAAAAAATATTTTGTCTCAGTATTTTGATGCAATATGATGGAGAATCGATCTAGAAATCGTTTAAGATACTCCGCGTGAGAATCGGATGAGAATTGGGAAAGATATAGCCATCACTGTGGGCCATATAGGGGAAAACCCCATTTTTAAGGGATTCCACCAGGAAAATGGACAAAAAATCTAAAAAATATTTTGTCTCAGGATTTTGATGCAGAATGATGGAGAATCGGTCTAGAAATCCTTTAAGATACTCCGCGTGAGAATCGGATGAGAATTGGGGAAGATATAGCCATCACTGTGGGCCATATAGGGGAAAACCTCATTTCCAAGGGATCTCATCACGAAAAATGGACAAAAAATCTAAAAAATCTTTTGTCTCAGGATTTTGATGCAATATGATGGAGAATCGATCTAGAAATCGTTTAAGATACTCCGCGTGAGAATCGGATGAGAATTGGGAAAGATATAGCCATCACTGTGGGCCATATAGGGGAAAACCCCATTTTTAAGGGATTCCACCAGGAAAAGGGACAAAAAATCTAAAAAATATTTTGTCTCAGGATTTTGATGCAGAATGATGGAGAATCGGTCTAGAAATCCTTTAAGATACTCCGCGTGAGAATCGGATGAGAATTGGGGAAGATATAGCCATCACTGTGGGCCATATAGGGGAAAACCTCATTTCCAAGGGATCTCATCATGAAAAATGGACAAAAAATCTAAAAAATCTTTTGTCTCAGGATTTTGATGCAATATGATGGAGAATCGATCTAGAAATCGTTTAAGGTACTCCGCTTTAGAATCGGATGAGAATTGGGGAAGATATAGCCATCACAGTGGACCCTATAGGGGAAAACCTCATTTCCAAGGGATCTCATCACGAAAAATGGACAAAAAATCTAAAAAATCTTTTGTCTCAGGATTTTGATGCAATATGATGGAGAATCGATCTAGAAATCGTTTAAGGTACTCGGCTTTAGAATCGGATGAGAATTGGGGAAGATATAGCCATCACTGTGGGCCATATAGGGGAAAACCCCATTTTCAAGGGATTCCACCAGGAAAAGGGACAAAAAATCTAAAAAATATTTTGTCTCAGGATTTTGATGCAGAATGCTGGAGAATCGATCTAGAAATCGTTTAAGATACTCCGCTTGATAATCGGATGAGAATTGGGAAAGATATAGCCATCACTGTGGGCCATATAGGGGAAAACCCCATTTTTAAGGGATTCCACCAGGAAAATGGACAAAAAATCTAAAAAATATTTTGTCTCAGGATTTTGATGCAGAATGATGGAGAATCGATCTAGAAATCGTTTAAGATACTCCGCTTGAGAATCGGATGAGAATTGGGGAAGATATAGCCATCACTGTGGGCCATATAGGGGAAAACCCCATTTTCAAAGGATCCCATCACGAAAAATAGACACAAAATCTAAAAAATATTTTGTCTCAGGATTTTGATGCAAAGTGATGGAGAATCAATCTAGAAATCGTTTAAAGTACTCCGCTTTAGAATCGGATGAGAATTGGGGAAGATATAGCCATCACTGTGGACCCTATTGGGGAAAACCTCATTTTCAAGGGATCTCATCACGAAAAATGGACAAAAAATCTAAAAAATATTTTGTCTCAGGATTTTGATGCAAAGTGATGGAGAATCAATCTAGAAATCGTTTAAGATACTCCGCGTGAGAATCGGATGAGAATTGGGGAAGATATAGCCATCACTGTGGGCCATATAGGGGAAAACCTCATTTCCAAGGGATCCCATACAATGAGAATTAATAAGGATCTTCATACTATATCCAATCTTAACCGCATGGGTATATTCGTCTATATATTCGTCTCCGACCGAAGCTACCTTTTCTTCTTGTTTTATTCTTAATTTCATTATAATTATTTGTTTATTATTTTTTATAGGAAAATATACCAGCTCGTAAGCTTTAAGGCTTAATAAATAAATGCCAGATTGGTCCATTCCTAATCCTGCTTCATAAGATCGATGCAACCAAAAATTCAATTATTTTA
The DNA here is from genome assembly GCF_030179905.1 of Drosophila bipectinata. Classification (NCBI taxonomy): domain Eukaryota; kingdom Metazoa; phylum Arthropoda; class Insecta; order Diptera; family Drosophilidae; genus Drosophila; species Drosophila bipectinata. The sequence continues at coordinate 18,333,229 of NC_091739.1, forward strand.
CTTAAAAATTTTGCAGAGAAAACCACTTTGGACGCAACAATGATGCAGAGTAAGCTTAAATGGCTTTAAAGATATTAGTTCTACTAAAAAATAAACATGAACTTTATAATGATTTTAATATCCTTACAGAAACCAATACAAGCTGCGTCGATCGCCCACGCACATCCGGCATCTGCTGCCGGAGGTGGTGCCCATGCAGGACCTAAACTACGACTACGATACCCAGAGCATGCACACCCTGGCTGATCGAGGAACCGTAGACAGCAGCTACATGGGTGTGGACATGGTGGACTCAACCACCCACGGGTCTCCGCTCCGACCACACAAACTACTGAAGCGTAATGTCTCGCTTTTGTCCTTCCGCATCTAGGATGAGAGACGACGGGCTCAGGATCAGGAAACTGGCGGTTCGGCTGAAACAACGAAGTGGCTGTCCATCCCGTGAAGCAGTGGAGCAGCTGCTCTCGCCCAAAAAAAAAAACGACTTACAAATCGAAAGTGATAACAAGGCTCTAATAGTAATTAAATACTAATTTAGATTCTCCGGCTGAATGTAGTACACGATGGATCCATCGGGTGGATGGATGATTCGATAATGTCCCCCAGGATGCTATTTGTGTGCATTTACAATGTGAATTAGAGCATAGTGCGTAAATCTATACATTTAGTGGACATGATAGAGACTAAACCTATACAATTGAATGTAAACCACTGCCATTTCCGAGCGATTGACCCTAAAACCGGGTCACCGTATGGAACGGCAAAGCTCACTAGTCCTCTAACTATTTTAATATCTAATTTCATTCAGAAAATCTCATAATAGAAAGACCTAAAACTTTTAGAGAAAGCCACTCAACCAATATATAAACTGATACTTTTTTCTTAAAAAATCCATAACATTTTTATCAGTTATTAGGTTGAAAACACATTTTCGAAATGTATCTGAACATTATTTATACGTATTATTATTTACAAATTTTCATTAAAATTATTTTTATTTAAATATTTTGGATCAAAACCGTATAAATGTAGTTGTATTTTAAGAATAAATGCTGTAAATATTCTATAGCCGATAAATGGTAGATAATGTTTAAAATCCATTTTATTCCGACTTATTATGATTACGTAATATTTAAAAACTTGATATTAGTTTACGATTACGGTGCGCATATTGTAGTTAGTATAGTCGCGCTGAAAGGCGACATCTCCAGCTCGATCTACCCAAGTGTCAAAAACGTAGCTAGAAGCCCAAATAGATACATATTTCAGGCAGTTCCAGTACTCCTGTGACTCCGCAATGTGCCAAAATATCTCATTCGTATGTGCGACAAAAAAAAATTAAATATCTTAAAGCCATACGTAAGTCCCCCAAGACCTTCCCCCCAGTCGCATTTATGCAAAGAATGCATTTAGTTATAGATGTAGATAATGACGAACCGAATTCCCAACACTTATTGCATCATTAATCCATTCCACGGATATTATTTTGCGGCATTTGCATTTAAAATTTAAATAGATTTTACAACATTTTACAAGTCGATGCATTTTCCCCCGAAAACTCAAAACCCATTGCTCACTCGAGACGTTAAACGCTTAAACAAAAAAAAAAGAACTCCTTTATCCTTATGTGCTTTGTATATAAATAGTATATGTATTTAAATTAATAAAAGTAATTACTTTAAATAACAATATGTATTGTTCAAACCGAAACTATGTCAGTTGAAAAACTTAGTTATGTATTTAATTTACCAACTTCTACGATTTTAGAATGATAATTATTTTCCAAATTTTAAATATCTATAATTAAAATTTGCGCCAAGTGGTTGAGAAAACAACAAACACACTGGAATTCTTGAAATTCATAGTATTTTTATTCAGGAAAATAATGCAAAATAGGTAAAATAAGACTTTGTAATATACTTATATTTCGAAATTACAAAAAAATAAAACCAACTAAATTTATATACGATTCAAATGTTATCTCTCTTATTTTCTTCTCATAGCCCCATCCATTTAAAAAATAAACTCAATCTTTATTTAACTTTATCGTATTTATTGAAGTTAATTATATAGACAATTTTAAGTGTTCCCTGTTGCACAAGTCGCAGTACTTCGCAGATTCTACTGAATCGGCCAAAACGAATCCATCATAGATTGTTTTTCTTTGTTTTTTTTTTTTAAGATTTCACCCAGCGTGTGGGATATATGCCAGACTTGTCGATGCAGACAAGATGATCCAAGTTTTTAAAATAATATACAATTAATGTCGACACCTAATTGTGAAGTTGTTTCATGTTTTCAGTATTTTTCTTCCTTTTTTTTTTTTGTTGTTTTGTGTGTTTTTTGTGAAAAGTCTGCAGGGGTCAGTGGTGGTGTCGGTGTGTGTATTAATGGTTTGTAGTAAAGTAGAAGTCTAAAATCAAGTGCTTTAAAATTAATTGGGAGAACTAACTAATCTAATCGTCCATGCTCTCGTTGGTGCGATCCGGCGAGGCATTTCCGTTTTTGGGCGAGGCCGAGCGGGAACGTGAACGCGAGCGGGACTTGTTGTCAGCTGAGGCGGATCGGTCGCTGCAAGAAAAGGATATTGTTATTCCTATAGTACAAGCTTTTGGACAACCACTACTGGTGGCCTACAAACAGATGTGTGCATCCAAACAAAACCAAAGAAGGCACGAAAGAAAGAACCGTGAACTATCTAAAGCGTTGCTAATGCCACCACATGACTTACCGTGAGCGGGAGTCCCGGCGATTCGACTTGGAACGGGAACGGGAGCGAGACTCACGCTTTGAAGCGGAGCGTGATCGGGAACGGGTGTCACGCTCACGCTTTGGAGAGCGGGAACGGGTGCGCGAGTGGGTCTTCGACTTGGACTTGGAAACGTCGCGCGATTTGCTGTGAAAATGAGGAGAAATATTCGATTAGTAAGACGATAAAGCAAGAAGCAGTCTAGGGATTACTTACTTGGAACGCGAGCGTGAACGGGAACGCGACTTAACCGGCGACTTGGACTTGGAGCGTCCAGTGCGGGACTTGGAGCGACTGCGCGACTTGGAGCGCGAGTGAGAAGAGCGACGGGAGCGGGACCGCCTGCGGGAGCGAGATCGCGAACGCGAGCTCGACGAACGGGAGCGACCACGTCCGCTGCCGCCTCCAGCACCGCTGCGTCCGCCGCGACGATCCTCCACCAAGTGGATGCGCCTGCCATTGAGCTCGGTATCGTCCAGCTTTTCAATAGCAGTCTTCATGTCTGACAACGAGGCAAACTCCACAACGCTGCAGAAAACCACAATTATTTTATATAAACTCACATTTTATTTCTTAAGAACTTACCCTTCATTGCGACGCTGCTTATGGGCATCGGCATAGGTGACCTCGCCAGCCTGGCGCATGTAGTCTTTCAGATCCTGCAGAGGACGCACAAAGTCGAGAAGAAAGAGCCAAAATTAGTAAAGTTTAGGTTTTAGCATAGAATAAAAGCATCGTCTCGCAACTCAAAGGACATCGCGTGCAGCCGGGGAAGCGTTTGGAAATGTTTTAAGGCCGGAGTCCAGATCCAGGTTCCTAACCAAGTCCGCCCTTAGTCCCAGTATCTCAGTATCTCATCTCACACAAGTTGCCCTCATCCTCATCCTCTTCTCTCACTCAGTTGCCCTGCGAATTGCTCCTGCCTATGGGTTGAAGGATCGACCGATTGATGGGAGAGGCCGGCCGGCAGGAACATTCAAACACTCCGTTTCCAAGCTGCACGCGGCACAGAACTTAAGCGATAACAGTTGTTCATAATAGATAGTACAATATAAGAGTTGTTTTTTTTGGAAATAAAATAAAAATAAACAAATATTTGTAATTGAATTCTTACTTAATGCGCTTTCAGAGAGAGGACACACACATCGTTTCTACACCGAGAGTTTAGACTGTCTGCCTAGTAACTGTGGGCCAACAGGACACACCAAGGACACCTCATCATCCGATCGAGCATCGTTAAACTCAGCCAGTTGCAGACGGATGAGTGGATGAATGGCCAGACCTCGTTTTGGTTTGGTTTTAGTTTGGTTTTTTGGTTTTAGTTAAGTTTTAGTTTTGGTTTTTGGTTTTTTTGGTTCATTGTTTCATTTTATAAAAATAACAAAAAAGTAATCAAGTGTTTCCGTTTTTTTGTATCAAACTCGTTTCGGAGGAAGGAGCCACACCACACAGCGGATACGGTCAGAGGGTCAGATCAGAGTCAGATCATAGCAGAGAAGACATCGCTAGCCAGTGCCAATACCGATGCCGATGCCAGAGAGCCACCACACCGAACTGAAGCATTGGAACATTGGAGCATTGGAGCATATGGAGCAGTTAGCCAGCGCCTCACTCGCACACAAACGAACTGCAAAAATAAGAAATACGTTTCGGGGTTCGCTCGCGCTGATCCAACAGGGTTGTTGGAGTCTGTCAGCCGGTGTCAGAAGCCGTAAGCCGCAACCGGAGCCGTATGCCGAGAGTAGTACGGGGTGTAGTTCTGGTCTGGGGGACTAAGTTCGGAGGCACTAGCCAAAGTTGACAACAGAACGCGCGACCAGCATCATCGTCTTCGTCGTCTGAGTTCTCATCTCATGATCATCTCTCATCATCGTCATATCGTCTTGTCGTCTCTGATATACGCAAGCTTCTCATCATCTAACCACACGCCCTCACACTCACAATGGCTATAAGGAATTTGACAATTCTTTATATAATATTGTAGGTAAATTAAGTTGTGAATGTTTTTAGCAGAGAGTTAAATACCTAACACAAGAGGCCAGCCCACGACACTATTGGTATGTGGGCTGACCTTTCGTCTTTGTTCAGCGCGCACCCATCTATGTCCATCATCGTCGTCTGGTTTAATATCAGTGGTTCTATTCGACTCTATAATATCGATCATTATCGAATGGACGAATGGATGAGGCAGCCGGCGATGACGCATCGTAGAGGTCGATTTTGGTTTGGAGGTCGTAGGTCGTATAACGTCGAGATCTGGGCCGATCTGGGGCAGATCTGGGAGCCACGATTACTGGATATTTGGTTAACCGATTTCGACCGGTCTTGTCTAGCTTGTCTTGTTCTGACATCTCACGACGGTTCTCAGTCGGGATTCATTATCATATCTGATTGTATTTTGGCCCACGATTCAAGTTCAAGTTCAAGTTCTTCAAAAACCCATCAAACTCTTTATCTTTTGTATTCGGTTTCGATATACCAGTTGGTGTGTGCGAGAGAAAGTAATGGTGGGTGGATAACTCCGATCAGTACCAGGGTTATAGCAGGTATTTGTATACATTTCTCTTAAGCCTACATTCAACATTACATCTTAATGCTAGTTTAGCAGATTAAAATTAGCTGGAAACCATAGCGGGGAGGAGTTAAACACAAAATAGAGGTCTTTCGGGGGGAAAAAAAATGAAAACTTGGAGGGAGAATTTTGGATTTCACTTGGGAATTCAGGTTAATAAATTAGTAGTTAATTTTGTTCAAAAAAAGAGGACCAATTTAAATTGGTTAGCTTTTAAGATTAAACCTACACTCCTGGAGAGACTAAACTACATACTTGAGGGATAGGTATACTGGGTGAAATAGACTTACCTGCCAGCTAACGCGGCTCGACAGATTCTCCACAATCAGACGGTACTCAGTGCGCAATGGCGGCCCATAGCGAGAGGATGATCTGGAATTTTTGTTTCTGGTGAATAATTGAATGAATGAACCAATTAGTATTGACACTGCGCTGCTGCTGTTTCTCCTGCTCCGCCATTAAACCAAAATGTGGTGGTATTGTAGATAAACCACATTCTGGTCGAGCAAATAAAACCATTATTATAGCAATTCTCTATTTTGAGCAAAAACGCAACGTGCAACAAAACGCAAATGAAATCATAAAAAGGCATAGCAGTACAGATCAATACGTAAATAAAAAAAATACATAAACAGCAAGTCCAGTGTCCTGAATGAATCCTTACTACGCGAAATTCCAAATTAAAATGAAAAACATAAACAAATAGTGCTACTTAAAGATAAAGTTAAATTCCTTAATGATTTATGTTCCTTAATAATAGTGCTGTTAAGTGGAAGAGTAATTAAGGCCTCGATACAACTTCGGTGGATGGGTTTGGTGGACTCATAAGAACGCAATCGGACAATTGGTGAAAGTGGAGCAAAATACAAAATTCAAACAAGGTCGATGAAGTATAGTTAGTACTTACTTGTCGTTGTAGCGACCGCCGCCACCGCGCCGACCCCCGTAACGATCGTCGTAGCGGTCACGGTTGCTGCCACGAGCCGTACCCCGGGCGGGTTCAACAACCACACTGCAAAAATAGAACACACATGAATCACACTTTTTCCCGCGTTTTTCTTCATCACTTACCGCTCGCCCAGCAGCTCTTTGCCATTCAACTCGTACACTGCGTCGTCGGCATCGCGATAATCTTCAAATTCCTTTACAAAAATAATGGGATTACTTTAGAATTCATAGCTCAGAGCATATGCTAATAGTACTCACCACGAAGCCGTATCCATTCTTGATGAGAATGTCGCGGGTGCGACCGTAACCTTTGAAGAAGCGCTCCAGATCGCGTTCGCGTACTCCGTACGGCAAACCGCCCACGTAAACTCGAGATCCGACCATTATAACGTTGCTCTATATATCTTTAGCAAGTACTGCAATTAAAAGTATGTATAATTAAATTTTATCAGCTTTTCTATTTTGCTCGACGGTCCCGAGACTACTAGAAAATAGTATGCGTGTTCGTGTGTATTTTGCCAAGATGGCGGCCTCGAGAAAAATATACAGACACGAAAACACACACACGCGAACGCAATGCACCGGGTGTACAGAACATTAGCGAAAAATCAATACGCACGATAATCGGGGCTTTATTTAAGTTGTTATTCAATTGATTATAACGTTAGAATAAAACCTACCGCTCACTAAAGATTATCTATTGTAAATTTAAAATTTACTCGCTTATTTTACGCTCTTTTATTCGGCTTTTTCAGGCACACCAGTCACACGAAAAAATGCAAACTCAATGTCTCGACACGAACGGAAGTTGAAGTGACGGAGGAATGGGTTTGACAGATGGTGCGCGGCGTGCTGCGATACAATGGAATGGAACGATAGTTTTAAAGACTGCAATATTTTTATTTTTTTTAAAGAAGGCGGGAATTTACGACAATTCATAATAATTAAAATTTTTCAATCAGAAATGCTTTTCTTTTCTCATCGATGTATGTCAACAACAGTATTATTCTAGGGCTGTTCTAGATGAATAGAATATTTCTAGAAGCATAGAATAGAAATTAGAATATTATTTAATATATTTTTTTTATCTTCATCTACATATGTAGTTTTGGTAACGATTATTGACCATCGAAGGAAAAAATAGTATTAAATAGTTGTTTCGATTCCGCGTTCGCGCATAATTGATTTGGACAGCAAATTCTGCTTTTCCGCGCATTCGATACTTGGCCACACTGCTGCCCAGTTTCTTTGTGCGTGCTGTACACCATTCTGTGGAAAAGTGAAGAAAACTTTGACTAAGAGTTTCATTACTGGTTGGTTGATAACAAATAATACAGATAATGGCTGATATTAACGACTCCAACGGAAACTACGACGATTGCGATGAGGTGAGTACCGTAATTGCAATTATTTTGTAAGTTATTTTTGCTGATACGTGTTTTGCCGACGCCGACAGTTTTGCACCTTAGCACGCGGTTAGTTCTATTTATTGATTATAGGGGTATATGGGGAGGGGGTCATTGATCTTTCTGGCGATCCCCACCGGTCAGTGATCTGCCAAATATGGTTTTGCGCCTTTGCAAAAAAGGTTAATTACAAAAGAAAAAAACTGGAACCGGCTGTGCCGAAAAAAAACACATACATATACACACATACATACACAATAGCTGTCATGGCGGTGCAAAAAAAAAAATTAAAAAGAAAATGGCGGGCGGCATTGTCTGTTTTCCTCCAGGTAGATGAGTGGCCTTTCAATATTCCAAAATGTGTACATATATGGATATACATATGTATGTATATCAAAATATATATATACACATAGGTATAAATTTAAATATATTTACAATGTTTTACCTACCGCTTTCTCTTGCCGCTAATTACCCATACATGGAAAACCCTTCAACTAATACCTAATAATCGCAAAATCTCATCCCATTAATATTGTAAATATGTTTATCATTTAACAGATCACCGAGCCAGAGCAGCTGCGTAAGCTGTTCATCGGTGGACTGGACTATCGTACCACGGACGAGGGCCTGAAGGCGCACTTTGAGAAATGGGGCAACATTGTGGACGTGGTGGTGATGAAGGATCCTAAGACCAAGCGTTCTCGGGGCTTTGGATTCATTACCTACTCGCAGTCGTACATGATTGATAACGCCCAGAATGCGCGCCCTCACAAAATCGATGGACGCACTGTAGAACCGAAACGGGCGGTTCCCCGCCAGGAAATCGATGCCCCTAATGCGGGTGCCACCGTAAAGAAGCTGTTCGTTGGTGGACTGCGCGACGATCACGATGAGGAGTGCCTGCGGGAGTACTTCAAGGTACAGTCAATATTTTTGTCAATAGCTTTAGAAGACTAACCTCTTTTTGTATCTCAGGACTTTGGTCAGATCGTGGGTGTGAACATTGTTTCGGACAAGGATACTGGCAAGAAGCGAGGCTTCGCCTTCATTGAATTCGATGATTACGATCCTGTGGATAAGATCATCCTGCAGAAGAACCACACCATTAAGAACAAGAGCCTGGATGTTAAGAAGGCTATTGCCAAGCAGGACATGGATCGCCAGGGTGGTGGCGGCGGAGGGGGAGGCGGTGGCGGTCGGGGTGGTCCCGGCGGTCGCCCTGGTGGTGGCCGTGGAGGCGATCGCAACCAAGGCGGAGGCGGCGGCGGTTGGGGCGGAAACAACCGTCAGAACGGCGGCGGTAACTGGAACGCCGGCGGCGGTGGTTTCGGCAACAACGGTGGCAACTTTGGCGGCCAGGGCGGCGGTGCCGGCGGCTGGAACCAGCAGGGCGGCGGCGGTAGTGGTGGCGGCCCGTGGAACAACCAGGGTAACAATGGCTGGAACAACGGCGGTGGTGGTGGCAGCGGTGGCTACGGAGGCGGTAACAGCAACGGAAACTGGGGCGGCAACGGAGGAGGTGGCTTCGGCAATGACTACCAACAGAGCTATGGCGGTGGACCCCAGCGAAGCAACAACTTTGGCAACAACCGGCCAGCTCCCTACAGTCAAGGCGGCAGCGGTGGCTTCAACAAAGGTATGACTTTATCCCCGGATCTCAAAGGGTCACGCTAATGATTCGAATTATGTATTTTTAGGTAACCAGGGTGGTGGACAAGGCTTCGGCGGTAACAACTACAACTCTGGAGGCGGCCAGGGCAATATGGGAGGCGGCAATAGACGTTACTAGACAAGGTAAATATGCCCCAAATGGGCACCAGACCCAACTCTTTAAACCACGCAAGTATCTTTGGTCGGTTTTGGCAAAATAGTAGAAGGCCAAGCAATCAATCAATCAATCAATTCGAACCATTCAACTTGAATGAAAGCTAATGCAAATTTTCTCCTCCTTTCTCGCAACTAGGTAATCACACGTAGAGAGGCAGAGTCAGTACAAGCTAGACAAGCAGACAGTCTAGGCAGGCAGATGCAGATGCACTATCACTATCACAAGCTCAGGCTCAGGCTCAGGCAGGCAATGAGAGGCAGGTGTGAGTGTGTGTCAGACCAGGCAGACAAGATCAGAACCCGTACCAGATCCAGATGCAGGCCCGAGTGCAAGACCAAAAAAAGAAAAAGAAAAGCAAAACCTACAATCTATAAAAGAATGCATGCAAAAAGCCCAAAAAAAAGTGAAGAGCCAATAACGAGAATAAGGAACAATACTAACTCCTTTCGTTCAAAGGTGTACTGATACTGTCTCTCTTTTTGTAATCTTTAATTCGCTGATCAATTCATGTTTAGGATCTTAAGAACCTTGAACGCTTAGTTTTAACTATATTAACGAAGAGAAAAAAATTTAAAAGAAATTTATCGAAACCCAACCAACAAAAAATTTAATTAAACTATAATTTTATTTCTTTAAAACAAAAAGACTACCATAGAAACCATTTGAGTTTTCAACAAAAAAAATACAATCGGTTGAACCAAAAAGGGTGTAATAAGGTAGAGTAACATGAAATATGTTCATGCCGGGATGCGGTGGATGGCCCACAGCTGTAGATGTATTTCCATTTTGTTTATTTTAAATAGCAAGAGCAATTGTATAAATTCAAATAGTATCATATTTTGTAATCAATTTTTTGTACGATTAAGAACTTTTATATAATTTAATATATCAAGATCAAGGCAACATCTATAATTCCAAATGGGTATGAGAATGTACTAGCAATGACTTACTAATGAAACATACCAACTTTTGTTAGTCCCTAAGAAGAAACCAAACGCTAAGAAAGAAAAAAAAAAAAACAACCAACTACACAAAAAGTAATCACACATTTTCTGTAATTAGTTCGTTCCAAAAAAAAAAGGCGATGAGATAAAGGATAATAAAAATATAACCAATGTTACCCACCCGAAACGGTCGCAGGACTCGTCCAGACAAGCAGCAGTCGAGTATCGAGTATGGGGCTAGAACCCAAGTATGATGGGCTCTTGAGCAGGGCTAGTTATATACCCCCCAATTAACCCCCAGGCACTACTACAGAGCCTACTAATGCCCTGCGTATTTCTTTACAAGACTGGCAACGGACGGATGCTCCCAGGCGGGATTCGAGTTCGAATTCTGCACTTCGCTCCGGTTCGTTTCTTCCACGAGACTAATTCTAAGTTGTAGCTGACCCCCTTGACTGGCAGCCATTTCCGAAGACTGGGTTGTATTTAAAGGTAAGTGCAGGTAACTTGTATGCATTTAACTAACCTATTTAATATTTATGCGTTATTTTTTGAATAAAGAACTGAATATTTATTGAAAATTAAAATTTGTTATTTTATTGAAGCGGGTGTGGGCACATTGGTTGTTCTTGTAAAGTTACAAAGATTCGAGATGGGAATACTGTTAGCAAACTGTTAACTGTTAGGAATACTGTTAACAAAATTTTCAGGAATTACAAAAAAGGGTTAAAAGATTCTACTAGTCTTAAATTCCAAGAAAAACTATGTTTTCTTTTTAAAGAAATCTTAAAGTTTTGATAATTCATGTATTATAATGAGACCATTTTGCAATATTTGAAAATTTTGAAAAGTTTCCAGACCATAACCTCAAAATCGAATCCTTTACCGATAGTCACCTTACACCGGAACTTGTAAAGTTGGCTCCGCTGCATATATGTAGGTGTATTGGTATATGACAGATCATTTGACATTAGAATCTACTCCACCCAGCGCGTGTCACTAAAATTTCTGCCGTCTTCAAATTTGTGCTTCAGTCTTATTTGGTCTTTCTTGCCCAAAATGGATAACGAATGTGCGGACCCAGGTGCTTGCCTGATAGAGGTATGATTCTTTTTTCAACCGTAATAATATATTTATTCTGGAGTTTCCCGATTTTTCCGAAATAGCGCAAGCCGAAACGTAACAATAACGTTGGTGTGTCTTCAACCAATCCGGTCGCCACTCCAAAAAATGCACCTCATGGAGACGAGCACTTGCGAAAAATATTTATCGGAGGATTATCCACCCAGACGACCGTGGAAACATTACGTGAGTTTTTCCGGCAGTTCGGTGCCGTTGCAGATGCCGTAGTGATGCGAGATCCGACAACCAATCATTCTCGGGGCTTTGGTTTCGTCACCTTCGTAGACGGAAAGTCCGTAGAAAATGTCCAGCGGGCCCAGCCACATATCATCGACAACAAGTAAGCCCTGAAAACTGTTTTATTCTAAGATAGTCAGATACTTGAAATTAGAATTAGAATTCGATCAGTCTGAAACTGGAAAGTCGGCTAGCAAGAACTGTTTTTTTATTCGTACTGAGCTACCGTCTAATGTTTGCCTCATTTAGAACCGTGGAGACCAAACGCGCCCTGCCCCGTCAAGATTTTGTGAAAATAGGAGGAGGTGCTACCAATATCGCTGCTGGAATGGGTGGCGTCAAGTCGAACAAGATCTTTCTGGGCGGATTGAAGGACTGCCACGATGAGAACTCCATTCGGGAGTACTTTTCACAATTTGGAGGAGTCGCCAGCGTGAAATTGCTGCTGGACAAGGATACTGGACGCAAGCGGGGATTTGGGTTCCTCGAGTTTGAGGATTTCGCTAGTGCTGAGAGAGCTCTGGGTGAGTTTTTTCCGAAATTCCTTTTAGTTTTCATTGTAAAGATAATATTTAGTTAAATAATTTTATAAATTTTTATTACGGTTATAGTTCAAGGCAAACATACGATTAATATGACCACGGTGGAGGTGAAGAAGTCCACCCAGAAAGCAGATCCTGGCAAGCGTCTTCGTTTCCCCGTGGGCGGAGCAGCTCGCGCCGGCTATATTCCGCCGCAACCGGCATCGCTAGATAGCTACAACTATAGCAGCACCACCTACAATCCGTATCTGGCGCAGACCGTCCTGCCGCCATCGGCCTTCATCAACGGCTGGGCCTCGTATGTGACTCCGGAAATTCCGCAACCGACCAACACCTTGGTCTACGCCGCCAAGAATGTTTATCAGGCTCCGCTACAGCCGCATCTCGGGTACGCCAGTTACCCGGCGGAGACTTGGTCCGCCTACCAGAAGTATGCCAATCAGGAGTGGATTCCGAGCAATGTGGTTGAATGGCCACCGAAGGCCGGGCACAAACACGCCCAGACCTCGACCAACGAAACCCCGGAACCCAAGTCCGATCCCGGTGCCAGGGGCGATGCAGATGGGGCTGGAACTGTGGTGGCACCAGCCGTCTCCACTGGAGCAACCAAGAAATGGCCCACTGATGACTATAAGGTCTTCAAGCCGGCCCAGCGGCACAACTCGAAAGTGGGAAACGGAGGCACCACGCCCGCCTACGGTACGATATATAGTTTGGTGTGTCGATTATTGTCCAAGCCAAAGAACTAAACTGACTAAACTGACTGGACCACTATATAAAATTCTAAGAACATTCAAAATTTTAAAGCAAAAAAAATAATTTGATTTTAAAGTCAACTACTTTGACAAATTTTAAGTTAATTTTCGTTTAAAAGAGCAAAGATAAGATCTTAAAAAAATAATTTAGCTTGAGAAAAGATATCCTAAATAGATAGTTAAAAAAAAAAAATATTTAACGGACTAGTTAGAAAGACTTAGAATTTTATAACAAGAATGATTACGATTCTTGGAAGAAATAAATCGACCCATCTTTGCATAGAATGTCTGTTGTAGTTGTATATTGGATATATGTTTGTTGGAATATCGGGTAGTCTTAAAAGCAACCTTTAAAGTCAATTAGAAAAATAAAAAATGGTCTTTATCTTTATATCGTTACAGGCATCTAAATTGTGGAAATCCCAAAAACCTTTGCTATATAAATGTATCTTTAATATTTTTACGATTTGTATGAGACTTCTTCGAGAGAAGTACGAATAAACCACTATATAACCACTTAAACACTTGGCTTTTGAGACTTAAAATCGTAAATTTGTTCTTTATTTAATCTATTCATGTATTTCTGTTTTTTTCTGATTTTTGTTTTTTAAAGTATTGCATGAGTGAATTGATTTGCGTAATTGTTTTATATCTGAAACGCTATAAAACGCACCACTGATTTATGTCTGAGACTCGGGGTTTGGGGTTTCGGGAGAGTGGATATATTCTTTCTTTTATGCTTGTGATTGATTAAAGTTATGCAAATTGCTTGCAATTGCTCGACTTTGTGCGCATAAATTTCATATTAAATGCCGAACGCTCACGCTCAGATTGTTAAACTCAAGGCAATGGAAATATCGGATTCAGTCACAGGAATCGCCTTGATATATATAATTGGAAATATGGTGTTTTTCTTGTTTCTTGTTTAATTCTTAGTGTGTCTATAATTCATTGGTGTTTCTCAGGAAATAACCGCATTTACCAGAACGAATATGATATTATCGTATAGTTATAGAAACAGAAGAAATAAAACAAATAATAAGTTTTTCTGGTAAACACGCTGAATCTTTGTTGTTTTATTATTATTATAATTATTTTGTAGTTGTATACATATAAATAAAATTATAATTAAGTGTTCCGTTTTTATTTATATTATTCTTTACAAACTGCAGTATTGTGTGTTCTCTTTCGTTTATTTAGAAATGAGCATGAGCTTTGTGTGTTTGAATGCTCTTCTTACAGACATTATAGTTTAAGTTTTAAGGTTTTGTGATTATTTGGGGCATACGAACCACTTTTAGCACTGATCATTGAGCCAAGATTTGAACACTAACATTTTTGTTTTGCAAAAAATGTACTAAAATTGCTTTAGCCCCCAATCACAGTGCTAAAAATGTGTGTTTTAACTAAAACATAATTGAAGAACGTAATTAATTGATTTAGCAATTGATTCTCTAGAGCTGGCGCCGACAACAAAAAAACAAATGATATGTTCATAACGAATCAAAAGTTCTCAAGCATTAACAAAGCAGAATTACTTAAGAAAATAATAGACGCCTGCCGGAAATTGAAATTTCTTTTTAGTTCTCTTCCCTCTGCTGCAGTTATATAAATATTTGTATGTATATTTAATTTTCTTGTAATTCTAAAAGTTAACATTAAATTATATCTGTTTAATGAGTTTTCTGTTTATATATATGTATATATATATTTGTTTGTATATATTTATTACATGTTTTGCTTGATTTACCTTGAGAAAAATGTTAGTAGCTTGTTTCTTGTATTTTTTTTTTGTATCTATTATAAGTTTCTGTTATCCTCACACATTTTTTTTTGGGCTTTTTTTTTTGATTTTATTTAAAAAATATGTACTACATTTTAGTTCACAACTGCGTTGGAAACACCAAATCGTTTATGTTGCTTGACTTAGTTTGGCTTACGACCTTGAACTCATTACACAGAATGAAGAAAAAAAGCAAAAATACATAAAAAGTGTTTCGTTAGAAAACTGAAAATCGACGCTGTCCTTCGACGCCCCCACTGCGGCGCCGGCACCGCATTCGCCCTTATACGTTCTCACTTTTCTTTTATTTTCCATTTATCCCAACACTATCCTCAATCACTCGGTTTTTGTTTTTTTTTTGTAGCCATTCGATCCGATTCCCTACGTAGTATAGACTAGCTAGTTAAAGGTCTTGAAAGTGTCTGCAAATTAAATTTAAGGTAGCAATTATCAATATGTTTACAGGCTCCTAAATGCGGCGGACTTGGGGCTCCTTTGGGGCGCTGGCGACGAAGTGTTTTCCTTGCGGATCTTATGATTTTTTTTATTAAATTTTTGTATTTTTTTAAGATGTGTGTTCTGTGTTTCTCTGCATTTCTTACATTCTTCTCGTGTTACCATTTCTTTTTTTTTTGTTGGTTTTAGATTAATTTTTTTTCAAGTCTTTCTTTTGCTCTTTTTTATTGCATTTTACAAATGTTTTTCATTTTTTTGTTTGTTTTTTTTTTTTCTTGTTTTGTTTTTTTGTTTATATCTTTTAGCTAAGTTTTGTTTAAGTTTTTTTTGTTTTAATTTCTTTCTTTTATTTTTAGCTTAAGTATTTTTTTGTGTTTAATGAAAACAAAACAAACGAAAAATATGCATCTCTACTTTCATTTTATAGCGATCTTCTCTTTTTTTAAACTTAAGATTTTTTCTTGAAAGTGATTTGCCAAACGAGAGCTGTTACTAATGTATACATTTATGCTAGGATGGTCTGGGCGTGAATGTGTCTCCGTTGGTGACTCTTTAATCCGATGGTGTGTATGTATGTAGTGTGTGTTTTTTTGTGTCTTGTGAGCGATTGAGTCTTAACTTAATGCATGTGCTAGGGATTTCTGACGGGGTATACAGTAGTAGTGGAGCTGAAGCATTCCTTTTCTTTTCATTCACAACAGAGAGATTTGCACAGAATTTCGGTTTCTTTTTGGCACGAACTGGCTGGAAAAGCGGGCCTTACGCAATTAAACTAAGGATAGACCTTGTCTTGGCTTTTTTTTTGTGTTTTTTGATATTTTTTTTTAGGTTTTTGTTTTTTTTTGCCTCGAGTTGCTGCTTCTTTTAGTTTGTTGCTCCAACTACATTGTGTTTTAATGGATTTTGTGTTTAATTGCATTTGATGTTCTTGAATGTAATTGATTGATTGCATTGTGGAAGAAGTCGATGTTCTTAACGATGGGTTTTTTTTGTTGTTTATGTTGCTACTGCCGCTGTTGTTGTTATGTTGCTACTGTGGCCGTTGCTGCTGCTGCTGTTGCTCTTGTGTTCTGGTTTGTGATGGATTTAGTTTTTTTAGCGACGCCCGTAATTGCCTTGACCGGTCTGTCCATTGCCGGCACCGCGCAGCGGACCGTTGGACTGGTTGTTTCCGCCACCGCTGCGGTTGTCCTGGCGCGGTCCAAATCCACCGCCACCACCTCCCAGGCGCGGAGCACCGTTTCCGCCGCCACCACCACCGCCTCCCTGACGGATGTTGTTGCCACCGGCGTTGTTATTACGCATCATTCCGCCACCAGTGCCGTTGTTGTTGTTGCCCATTGGCCGAGACTGAGGACCATTGTTGCCACCCAAGCGACCCATGTTATTGTTCAGGCTGTTGCCACCGATCGGCTGGCGCGGTGCCATGTCGTTCCGGATACGTGGTTTCTTCTCCTCAACGTTCAGTTTCTGGCCATCGGGCGAATTCTCCGGGAAGTACAGAGGCTGCGGGGAGAAATATTGTTTAAATAAGGTAATAATACTCGTAATTAGAACTATAAACATTCGAAGAATGTATTATGATCCTCAACCTCTCCGATTTACTTACGCAATTAGCCAGGCACTTTTGCACTGCCTCGGGATCATCATAGGTTATGAATCCATAGTTCAGGGGGCTGCGCATACCGGGCGGCACCTTGTTTCCAGCCTTGGACAGAATCCGCAACTCAACGACCGTGCCGAACTGCGAAAACAGATCGCGCAGCTCCTCTTCGCTGGCGTGGTGAGGTATATTTCCGAGGAAGAGTTGCTGGTTGTCCCCAAACTGCTGGGTGTTGCTCGAGCGGCGCTGTTCAAACTCTTAGCAAATTAAAAAAATATTTTAGAATTAAGAAAAATATACATAGTAGGTTGAATACTTACCCCCCTTGTTGTTGCGGATCGAGTTGTTGCGCTGTGGCAGCGGACCTCCGTTGTCCAAACGCGAGTTTCCATTGCTGTTGTTGTAGTTGGAGGCCGTCGACGAGTAGCTCACCTGCCCGTTGCCGCCACCAGAAGAATTCGAGGTATAAGAGCTGCTGGTGATCGACTGCTGCTGCTGCTGTTGTTGCTGTTGCTGCTGGAGCTGCTGCTGCTGCTGCAGAGCTGCGTTAACGAATCCACTGGGCGAGGAGGAGGTCGACTTGAACAGATTCGCATAGGTCTTGGGCTCATTCTGCTGCTGCTTGACGGCTTCGTACTTCTCCTGCTGCTGCTGCTCGTGTATGGTCTTGAAGTCGTCGACGGGCGTTGGCGGCTTCTGGAGCTGACGCGGTGCGACTTCCACTTCCTCGGGCTCTGGCTGCTGTTGCTGCTGCTGTTGGATTGGCTGTTGCTGCTGGATGGGTTGCTGTTGAGGCGGCAGTTGGGGCGCCTGCTGCTGCTGCTGGATGAGCTGAGGTGCCACCAAAGGCGACTGCTGGAAGCCCGTACTCTGTACCGGGACGATGGGCACAATGGGAGTGCCACCCTGCTGCACCAAAGGCGAGACACTAGGCGGCACCAAAACCTGCTGGGGCTGCTGCTGCTGCAACTCCTCGTGCGACACCACACCATTCTGGATCGGCTGGGCAGCAAACTGAGCCGGCAACGGCACAGCGGCTGCCTGGGGGGCAGCTGGCAAAACGGCCACCGTACGCCCGGCACCAGCACCGGCTGGCAGCGGATAGAAGATTTGCTGGGGGGCAGCCCCAGTAGCTGCTCCAGGAGTTACCTGCTGGACCACCTGTCCCTGCGGCTGCGGCGGTGCCGGCTGCTGCTGCTGAGCCACAACCTCGCCAACAACTTGGACCGCCTGGTCGACGGTACCAGATGACGAGCCAGACCCAACCTGAACGTCGTGCTCCTCATCGTTCTCCGATCGCGACTCACCGTCCTGCTCGTCCTCGATATACAGGTCCTGGTAGCGGAAGATGTCGTTGTGTACGTAGTACTTCTTCGGCGACTGAGCAGCCAAGACGAAAGTCTGGGTGAATCGTCTCATCGGCTGACCATCGTTCGACAGCTCTCCAGTGACCTGCACTACCACTCCATTGCCCAAAGTGGCCTGGGCATCCACCTGACTGATCTTCGCGTGGCAGTCATTGAAGTTCAGCTGCTGGATCCGGTTGTGGATCTCCCGCTGTCCAACCACAAGCTTCGATTCCCCATGGATGTAGGACGAGTTGTTGTTGTAGAAGCGATGCAAATGATTGGGTGCCTTGTTCAGCAGCGTGTAGTACTGGCGGACAAACTCACGTCCCACCGACTGCGGCGAAGGCTGCTGCGATTGGGTCGCATCCATGACCATTGCTCTTCTACCTCTGGATTACACTGAGCAGCTTCAACAAAGTCCAAGTGGTTGTATCGCCTGGGATATGCCCGATAATCGGTCTTAAGGTTTCCAATCGGGATTGGGATTACTTTAGTTTAGGAGTTTTAGGTTTTTTGGGTTGCTAGCGTCAGCGTCTGCAAAAATGTTAAAGCCAATTAATATACTAATATTTAGAAATAGACTTGTCGGGCTACTGATTAAAACTGAAAATATCCAGATTCTGAATTCTCGATATGATTGGATGAAAGTAAAGGCAGAGCTATAGTGGAGATAGTTCTGATTCCAAACCATGTGTTTCCCAAACTATCCAGATGTTTAAAAATAAAACACTGCAACTACTTTTTTGGGAGAGAGAGAAGTTAACCCAAATTTAAAGTAATTTCGCTGCAGTGCATTTAAAAAAAACAACAACTAAGAGTCGCAGAGCGATGCAGTTTGACCCACTTTATGACACACACACACACACGGTAATAATGCGGAAAAAGGGGAAACTTCGAGCAAACACGAAAAAGTGCAGCTGTCGCCAAAGACCCTTTCAGGTCGTCTCTGCTCCTATTTTTCTGGCTGGCTGTTGGATATTTTAACCTGCACGTGCTTTCGCCTGTCTCTGCGATCCTGCCACAAAGGACACCCTCCCCCGGAGTGTGTATGTGTGCGCTTTTCGTGTAAATGACCTCATAAACATACACTCATAGGGCGGAACGAAGCCGCGAAACGGGGGAACATGAAGTTTTTGAGGTTAGGTTTGCGCTTCAAGGTTGTGCCGCCGCCGCCGCTCTGCTACCCGCGGCTTTAATCCTAGTTTAGCTTTAGTTCTAGCGAAGGGAAATGGATCTCTGAAACTATATTTGTTGGAAAATGATATTTTAAACATTTACTTCTCACACCTTAACGACTAATAATATTTACCGATAATAAAATAAAGCACAAAGAGTTGCGGCCGCTACAGACACACACACACTACTCCCAAACACGCAACTTTTGGGGGCTCTCTCTCTCTTCCCAGTGCTCTTTGCTGGCGAACCGCGTGTGTAGGATGAACAAAGAAAGCGATAAATAAAGAGTAGTATTTAAACAAAAATTTACAAAAACAATTTCTTTTTTATTCTTTTTTTTCCAATTTTAAGGTTATGCACGGGGGCCATAAAAAAAGCCGCTAAAATGTAGAAACCTGGAGAACGAAAACACGCCCAACATAATTTTCCCCCTTTCTTCGAGCCTTTTCCACCCCGATGGAAAGTTCTATTTTTCTAGACCGCCGCCGGCTCACCTTTTTTGCGATTTTCCGCCGTACGCTGCTGTTGTAATGCACAGTGTGTATTGCTTATGGGTTGAAATTCGCCAAATTTGACTCTTTGTTGCACTTATGGTGGTGTAGGGAAGGACTTTCAATGGAGCGCTGAAATTAATCGTAATAATTTGAATTAGTCTTTCGATTTTTTTTTTAAATTTCGATTTAGTTCTTAGAATTACTAATTGCAAACTGCAACAAACACCCAAGCACACACACTATAGAACACGCACACAAAACCGCGACGTCGTCTTCTTCTTCTACTCTACTTTGTTGCAAATTTTTTGGTTGATAACTAACTTGGCAATTCTTCTGGTGCGTTGCTTTTATTTATTATTTCCGATGTTGGGCGATCACAGTTGTGGTTTGAATTAAGTTACGATGCGTTGGCTGGTTGTGTTTTTTGGTTTTTTGAGTAGAAAATAATCGCAAACGCAATGAAATTGGACAAGTGTTCAGTTGAGTCGAAAAGAGAACCGACTTTTCGTTCGTTCCTCTTTTTTTGCCTCTGCAGCGTTTTATTCTCGGTGCGGTTTCATGTGTGCGTGTATGATGGCGGCACGGCGGGAATATGTACACACTGTCATAGCATATTGTTAATTTTTGTAAAAATTATATTTTTAACAAGAAAATATGGTTTAAATTACGTACTCCTTGTGGATAATTAGTTTCTTTATTAATTGTTTGATAAGAGAATAGTAGTAAAGGCTTAACTAGTTCTTAGATTTTGTATTTTTTGGTATTTTTAGATACAATGGCAATGCTGCCAGACTAATGACTTCTATGCTGGCCGTTACGCGCCAATATTTTTGAAATTTTTTCATTTTGTTTTATTTATTATTTACATTTAAAATTATATTTAAGAAGCTTTTTGGTGTGTATTTTAAGTCTCTAAAAAACCATGGAATTTAGTTTCCCTTTGATTAAATTTTGATAGTTTTTTAATTTTTAATTATTGATGGTGTGTATACACTGGCAATACAAATATCCAAATACAGAGCCGGCATAAAATGTTTTTTTTTTTTCGAAAATCAAATAATATGATATATAAATTAGTATACATTTATTTATATATATTAATTTGTATACTGTAATAGCCATTAATCTTTTATTTTAATGGTGTATTGTTGAACTATTTTTTTTAAAGAAAAATACTAGGCGCTGATTCTTTAACAGACATCACTAGGTGGCAACGCCATAACGATATACACACGCTGTCGTTGCATTTGTCATTTTCCGGTCGTCATTTCGTTCGTACGCGCGATATTTTTAGCAAGTGTGTAACTAGGCTTTGCTTCGGCTGGAAATCATCTAGAAATTGTGCTTTAAATTGAAAACAAAAGAAATTGCTAAAATGACCGACAAGCAGCAAGTTGACACTGAGATGAATGGCGAGGATTTCACCAAGGACGTGACTGCCGATGCGCCAAGTACCACCGAAAATGGCGAGGGCAACGCCGCCGGTTCGACTAATGGCGCCTCTGAAAACCAATCTGGAGCATCCGGCCAGCGCGATGACGACAGGTATGCGAAAAATGCGAATTCATATAGAAGATGAGGAACATAAACCATCGGGCAGCTGATCATGTGCTCCCCGAGTTCTCGAAATTTTTCCGTTACGTAAATCCAAAGCTAACGTCGTCGTTCGATGGTTACAGGAGCATTGTGGGGGGGAAGTCAGGCGGAGTCTCTCTGCGCTTATGACCCCTTTTGTTTCTCTCGCTCTCTCCCACATAGTGTATGTGTGTGTGTCGGTATAGGTGCGACTGTACTTCAGGCCGCTTCAGGCGGCATATTAATAGAATCTTTTGGAAGTTTATAGTATCCCGCCGAGCAGTGGAAAATTTGTGTATTTCCCTCAATTGTTCTCAAATACAAATTTGTATTTCCATTCCGTACAATGAAGCACATTTTCTTATGTGTGAGGTTATGTTCGTTTCCCACGTTGGTCCACTCGCACACATACACATGCAGATGCCTTTCACCTGCAAAAAGTTAACTTTGTATTGGCCGAGTATTCTTTTTATTCGCATTATTCTTTGTTTCGGCTGTTCGTTGTTATGTTGTGCTTCTTCTTTACTTAAAATGGCGGCCATTCAACAAACATACATACAAACGCTTCTCCAGCGTGTAAGTGTGTGTGTGTGTTTTGCAGTTTTCACCATTCTCTTTTGATTGCCGGCTTCTCCTACCCGCGCGCGCTCTCTGTTTCTCTCACCCCATCTTTCGTTTTCACTCGGGACAGCCGGCGTCATTTTAGAGTTGCCAAGGCTCTAAATAAAAAATATATACATTTAAATTTTAAAATTTTAAATTACATTTTAAATAGATATTTATTTTGTAAAAAATTATTAAAATTAGTATTATGTATCCGAATCGTCGTTTGGGATGTATTTTCTCGTTTCACAGTGATGGGAATTAGTTATAGTAATTAAATATTTTATTTTTAAAAATCTGTTAAAATTTGTGATTTTGAAAAAATAGTTGCTAACTACACTCCGCGGACAACCGGATCACCAGTTCTAAACAATTGTGTACCAACATTCAAGCTAAATTTTGTTTTATTTTTTAATAAAAAAAATATATGTGTGATTTCTGTCCCATCACTGTCGGTATAAGTAGGTTTGGACTCTTTATTACCTATTGTTTTCGTTTCTAGGCTTTTATGCTACTATACCACTTCATTTTTCCCCCATCTCTACTGATCATTTAATATCTAAGTTTAATCTTAAGTAACACACGAGATGCTGTACATAAAATCGATAAGGAATCGATATCGTCGAATCGAAGGAGAAGGACCGGATTAAATACGAAAACACAACATTTAACTCCAAAAATTCATAGCTTATCCTGTTGGGTTTTGTGAGCGAACTAACCTTGTTCCTCTCCGGCAGGTCTTGAGAGAAGTGAAAATGTGTTGGCAATGTTAGCTATTCTCAAGTGCCGAAGGATCCAGATACGATACGATGGGAGGAAGATACATGGATTTGGGACATGGACATGATGGACATCCCCACGCTCCACGCTCCAGTCTCCAGTTTCCAGTCTCCAAAGTGCTCTTCATAACCGTACCGCCGATATAGATGCTGATGGTATTTATCTAACCAAAAACTAAAAAAAAAAAAAATATCAATCAATCAGTCAGTCAGCCAATATATCAATATATATATAGAACTATCGACACACAAAATTATCAAATCAACAAATTATCTCGATTTCAAATTGGATCCATATATAATCTTATATCTGAGTATATATTGTATTGTACCTTCTTAACGTATATATATAACGTATAACGTATATTGTTCATAAAAATATATAGAGATCTAAACTTAACGATTAAAATATGATTCAAAATAATCGGAGACAGAGAGAGACCGAGTGAAAGAGACTCGCAGTTTTTTCCGTTTCGTTTTTAAGAAGCTCCTCACAATCACAATCAGAATCAGAATCACAATATTATCGCCCGATCAACTCTCAAATATATATATATAAAATAACAATGAAACCAAAATGTAACGTAATGAAGCACTATATCGATATCGAAATTTCGCCGCCGGGAGAAGAGACTGTTCCAAAATTGCCAAAAATTGCCGGGAATCTCATCCGCAGAGTACGCACGCAGTGACCTCTTTCAAAAAAAATCAATACCAAAAATAAGAGTAACGTACATCCAAAGTAAACTAAGTGTCCATGCAATAATAATTTTTTTTTAAATACACTTTTTTATAAAATTTTCAACAGCCCAGAGATAAATAAAGCAATTAAAACCAACTACAAATCCAGCATAAACCTTTTGCATTCTTTTTTCTCATCCTATCAAATAAAGACTAATTGTTAAAAGTTAAAATTTCTTTCTTTTGCATTTAGATATATATATAATATAAAATATATATATTTTTACCAACATTTCGCTCGTTTTGTGTCTCTTGATCGCTCGCTCCTCGAACTCTTTCGCTCATTTCCGAGTTTGCTAGTTTTTTGACTTTCCTATCCGATCAAAAATCTTTGATTGCAAAAAATAGTAATCAGTAATTAAAGATCAGTAACTTTTACTTCAAATTTGGTGAGTTTTTTTTATTCGTTTTTGTATATTTGCTCTGTCATCAATTCTTTTGCAGCCAATACGAAGAAATTTAAAGTAAATGAAGAAATACTTGCCTCGCGCATTTAAACACAACCTATTTTTGTGCCCAGTCCCCCCCTCAGTTATCTTTTTTTCCCCCCCCCTGAACTCCCACCTTTATGTAGAAATTATTATTATAGATCATCATAAATATTGTTGATTACTAAAGAATTTCATTTAAACTTTTCACAGAAAACTGTTTGTGGGCGGCCTTAGCTGGGAAACTACGGAAAGTAAGTACATGATTAGCCTTAAAATAGTATATTTTATTAATATAAATATCTTATAATTTTTATAGAGGAGCTGCGCGATCATTTTGGCAAGTTTGGTGAAATCGAAAGCATCAATGTTAAGACAGACCCACAGACCGGCCGTTCCAGAGGCTTCGCCTTCATTGTGTTCACCACCACGGAAGCGATCGACAAGGTCAGCGCCGCCGAGGAGCACATCATTAACAGCAAGAAGGTCGACCCCAAGAAAGCTAAGGCCCGCCATGGCAAGATCTTTGTAGGTGGCCTTACAACGGAGATTACCGATGAAGAGATCAAGACCTACTTTGGACAGTTTGGCAATGTATGCGATTGAAAATTAAAGACTTTCTATAACTATATTATAATAATATTATATCCCTGAAGATCGTTGAAGTCGAGATGCCATTTGACAAGCAAAAGTCTCAGCGCAAGGGCTTCTGTTTCATCACCTTTGATGCGGAGCAGGTGGTCACGGATCTGCTGAAGACGCCAAAGCAAAAGATTGCTGGCAAGGAGGTGGACGTTAAGCGGGCCACGCCTAAACCAGAAAACCAGATGATGGGACCACGCGGTGGTATGCGCGGTGGAATGCGTGGCGGACGTGGAGGCTTCGGACGAGGAGGTAAATACATAAGATTACTTATATAAATAGCTTAATTACTTAAATCTTATCTTATAGGCTACAACAACCAATGGGACGGCCAGGGCTCCTATGGCGGCTATGGTGGATACGGTGGATATGGTAGCGGCGGCTATGGCGACTACTATGCCGGCGGCTACTATAATGGATATGACTACGGTTATGGTAAATACAACAAACATAATAATGCTCAAAGCAACTATTACAATAACAATGCGTCGAGTAATTACCATCAAAACAAGAACAATAGCAACAACTATCAGCAGTTCTAAATTAGCCAACACACAAAAAGAGGCAGAAATATAAAAAACAAATCAAACAACAATATCCACAGAACACCACAACCTTATGAACTTTGCCATAGACCAGAATCTGAAATCCAAAAAATTTCAACGTTGTTGTGTTTCCCACATATATATATATTCAAATTCAAACAATTAAGAAAAACAAAAACAAAAGAAAAACTACTTACGTTGTGCTGCATTTATGATTACACCACAATAGCAAGGTGTATGAATAAATTCATGTCTATGAACAACAACATCAACAACATGAACAACAACAATTACAAAAGCAACGTCGCTAAAAACAAGAAAACTTTTTAAAAAATATTTGTAGAAAAACGAGAAAACGATAAAATATCTATTTTTTAATGCTAACATAAAATTTTTAAACATTTCATTTTATATTTGAAACAAAAAACAAAAAAATATTTGTGTATGTTTGACAGAGACAATTTAATCATATAATAACAAGAAAAAAATTCGTAAAATTTTATATACACAACATTTATACTACCTATCTATCTATCTACATATATATATATAACTACTTATAATTTAAAGGCATATACACTTGATGTTTTAAAAAATTTTAAAGCGTAATTTTTAAACGAGAATTCATTTCAAACGAAACATTTAATTAAATCATTTATTAGTTGAGTAGCATTTAAACATAAAACTGACGAAGCGTGTGTAACTAAAAATGAATGTGTTGTTTAAAAGAGTGAGAGGAGCAGGAGCTATAAGAGAAAAGTAGACGTGACGTTCAAGTTGAGGCATACAATGAGATATATAGAGAGATAGTTTGCCGACTACCAGACCAGACCAACAACCGACACCACCACCACCACCATCACCAAACGAGATCAGTGAGAGGAGGTAGCCTTCAACAGACTTTCCAAAGATGACAAATACCTCAAACAAACGCAAGGGCAGCAATACAGAATATAATACAGAAACACACACACGAGGAGCATGTGCCAATTATGTGAAACTGTGTGTAAGGGCCAGGATATTTTGGCCTTTTAGCGCAATTTGCAACTTGTGCCTTTTTTTTAATTGTTAACTAACTGTTATTGTTTGAACCAACTGAAACCAAATTCTGTTGAAACACACACACACATACACCTATCCCTATACCCCCCCAAACACACCACCCATAAAATAGTTATTTAAAAAATAGTTCTCCTTTTGTTTTGTTTAACAAAACACTAAACACAAACTATATAGACCAGAACAGAAACGACAACAACAACAACTAAAACAAAAACACGAAAAGAAAGTAATCAAAGCTTTGATTCAATGTCTATTTAAATATACATTATATATAGCATATAAATATATTTTTAGATACATATTTATTATTCCGGAAACGGGATAATATTCACGTTCTTGCAATGCATATGTTTTCGTATGCACCATACGTCAATATACCTACCATATATATACATATATATAAATATATATTTATATCAAATATATGATGATGCAAATGTTATATATTTATACTTAAAACGTAACATTTAAATATGGTACTATTTTTGATAGTATTATTTTAAGGCAAATCCTTGTAAAAAACAACTACAAACACAAAAGAGCGTCAGGACCACCAGACCCAGAGCTCTTTGGATCTTTGGCCGGATTTAAAAAAAGAAAAACTATAGTCCGGCCACTTTTTAAAGATCGTTCTTTTATTTGCTTTATTTTTGCATTTCCGCTGCAATTTCTTGACTAAAAATGTATTTCGCCTGAGAGATCTTTAACGTAACGTAATGTAACCAAACAATGAATTCCGTTGACTTGTTTTCGTTGTCATAGCAAGAGCGGCATTGCGGCATTCAGCACGTTCATACGTTGATTCCAGGATTAACTAAAAAAAAAAAAAAACAAAAACCAACATCAGATACAAGAAACATATACTGAACAACGACAAAAACTATTAGTAACATCAAGAACATCTTAATTCTAACAAAGAACAGAAAGAAAAAAACATGAACTTTTCCAACAAAAAAACATAAAAGCACACTTCGTCAATTTTAGTAATTTTAATTCAAATATACAAATATAATTTTCTTATGGTTTTTAATCTTAAGTCGAGCAATCCAATTACCATTCAATCACACACCCAAGCATTGCTATTCGCAAATGTATATATACATCGACTTTGAATTCGAAATCGAGTAACTAGAGTTCTTCAAACCGATTTACACACACTGATTGTATATACATTTGTAAATTATCTTACATTGATATTCATAAAATTTTGAGTAAATTAAATAATAATAATAATGCATGTTTCTCAATGTTTTTAGCAAGTTGTCTATATAAAGAAACAAACAAAAAAAAAGTCAAACAAAAAATCAAAAGAAAATCAGAAAAAAAAAATATTGACATTTATTTTAAAATTTATACACAAAGGTTTTTTTTAAATATACATTTTATGCTATATTTTGTATTAATTATTATACCGATTATTATGATGTTTAATGTGTAAACATACTTTGATATAAACTAAAATTTTGTATACCACTACATATACCATAAAATTATATAGCAATAATTTTGTGCCCACTTTTATATTAAAACCTTAACAATATATTTTTAATTTTCTTTATAATTTCCTTCTATTCCGTTTACTATTACAACTTGAAAATTTCTCAACTAACCACAAACTAAAAAACCAAGTGCGGGGAACTGGGACTCTAACACCAAAGTATATCTAAATCAAAAAAATTAATTAATTATATACAGTCGACAGTAAATAGCTGAATCGGGTGTTTCGGTTCCCTCTTCCCCACACAGTTTCAAGTTTATACAGTTTACCATTTAATTATGTAATTTTAATTTCGTAATTATGATTTTGAACATATTTATATACGATTATTATATATGATTGTAATACCGATTTTTCCGATGTTTCGCCTCACAAAAACGAAAAAAGCAAACTAAACTGAATCCAAAACAAAAAAAAAGAAAGAAACCCCCAATGAGAGTTCACCAACCACCCAAAAGCGAATTTTCAAAAAAATTAATAAAAACGATCGCAGGCCGCGCGTTTGTCTTGTCCAAAGCTTCTCGCCAAATGTTTGCCGGGAAACCGGTCCTCGATGCCTCATATTTTGAACCGAAAGAACTACTACTACTATCTTCTGTAGACCCGGCATCCAAAAGAACGCGCAAAGATACGAAAGCGAGACCGACCAAACCAAGCCATCGGGGCAATCCGCAAAGCAATATACCACACCGAGAATGTTTGTTACCTTTTTCACTTAACTGTAACGTTTTTAATTTTTTACTTAAATCTTCCTTTTTCTATTACATTTAAAGCGTATATATTTACAAGTAATTTAGCGTAATTAATATTTGTTTTTAGTAAAATGCATTGAAAAACTTTACAAAAAAAATTAAAAAAAAAAACAATTTATATATATCTACATATATATGAAAAACTACTAAAGTAATTTAAAATGAATTATTATTGTCAAACCATTTCTGAGAGACAATTCTTAAGCTACAAACAGTTTTCTTGTTTTTAACAACAGCTACAACAACAACAACAATGAAACACAGAGTAATTATTTATAATAATCCTATTAACTCAAGTATAAAGTAAAAATTTGTTGACTATTTGCATTTGTTTTTGTTTTTCGCAAAACTTTCTACGATGCCCAAACACTATATAATTCGCGACAGACTACGCACCCTTTAGCCCCCTTACCCCGGTCCCCTTGAAAGGATATACGAAAAAAAAGAAGATATATGAAATTTTGATTACTTTTTGCTGAGGTGAGACATTCAAAATACACACACACAAGAGCAGCAAATGAATTAACAAAATTTTTTGGCAAAAAAAAAAACAAAACTATTTACCAAAATTTTGTTTCCAAATTTCAAACAAAAACTAATGAAATCAATTAAAATCTAAAACTAATTTGAAATTGAAATGCTGAAATTGTTGTGTGGAAAATGAGGTAAAATTAATAAAAAAAAAAACAATATAAGTGCTGTTAAATGAGAGATCGAATGAAATGAATTGAGAAATCCATTGCAATATACATTGTGAAACATGTTAATAAGTCGAGTCGAGTTAAGTCGACAACTAACCAAAATCAGAGACAACAACAGAGATATATATATAAATATATATAATATTAATTATATATAACCAACCGACATCAACAACAAACCGAACCGAACCGCATGTATGTGTGAGCGCCGCCTTGCGCCAGTTCCCATCTCCATAAAGATCGAGACGGAGAAAGAAAAATTGTTTTTAACATTTTTATTATGTACCATCGACAACCGACAACAACATCCAACAACCAAATGTTAATGCAGCAAAAAATCTTAATGTACTTTGAGCTACAGCAATAACGGAGAAATATTTTAACCAACAATCTTATAATCAAAATCCACAAACGAGAAATGAGCAAATAAAAGAAAAAAAAAAAACGAAAAAACCAGACAACAATTTAGTGTGTATTTCAGTTAACTCCCACAACTCCCCCTGATCCTTATTCATGTCCCTGATCCTTCTGGAGCAGATAATTCCTTTTCCAGCTCTCACGGTATGTGCACTTTTGAATTGTCTCCCCTCGGCGCGGCGTCGCCCAAGCAACAAAAATTTTGACCAATTGAATTTTTAAGAAGTAATCCCATTAAGCTGATTGAAAACAGAATCAACCTAAAGTGTGTTGCCAACAATTGAAAAACATTAAAATAATTGAAAAATAAGATTTAAAAAGTTAAATTTTTACAGGTGTGAGATTTTTTTTCATTAATAATAAAAGAAATCTTTAAAATAGTATTTAACTCGTTGGCAACACAGCAGCTCTGTGCAACTTTTAATTTTATTTGAGTCGTTTTACACCATTTTATAAGCAATACATTGTTTGTGTTTTCATCAATCTTCTATACAACAATTATTACTACAATTACCACGACCAAACATCGACACTTTTCGCGTGATCTGTAACCCCGACATGCCACAATATCGCAACCGACAGACGGCTACGGCTATGGAGGCGGATTTGACGGTAACGGCTACGGCGGCGGCGGTGGCGGTGGCAATATGGGAGGTGGTCGCGGTGCCGGCGGACCCCGTGGTGGCGGCCCGAAAGGTATTAATTAACGCAAAACCAAAAAGCGTCCAAGCAAGCAACTATTTTATAATCTACCAAACATTTTCCGAGCATCCATCCTATCCTTACTATTATTAGTTCCACGATAATTCTATTGTAATACAAAATTTGTGTTCGGTTTATCCATCGATTTTGGTTATACATACATATATCCTCCATTGGTTATTCAAAAGTTTATGTTTTCATTTATTTTGAAATATTGTTATATTTAGCCGTTGTTCTCTAGAGTTGGTCAAAATTTTCCCAAAGCAAACACAAAACCTGTCGTTTGGCGTAGTAGCTACCAGATATCTTTAGCCTCCTTTTCTTCTATTCCGTCAGACGTTGAGCATGCCCTACTTTGCTTATGATTTTTTAAATAATTGGCTCTAACTAACTAATCATTTGCATAAATTAAATTCCCTTTACCATCATAGGCAGCGGTGGCTTTAACGGTGGCAAGCAGCGCGGCGGTGGACGCCAGCAGCGGCATCAACCCTATTAAACGGGAGGGGGCATGGGCATTGGGTATTTCGCATTCTTCGGATAACTGCAAACTATTTGAATTTTACTTAGTTTAGTTTGTTATGGGTGAGTACTGAACAAAGAACAAAGCACAGCCCCCTGCGGAGGACAATGTATTCATAAATTTTGTCATTGCAGCATTACTACAAAATCGACATAAACACATACGGACACAAAGGGCACACGGACAACGAAGGAGTAACCGCATATATACAAAACTGTATATAGGAACAACCAAAACAAACGGATGGGACTAGCGTCGGGATGATTGCATTAAATAGATTGTCTGCTGGCTGGGAGCAACTATTTAAACCGCAGCTACCTTTACGCATTTTTACACACACACTTTCTGTGTGTGTAGCACCATTCCAAATCATACGGCGGATGAGCATTCAACAACAACACACCAGCATCAGCAGGATTATCATCAAATAGAAGCAGCAACCGAGTCAGTTGGCAGAACAACTGAAGCAACTGAAGCGTCATTAAGAAATACAGACCTTTAGTTAGGCCTAGACACTTGTAATTTTTCAGCAAGTGGCTAATTTTTCATAGCCACACGCTTATTAACCCATCAGACCACCCACTACTCAACCAACCAACCAACCAACCGCCCACCAAAACCAAGACAACCTTGCCTAGATGTTAGCATACAACATTTACCAAACTAAATGCCATGCCCCACGCTCACGTTGTCTGTGTGTCGAAACTAATTTGTTTTTCTAATGTAGTCCCATAAGTTTTGCGAGGTAATTGTTTAACATGTCAGCAGCACAGGGAAAATACGAAAGAAGCAGAGAAAAAAAAAACAACTTAAGAACAACATAACATTAAAAAACAAAACAAAGAAATAAGAATACTTTCAAAACAAACCACACATACAGCTAAAATGTTTCATACATTACACAATACAATGTAGTTTAAGTATTTGTTTAACTTTAATTATATATTAACTGTAATATGTAATAATAATTATAAAAGAAAGAAACCAAGCAGGCGTTGACTGGCTGGCACACACCGGGTTCCATGTTCCCGATCAATTGATTAATTGAAAACTACAATATACGACAAGAAACAAACAAAAACAAACACACAAAACAAACAAATCCACCATAAATACAAGGCAGAAAACGAAAAGAATAACCTTTTGTTTTCGGTTATGTCTTTACGCTCATAGACTACATTTATAAAACAAACAAAATATATATATATATATATATATTCTATATTTATATACGCGTCGTCTAAGGGGAAGAGATTTATATTTTAATAAAAGTCTAAAGCCACTCAGCAAGAACCCTATCTACTTTCCCACACAATTGTATAGAACTTGCAACAATGCGAACTGTTAAATCAAATCTATGTATACATTTAATATATGAAATCGTCCGACTAAAGCTAAAGGAAAGCCGATTTGATGTCGATGGAAGTGACGAAAGAGGAGGTCAGGTTTAGGTAGCATTTCAAAGGAAAAGGAAAACACATTAATATAGATGTGTGTGAATGTAATTTCTTTCCCCTAATTAAAACAAAAAAAAAAAAACATTCTCAAGAAAAAGGAAATACAATTAAAATTAACTGAACGATAAGAGAAAGGTCAGTTTTAATGCGAACTACATTAAAGTAAAAAATCTAAAATAAACCAAACCTTGTTATTTATTTGCATGCACACGACACTAATTTAAAAAAAAATATTTCAAAACATTTATAATAATGCACTGGGAATTTTGAGGTGGGGGAGCATTCGTCACTAATAATTTTGTTTCTTCTGGCCGGTGGTAAAGAGTACGTCCAGGATTTTAAGGAATTCACGGTAGTTGAACTCCATGCACATGCCCTTCTTCACGCCGAAGCACTTGCAGATGCACTGGAACTCGCGACTGCTAAGCATCACGTGCATGTCGCGCACTGTCAGACCTCGCAGGAACTGGTTCTGTGTAATCGAACCGCACTGTTCGCGATCAAAGTCCTTGAATACCTGGCTCAGATTGGATATCTCGTCTGGCTTGCGGGCCAGCTTCATTAAAGCCTGCGAGCAGATTGTCCGCTCATCGAAGCTCAGGAAACAGTCCACACAGTCCAAGTTGGGAAGATGTAACAGTGGCACAGCGGTGACCAGTTGGTCGCCCATGTTCGTGTCCAGTTGTATGAAGATCTCGTCCAGAGCCTTGCAGAAGTCACGGTATCGGACACATGGCTTACGACGCGGTGATCGGAAGCTGGAAGAAGTTTTAGAAAAAAAATTAATTTAAATCCCCAGACTTGCACCAGACTCACATATTGCACAGGATAGTGGCTTCCTCCTCTTTGATTATGACACTGGAATTGTCGAGAGCCCTCTTAAAGTCCGACTCAAGGATCTCTCCCTCCCGATGACGATCGTAGTCGGACATAAATTCGATGACGGCCACGTTCTTGGCAAGAGCCTGTCGCTTGCAATTGGTAAGGATGCGAACGATGACCTCTTCACTGGCGTCCTCCGGTTCCTGATTGTCCCGGGCGAAGGGCGGGCACTCCACCAGCTCCTGTTTGGTTACCATAGCGGGCATGGCGTACTCGGCCGGATCTACATCGTCCAAGAACTTTGTATAGCAGAAGCCCAGCTCGTTTCCATAGCGACTTAGTACGGCGTCCTGTTCCGGATCGGACAGCAGAATACCATTCGTGCGGAAGATTTGCTTGGCAATGTTGCAGCGAACATGTCCCTTGTTCAATCTTTAACGGAAGGAGTAAGATAAAATGAGATCTGACTTGATGGGATAGATAGAAGTATTTACTTGTCGTAGCTGCGGTAGAACGGATGCAGATAGAGACGACGGTTGCGAATGCGGATGCGAATCTTTCCCATGGCATCCTCGCACAACTCCCGCAGTGTCTGCGGGGCAGCCTGCCAATCGATGGCCCCCGGACGTGGCATCTCCTGTATGTGGCGCAGTGGCGACTCCACGACACACTGCGGCATCTTGTCCAGATTCTTGATGGTAAAGACTGGAAGCAGAAAATCTTAGGAGGAATTTAATTAGAACTCGATGCATACCTGTGTCGACCTCGTCCGCGAAAGTGCGCCATCGCACTCGGTTGGTGTCCATGGGATCCGTGTAGCGTTCCAGCAGGATGCCCAGTTCCCGTTGGGTAAGGTTCTTTCCCACTCCCATGTTGGAGAGTCCGCGCTCAAACTGGTTCTTGGTGATGCTGCCGACGCGAAGGGCGTCATAGCTCTCGAGGAACTCGGAGGTGCGCACCTGGTTCTTGTACACATAGTTCTGAATACAAAAGATGATGTCGCACTGGGTGCGGTTCTTCTTCGGTTGGTTGCAGGCATCCGGGAAGATGGGATGAATCAGCTTGCACCCATCAACTGCCGGCAGTTGGGACATCTCCAAGTCTACCAGACGCCCCGGGAAGTTTGCGATTATGTCCTGGAATTATTTATAAATTTTTTAATAATTAATTGATATATCCTGCGATGAGGTATCTTAACTTACATGTGAATTATCCAGCAGTTTGTGCTCACTCAGGTAAGCCATGATGTTGTCGATGTGCTTAAGAAAGGCCACATAGTTGACCAAGTAGCCGTCCTTCATGTAGCGACGTAGCAGGAGCAGGAAGTCCGGCTCCGAAAGAGGTATCTTCATAAAGTGGAGAACCCTGGCAAAATGTGACACAGTGACTACCCCGACATTTTGAGCAATCTAAGTAAAAGTTGATAAGGATAGGGATACTATATCCTTTTGTAATAAAACCCAATAGAAACTTACTAGTTCGTAGTCCTGAAAATAAGGCATTAGAGGTATGTGCGAGGCCTGTGCCACTTTTAACAGAATCAGGCACAGTTTGCGACGGTCCTCCGGCTGAGGAATCACATTCACATGCCAGGGATCGTTCCACTCTAGACCTGTGGCCAAATCATTTTTGGGAACCTTGTGGAGAGCTAAGAAATAGAAGGCCAGGATGAGCCCCTTTGGGAGTCAGGATTTAAACTAAACCAACTCACTTTCGCTACAGACGACCTTGCAAAATTGGCGATACGCTACTCGGCCATCTCGAATTTGAAAGTAATCGGTGACATCTCTTAGCTCAGTTTCGGACATGCCGGCCACCTTGCGATACTTTCCCAATACGGCAGTGAAAATGGGTTCTGGGGGGAATCATAAAATAGTCGTAAAAACGAAATGGGTCCGGCGAATTCGGCGCTCACCGGAAACGAAGCCACTGCATCCCGGATCGTGCTGCTTCAAGTCGGCACAGATGTCAAAGTTATAACGAAAAATGGCGCCCTGAATTTTACGACATCCCCGCCAGATTTGGTTGAGTTCCATTTCCTCCTAAGCATGGCATTCAAATTAGTTAAAGGGGATTAATGGCCGGCACATATGACTGAATACCAAAGTGGAGAATTCATTCGTATGAATTCCCAAACAAAAAAAATAACTCACTCTGTCATCGCCCTCTTTTATCTTGGTCGAATGCATCTTGACAGGGGACTTTGTTAACTCTTTGTGATGATGTTTCTGGTGCAGCAAGCAAACAAAAAAATGTACAAAAACGTAAATAAAAGACCCTATATAGGGGGGGTGTAGGTGTGTTTAGGCAATCCGGTGAAACAATGAAATCAAAGGCGACCCAGCTCGCTCCCTATTACAAATTGGATTTCTCCCCACCGCTATGTTTGCTATGTTCCGAGCTCTCGGGATCCGACGACTCGCTCACGCAAGGAAGCCATGGAGCCGTGGAGCTCTACACTAATCACTTCCTTCGCTGGCAGGACCTTTAAACTGCGAACGGTGCACCAAAGGATGGGGCAGGCAGCAGGAAGCACCACCTAGTTGGCCAGGTATGCTCACATTCCTACAAATCGTTTCCAATCACGCGCTCATTCGTTCGCCAGTTTGTCGCAATGCCACCCAACACTTTTATTCAATTTTCTATAAAATGCTAAAAGAAAAAGAAAACATCATGGCAAAACAAAAAGGGGAAAGGGTGAAAAAAATATCGGAGTGATTGGAAAAAACATATCCTGGCATCATCAAATGCAATTTCAGTTTATTGGAAAATCGCTGGCCAACCAACCAAGCAAACCGCATCCAAAGCTATTCAACAGTGCTGCACTAAAAATAGAAAATACGAATTTTAAAATATTTTAATAACCTTCTAAATTTATACAATTTTCCTAAAGCTTTTTAAAGGTTTTATCAAAATAGTATACAAGAATTATTTATTAAACCTTTCAAAATATTATTTAAATAATTTTAATATTAATATTATTATTTTGTATTAGTGTAATCGGTGTAAGAGTCAACCTTTTGCAGAGCTCTTAGGGCAGTGGAAATGGTTGTAGGTCCATGACCCTTCCCGCCTTCTAACGCCCAGTCCGAGTCAAGGTTGATTGGCGACGACAGGTGCCCTGTACACCACCTGCCCACTTGAAGCTGGCCACTCGGGCCACTTCTAGCCACGCGACTAAAAATAAGCTAAAGGGCGGTCCTTCCTGGCATTTCTAGTGTTTGTTTAGATGCCCTTTTCGTTCTTACTCAGTTATAGACTGGATGCGGAAAATGTCCAGATAAATATCACGGTTTGCTTCTGTGAAATTAATTCATTGAGATTGTTTTTATCAAAGGTTGACAAGCATTAAATTGATTTGTTCAACTTTGGTTAGGGATTGCAATCTTTCTAAGAATGATATTAAACAAGAAAATGAGATAAAATAAATACAATTAAATCTCCAAAAATGTAGCTTAAATATGTGTTGAAAAAGCAAACAAAAAAAGCACAAAAATTTACAATTCTCTATGTAGTTTCCCAGCGAAATTTTTAATTAATAGGATAATAAAAGGAGATAGTAAATAATCCTTTGCTAATTTGATTGGAATTTTCAAGCACATTATTAGCTATTTAATATTTCCCTCTTGGTATAAACCATTTAAAATAACGAGGGCAAGTGCTTGAGGAAATCTCAGTCTTAAAGTGAAACTCAAAGTGAAACTCGTTTTATGCGTGCTGGCAAATCGGGTTTGAGAATCGTAATACCCGGAAACGGTTAGTTGGGGTTCATAAAAATGAATTGCAATCATTATCGCTGCTTAGATGAGGTTTGCAACCAGCCAATTCGCCGATCCCCGTTTGCCCCGTCAGCTCGGCGAGCTGCTATTACCTTTGAAGCGTGGTTTATTGCAATTTTTATTGCACATTTTTGATTTACCCAGGCATCCTAGTTACGGGCCTTGGGATTTGGCTCGGGAAATGTGCGTGTGGATGGCCTGGACATCGATTTGCTGGTGTTTTGTTTGCGTTCTTTAAGCCCAGCCCGGTTGATTTGATGCGGTGTTAAATTATAATTACAGGTTTCAGCATTTGAAATGGGGTCACAGGATAAGCAGGATAAGGAGGGCTTTGCGGGCAAGCTGGGCTGTGCAGCTTATCGCGCACAAACATATGGCATTTTGTCAGTTAGTTTTGTTTTCTTTCGTTTTTTTTCATACAATTGTGTTTGTGTTGGGTACTGCACTGTTGAAAAACTAACATAAATATTAAATAGTAATGCGATCTATTTATTGTGCGATGCTTAGTCCAATAAGGCTTCTTATTTCATTCAGAAACTATTTGTATACTGAAAGGTTTATGGATGCTGTTTTAATTAAATGAATTAAATGTAATTTAATACATTTGAAAAGTTTAATTAAAAGTTTGTATAACCACAATGACCTTTTGATTAAAATAATTTTGTTACTGTGTGTTTTTGGCATGTCTGTGTGTAGGTAGACAAAGTACTGGCATATATATTCATGAACCTGGCGTTCATCTGCATAATGCATGGCAGCAGCGGTGAAGTAGCAGAAAAAGCCGTGGCAGTGGCAGGATACGCTAGTTGGTGGACTTTGTCTTTTATTTTAGTGGCTGCTTGGATGTCTGCCACATACAAACACACACACAGAAACGCCCAAACACATATATTAACGCGTACAGCCAGAAATATGGGGAAAAGGCAAACAATGGCAGGCAACCTAGTTATCGCCCCGCCATCTTTATTGCATGCAAATGCGCGAAAGGCGGCGCAAAAAGGAGGCGCGTCTGTTGAAATGGCTGACGTACTAACAAATGCACACACACACACACACACCCAGACACCTAGGATTTGGGTTCTCACGCACACACATTCACCTTATAGGACCAACCGCATGCATATTTATCTTTCGCCAGCTCCTGCTCCTTTGTGCCACATAAATACACATACATATGTACATCCGACTCTAAGAAATACGATATCTTAAGTGTTAAACAGGCGCTTTGCCAAACAAGCTTGCACTCTGCAACCTTATCTATGGATGTGTGAGTGTGAGGCTACAACTACCGCGATGTAAAGCCAGTGTTGCCAAAATTTGTTGTGCTTAGCTGGCTAATGTTAAAACTTTTAAGATTTAAAAATGAAGAGTTTTTTTGTTGGTTTATAAACAAAACAAAATTAAAGTGAATGGTTTTATGATTTAAAAATATGTTGAATTGAAAAATTAAAATTGAATGGCCACTTTAC
Organism: Drosophila bipectinata; assembly: GCF_030179905.1. NCBI lineage: Eukaryota > Metazoa > Arthropoda > Insecta > Diptera > Drosophilidae > Drosophila > Drosophila bipectinata. The sequence goes on from NC_091739.1 coordinate 18,371,691, forward strand.
ATTCCGAATCAAAGAATTCAAATAATTTTTATTTGATTAAAATTTGCGATTCTTTTGATAAATATATTTTCCAACTGGCAGCACTGTTGCATTCTACATATTTGGCAGCGAAACAAAAAGTGGGGAGACTGCCGTGGGAAAAGAAAAATAAAAACTACACCGCGGCAAATAAATAAAAATGCTGCTCACTTCTGCCGCGGCGCGTTTTATGCGCACTTGCACTCGCTCACTAACACACACACACTCGCAAAGCATACACACACACATGCAAACAGGTGTGAGCGGCCGCACTCACCCAAACACACTCCTTCCTTCATTTTTGTAGTGCATACTTTCGGGCGCTGCTTATAATTCCACGCCAGAGTTGTAAATATTTGTTCAAGTATTTATTTATGTACTGCCTCCTCGCACGTGTTTCCTTGTGGGTGCACTGCTCTTTGGTTTTGTGTGAGTTGCTTTTGCTGGCTAAATTAAAATGCATTGCACTGCAGCTGGCTTTTTGATTTGCCGCTCCCACAACTCGTACCATTTACCATTTCGCTGGATGTTGTACTTTCAATTTCTTTAATGGTAAGGGCTGCTGAGATGAGGATATGGGGCTTCTGGATTTGTCGCAGTGTTTGAAATCATAAATTCCCTAAGGCAGATAAATGGATGTTTTTAAATAAATACAATTAAAAGTTTATAAAATGATGTACATCAATAATGCAGCTTTACTTGGTGGGTGTATTGAAAAATTACAAGTTTATAATACATTCATAGAATTTTATAAACTTCTCTATATGGAATTTTTAATTAATTATAATTATGAAAATTTGAGATGAGTTAAATAGATTTTCATACATTTTTTCCAACATGTTTTCCTTTGGAAAATGTTTAAACACTCAGAATAAACCAATTTTTTGAATGGAAATGCATCTGAGGCAATGGTTCTATGAAATTGCATTCGGGAAAAAGTTCATTTTGTAGATGCATTTTTATTCAAGATAAATTACTAATAAAGGAATGTTGGGTAAGTCAAAATGGCCAATATTGCTGCTTTGGAATGTTTCCTCCAGCTCCGGGGTCCTTTCATTTCTTTCTTATTCATGACAAGCAAAAGTTATCAATTTTTTCAGCTGCTCGCTTTGACCACGGTTCATCAAACATCTCTGCAGACACTTCTTGGCATTTGGAAATTGATTTAAGAAACTTTTTTAATTAATTATGATAATGTCGTAGTGAGCGGATGCCAACCAACACCCAGTCCCAATTCATTGGACCCGACTGCGTCTGACTTCTTTTATTGCTGCAAATGATGTTCGAGTTGAGTATTTCTTTTTCCATTCGTTTTTTTTTTTTTACTCATCGGAATGTTTGAGTTTTCACATTTCAATTTCTGGAATTTCACCCATCAACTTTATATCCTTGTGCGAGTGGATGAGTGTGTGTGTGTCGGTGAGTGCTCAAGTTGAAATTAACAAAAATGTAGGGAGTGGGAGTGCGAGTGGGCCGAGGGCAGGTTGGGGGCATCGGGCTGTCGGTCTTTTTGGGCCTGGAAATAAGTTTTGTATTAATGAAATTGCAAATATGTAAAACTTTTATATATGTTTCTTTATAAACTGACAAACTAATAGACTGAGTTTTGGCATGTTGTGTCACTGGGTCGGAGTCCTGCTCGTCCTGCACCTTCGGCTCAGTACTCCCATAGCCTTGGGAGTCTGGTCCTTCTGTCAGGTTTCCATATGTGTTACTCTCTCTTTGTGTGTATCTGTGTGTGTGTGTGCTGGCAAATATCCTGGCAACTTTCTGCTGCAAAGTTTGAAAATGTATTTCAATGCATAGAAATGAATCTAATTTGTAAAATTTCATACAACAGTTGAAAAGTTATAAACGCGCAGGCACTTGCACTCGGCACACGGCTACGATGGATCCTGGAACTAGAGCACTTCTTCACCCATCCAGCCCCAACCCCCTTCATCCCATTTATCCCTTAACCCCTGCCCTCCACCGCATCACGCCACTCATCCGATTCGCCCAATGCAATCCCGACTGCACAACCACTTCCTTATCCTGCTCCAGCCCACTTTCCTATTTTCTCGGCCTGTTTGTGTGAAAACGTCGACAACTTGGCATGCAGATTGCAAACTTTCGAATAGCATCAGCGGCAGAAGGCAGCATCGCCAACCGAGAAAGCACAAAAAGTAAAATGCTGAGCAGATTTAAGTGGTGCTTTGTTATGCATAAATAAAATGCTTGCCAAGAAATAAGCAGGCAGCAGGCAGGCAGCGGCAAAGAAAGCGAATGCAAAAAAATAAAAATACTACAAGCCAAAACATATTTTCAGTTTATTTAAAATAAATTTTACATTACTTAGTTCTCAACTAAAAAGCTGCAAACATGGGTCATGACGAGGCGCACGCCTACTCCCACCTACAGGCCCCACCTCAATGTGAAAAGTAATTTACGCCCAGCCAACTTGCAACCAACTAGCTGGTAAGTTTTTGCACAGAAACAAAATTTTAAAAATTTACAAAGTATAAAAAAACATATTTTATATTATATAAATTCATAGTTTCATTTCTCTTTTGTTTTAAATATACATGGGTATTTTAATTACCAGAAGATACGTTTTAGGAAACTGCAAATATTCATATTTTTTTTTATTAATATTTTGTTCTGTGCCTTTTTTGCTCAGATACTGATTCTGGTCTTGATTCTGGCACTAGACACTAGGCACAGTGTAAGGCAAGCAGCCAAAGACAATTTTGTTGGCACTAATTGAATGTAAATACAATTTTGCTTTGCTGTCAAGTCTTGTGTCTAGGCCACGTCGCAACGATGACGATGAGGCCTTAGAACTGGAAGAGATCCTGGGAGCACTGTGTGGACTAGGGACTGGGTACTGGGTACTGGGTTGTTGGCGCTGTTCTATGACGACGTTGGCAATAAAACGAAACGAGCTGATTGTATGCTACAAACAACGGCTGCAGCTGCTGCCAGCAATCGTCTCCTTGCCCGATGTCCTTAGACCCACTCCATCTCCATCACCGTTTCAGACTCGGTCTCTGTCTCTATCTTCGTCTCTGTTTCCATCCTTCAGTCCTTCTTACTCCTGCTGAAGTGTCGTTGTAACGTTTGGCACACAGATCAAGTGCAATGCAACGTGCAAAGTTGCAAAAAGCGCAAAAATCAACAGTATAAAATCTTTTATTTAGTGTCATCATCATCAACGTTGCTCGTACCCTTTCGCTCCATCTCGTTTCGGTATCCGCCAGCATCTTCTTGGCTGCTCAGTTTTCGCATCCCAAAGCCCGCATCGTGTCTAGTTTGCTGCACAAAATGTCGTTTGCCGTTTTGAATTGATGTTTGTTTAAAATTTAATTACAAAATTTGTAAACATAAGTATGTAAGTTTTGTGTACATGTACAAGGCTCGTTCGTTCATTGCTGACGATGAGTCGAGGAAACAATTGGCTTTTAGCATTTTCAGGAGAATCCATGGAACTCTCTCTGCACTTTTCACGGATATGCGGCCAATCAAAGCCAACAACTCCATTAATAACATTAAGCCAGACTCTTGATTCAATTAAAATGCATTTGTTTTAAATTGCTTACAAATTGTTTACATTCAAGCGAAATTTTTTGTGTATGTTATACGGAAATTGAATTACTTTTTGCTAGGTCAATGTTCAGTCAGAACAGGGATCTAGGATCAACGAGATGGTTTTAAAATTGATTTAAACGACCTTTGGGAAACGCATAAGGGAGTCCTGAAAGGTATGCCATTGTGTACTTTTCTATAAAAAGATTATCCAGAACAAATCACATTGAAATATTAATATGCAAGTAATTACTGTTGTAATTAATACGATTAGTCAATTAGTTATAATACAAAATGAAACAATAGATAGTATTATTAAAATTATCTGAATAATTATTTAAACGATTTTAGAGCTCATCTGGGTATCAGTGATTTTATTTGAATTACATGAAACTTAAAATATCTAAAAGTACTCAGTCCACTTCTATTTAAACTTCAGAGTCTACGTCATGAAATCTGAAATAAATCTAGCAATTAACTTTTAATTATTGTGTTTTTTTATCCAGGATATATGTTTGTAATTTTAAAATGATGTAATTGATTTAAATAAACTAGTGTTTTAATGTTAATTAATTATAAAGTTATCTACACCACACCGAGCCATGAACTGTGACTTTTATTGCTGTAATTATATAAAAATATTTTTTCCCTTTAGATTTTTCATGGCGAAGTCCTAAGCTCATCAGTCATAATTTCTACCAGCGGGAGATGCTCAGTGTGCCGGCGACAGGTTGTTGGTTAATTAATTCATTTATGCGCATCAAGCGGTTGTTGCTGGTTGTAAGTGTTCATTAGCATTTCGCTATTTGCATCTATTCGAATGCAATTTTCACTTTTGCGGTAATGACATTCGCAATTTCGTAAACCACAGACGCACACGGGTTTTTCCTATTAGGGGCCCACGAATGTATGCTACATTTTCGTCCTGCAGATTCTCAAGCAAATTGGATTGGTTTTCTGCTTTTCCAATTTGTAAATGTTTCATAGAGATGGCAACTTTAAATCAGTGATTAATCATTTTTAAATAATCATTTTAAGAAAAGTGTGTATTTTTTATTAAATATTATAGGTAGTTACTTTTAATTTGACTTTCTAAAACCACTTTATTTGCCCAAGAAATTAAATTCCAATTAGTGTTATAAAGATGTATTTATATGTTTTATTTAGCCATTAAAATGTAATAATTTGTATCTGGCTTATAGATATAACAATCGATTTTGTCCTCTCTATATTTAAAACTGCTCTTGCATGTTTTTGTCCGTGGAAGCAATTGTATTGGTGGTCCACTGGCCTTTACCGCCTGTCTCGGAACAAATCAAATCATCATCAAATCATACCGAAATCGAGTTAATTCATCTCCACAGTTCATTGCACACTAACAAACCAGAGGGAGATGACGCCACAGCGATGGGTAGGAGACAGTAGACCGACCGACCGAGAGCCAGATGGAGAGCTAGCTTATGCACTTGCAAACTCAAAAATACGCATTTCTGTGCGGTTTTTGGCATTTTGTCTAACGCAAAATATAAATGCATTTTGTCACCGAATTGCCACAGGGGGCCATTTAGCTTTGGGGTAGGTTGTGCGTGGATGTGAATGTGGATGGGGATGGGGACGTGGGTGCTTCGGGTGGATAAAAATGCTTGAATGGCAAACAACGCTGCGTATAAGCGATGCTTGATTGCGTTTCCGGTTTATGAAATTTTGTGGTGCGCTATGCAATAATTTGTCGTGGCTTATGTGACGTCGCTGACGCTGCGCTGATCGCTGATGGAATGGAATGCATGTGAGTGAGTGTTAATATTTTGCCGATTGGCGATGCAATATTTTGTCATTTGCGAAAGCCATTATGAATTTATTTATTATTCTGCCAACTGCTCTCTGAGCTGTTGATTGCGTTTATTTCTGTCCCACTCGACCGTCCTCGTGGCCGTCCCCCCATTTTTCGCTGACTGTATGTTTGTGTGATTTTCAATTCGTTTTCAGCGTACGTGTGTTTTTAGCATTTTGCGTTAGCATTTGGCAAATTAAAGTGCAGGCAAGCAGAAATTCAATCTCTCGTTTGATTCTCCCCACCTCTACCTCTATCTTTCCCTCTCTTTCTCTGTTTGTCTCTTTTTGAAAAAGTGTCCCTGTCTCTCTCTTTAAATGCGGCAAAAGTCCCTTTTTTAGCCGTCGCTCTCCGTCTGATTTAAATTACGAAAAGCGCACGTTTTATTGTTTGTTTCAATTGCCTGCTGACGAGCTTCAGTCAGGATCCAAAGGCTCGATGTTCTGTGCAGGATATGCTGTGCAGGACGAGCGTAATCAGCAAATGTGCCAAACGACAGCCGACCCACAGACCGACCGACCGACCCACCGACCATCGCCGTTCCGTTTCCCGACAAAAAAGGTAGGGAAAAACCAAATTAGTTTAATTTGTACGAAATCAAGCAAACGTATGAGACAAAAGCCAAAAGACGCTCGAGAGGACGAAACCGACTTTGGGCTAATTCTATTTAGCATTTAGACTTGGCTAAGGACAGCCGCGTCGTGCTGGCCAGCGAAATGAACTTTGGGCTAATTACTCAATGCAAATTAAAATTCATGTCAAGCAGATTGGATTATCCTCACGCAACATTTAATGTCGCACTTAGCAAATGGCCAGGCCGACACTGCGAAAAGGTGCTCCTTGGCATTTCCTTGCCAGGAATGGCGGGTGGGCCGATTGAGGATGGTTTCAAAATCAAGGGCGTGAAAATGCGACGGCAAATGAGATGGGCAAAAAGCCAAAGGACTGAGTCGGGACCGAGGCTGCCAAGCGCTTGCTCGGCGCTCCAGAAAGCAACAAAGAAAAATCTCTTTTGAAATGCTAATGTAAAAATTCTTTAAAGAAAATTACGCAATACATTATTTTGGTTTATTTTGCATTAAAAGTCAATTTAGTGTTAAGGTCCCTGTCCAGGACGAAAGAGCTGACAGTAAGAAAACAGCTAAAAAAAAAAAGGTCACCCCGAAAAAACAATTGACGCTCTGGAACGGTGAGGAATAAAAAAAGAGCTGTAGAGTGTAAAGCGTGCAACAGGATTGGGTCCTGCCCACTGGACGGACAACGGCACATCCCAAAGATACTTTTTTTTCTTACCATTTACCAAAGTGGGCATGACAACGCAACTTGGCCAACGGTAAGAGCAGCGGCGTAAATAAGAAGCTGTCGAGCCCCCGGGTCCTTATTTTGAATTTTAAGTTGAACCTACGGACAAGGACCAAGGGTACATCCTACACACATTCCCCGGGATACGACAGGTGGCAAAGTGGGCGTTTTCTTGCCTGATTTTGTATCTTTATTGGTATGTCCAAAGGAATACAACCATTTCGTATTCAACCTGTTTAACACGAATTCCAAAAGGGGTTTATCCCATTTGCAAACGCATTCATGTTATTTTTAATAGGGAATAACATTAAAAATGTTTTTAGTTTAGCAAAAAAAAACTGAAAATAGCTTTGTTAGTTTTTATTTATTCTCCTAAACAAGAACACCTAAAATATGTTTTCAATTTTAAGAAAGAGTTTTTCAGGAAGCTTTTAAAATAATTCGAAAAATCCTCAATTCGCTGGAGCCAAATGAGATTATAAGCTTTCACCATTTAGCTTAACAATATGCAACAAAAGCCATTATTATGGCTGCCTTCCACTTAGCCATGCTTTTTTCAACGCTTTCACCGCAGTTTTTTCCCGTTTTGAGCCGGGCAACGTCCTTTTTTCGTCGAGTGTCCTGCGTGGGTCTGTAGTCGTTGCTGGCGCTGCGGCACGCTGCCTCCGCTCTTTATCTATTAAAACGCCTTCCAATTTGCATATTTCTGCAGCTGTAACAGCTGTCAACGCTGGACGCGACGCAGGACTTATTGTCAGAGGGCTTGGAGAGCGGCAGCTCTTCAGATAATGCCCGTCGCGGCCGGGGCCAATGGAGTGCGCAAATTAAAGCCCCGTCCGGCATGGGGATGGACCTCGTTTTGGACCCATAGCGAAACAACAATGCCTCTGATGCCTTCAATGCCATAATCACATACTATAATGAAATCATTGCATATTCGCTAAAGGACAAGACATGGCATATGAATCAAAAATATTCCTATAATGCATTTCAATTAGCTTTGAAAATACTAAAAAATTTATGAGTGATAAGCATAACCAATTAATTTTCAGTATTTGCTTTTATTTTAATTTAATATTTCTTAAAATGTTGCTTATTTCTTGAACTTGATTAATTAGATCGGAGTTATTTTACGCAACATACTTGAGCACTTTTAATTAATTGAAATTCAGGTAGGGCATTGGAAAGTTCAGGCTTTTAAACGGTCGTCCTATTTAATATTTTATTTCATTTTATTCGGCTTTTCGCCGTTTTATTTTGTTTCCTTCGCCGGCTTGTTACGCTGTCACATTACCTACATCAAGTGTCACTTTAAAACGCATTTTTCTTTCACCCCGCTCGGGTCTCATTTTGAAGTGTTGCTCAAAGCTGTCGCCACTTTGCTTTATCTTAGGGACGTTTGTCCAAGGATCGTCCCGTTGTCCTTTTGCCATTCTCCTGCACAGGAAGAACGGTTCCTGGTCCCCTCCCCGGTGGTGGGCGGCTCGTGTTTGTAAACAATTCGAGGCACATTAAGTTCCAATTAAGTAACATTCCAGGCAAATCAGTTGCCCTGCCTTTGGCATTTGTTTATGTTGTTTGGGTTTCCCGGGGAGCGACCTAAGCAGGAGCAGGAACAGCAGCGACATCACCAGATTGCTTTGTTAATATTAATTTGTCATTAGTTTTAGGGTGTGGCAGGGGCTTACGAGCGTCTCGTTTAAAATGCATTGATAGGCAAAGTGGCTCTTATCGCAGCAACAGCTCCAAGTTGTGTATGTAGACACTGTTCGTCATCCTATCAGATAAGTTTAATGCGCTTTAAACTGTTTGGCTAGGCGCTTGCGGCCTGGCCGGGGATTGGGGCTTGAGCTATCCTTTTGGCCGGGGTCCTTTTGAAAACTAGGCGCAACTGTTGCTCGGCCACTTTGCTGATGAAAGGGTGCGAAGGTATTTCAGTTGCGGCTCGACCGCAGCCTCACCTGTACCTTGTAGCTCGGAGCTTTTACCCTTTCTCCAATTAGTCTTACACTGAAAATAATAAAAAATAAACGTCGACTAAAGTATTTCATACTTTGTTCTAAAATGTAATATAAAATTTTTTCAGTAAAAGTTGTGAAGAGTTGAAATTCAAATCCCTTTCTGCCCATCATATTTTGACAGCTATCTAAGACCGTATTTTGGCAGTGCCATCTTTGCCTTATCGGGGCATCGGTCGAGGTCTTTGGTGTACTTTTCTTAGGGTCCAGCTTGATGGACAGATCCTAGAACACACCAGAGAGATTTCATTTTCCGCACCGAGTGCTTTCCACTGGACTGCGGTTGTGGATGTTGTGCTTTTGCTGGCCATCGACTAGTTCTATATTCTTTATTTTCATTTGGTCTTTTAGTTTCCTTTTTTTTTTAATTTTATTTTAACGCTTCAACACGGACGCATATACTCATGCACATTCACAGCACTCAAAGGCTTCGGCCTCAAGTGTCGACGTTTTTTATTTCACGCTACTTTGAGCTGATACACATGCAAATATACACACATAGAGCGGAGGCCACAAAGCGTAAAAATGTATAAAGCTTATGCCAACCGACAACCCATTTGGCCCACTGACTCAGTCAGTCAGTCAGTGAGGCACGTTGTTTCAGTTTAGTGAATGTAGGTACATATGGGCGATGGGCTATGGAGGATAAGGGTGCACGCCCTCACTTCTTCGCATCGCCTGACCAACTACGCATAAAAAGCAAATATATATATGAGTTTTCAGCGGCTTCCATCCCCTCTTCCGGCTTTCCCCATTCAGCTTTGAATGGTAAAACGGACCTGAATATGGCGAATAGGAAGGTGTTATCTGATTGCCATTTTAAACACAGCGTCTGCAACAGAAAAAGCAACAGCAGTTCATAGTGCAATTGCAAAGAGTTGGCAAAATCAAAAGCGAAATCCACTGAATGGCATTTGCGAGTGCATAAAAAGCAGCACAATTCAATGAATGGCCCGGCGTGTCTATGTCTATTCAGTGCTCCCCGACATCCGTGGGCGACTGCCCGCAGAGACATTAAAAGATAATCGGCTTCAAGTGGAAGCGCAATCAGAGTCCACTGGACTCTGGTTGAAAGCCGCTGGGTATATTCCGTATTTGTCGACGGATTGTCAAAGCCAAGTTGTCAAACGGTGAGTTTTTCTTTTTGTTTATAAGGTATATTAGCTGCACCATCAGATTTTCTTTCAATATAGCTTTTTCGGACATATTTTGTTTTATGAAAAAAATATTAAAATAAATCTTTTCATAATATTCCCTGTAAAAATATATTCCCAAATAAATATTCATGTTTTCATATTTAAAAATATATGAAATTCACCATAGAAACAAATAGTAATAACACGAAATTTCTGGACTTTTATACCATTGACGTTTCCGTGTTCTGTAGTTCTGTGTTCTTTTTTGTTAAATTTTAATTTCATTTTCAGTGAAATTCAGAAAATTATATTCGTTGGTTATTATTACCAACTATAATTATTTCAATAACATGTTTTTGTAAATGGTGAAATGAGACTTTAATGAAAAGAGTAAACTTGGTTCAATTCATTAAATTAATTTCAAGGGAAAATGATAATTAAATAAGGTATTTAATAAACTGCCTTGTGAAAATGACTGAAAATGTAGCTTTCTTTTATACTCAAGGCGTTTTTTAGGGTTTTCGCTTGTCAGGATTTCTAATTGAAATAATATCTCAAGCTCACGTAGCTTGTTAGGGCATCGGACATTTTCAACTTTCTTTTAACATCCTGTTGCTTGTAGTTTTTTGTTTCTGTTTGCCCAAGTTGCAGTCTGAATGTGTGTTTGCCTACACCGATCGAGTGGGTGTGGGTGCAACGTGGCGTATGCGCAATGTACGCAAGGCAAGTTGTTTGAAAGTCACACACACTAATTAAACAGCACTAGGACACTTCGCTTGAACGGACTGTGAGTGTAAAGTGTATGGGACTGTAGCTTACACTATCGGCAATTAAAATCTAAAAGAAACCATCTCCACCTGTCTCCCATACACTCGACTCGGTGTCCACAAAGCTGGCTGCTATTTGCTTAAGCTTTTCCCGCAGCTGGAGGCAAACAGAGTGCAGGAGTGACCTCTTGTTAGCATTAAGCTGAGCAAATAATGAGGTACACCGCATCAGATTTTAATGAATGAAAGCGATAATCGTCCTGAATTGCAGAGGGAGCATGTCAAAGGAGCTCAGGACATGAAGAAAATAAATACATTACTGTGGTAGTTACCAATTGAGTTTCCCTTACATTTAAGTACTTTGTGCTTGTTTCAAAACTATAACCTTTAAAAATAAAATCGGGTTTTGAATATAAACCTATTTTTGTATTCTAATCCGCATGTGATCTGTATCTTTTGCGGCCACCAGTCGCTCAGTTTGCACTTTACACCGATACACCAATGGGTTTTCTATTTTTTGTATTTTTTTTTATTTTTAAAAGCCACTTAAACAAATAGTTACAATCCTGCACCACCATAGAAGCCGCCGGCGGTGGCACCAAAGCCGCCAATGAGCGGATATCCAATATTATAGCCATAGCCATAACCGTAAGGACGACCATAATATCCGCTGCCCGTCAGTCCCAAGCCGCCGGAGCCGTAGAGATTGCCGTAAGGATAATAAGGGGAGCGTATGCCAGCGCCATAGCCCCCGTAACCTCCGTAGCCTCCATAGCTACCATAACCTCCGTATCCACCATATCCTCCGTATCCTCCATAGCCACCCAAAAACGGATAGCCAATTTGGCGGGTCACTCGCTCTCCCCGCTCCTCTTCAACATTTTCTCTATTGGTGGAGTCCTGCTCATTTTGCTGCAGCGGTTGGCCAACTGTTGCGGCGATTAGCAGCGCATATAATCCAAATAAAAGCCAGCTACGCATTATCCTTATGGCTCCTTGAACTGGTTGCCGGTCGCTTGACTTTATCAGTGTCTTTATGGGGTATTCCGGTGCTACGTGGCTACTCCGTGCTGCCTTTTGGCTGCTGCGTTCGAAACTGTGACCTGGCCATCTCTCGACCGGTGTCTTTATAGCCTAGAACTTTGGGCATAAAATAGAAACTTTTGTTTCGCATTTTTCCGCACTGCTTCGACTGTTTGTTTGCGGCCGCTTGTTAGCAGAAATTAGATGCTAATGTAAATGCCATAAAACAAACTATTAAAATATGTGTAAGGTGCCCGCAGTTGCCCACAATTGCGACCCTCCCTCCACCACCGAAAAAAACAAAAAGCCAATTCATACGGCTGGTCATTTTTGGTGGCTACGCTAAATGGCGTTCATGAAATTGAATGGCAGTACCTGGCAGTTTAAAGAGCAAAACATTTCACGTTCATTTAGAGATGAAATATCTAACAAAAAATATTGCAAAAATTAAATTATGTTTTGTTATTTATATACAAATTTTATAGTGAAGTGTTTAATTATTAAATTAAATTAACATAATATTAACATAATTAGTTATTTAAGTCTTTAAGGTTTTACTATAGAGGAATATTCTTTTCCATCTCATTTCCAGCACTAATAAAAGCAGAAATTTATTTTCCAAAGTACTTACCCAATAGTAAAATTAGTTTCTACTTGAAAGCAACGAAAACCAACGCTTCAAATTATCCGATTTGATGGTTACCATCCCTAGACCAACTCCTGCGGTCAGGTAAGCCGACTAAATGTGTTAATTTCATTTGAAGGTAAGTTATGTTATTGACCGGATCCCAGTCCGGGTTTCGGGGTGTGGGGGTTAGGGGATAGTACCAGTACCACAACGACGACCACTTCCATTGCCGTTTTCAATCCCATTCGCCCATTCGCATTTAGCAGCTAGAGTTTCCCACTCCCATTACCATTCCCAGACATTGGGCAGACGTCATAAGCACCGCCTCCAAGTTGGAGGTGCGTAAGTGTGAATTGCTGTTTGTTGGCGCTCTTGTTGTTTGCCGAGTTCGGCCAGTTTGCCAGTTTGCGAGTTTGCCAGTTTGTTGGCTTGCCAGCTCCAGCTCCGGTGCACCGCGGTGGCAGCTCCTGCTCTCCGGTTTGCTTGATTGTTTGCCTGTTTGTTTCTGTTTGGCTTTGGCTGTTTGTTTTATGAGCGCGGGCCGGCCATTAACAATGCTCGATGGCTCTATAGCCGGCTTGAATAGCTCTCAATTGGTTTATTGCGGTTTTGCCGCATGTGTTATTCGCTATAGCCAAATCCGAATCCAAAGCCTAATCCAAACTCTAAGCTGCGGCGTTTTAATTCATTTATGCAAAACGCGATGGCGAATGGCTAAATTTCACCATTTCCCCCCTTTTCTATAAATTGTAACCCGTCTCCATTTCGCTGCCCAAATTTGCTTATTCAAATTTAAACGCTTTTAGCCAGTCCAGAAAACTGGGTCAATTAACGTTGTCAACGTCAAAATGATGCACATTTTGTGATTTAACATTCCCAGACCAAGTCGAGCCCGGGCCCGAGCCGGAGTTCCTCCTACAATCCCCCAAAATCCACTGGATGGCGTAAACTTCCGCATAAATTTTCACCGGGAGATGCTGAAATAAAAAATAGAGAAAAAAAAGCTCTTCAGACACGGCATAAATTAAAAATGCATTTTTTTCTCAACTGAACCTGAACGCCGGTCCGACAAAAGAAGTATTTTGACGGCGATTGTCATAATCTAGCAAAAACTTTCGGCTACTAAAAATGCCAGGCCACACAAACATTTACTTTGCAGCCCTGCCACGTTTTGGCAAACTGGTTGGCGATTAGTAAAATTACTAATTTACATTGGCGCCAGCCATTTGGCCAGTTTTCCAGGTGCTTTTCAACTAATTTACTATTTTTTAGAGGTAGGTTTGTGGACCGGTTGCCACTTATTTATGCGACGGAATATTATTTTACTTTCAATGAAATTAAAGCCTACATGGACAGACAAGTTGAGTATATTTGCTAATAGTATTAAAATAAATTTTTTAGAGGGTCCTTTTCATTATAAAAGTTGTTTGCATATAAAAAATAATGCATACATTATGAAGACTGGTAAATTGTAAACTTTTTAAGGCTTTGAAAGCTAATAATATTAGAGCTCTAATTTGAGAGCATGTTGTGCGAAAACATTTAGAAAACATTTTTGTGGCCAATAAAGGCGTAAAATACGTATTACGTTTTACTTTAAACTAAGCTTCAAACGTTATAATATTTTTACTTTTTTATTCTACCCAAAATGGCTGTACTCCCTACTTTCTGAAAGTCTGGCTTAAAAGTTCTTAACATTTTCCTGCTTGCATTGAGCTTATTACTTCTTGAAAAGTTCAAGCCAAAGTTTCATAGTTCCCTGGACAGATGATGTCTATGATGTTGTGAGAAACGTAGGCCAGGCAGTCTTGTCATTTACTCTAGACGTGTTGGCCTGCCAATGGCGATGGTAGGCAATTGACGGATGGCCGTCCAATGGGGCAAATCAGTGGGAGTTGTCGCAGATTTTTTAAATGTCCTCTTTGACTCCATAATTGAATTAAAAAGTTTGAAACTTTATCGTTACTTATTTCTTTTGAAAGTGGGACTAGTTAATGGATTAACTGCAAATGGAAGCTATCTTGTAAATAAGGAAGGTAGTTCAAGATACTTTTAAGTTTAAAAAGTGTGGCCAAGAACTCGAAGCAGGAGTACTGAGACTACAACCTTGGAAGCTATGTTGTTTACTGTCTGATTTTCAATAATATAAGCTTATATTATTCTCGGAATATTCTCGGAAACACTAAATCCGAAATCCCAATAGGGAATTTCCCAAAAGCTCTCAAACATTTCTAGTTGGACTGGTTTCATTTCCAGATATTTATTTTATAAATACTACCAAGAACCACTTGAAAGATTAGAACCCAAGCCACTGTCAGTCGCTCAGACACGAAGATGCGTCACTGTCTCGAGTCATTGATGACTTTTGAATAACAACCAGTTGCGTCGATTGCTTACACTATGATTTGAAACAAATGGCAATAGTAACACCAAAACCCCTGCTCCGAAACCCTTACGAAATCGGACAGATGAAAGATGATGGAGAAGCCACTTAGACTGGTGCTTCCCTTGAGCACTTACCCACTTTTCTATCGATCTGTTTTGATTTGCTCTGTCGTGTTGCGTAGTCAGAAAACTTGAATGTTTTGCAAATTTGAATACTCGTCGAGACGTTTTGGGGAGAAAGCCTATCCAGCTGAGGGACCACTTCTCATTGGGGTGTTTGCCAAAACTTTGTTTATACTTTGTCCAGACCACCAGACCGCTTCACAAATGTTGTTGCGTAATAGGTTTTGGTTATTATTATTATAGCGACCGGCTACTGGGCTACTATTGTTGCCGGCGCTTAGCCAGTCATTTAATACGAATCGCACTCCGTCCGCCGTATTCATTTCAGTGGGCGAAACACTAGCAACTTTGATGTTCCGGCCAGTCGAACCACTTCTGCCTTTATTCGCCTTCCCCTAGCCACCAAGCCAGCCCGGCAGTCGATAAATTTGAAATCATATAAATTGCCCGGCCACAGAGTAGAGTCTTCATAGAAGCCGTCGAAACTTTGGTGGTGATTAGTGGCAGAAGTTTTCCTGAAATGCGCACATTCGTTTGTCTTACTCTGGCGGCCGTCCTCCTGGTCGCCGGCTCAACTTCGGCTGCTACATTCGATCCGGCCGCCCAACTCCTGGCCGTGGATGCAGGTGTCCAGGCTCCGGTTGCTGTTCGTCAAGTTCGTCAGTTCGGAGGAGGCTTTGGAGGTCCTGGAGGTGGCTTCGGAGGAGGCCCTGGAGGTGGTTTCGGAGGCGGTGGCTTTGGAGGAGGCCCTGGAGGTGGCTTCGGAGGAGGCCCTGGAGGTGGTTTCGGAGGCGGCTTTGGAGGCCCTGGAGGTGGATTCGGAGGACGCCCTGGAGGCGGCTTCGGAGGTGGTGGCTTTGGAGGCCCTGGAGGTGGCTTCGGAGGCCCTGGCTTCGGCGGAGGCTTCCGAGGCTAAATTCATTTTTTATCTGTGACTGACTAAACCTAATCCTCTAGAAATAGAATGTGTAATCAAAGTGCAATCAAGCACGTTCTAATTAAGTTCGAAATAAATTTTCCTCTGCTATTTGATTCCCTTAATTTCCTTGTCATTTCCATGGCTTTCAGTGATTGGCACGAGTGTTTTTGTGTAAATATTGTTTAAAAGTGCAAAGTAGAAATAGAAAATTAGTATTGTTAATGAAACAGAAAATATATTTATCTTAAAGCCTGAAATACTGTGCATATGAAGGCTTAATTTCCAGGAGTTAAGGTTAAGAGTACAAAAGTAAACCCTTTAAGATTGGCTATAAAGAGGGATTTTTTTTCCAGCACTGAAGTCATTCGTTTTCATCTCGTTCTACATTAATTTTTTTTATTTATTTATAACAAAGCAATCCATTGAAACTTAAGAGCGTCGGCTGCCAGTGGCATTTTCTATCTAACTTTCCAATCTCCTACGGCTTCTAAAAGTCATTTAAGATTAAACGTTTGCTGTAAAATTTCTCCTTTGACAAGCGCCCTTTATTGTTAAAAAATTAACTCGGCTTTAAATTTACGCCTTTTGTTATCCCTTGACCTTAGTGTAAAGGACACACACACCCGTACACCCACAAAGAAGGGCCAAACGCCAGCATTGATAAAAGTTTTCGTTTTTTTTCTCGTTCGCCCCATCTCATTTTTTTTTGGCTCGTGAAAAATTTCTTGTTACTAGAACGCAGTCTTGTAAAGGGCTTTGTTAGTCTACACTTTCATGGTATACACTTGGAACTTTATGAAAGGAAGACACTTTTATTTTTTTATGCTTTAATGGATTCTTATGCAGCGATGGCGATGATAAAATGCAGACTAAAATTCTTCATGAAATTTTTCAAGAACTTATACGCCTTCTTGTGCATTTTTTAGAAAGCATTTTAAATGAATTTCTGAAATAATCAGTAAACAAGGTGATTTCATATACATTATTTATTATTCTAGTTTTTCTTCATAAAAAAATATCCACAGAGTATTTATAATTCGACTTCTGAAGCTTTTTTGTTTTTGGCCATTTTGGTGAAGCAGTTCTTATCGAAATCGTGTCTCAATAAATCTACGGCACCTTCGAAATACACACCCGCCCACTTTTCTTCTGTGGCAACCGACCATCCACCGAAGCCATCTGGCATTTTGCCTTCCCGGAGGAGGGAAAAGCCGTTCCAACTGATTATCCGTGTTGACCGTCGCGGCAGCAGCCGCAGCTGATTGATTTGTTATTGAAAATATTAGGCCTGTCCCGGGCCCCAGAAGGGAAAATCGAGATGGGAAAATCGGGATCAGGAAAATGGGGTTTCACAGAAAGTATGAAGGGATGGGGACAGCGTGGGACGTGCTGTGTGTTGGATACGCTTGAAACTTTTATAACTTTATGAGGGCGTTGTAATTTGATATCGCAAAGTTTTTTTTATTGCCTTTTATAGCCTTATAATTTGGCCGCGATGCTGTTACTATTGTTGTTGTTGTGTCGCTGCGGCTGTTGCCACAAGAGAGATGCTGCGTCTGCTGCTTTAGGGTTCTGGTTTTTGGGCCCACCGGGCGTATACTTGTTGTTTTGTGGCAGCTTTTTGTTTACACGTTATTTATGGCTTATAAATACGTATTGCTTTTGGGGCGGAGATCAGGGCGGTTCGGTTATGGGAAGGTACTCTAGGCGGCTTCTTCCTCTTGTAAACAATTCGCATGCCTGTACTTAAGAAACCTCTTAATGAGCATTGGAAGCCTGCAAATTTAATTGCTCAAATGTACGTGGATATCTAATGAGATTAGAATACACTCCACCCCTTCTACAAGAGCTGCAAAAACCTGTTTTCTCTATGCCTTCATAATGAGCTGAAATGTGTGTTAAGAAATCCAAAGTGTCTTTAGTCTATAATTGCGTGAGATTATTAAAGATGCCCTAAAACGAATGAACTAATGTCTGTTTATGCAATTAATGTTTTTTTATTGCTTTATGCATTAAGAACGAAACCAAATGTCATCAATTAAAAGCTCATTAATTAGCCCATTATCGGAAATAATATATTAGAAATAATTAGTTTAAGCGGGATATTCCTTAATCCAAAAGTGACACTCGACTTGGTCGACGCATCTGTGGGAATATACATTTCAAATTTATTTAAATTTTTGCAGCCATTTTTTCAAGAGTTGTAGTTTTTAGTAGGTCACAAATAGCTGTCAAGTGCCATCATGAAATTTAATTTAATGCGTTATACCACTTTGTTTTGTATATTTTAATTCTATGAAATAATACGTCAAAGAGCTAGGCTCTCAAGAATTTAAACAGCCAAAAAACAATGCTATACACAAGAATATTATTTAATTGGATATCGATGGGTCTCAAAGTAATCCAATGATATTTTGTGTTTTTACGCTTCTCAGCTTGTAGAACATAATTAGAAACAAACGAGTTGTACAATGATGTGGGTGAAACTATAAACAGGTTGTTTTGCTACGCAAAAGTGATTTTTTCTATTATTTTTTTCTTTTCTATCTTTTCTTAGTTGTTTATAATGCCTGTTTGTTTTTTGCCTGCCCCGGGGCTCTCGAAAGTCGGGGGATTTTCTTCGCCAGTTGATTATGCTCAGGAAATTTAATTGTTTAAGGTCGTCAGCACTCAACTCGTTTAGAATCTCACCGTCATCCCGTTCTGGGTCGGAGCTATATAAAGAGCCTAGCCTGGCCGATCCGCACTTAACCGGAGTAAGACGTCTGTTGTGGAACGATGCGCGTTTGCCACTTGAATCTATTAGTGCTAAGTGTAGGACTTTGGGTCCTGCTGGCGGAGTCGGGTACCTCGGCGACGCCTCTCCCAGACCCAGATCCCATTCCGAGCCCCAATCCCAGTCCCAGTTCAGGCCCGGATCCCAATGTGGAGCCCCAGGCGGATGTACAGCAACTGACTTTGGCGGATGTAAATCAGGCAGCCGAGCAGCAGGAGATGCCGGCTGTACGCCCGGCCAGGCAATTTGGATTCGGAAGGGGAGGCTTCGGCCGGGGCGGGTTCGGTCGAGGCGGCTTCGGAGGCGGCGGGCGCGGATTTGGAAGACGAGGCTGCTGCGGCGGCGGTGGCTTTGGCAGGCCAGGTTTTGGACGTGGGGGATTCAGAGGTGGCTTCGGCGGCTTCTACCCACCGCCACCTCCGCCACCACCGTTCGGCTTCTTCGGCTAAGTGTTATTCATTTAATGTGCATATGTGATACGATCCGACCTTGATTAGCCAGTGGCTGCTAATAAATCAACACGAGCTGTGCTCTAATTACCCAACACGAGTGCTGAGATATTTTTGAAAAGGACAAGAGCTCAAACATATAAAAACTCTGTACATTTTATATAAAAATTATATGTAAATGAATCGGAATAATTTAACATAGATCTACTTTATTAACTTTAAAAGCAACAATGAAGTTTTTAAAAAATACCCATTATATTTTTGAGATATAACCCAGATGCATTAATCAAATAAGGCTTCTTTTATGATAGCTTAAACTTTAATAACTTGTATAATCTTTTTTTGCCGAAGCCCTATTAATACTTCTATACATATATTAACCGGATTTTAGCTTTCTTGGTGTGTTTGGCAAAATGCGAATGGTGGAGTATTTTTGAGTACTGCCATTGATAAATGCAGTGGCCAAGTTGCAGGATAAAGCTAGTCAACAAGAAAACGATGATGGAATGGAAAGGATTCGTCGTCAAATAGGAGTCTTTAGAAGTGGCTTTGCAATAAAACCGAATGACAATACCAACTCTGAGAGAGTTTTCTATTTAATCATAAGAACAATATCTTAAAAATGAAATATTTGGCAAAGCATCTGCTGGCAACTTCCAAGATTGTTTGCTTTCGATGTTGGCCAACGTCAACACAATAAAGTTAAACATTAAAACGAATAAGCGCAATGGCTAAAAAGGGTTAACTGGGATGGGTTCACCCAAGGGTGATGGTGGAATTATAAAAATTTCATTTCAAATCACGTTGAGTGACATGCAGACAGAGCACAGGACAAGAAAACTTAATCAGCGATGTTAACGATGTCAGGCTGCGGGAAACAGGATGTCATTCTGTACCATCAAATGGCTCCATTCCGGGTCGCGTACTCGTATTTTATTTCGCTCTCTCTCTACTTTTGCCTTTCTCTTATTTTTTTTATTTTTATTTTTTTTTTTTTATTTTCTAATTCATATGCGTTTCAAGTTTTAATTACGTGGGAAAAAAGCGAATGAACAAACGAGCGGGTGGCAGGGGAGGAATGGGAAAGACCAGGCCAGGACCATGGCCAAGACTTCGTCCTTTTCTGGCTTCGTTTGGCTTGACTGACAGACAGCAGCACTCCTGCTCCCAGCACCAGTAGCAGGAACAACATGAAAATAACAAAATACGCCCAATCAGCTCAGCCAGAACGGAAGCGAGACGATACACAGTGGGTAGAGACAGACATCATCCCAGACCTAGAGACAGGCAGACCCAGGCAAAAAAAAAGGGCAAAAAAATTAAGTAGCGAAATCAGCGGGCAAAAAAAATAACCAAAAAAAAAACAGAGAGAGCGAGCACCCCTGCACAACACAAATAAAACAGGATAAAGGCGTTGCATGCCAAGGATAATCCGTGCTGCGCTCGTACAAAGACGAAACTCGCGGCTGACAGTGGCGGAAGAAAAATGGTAGCACGCAAAAATTGTGAACTCACTTGACGTGGCTCATTCTGGCAGAGCTACACTTTGAAAAAATTTATATGAGGTAATTAGTTCTCATTTTAAGGCGGAGAAATTTCTGGCGTTTTCCGAAGAGCCTTCAAAATAAATATGTGTGTAACACAAAAAAACAAAACATAAATCAAAATAATAAATCAATCCAAATATGTTTGGTAATTTTTAATGGAGTCCATAAAAGAGAACATAAATAAACAACCACCATTAGTAAATATAATTATCTTTTTATACTAAAAATTTAAATTATGTAGGACTAGCCAGTTGGCTAGTATCTATCATATGTAATATTTTTAATAGATCAGTGGCTTTTATGTGATATACATTCCTTCCAGTGTTCTACGCCCACACCCAGCACCCAATCTGGCTGAAATTCCAACCACTTCGAAATGGAATGACGACGTTGTTTGGTGTTGACGTGTTGTGGGCCGAATGGGTGGTCATTGCTTGTTAGCTGCGTGTGGCGGCCAAATCAGCGCTTCATTCGTGGCCAGAAGAGAAGATGTGGCCAAAAGCATAAATATGCACGATCCTGCCAACTGGCAACTGGCAACAGCAGCTGGCGATTTGCTGGATGCGTGCGTGCGTATTAAAAGGAAGAACTGAAGGCGGTCCTGTCCGCGTAGTATAAAAAGAGGGAATAAATATCAGAGTAATTAACAATTACAATGATGCGAGGAAATTCTGTTGGCCAGTTGTTGTCCGGTGGCCACTGACTGGACAGCTCTGCTAAAACTGCTCCTAACGCTTGGCTGCCTGGTTAACGGACTGTTTGAGTGACTGACAGTTGCTATCAGAATGTGGATGCCTGTCCATCTGTCCATCTAGTGTCCATTGCCAGCAGTCCCTTGTCCACGGTCCATACCATAGTCCGAATAGTGCGCATAGTCCGCAGTCCAAGCAGTCTGCCCAGTCAGAGTCACTCTGTGGTTGTGGCTCTACATTGCTCCGAGATGCTGACATTCCCACAGATGCTTCGTTTATTCCGGTTAGTATGAAATAACAATGCGGCTACCAGCTGGAAAATACAATTATCGTTAACTGCTTGTAATACTTCAATGGAAGTTTTGTCTATCAATAATTTTTAGAGGGCAACCAAGCTTCGTATTTCATAAAATAATGAAACAATTTATTTAAGTTTATGCTTCAATAAATGCGAAAATTGCCATTACTTGAGGTGAAGTATATTTTGTAGATACCTTCTTCATTTATCTCCTATCGATTAAGTTTTGTGTTTGATTGGAATTCCAAGCTACAACCTGCCAAAAAAACGGAAATCCAAAACCAATTCGGAAACATATTCATGACTACAAAATATTTTGTTAAGCACATTATATTAATTAGTAAATTAAATGTTTCAAAAACGCAAAAACTCGCGTTGTATGTTATCATATTACCTCGCAAAACGGATTATATTTAGAAAAATAATTATTTGGATAAAATTCTAATTAGGGAAGCATTTGTGTATGTTACGCAAAACCAATTAAATAGAACCGTGTTTAAATAAACTTTAATTCGGTGCCTGTCAGGAATATCAAATAAATTAGCTCAGTTTGGGGGAAAATCACTTTGCCACTCCTACCGCCAGCCCGCCACCATTCCACCGCCAAAGCCAATAGCACTTTGGCCAGATTAGGGCTGATTTTATTTTATATATTTTTTGCGTTTAATTGTATTTGCGGCAATGGAACACACTCTGCTAAAAATACTGGCAGGCCGACAGGATAGCGCACACCCACACACACAGAAACTTTCGCTGTTGAAATCTAAGAAAAAATCCCTAATTAAACAGTTTGTCAGTAATGCAAATAAACTTTGTTAAACTTTTGCCCACAGTCAACGGGCAGGCAGGCGAATGGCAACAAAAACGATTCGTTTCCTTTTGCCTTCCAGAGCTTGTTGCTTATTATTCCTCAGTTTCTTTCTCATTTCGAATTTTTCCCCGGTCTTGGTCTTCCTTTTTTTTCCTTTTTAATTTTTTTTGGTCAAGCACACAAAAATGTAATTATTAAAAAATTATGCTAAACACGCAATAAAAAGTTGGTAAGAGAAAAATAAAAAATTAACGAAGAAAACCGACGTCGGGACAGTGCACAACAAAAAAATGGATATTTAAAAAGGCAAACGGTCAAATTTATATATTTGTAATTTTTTGTTAAACTTTTTTTGGTGTTCATTTTGCGTTTTGTTTTGTTACACGCCCGCATGATAGAAAAGAAATGAAAAAAATAAAATAAAATAAAAGAAAGGCCGGACTGGCAACAAGAGCAAAATTAACAATTGTTAATTTGAAAATTGCACACAAATGCGTAATGCGAAAGTTTTTGCGCAACGCCAACGGACTCCGGCCCAGACCCGGACAGTGAGTCCGGACTAAAGCCCCGGGCCTCCGGTCCCCGCCCCAGACGCGGCTTGGCCACTTGTTAAGTGTTAATGAAATAATTATGCCAACTTTGCCCGGTCCAGCCACTGGCCGCACATGGCCCATTCCGCCCCCAAAAGGATCCCCCACTATACATACATACACTGAAGAATATTAAGGAATTTTAATGACCTCCATGAAACGTTGAAATTTTAATAATTGTTTGGAAAGCTTAATCTGTTTTTATAAATGAGTATATTATAACTGATATTTAAAAAAGATTCTGTAAGTAATATTAAATATGGAAAGTCAGATCCTAAGTGGTCAGAATTACCTATTAGTCATTAAAAATAAAATTAATCCCTTTTAAAAATTGCAAATTAATGGGGAACCTATTTTAAACAATTGTACTATAATTTTCTTGCCATGTTTTATGTACACAGACCGCTGGAGAGTCCTATGGTCCAGCTACCTCCCTGCAGCCACTTTAGTTTTATTGTTCCCCTTCTCGTCGAGCTGGGAACAATGAAGTGTGAGCTCGCCAGTGCCCTCTAGAGCCCCGGTGCCCCCAGTTCTTCGGCCCACTTGCTTATTGCTTTTTTTAATTCGATAAACTGCCCTCCGAAGACACTGCCGCGATGGCAATGGCTTTGGCCTTGGTTTTGTGGCACCCGAAAGCCTAAAAGCAGCGCCTTTGTGCCTCAGATTCACAAAACTCGAAACTGTGGAGCGGGCAAACAGGGTAGCTCGGGAGGGAAAAATGGGCTTTCAAACGCCTAAGCCGCTTAATTACAATGAGTTTGGGGGCACCAGAGTTGCCAGCTATTTGCTTAAGACGCGAAAATGTGATTAACAAGTGTGAAAAGCCGCTCTGTTCTCCCTTCATTTTTTCCCCATTCTGCCAGCCGTGTTTCCAAGTTTCTCAGAGCGATTTTTTTCTTATTCTTATTTTGATTTTGAACAAGGGCGTGGAGTTTCATTTTGCTTGAATAACTTTAATTGATTTAGTTTGTGAGTGTGTTCCTGGGGGGTAAAAGGAGTAGAGTTCGGTTGTTAAGCTTTCATTTTCTTAAAAAAAAAAAATTACCAAAAACCAAATGCTCTCTCCTCCGTCAAAGGACAAAGTTGGCCATGGGATGGCAAAGGATTGGCGTAGTTTTCCTGGCCGCACCAGATGCATCATTATCAAACCGAATGACAGGTGTGCGCATGCCAATTTGGGGCAGCTCTAATTGAATTTAGTCAACTCCGGGGCTCCGTGTCTTCGCGTTTGTCTGTTTCTTTGGCTTTTCCACCCAAAAAACTTTCTTGGCCTGTCATTGTAATACACACCTAGCAGTGGCAAGCCTGTCTCTTGCCACCTGCTGCCCTGCTGTCTCCTACTGCCTGCTTCTGCCTGCTGCTCCCTGTTGCCTTTTCTATTGTTAAGTTGTATGTAGTTGCCGGCGTGTCGAGCAAATCCCAAGCAAGTTGTCTCACTGCCGACGTCGACAGAGACGCCACCACCGCCGCCAAACAATTAACGTTAATGGATCATGGTAACTTTTTCGCCTCTTTGCCACTGTGAAATCCCAGCGGTGCGTGTAAACTGGCAAAAGTGGGAAAAGCAAACTACTAGCTCCCGTCTTCTTACAGCCGAGAGCTACGAGCATGGAGCTTCCAGCTATCAGCCCAGAGCGAACCATCAAAGATGTCTGGTGCTCCACAGCCACACATTTCAGTTGCTAGTGCTGCTGCTTAATCTACACTGAAAGATAAGGAAAATGATTTAGATATGCATTCTTTAAATCGATCATTTATTTCAAAGAAAAACAATGTTTATACTTCTCTCTTATAATATATATGTTGTACATACTTTTAATTGTTAATAATTTTCTAACAGTATATGTATATCCTTCCGCCCGCTTACTTCCTCCCATTTCAGGATCTATGATAGACAAGACTGGCAGCTCTCCTTTCGACACCGTCGCCAGCCGGTTTGGGCCAAGTTTTCTGCTGTCTTTTGCTGTTTTGCGTGCTCTTGCTTCGACTCCTTCTGGAAACTTTTCCTGCTGCTTTTCACTTTTTCTTTTCCCCGCAGCCCCCTCTTTTTCTTTTACTTTTCGATTTGTGGCAAAGGGATAACAAGGACGAGCGCGGGGTAAAGCGCTGAACAAGAGAGATGGCGCACCGAGCAGCGCGCGCAACTTTTAACACACTCAAGTGTCGTAATTTTGGCTGATTTTTCGCACACAAAACAATATTAATGCTGGTAGTTCTGGAACTGGAGCGGCCCCAATTCTGAGCCCAATCCCAATCCCAGTTTCCCGCCTGTGGGCCACAAAAAAAAGTGAAAGACAAAAAAAAGTTAAATGAAAAGTTTTGCTTGCGTTGCAAACACGTCGCTTCCTGTCGTCTGTCGCCGCAGTCGCTTTTCCTTCCTTTCCCGCCTTCCTATCCCGGTTTTCCCTCTTTTCCGACTTTTCCACCGCTTTTCGCAATGCGTTGCCGATTTCGCCGTCTGACTTTTCGGCTGCGAGTCAAGTTGCTGCCGCACAGGAGCCGTGTGTACACATGTAGGCCCTGCTTAGCAAATACTCCGGCGTATGTACAAGTGAGTGAATCCAGGATAGCTAGTATGTGCGTAGGCACGTTCCACGCAACTATTGAGCAAGTTTTTAACAAGCCAGGCAGCCAGCCGGGCAAGGCAGGGTTCTTAGGCCTTCCACACCCCTCCACGTTGTGCACTGTGGTAATAGGGCTAAAAGGGCTGATTAATGATTAAAAACTTTAAAATTACTTACAAGGAACGGGAACTATGTTCGAAAGGTTAGAAACTATTCAGAAATAATCTGTAAAAGTTTTGCCCACTCAGCTTGAAGTTCAGATACAAGATGTGTGGGAATAATAAAAAAGTTACACAGCATTGTAATTAATTTTTAATTATGAAGGCAATTATTTATTCCAATTGATAATTATTTTTAATTATTTTTTTAAAACTGGTTGGAAAAATAAGTTGAACACTTGAACTTTAACCTCAAAATATAATCATAAAATATGTTACGTATACGCCTAGGTGAACAAAAGATATCTTTTTTTTATATACATATGTAAGATCACTACCACGCTTTAATATCGTTTTAAATTAAAAAAAAAATGAATATATGTATCTATGTACAGCAGGAAAAATATTGCGTATACGACTAGTGGTGCTTCATGGTAAATATTGCGTATACGACTAGGAGAACAGTTATTTGGTTAACAAGAAAGTGCGATCTTTTTTAAATATGTCTTTTATATTGGTTATTAATTATTTTAATACAAGTATATATTTAGGTTTTTAATCGACGGGGGAAACATAGTGGCGAAAATTGCGTATACGACCAGAAACACAAAATAGTTTCATAATTTTTTTTTCAAATAATTTCCGTTCTTCTTTTAAAAAAATACCCAAAAATCTTTATTTTAACTTTAAGGAGGTGCGTTAAAATATAAAATAAAAAAATAAAAACATTTTGTTTTTGCTCCAAACCACTGTGCTAAGTAGCTTTACTCAATGGGGTAAAAGCGGAAGTCGCATCGTCAGGCGCCAGAGAACCGCTCTTAAGGGTTGGGGAGTATTACGGGGGCGGTAGTGGCAAGGTGACTGGGCGGATGTTCGTGGAAAAAAAATTTGCGGCGCAGCTTAAAAGTTATTAGCGTTTTGGGGCAGGCTCGTGAGGAGGAAATCCTAAACCAGGAGCCAAAGCATCATCTACGGAAGCAACCAGCATGGTGTGTGGCGGAGGGGTGTGCGTGTGGATGCGGATGTATGTATGTGTGGGTTCTATGTTGGTTGAGGTGAGCTGTCGAAAAATGCCGTCAAGCTAGCTGAGACCGGCGAGGACGGGCGGAGCAGGGATGGTGGGCACCCCATTCGGCCCTGGTATTCATATTTGTGTTTGAGGCTTAGTACGTTATTAAGTTGTTACGTTTGGCCTGCTACAAGCACCGGCAGCAGCACAGGCGGCAGCAACAGCTACAGCAACACCAAAAACCAACACCAAACACAAGCACAAGCACAGCGGGTGGTGGTGCTGCGGTGGTTTGGCGGTGCGGTGGCTAGTGGTGCGGGGTATTCGCGTGGGTACCGCGCTCAACTCTCAAAGGTATTGCGTGATATTTCAATTTGTTTTTAGTTGTAAGTGGCTTAAAATGATTTAATAACTCATCAAGGGATTTGCTTGTTGTTAGGTATTTACTTTAGTTTTCGTTTCTGTTTCCATTTCCCAGTTTCCTGCTACTAGTAGTAGTAGTTACTACTTTTGCTTCCACTATTTGCGCGGCGGTCGCACCTCAGTCGGAAGATGGGAGTTTTGGGTTTTTGGGTTTTAGGGCTTTGGCTTCCAGTTCAAGATGGCTTTTTGGGCTGAATCGACTTATGGCATGCAAAAGTTTTTAAGTAGTTTTGTCGTTTCATATTAACGAAGTTTCGTATTAGTTTTTGCGCTTTTTCACTCTCATTAATACAAATATGAAGCTAAACTCTGAATATTTGCTTATGGCTTGGCTTCGGTTTTTTCCCTGCCACAGCCACTGCTAACTATGTCTTTTCAACACCCCCGTAGCCTCAAAAATCCTCGCCCCCTCACCTTTAAGCCTCTATGATGTTTGCCGTTATAATGAGCAAAATGTATTATGCATGTTTGTATTTGTATACGTGAGCCGGTGTTTGTGCGGCTGTGTGTATATGTGTTTTTTTGGGTGTATTTGAGTGTATTTGGGTGTGTGTGTGCACATAGTTTTGCGGCAGCTGTGTAAATATTTTAAATGCCGCTTTAGACCTAAATGCACCCCAGGGAATCTCCCACATCCTTCCACCTTTTTCCATTTCCGGGCTTTGGGGGCGTCTCCCTCACATTGTGCTATTGGCAGCGCTAAATTATGTTTACATAAATGTGTGTGCATTGTTTGTTTTCGGTTTAAATTTTATGCCCATCGTTGGAGTATATTCTATATATCATAATTATATTAATTTGAAAATTAATTTTATAGTAATCATTATGGGGAATCGATATTTAATAATATTTAAAACAAATGATAAATATGTGCGTAGTTTTATACAAAGTTTTCACGGAGCTTTATTAAGTTCTATCAATTTAAGCGTGAAATTCTAGTTGAGGATATAACTGATTTATCATAAAGTTTAAAAAGTTAAATTAAAAGGTATTTTTTAGTCGGAGAACATTTTTGTTTACTTTTTTTGCATAAACACAATATCAATGTCGGCACATGTGTGCGTTTGGCAAATTTAAAATGTTCACGAATTAAGCCAAATCAATTTCTGACCAACAAATTGTTTACTTGTATTGGACCATACCAGCAGGTTGTTTTGCGGGCAGGGTTGCTCCTCCTGGTACGACCAGCTAGCTCCTCCGCCCTCTTAACGTTTTGTGAGCAGTCACGTAGCACAAATATATCGAGGGGGCTGGTCACCGGCAGTAAACTACTGACCAAAAGCCTTGACCAACACCAAGAGCATCCCAAATAGTCGGACAAACGGACGGCCAGTTGGACACTTGGGAGGGCATTCCGTCCGGGCATGTGGACTCCGGAGCCCAGAGACGGAACAAAGTATGGATTTTGGGGTGCAACGTAAAATTTGACAAGTTGTGAAATTCTCTGGCAGCCACAGAGCGCACAAAACAAAGTTTTGGCTATTCTTTGTGTATTTCTATGCCAAGAATTCAATACGGCTAATTACCCCAGCATCCAAACTGCCCAGGGCACAGTGGGTGGCATTCGACGAATGTGTCGAGTATTCATTCCATTCATTCAATGTTTAATTGGCGTCCTGGGAACATGATACTTGTCGCCACCAGAGTCCAATATTCAATTAGGCTGATATCCTTTATTGTTCCGTTTTATTATTGTTTTTTTTTGTGTGTCTTTCTTTAAGAAAGTTTCTTGCGCTTAAAGTCGAACGTTATCGATTGCAATTCAAATATCAATTACAAATAGCTTTTCGAAATGCCAACTCCAATGCTTTCGGTTGGTGACCCAATTTTCATAGAAATTGTTCCACTTATTGACCATTGTACGATCTATGAATTCCGGAACCATATCTATGCGACTGGTTGGGTATTGAAACACTGAGCGATGGTTATTGTTTAAAACTTACATACATTGTTTAGCTCTTTTTGGAAATTTTAGATATGGAAAGGTCCCTTCATGTTGAAGTTTTTCATGCAAACCTATTTGAAAATTTTAACAATTTTCATAGTGTGTTTTTTAAGCTTTCTCCCTGTGCATATTTGTGTGTTAGTGTCGAGTGCAAGTTTTGGACGTCGTCGTCTTCATTGTTGCCTGTCCTCGTCCTCGACAAAAGTTTCTCCTTCATGTGCCTGCTGGCGGCATGTGTTCAAGAGTTAAGTTGTGTCGAGTGTGACTTACGGGAGGTTTTGGGAAAGAAAAGTGAGGGCCAGAGTTACGTTTAGGGCTTGAAGAGGGGCTTGAGAGGAGGTCCGAAGGGTCTGCGGTGTTCTTTGTGTGCTGACTGCACGAATTTAAAGCTGCCACACACTCTGCCAAACTGCTTTTTGACTTCTGGCTGAGGGCAGGCAGCAGTCAGCTAACCAGCTGATTACTTTGGCATTTGTTTGGTCACAATGCGGCGAGGGCAGGGGCTCCTTGTCCTGAATCCTGCAACCTAAATCCCTGGAACGTGAAGAGACGGCAACTGGGACGTCATGCTTTATTTATTGGCCGGCTACGATGTCATAAAAGTCATCCAAAGGCGAAAAAAATAACCTTTTCGGGGGAAGCCCCGAGCCAGAGCCAATAAGGGGCGCCGGCACATTAGCTGCGAGACAGCGACAATGACATCGCAAAGTACCCTGTCATAATAATAACAGCAACAACGCCACCGTGGCGGCACAGAACAAAAACCATAACAATTAAGCTATATCAAATTGAAAAAGTTACTTTTTGTCTCGCAAAGCCCGACATTACCTCTGGGGGGCGGCGGTAGTACTCGGGTTAAAAAAGCCAAATGATGATTAAGCAAAATGCGACTTGATGCGAGCATTATAGATCAAAGATAGCCACCCCCTCACATAAACATATTCACGGTGGCTCGACTGGGTCTCTCGACTGCCCTGTTTTATGACCTGGTAAACCGTAAATCAACGCTAATTAAATAAAAAAAATTGCTGCGCCATTAGTCGGGAATGGGGTAATTGACTCATGCTGCTATTAGTTCGTTTACCAATATTAAATCCAAACTTTTTCATTAAGTGTCATAATACCGTCGGGCGAATGTCAAAAACATTTTGTTGACAAAAAAAAAATGGCTGGAATTCATTTTCCTTTCCTTTTCGCTTTTCATGGCTCTGGTACTCTGGTTCTCGGGCCACCGTCTCGCCAGAAGTCCGGGGCAAATACGTTTTTAATAAAGCGCCCGGGCGTTGCATGCAACGTTTTGCCAACGGTGCACTAATGAAACGGTTAATTGAATTTCGCGCGCGTGTGTCCACAAAGTATTGGTCGAAAGCAACGACAAATATGATTATAATTATTAATTAAATTGGTATTTTATTGGTTGGAAGTCGAACATTTTTTTGAAAACTATTGAGTAAGTAACACGCCAATCTCTGAACAAAAGCCTTTAATCTGATTACGGCTTTAAGTTTAGTTTGAATTTTCAAAGTATTTACTTAAATAATCTCGTTTAACATTTCTAGAACCATATAAAAGCCTAACTAGCATAGAGCCATTTACACCTTCTTAGCCACTATCAGACTTGAAGTCTTTGTTCTGTAGAGATTACCGTAGAAATACCCCTCTTCGTAGAATTCAATGAACAGAGAATAGGTTCATTGATTATACAGTACAATGGCAAGGGCTTAGCTTACGGGCTCATACTTGCACCCATTCTTGCTGGCAAGTCATTAAAGCATTTTCCCATTCAAAGTGTATTCAAAGATTTCAGGATTGTTCGGAAGTGAGAGGCTTGACCATTTCCTGGGTTGGCCAATTGGGCACTGAAGGCATCCAGAGACTTGACTTCCAAGAAACTGATGCCTGGCTGCCTTCTTGACCGGTTGTCTTCCGTTCAGTGGCCTTTTATCATTAGTTTCTATTTGAGTTAAGCTCTGCTCCGCCAGCAGGGCATTTAATTAACTCAGCTCAAACTTTGAATTTGACTTGCGTAAATTAATACGTTGGCCATGTTATTGGCCTCCTGTTTATCTTGGGGGTACCACAACTATGCCTCTGAAGGCCCAAAATCTCCGCACCCATTGTACCACACCATCGTTGCCTCTTCAGTTTGGTGTCTTCAGTTGAGCTTTTGGGAAAACTTCACTTACCGACCAAGGCAACCCTTATCAACTTTTGCCACTGCCACTGCGTTCAGCTAACTTTGCTTATAAATTTCATTCGAGTCATTTGTTGACACTCACTAGCACACCCACACACTCACCCGTTAACACACATACACAAACTCATCGAAGGCGCAAGGACTCACACAAATGCATTCAATGGCAAAGTCGCGACTTGCGAGTTGCGATTCTTTTGCGAAAAGTTGCTGAAGTTATCTGGGCGACGCAATTTCTTGTTCTCGTTCCGTTGCCTTTGTTTATAGTTTGGCCTTTGTGTTTGTTAGTTTCAGCCGAATGTGCAAATAACCCACTTCTGATTTCTTATAGCGGGTCTACTTTGTTTAACGATTTTTTTAAAGTACCCTTAAAAGGTTAGGAGAAAGGGAGAATTGACCATATGAATTTAAAAATAGTTGCTCCATTTGAAACGATTTTATCCAAAATTTAAGGGACAGTATTTACCTAAAATTGAGCATTGACCTTTAGAAAAGAATCTAAAAGATATGTTGTTCCTGGACTTTGATGAAAACTGATACAGAATCGATCCACAAATCGTTTAAGGTATTCCGTTCAAGAATCCGAAAATAACATCCCAAGATATAGTCTTCCTAGTGGGTCCCATTATCCTGCACATGGTTTTTCGACATTTTAAAGAGGACCCCCCGGAAAATTTGACAAAAAATCTTTTGTTACGAGATTTTGACGAAAATTGATAGGAAATTGATCTACAAATCGTTTAAGGTATTCCGTTTAAGAATCCGACAATTATTTCCCAAGACATAGCCTTCCCAGTGGGTCCCATTATCCTACACATGGTTTTTCGACATTATAAAGAGACCCTCCAGAAAAATTGACAAAAAATCTTAAAAATATTTTGTTACGAGATTTGGTGAAAATTGATAGAAAATCGACCCACAAATCGTTTAAGGTATTCCGATCAAGAATTCGACAATTATTTCCAAAGATACAGCCTTCGCAGTGGGTCCCATTATCCTGCGCATTATCCAGGGGACCCCCCAGAAAATTGACAAAAAATTAAAAAAAAAAATATGTTCCAAGATTTTGATGAAAATTGATAGAAAATCGACCCACAAATCATTTAAAGTATTCCGTTCAAGACTCCGACAATTATTTTTAGAGATATAGCCTTCCCAGTGCGTCCCATTGTCCTGCACATGGTTTTTCGAAATTTTAAAGGGGACGCCCAAGAAAATTAACAAAAAATCCAAAAAATATTTTGTTCCGGGATTTGGATGAAAATTGATAGAAAATCGACCAACAAATCGTTTAAGGTATTCCGATCAAAAATTCGACAATTATTTCCAAAGATACAGCCTTCGCAGTGGGTCCCATTATGCTGCGCATTATCCAGGGGACCCCCCAGAAAATTGACAAAAAATCTTTAAAATATTTTGTTACGAGATTTTGATGAAAATTGATAGAAAATCGACCCACAAATCATTTAAAGTATTCCGTTCAAGAATCCGACAATTATTTCCAAAGATATAGCCTTCCCAGTGGGTCCCATTTTCCTGCACATAGTTTTTCGAAATTTTGAAGGGGCCCCCCGAGAAAATTGACAAAAAATCTTAAAAATATTTGTTCCGAGATTTTGATGAAAATTGATAGAAAATCGACTCACAAATTGTTTAAGGTATTCCGATCAACAATTCGACAATTATTTCCAAAGATACAGCCTTCGCAGTGGGTCCCATTATCCTGCGCATTATAAAGGGGACCCCCCACAAAATTGACAAAAATTTTAAAAATAATTTGTTCCAAGATTTTGATGAAAATTGATAGAAAATCGACCCACAAATCATTTAAAGTATTCCGTTCAAGACTCCGACAATTATTTTTAGAGATATAGCCTTCCCAGTGCGTCCCATTGTCCTGCACATGGTTTTTCGAAATTTTAAAGGGGACGCCCAAGAAAATTAACAAAAAATCCAAAAAATAGTTTGTTCCGGGATTTGGATGAAAATTGATAGAAAATTGACCCACAAATCGTTTAAGGTATTCCGTTCAAGAATCCCATAATTATTTCCAAAGATATAGCCTTCCCAGTGGGTCCCATTATCCTGCATATGGTTTTTCGACATTTTAAAGGGGACCAGAAAATTTGACAAAAAAACTAAAAAAATGTTGTTTTGGGATTTTGATGAAATTTGATAGAATCGATACATAAATATCGAAAAAGGACAAGTAATTAGAAACTAAATTAATATTTTGGGAAGTTGTAGTTTGAAATCTTAATTTCATTGACAAAAGCTTCTCAAAGAACTGGAGAAGTTGTGCTAATCAACTATATTTTTCAAAGAGGAAATTGCATCTCATATTTTTGTATCACATCACAAAGAGCGTAGAATATTGTAACATTAAAAATGTCATAGAATTTTCTCATAATTAGACAGCTTCTGAGTAGATAGTATCTACTAGATACTTATTACAAACACACAGATATTAAAATTGGAAAGTTGGCTATTACCCTTATTGAAACTAGAAAAGTAATAAACAAACATATGTCCATTTTGGTAAGTTTTAATTAGAAATTTTAAAATTTATTGACAATGTACACCGTTATACTCGGGGGTTAATAAGTCGTTTATAATCCTTTTTTAAGGGACATTTTTGTTTCTTTCTGCTTAGCACTTGTTTATCAGGGATATGAAAAAAAACGACGACATCCACAACAGCCGCACCATGACTTTCTTTTATGACAAATATATTCATTTCATACTTGTTCAAAGGCAACAAATCGCGTGACACGCTGACAGCGGTACTTGCCACCACTGTTGTTGGTGCTATTGTTTTTATTTATTTTTTTGTTGCGGTTGTTGAGCGCAGAGTGTAAAACTCAACTATTGTCTTCATTTTTCTTGCAAATCATGCAAGGCAATCTAAAATGTTGACACATTGGCAAACACACACGCCGACAGGGGCACATCGACACATTCCGGCGCACTCTTCTGGTATGAAAAGGAGAGTACAAACAACAACAAAAAATATACAAGAAATAAAATAAAAAAAGAGGAAAAAGGCGAAGAAAAAAAAAAAGGGAATACCATCCAACGCCTTTTGCCCCTGTCACTCAAGTTCAAGGTTCACACGCTGTCGGTTAAGGTTACGCTTTTGTATTATCGCTGAATTGTCACAAGTCTGCGCTTTGTCTCGCAACGAGCGCTTTGAAAAATTACAATAATTGTTATTTACGCATATCTGAACATGAAATGTGTCAATTGGCAACCAACGAGCTAGCAAAGCGGGCCAACAGAATGAGCGCTTCGGCAACGTGGCGTATGTGTAATGTGTGAAAAGGGACACAAGGTCTGCCAGTCAGTCAGCCAAATGAGCTTGTATATGTATGTGATTTTGTGTCTCTATGCTTCTATGTTTGTATGGATGCGAGGGTGTTTTTGGAGAAATATCAGACAAATGCTGTCATGCCTTCATAATTCGGTTCATAAAGCGATTTAGATACAGGCACCACAAGTGTGTTTTCGAGCATTGGGTCAAGCCGCAAAGCGAATTACAAGATTTATTTTGGTTTAGCACTTAAAAAGGGCTCGCATATAAATATTTTATATATGAATAAAGGTAATTGTATTTATGGGGTTATATTGGTTTCAAAATATTTATGAAACCGCCTTTAAATAGGCGATTACACAATTTTCAAGATTTTCTTAAAAACTATTTTTAGTAAATTTTTTGGATATTGATATTAATATTTTATATTATATTACTACCTTCACTTATATTGACAACCTATATAACCCTAATTACTTATATCTTCCCTAATTGATTCTCTGTAATTCCAGAATTATGAACTTCACATTGATCGATCCATTTAATGCCTATAATTTGGCATCATATTTAATCTTTAGCCATTAACTTGTACACCTTTTTTTTATTTCAGTTACCAATTTTGAATTGGCTTCAATTAGCGAGACTGAAAACAAACGCCATTGGTGTCAGCTTTAAATTGAATTCGCACTTTTGAAACATAAATACATATACATTGTATAAATAGGAAATGCCGACGACTCTTTGACTGGCAGTTGTGTGGAAAGCATTGACGCGGCTTGTCGATTAAATTAAATATAAATATAATATTTTCATCGTTGAATTAAATATTTAAATATGCGTCGAGTGCGAGTGTTGCCACAGGCGTTACTGCTTCACATTCTGATTTTGCTGTGGGGCACGCACTTGACTGGAGCGGCGGCGGCGTCGGCATCGGCTATGGTGGCGGCGTCGGCTGTTGACAAGGATGTGGCACCAGTTGGCGATGTAAAAACGGATTTGCTGTCATTGGAGCAGGAAATTGGCGGCTCTGTGGTGCGGCATGGAACCGAACGCGAACAGATTCCGGGGCGTCGAAGGCGTGGCATTTTCTTTAGCGGCAGCATAACCGGCTTTCCCTGGTATTCCTGGTCATTTTCCGGCTATCCCTACAACAACTACTACAATTACGGCACACCGCCGGGCTATTACGGCTACGGCAGTGGCTTCTATCCCGGTTACCTGGGCTATCAAAAAATTATCATCGGTTAATGTGCACGTTTTTTTTTTCCAAAGCGAAACTCAAGAAAATAACAATCATTCAATGTGAGATTATAAATTATGTGCTGGATGGCCTTCTGACGACCCTTTCGCTGTTTGTTATTTTATTTATTATGCACTTGCTGCTATATCCTGCCTTTAAATTAATTTGCCGGACACAAAACAAAAAAAAATAATGAACAAAATGAAAGTAAAGTTAAGTTGGGGGAAAGAACAACATGAAATTGCACAATTTATATTCATTTTTGTTGGTGCTGTTGGTTTTCGCGGGGGCACAGATTTTGCATAAATCATTTCACAGCCACCGAAATGAAACGCGTAACATAATTTTTAACCCTTGATAATTTTTTATGACAAGCATTTTCGTTATTTTGCCGCCCCTTCAGGACACCTTATTTCCATTCCACTACCGTTGGGAAATGGGGAAAATGCCGGTCCCTGTGCCGGACCAGTTGTTGTTATTATTTTTGTTGTATGGGCCGCAGTGAAATGCAAATAAAGCGGATCAAAAGTTTGCTGTTAAAAGAAGATTAATTGCAATTTGGTGGCAAGACCTGAAACATTTCACCACCGCCTCCCCTCACCAACATTGCCGCCCTCAATCCCTCAATCTCACTTGAGTGGGAGAGTCGGGGAGATGGTAATTAAATATTTTTAAGCTGTAAATGGTTTCCATTTGCGTGATGCTGTTCTTATTTTGTGTTTTTTCCTTTCGCAATCAATAAAATTCATTAAACGTACTCCGCCACAACAATAATAGCAACAAGCATCGAGTGGAATAAAACAAAAACAATAATAGCTGCAAAGAAACAAGCAAAAACAATTGAAATATTTCTGCCATAGTCTTAGTTTCAATTGGCACTCGGCAGTTGTAAATGGTTCTATTATAAGAGCCACCGTACTGCAACTATCCTGCAGTTGTTGCAGTTTTGCAAGTGGTTATTGTTTATTCATTCATTCAGTTTTATAATCATTTTATTGCTGAGGTATGCTGATTTTTTAATCAATTTACATAATTTATGCATTTTTTATGAACTTAATTCCCATCGGAGGCGAGGCGGTAGGCATTTGGTTTGTGAATTGTTAAAGAGCCGAAATGGGACGGCGAATATTTCAGTTCGATAGCTGATCTGCTATAATATGGAATTATCCTTATGCAAGCAATTGTCACATTGTAAATCATTAAATATTAATTGTTTGTTTCAGCGGCAGAGTGGGCTCTCCTATCTGTCAGCGATTGGTGGGTTTGAAGTCAAAAGTGTTTTAAAACACAAATCATGCAAAAGAAATAATACCTTAATGTATTAAATCTATTTAGAAATAGCTCAAATAAATAAGGCTTTTAAAAAAAATTGTAGATTAAGTCCTTTTGTAAACTCTATTAATTATAGGCTCTTCCTAAAATCTATATTTAAAATAAAACTTGAAACTTTTCCAAAATTGGCTTTCTTTTAATCGGAACTAATTTATTCGAGTTAATGAGTTATAGTTAACCCCAAGCTATGATTAAACATTTGAGTAATTATGTGGGCATATCCCACATGTTCCTGTGGTTTTCCCAAGCCCTTTCAATGTTCTCATCCTTTTGTTTCCCACCTGTAATTAATAGTTTCAAACTGACCATTTTTTTGTTGAAACAAAAGGCTTGGCCGCGAAACGAAGGGCGGACAAATTAAGGGTATTCGAAATTTTAATAGAGCTGTCAGATGTACCACTTTTCCAGATGGGCGGATCGACCTCCAGCCATTCAGCTATCCAACCATCCCGTCTGCCCAGCCGTCCGTCCAATCAGTCATCCGGGAGCTGCCTACTCCAGGCACTTGTGCCCATTGTGCTGGCTTTTCATAATTGAAAGGAGGTCAAAACCAGCGGACCTCATTAAAAATTGAATTGTTTAATTTTCATTTGATTTAATTAAGTTATTTGTTGGTCAATTAACCTTTTTTACTTTGGTCTCGGCGCCGTTTGCCATTGCTGTTGTTGCCTGACATATCAATACGATGTAATATGTATTTATAAAGTTGTTGTGTATGCAATTGTGTGTTGGGTGTGTAGCTTGTATCGGATGTAGTTGTTTGTACTGACATTATATTGTTATTGTTGGGACGATTGGCCCTCGAAGTGGGATGGGGGAGTGGGGCTACTTTAATGCATACTTGCAATTATATGCTGTTCTGACGGCAACGTGTTGAAATTTTATTAATTAAAAAATACTTTCCAATTAATGTTAATGCGCTCAACGTTTATGTAATTCTATGTGTAAATACGCTGTAAACTCTTGAAACAACGCATTATGAAAATATTCGTACTGGGTCCTGCCAATTAAAGAGTTTAAAAATGGCAAACCACAGGACCGCACTGCCTGGCAGGAGCTCAGATCTTGCAATGGGCTTAAAAATATCCAAGAGCTCCGCGGAGGGCCAAAACCAATGCAATGCCAAGTATCTAAAGCCTTTTATTCTATAGCCGCTTCTTATGACCCTAGTTATTTTTTACTTAACACTTTGTGAGCGGCTTATAATGCAGCGGATCTCCGGCCATGTCAGTTCAACTCGTCTTAACTCCGCCGGAGCTGGATCCGTACCAGGAGTCAGAGTCGGTGTTTGGAGTCTATCTCATTATGCTCCAATGCACTCGGAATGGTGGGAGCTTTGAACAGCTCAAGGAGCGATAAACAATATTCATGATTATGAAAACTTGCGCGGCGTTTACTTTCGCACTTGAAATCTTTGAAAGCGAGGGTGGATTGCACAGATCAAGGATTAAGTGCTTTTAATTAAAGTCCAGAGTCCTTTGTTCGATAGTCAACGGCGATAGTAGGCTTAAGTATGGTGTAGTTTTTATTAAGATTTAACTTTTTAAGCTGATTTTAAAGGCTTAAGGGCTATCGATTTATCTATAGTTTTACTCATCAGAAGTTTAAGAGTAAAAAGAGTTAAATATTCATTTCAATATTCTTTAATATACATTCATTTATGATAATGATGAAAAATTGAAAACACAACATAAAAAAAACCTTTGTGTTGTCATCTAAAACGCCATACATTCTTGCTTAAGATTTGGTTTCGGGCACCTGAAAAACTTTGACCTTGTGGTCTGAGCTTTGCCAGATGTTAGTGCAACTTGAATTTTATGCCATTGCAGGAATCCAAGATTCCAGCAATCCAGAAGCCCAGGAATCCGAGAATCCATTTACCTTTTCAATACGCTTCGAGCTACCCTCCTCCGAGGGAGCAACTCCATTAAGCGAATGCACTGGGTTGGCTTCAAATAATCCAGAGGCGAGTTGCAGCCAAGCTGGCTATTTCCTCGTCCATGCGGCTTCAGGCAGTGACCACAGATACAGATACAGATATAGACAGAGCCAGTGGCAGTGGGGCAGATACGGATACGGCAGAAAACAGAATGCGTGTATGTAGATATGTACGATGTACATATATTTTGGCAAAGCATCGAGTCCTTGCCGCAAAGGCCAACTGAAATGAAGTGTCATTGTGATAGAGCCCCGGCATTGCAGTTGCAGCACTGCCGGTGCCACTGCGACTGCCCCAGCCAGTTGCAATGGCCAAAGGATCCACAGGACCCGAAGGATTCGCGCAGTACCCAGACGACACATTTACACGCACTGCTGCAGCTGCTGTGCTGCCTCACGTACTCGGCATTGTGACAAATGGATTTTCGCATGAAATCCCCAGGATTTCTTCAAGTGTAATTGCGCACGCTAAAAGCGAATGCGAATGCGGATGCATTTGGCGGCTACCCCATCAAAAAAAAAGGCATTTGGTTCTTATGGACTGTATGATACCCGATTCTAGACTAATATAGAGATGTGCTTTTTGAAGGGATATAGCTCCATAGCTCTCAGATAATCCCTGAGACTTTAACAACCGTTTAAGTGTAACTAAAAAATTTTATTAAAATAAATTTGTAAAATTGTGCCTCGGTAGCAGTTTTTAACAAAGTCATGAATTGTGTAGCGCCTTGCATTTCAACGTCAAAGTATCCGACTAGGGCGAGTCTCGAGTTCTGTGGGTTATAATAAGCATTCGGGCCCACTCTGGATAATTTTTCAGATGATTCCGGAATCGTGGAGCATTAATTTCCAGGTTCGCCGATGGGAACAGACACCAAAGATCTTGCTCAATCGGTTCAGGACGTAACACGTTTTGGTCATAAAATCGACTGTGTTTTGGAGAAATATGATGAAGGCGATTATCCGATCGTGGATTATTAACAGAAGGAATAGGTTCCTAACATCCGGAATTCGGCGCTCCCGTCTGGGAGTATGCATAATCCGGCGGCTAATTTTGCGACTGGCCAACAAAAGCTTGTCCGACAGCAGGACCAAAACGATCTCAATCATATGTGACAAATAGGATAGGTTCTGCAGATACAAGTGCGTTGCGTACAGCACCATCCGAAGGGGCAAGACCATCAGGAGCGTGAACATTATAACTCCTCTGACCCGATAACTTTCCATTTTCAAAGAAGGCACTGGTAGATAGCCCAATCTTCTAAACTCTAGAGGTAGAGGTAGAAACCAAGCTTAATGCACAAACTATTTGAAATTTGATATGCAAACTTTTGCATTGGCGCGTGCTATTGTCGACAATAGAACTTTTATTTTCGTAGCTTGTATGTATTATTACCTGCTCGTTTTTGTTTTCAAAACTTTTCGATTCCGTTCAAGGCTCCCTTAGCATTGACAAATTTGTTGTGAGCTACTTGGCAAGGTGTCGTCGTCGGACGTTGTCGTTTCATTTTGTAGACTCTAGAGCTGCCGCTGCACAGTTTCAGCTCAGCATCGTATCGTAAAAGTACAAAAAGTTTATATTGCCAACATTACCAACCAGGGGCGACATTACTGCTGCCGGAGCCACCCCAACAAATCACGCCCAGGCTATTTGCAGTGAATTGAAATTGATCAATTTGGGTAGTTAGGGGAATTGTTTGGCTTTATGTACGCTGCTGGCAGCTTTAATGGATGAATTCGCTTATGCCATCGGGACTCCTGAAATGGGTAAATTGAGGTTGCCACTCTGGGAACTGGATGTGCCCCAAGTGCGGAGTATATACATTGTATATACAGATACACTCCGAGTGGAATGTTTCTGTATGCCAGATAGCGTATGGCGAGGTGCCCTCAAATCGAATTAATGTTTGCCCTACGGGACACGTCTGTTTTTGTTGAGGAAGTTCAACCGAATAATTCAGCCAAGTTCTTGCAGTTTGACAGGTGAAATTATAGAAAAATCAATGCCGGCTAAAATGGCTGTACAAAACCATTGAGATTTGCTTTTTTGGTTTCGTTCTAACATCAATCATTTAAGTCGGTAATGGAAATTAAAACAAAAATATCAAAAATAATTTTTGGAAAATCCAGGTTGTGGCTCCACCTTTTATATCCTTGCAGTTACCTTGGCAGATGAGATAAATAATGGCTATGATGTGTAGATATTTTTTGGAGATTATGCATTCATTTGTTAATCATTGTGTTAAACTTCTTCCTTGGTTTCTCCTTGGAAGGAAGAGATATATGGAATCAATGATTGTCCACTATGGCTGACATAGTTTGTGATGCTGAACCTGAAACCTCCAGCTGATAGCATTTGAGTTTGCGGTTGGTTGCGTTTAAGCCTCAAACTGCAGTCTTCCCAGCAAGCAGCTTACTGGCTCGGTTGGCAGAGCAGCGCTGGCCCAAACTTCTTACTTCCTCGTGCCTCTTCTGGGGTTCTTGGCAATTTTTAAGTCCTGCATCTCAATTTCCCACTGCCAGTTTATTGTCCACAGTCCCCTGTCCTCAGTCCAGTGCCTTGTCTTTGTGCTCATCTGTCCTCACTGCATTATTTCCAATTGCTCTTCTTCTGGCCGAAAAAAAATAGCCCTAAAAAGACATGGAATGGTGTTGAAAAAAGAGGACATGCGGAAGAGGAAAATCTGCCTAATTCAAAGTGAAGCACAGGGCTGGGGTAAAGGGGATCGGTCCTTTCGGCAAGGAAGGGGCAGTGCTTACAACGCAAATCTGCGAACGAACGGAAATAAAGTGGAAAGTGTAATGACAAAAACCCGGATTAAGAATGTGCCGCATACAAGTTGCACACTTGTGTCTTTCTTGATGTCCAGCTCCTTTTCCACAACGAGTTTTCTTTTAGGGTGGAGCATTCTACGAGTTATATTGAAAAGTTCTTATAGGGGTTTTTATGATTGAAATAATGAAATAAGAAATGAAATAATATTTTTATATTGCTTAGAAATTCTATATCTAAGTTTTATTCTTTGTACCTATTTCTATAACTTTATTAGAGCTTAAAATCCAAAGCTTATTTTTAAGACTTTTAATCTGTATTTTATAAAATAAATTCTCTACGTCCTGGTCCACTCTAGCATGCACTTTATCTGCTTTTTTCCAAATCCATCTCCATCCCAATACATATATTTGTATATATATATATGTATGTATATAAATACATAGCGATGAATATATATTTTAAGCAAGGCTTATCTTATCAAGCGACATAAAAGACGCCTTTCAGCGAGCGGCCAACGGCAATTGTAGCGGCTCGGATTCACAGTTTCTCGGTCCATTTTCAGTTTTCAGCTTTAGTTTCAGACTCGGATTCAGACTAGGAATCGGAATCGGACTCGGACTCGGTCTCGGTCTCGGATTCGCTTGCTTGGGCGCTGAGGATGGCTTTGCATTGGCCAGATCCAGAGCTAGATCCGGCCAGCTCCTTGTCCGCAGGGCAATGCACACAGCTGGACATTCATTACAAAAACGGAAACACTCGCACAATGACAGAAGATAAATGGACCTGCACTTGTACGTGTGTCTCCAGCTCCTGCTCCTGCTTTGGCTCTCAATCCATCCACATCCCCAATGTGACTGTGTGTGCGGTTTTTATTTAGTCGCTTGTTTTATATCAACAACAAAAAACAAAAAAGAAATAAACAAGAAACAAAAATATAAAAAAAGGATGCGAAATCTTTGATGGTGGAAAATGGAAGAAGCTTATACTTTTCATTTTTTGTTGTCGTTTTATTTCCATACACATATTTGTGCTGGTGCTGCTTTTAGTTTAGATTTTTAATCTGTGCATCGCTTTCTGTTGGCTTTTGTTTTATCAGCAAACACCGAACCTCCAACAACCACTACCCAGCGCTTCATATTCATTTGGTTTTGTTCCATTTTTTTGGTGCTTTTGGAGCTTCTGCCATATTTGTATGCAGCTAGATGATGCCGATGCTACTTTTTGCTTGCTTGTCTCTTTTGATTGAGATATTTATTATGGACATTTTTTAGCTGGGAGCTGCGAGCTTCAACCCACCTACGTAAATA
Source organism: Drosophila bipectinata (assembly GCF_030179905.1). Taxonomy (NCBI): domain Eukaryota; kingdom Metazoa; phylum Arthropoda; class Insecta; order Diptera; family Drosophilidae; genus Drosophila; species Drosophila bipectinata. The sequence continues at coordinate 18,414,764 of NC_091739.1, forward strand.
CATACATCAGCCCTCCACGTCTGCCACACCACCAATTTTCTTTTGGCCCAATTTCAATTTAAAACTTTAACCATTTGTTTTGCGCTGGGCAAATTTATCAGCTATTTTTGCGCAATTTTTGGCCAGCTCGTTGCGAGCTGGTTGCATTCATCAAAAAATTTTATTCCGCCGCGTTTCTAACTTGGTGGTTTTTTATAAGCGCACTTTATGTCAAAACCACATACACCACCCATATAGCGACACCAGCAAAAATGCGGGCTGCACCACCACTAAAAGGAATGCGAAAAAATATTTATTTCCCACTAACCATCCCCCTGGACTCTGGTACTTCTATAAAGTCCAGTCACAAAAGACAAAAGCAAAGCAAACTAAACCAAACCAAAGCCAAATTCAACGTAACTGGGCGGGGAAAAAATCGCAAAAAAAATAAAAAAATCGAAAACAAACTGTCAAGCAAGTGAAATAAATTAACAAAATGGCGCCATAAAGCTAACATATGAGGGAATACTTGATTTTTCCAGCAGCTCCTCCAAAAATAAATTTTGTAGATGAGTTCGCATGGATAGTGCATATTGCAGCTTTTTCCACATCTTGCCCGACAACTTTTCTATTATTTAGACGTATATGCCAGTGACAGTGTTCCAAGACAAAGCCAAAGAAGTTGAAAGTTTAGAGGGAATTGCAACAGTGCCTCGACGAATGCGATACCGCACTCGAAAGGATCCAAAGGATCTACTCTACAGAAAGCAGTCAGAAGAATGCACTGCAAAGAACAGTTGATTGCCACAGAGAGTGGTTTTAATTGAAAGCGAATATCTGGCTAATAGAGTGCCAGGGAAATTCTCGCATTAGAGACACAGGAAAATTAAACTTTGTTTCGCCAGCTCAATGACACTTGAAACTCTTTGTCTGAGAGAATAAATTAATTAGAGACTGCCAGCCGTTTAAGCAACTAAAAGGACGAACTGGCTGGATTAAAAGCTTGTTTCATATATTACCTAGACATCATTTGAGCAAAGCTTTCAGAAAATTTTTCATTACTGGTACAAGTGAGTCAGAACGAACATATAGTGCATTAATAGGTAGATAAAGTATTTTAACACTTGAACGCCTTTTGTTGGCTTATAATGCTTGGCCGTACTCAAGTGCAAGTCCAGCTATTGGGGACTTTTTGCTTAACTTTATTGGTCGCGCAAAACAAAAGTAACTTCTTTGTTTTAAACTTTTTTGTTTCGCGTGGAGCACGCGACATATGAGCCGCAACTGGCAGTTTGAACAGCAAAGCGGCAACAAAAGCAAAAACCATTGGCTTCAATTTGGTTGATTGGAGTCGCACGAGCTTGTCTGGGCCAGGCCAATACCCAGACCCCATGTATATAGTACCCACTATCCCAGCACATATATGGGTATAAAGTAAACCCATTGCAACGGCCGGATGGCTGACTGAATCGAACTGAGCTGGCCAGAGCTGGCGAGCTGAGAATGGGGACTTTTTCGACGGAATGGCAGCGGGCTTATGGTATGCGAATGCAATTGCCAATGTGCCGGCGTGCAAAGTATGCCCAAATGCATTTTAAAACATTGTTTTGGCTACGCTTTTTGCCACATGCCACATTGGCATCAGCTGTGGACCGCGTCGTGTTGGCCAGGCCAACACAAAAGCCAATGCCAAACAGATAAGAGCGCGTATTTTATTTGCATACTTTTAGGCTGACTTTGCGCGCGGCGCTCGACGTTCGGCGTTTGGAAAGCCATTTGCCAGCAGAAATGCGAGTTGGTTGACAAAAAACCAAAAAAAAAAAAGAGTATGGGGGAAAACTGAAGGAAAAACGGTTAAAAAGCCCGCTAAAAAATCACCAGAAATTGCACAAAAAACAAAACAAATCCTCACTCACAGTGACACACACGTATATGGCGCAGAGCCACGAGGCGTGGAGGGGCGGAGAAAATATGTGAAATGCGAACTTTTACAAAGATTGACAAGTGGCGACTGGCCCGTTTAAAATGTCAAATACGTACACTGTTGCCGAGACTTTTCATGCAAACAAGCCAACAGTAGCAAGGGGTACTGGAACTGGAACTGGAAAAGAGGAGCTGAAGCAATGACGGGGGTGTAAGCCCCCTACGTGCCGCGGGTTTTCGCCAGCGATTTTTGTTTTGTTGATGTTTTGATTTGTGCGTGCGTGCAAATGTTTGCACTAGCACGTTTTGTTTTTGTTTTGCTTATTTTTTTTTTTAGCTTTGAACAAACCACCAACTAGCCAACGCCCCTTTCCATCCTGACCATCCTGGCACTTGAAAAGCCCCAAGCAATAGTGCTTTTTTTTTCACCCTGCCGGGCATAAACTATAGCTCTCTCTCTGTATATATGTATGTTTGTATGAATGTATTCCAACGTATATAGATATTTTTATTTTTTGCCAGTTAAAATTTTCTTCCTCACAGCCCGTTACATTGCGTTGCTTCTGTTACGTTTCCGGTTTCCAGTGTTTTTTTTGCCATAGTTTTTTAGTTTTTTTTTTTTATTATTATTTTTGTTTTTTTGCGTTCATCAAAATGGAAACTGTGCAACGTGCACTAAGTGTGACTGATAGTGTGGTGAGTTAGTTGATTCTTTTTTATGCCTTGCAGCCAAAAAATTTCCCCGGGCCGCGACTGACAGTTGCAAATCATCAGAAATTTAAATTGACTTAAATTGTTTATTTTTTGCTTTTGTTGTGTCGGCGCTTGTTATTTTTTTGGTGCCCAATGTGTTGGATTTTTGCCGTGATTCGAGCAGGAAGCGAAGCTCGCTGTTATTTATGAAAATAATAGATATGCAAATGAATCTCTTGCCTCTCTTGTTGCCGCTCGATAACAAAAACCACTGATAAAACTAGCAATTACAGGGGAGTGTACTGGGCTGGGAGCCAAAGCATTTAAAGATAACTCACTCACTCACCGAGTCGCGTACATCGAGTAATTTAAAGCTCCAATTAGAGGCCCCAAAATGTATGCTACACAAACTCGTAACATTAAAGCGACTTCATTTATCTATCCGTATGGCTTTATCTATACCGAAGGACTCCTGACTGTCTCCACGCCCGATTGACTCTGGCTGGGCACATCCCAGAATAGAGATATAAACATATATAGCTATATTTTATCAATAAGAGTGTGCAATTTAATGTTTACACAGGGAGAAAATAAACGCAAAAAAGTAATTATTGATGGCTTACTTTCATTCTTTTATAAAAGCTTTATCAATATCATAAGTAAATAATTAAAACAAAAACACATTCCTTCATATCTTTAAGTACCTTTTTTTCCTCAATGTACACTCATTGTTTCGTTAAAGGACTTTCTTCCTTTTGGTTCAATTCTATTCGGTTTTGCTTTGATTTTGGGCATATAATAAAATATACAATTGTTGTAGAAATATGTCAGTAAAATTCACAAAATTCACATTTCGCATCTCCTGCTGTGGCCGCATTGCCCCACCACCGATCCCCTTGTCCACTACCACTTACTCCTGTCTGTCTGTTCCTTCCATTGTTTCTGTATGCGTGTATTCCTGTGGCAGTGTTTGTGTGTGATTTTTATTTTTGTGGCTTTTGCGCGCATTGCTCTTTGTTTTTATGTATAAATCATTTATTGTTTTTATGTACGACGTTGCGAGCTGCCTGACTGCTGCCTCGATGGCTGGCTGAATGCCAAATATGAGTGCCTGTGTCTGACATTAATTGGCAGTGATTGAGGGATTTTTGTATGCTTTTCCCCTTACTCCAGTCGTCCTGCCAGCTTGATTGTATGTGTGTGTGTATGTATTGTCTTGGCTACGTGCGCCTTTATGAAATATTAATTGGCCTTTCATAGGGCCTGGCCGTATGCTGTACGTTCCTCGCATCTCTGGTCTCCCAAACGTGCCCTGGCCCATAACCTGCTCAATGTCAGCAAAACGGAAGGCCAACACCAATACCAATTCCAGTTCAAATCGGATGTCGGAGGTTGGCATCACGATTTCCAAAATAAAGTGAAACAATAAAATCGACGGATACGCCCAGAACACGATCTGGCTCTGTGAATTAAATCAGCTTATTAAGGCATCCCAGAAATAGCCGAGAAAAGTTTAATAACAATGCAGGAAATAATTATTCAAGTTTATTTAACATTTACTGTGTAAGGTTATACTCGATTGGGCAAATCATTAAAGTGTAAGGTTTCAATTTTCAATGGACTTCGATTCTCCATTAAAATGTAAGCAACCTTCACTGCAATGTGTTTATTACTAGAAACCAAGTAGTCTCATATTTCTCTTCTACTTGAACTTAACCCACTTCACTTAAATTTTCAAGATGTCTCTTTCATCGCTCGTGGTGCTTAAATAGTTTCTAAGCTAAATTGAAACAACATTTTAATACACTTAACGGCTTTAGCCTTGCAATTCCACTTAGATTGCTGCAAGTCAGTAACCTCGATATGGAAAATCCTTCTCATCCCTCCATTCAGCGACAAACAAAGCTGACGACTTAACCTTGAAGTTGTCGTCGCGATTATTCTGCATTGGCCTGAGAAAATTTTACCCGACCATGTCCTTGCTCCAGCCCAGCCCAGCCACCGCCCACTTTGACAGTTGCACAGTTTCGCATTTTGCCAGAGCTGGCAGGATTCGACGGGGTTCGCCTCCATTTCTGCCTCAGCAGCTGCGCTTTGCGTATTGCCAAAAGGGCTTTTTGCGTTTAATTAAAAATATAGAAATGCACGAGTGCGAGTACATATGTTTTGCGGCTGGGCTGGCGTTTTTGGCCCTGGTCGTGCAATAGAAACGGGGCTTGCTATTGCTTTTGGTTTTCTCGCTGCAGATGGAAAAATAAATAATTTCGGGAAGCTGAGGGATAAAGGTTAATCCAATATAATATTTTAATTTCATAAATTGTATCTAAGCTAATTATTAATAGAAAAAAAATTATTTTTTCTTCAAACAAAAACTATTTATAAGCTAACGTTAAATTGGTTTTTTTGCCGTGCAAATATAAGTGTTGGTGTTATGCCCGCAACGCGTACTCGTATGTGGGACTCAGTACGGTACTGTGATTTTCATCGCCTCGGACGGAAAGCGAAATTTCGCTAGAGGACTTGGTGGCAGCTTTGGGGTCTGTTTCCGGTTGCCGCACTTTATCCCGATCCTGTGCCAGACGAGTCCGGAGTCTTTTGTGTGGAATAGAATCTTATATTAAAGATGGTGCAAGGCGGCGCTGAAGGATCCGGTGGTGTGCGTGTGTGCGAGTGCGAGTGGAAATAATAACGGCGATGCCAACAAAAGAGCGCACAATAACCAAGGCAACAGCTGCTGCAACTCGGCCAACAACAATCCGGCCGATGCTGTTGTTGTTGCCGTTTGAAGCGGAAACTCAAAGCGCGTAAACCGGAAACTGCTGTTTAATGGCATCGCTGCGCATGCAAAGCCCACACCCCATACGCCTCACGGCCCCGAAACCCATTCTATGCCATAACCAAACCAGAACAAACCAGGCCCAATGGAAACAGCAATAGAAACAGCAAAACGAAATGGCAGCACGGGAAATGAAATTTAATTCATTGCAAACAAATAAAACGGTCTGCAACCAACGCTGCAGCACAGCAAAATGTAATTAAAATTTTCTATTTCAATTCGCCTAACCTTTTCAACGACCCCGTGCCAGTGCCGTGGATCTGGCAACTGGAAATGGTAATGGAAATGGCCAGGTTAGCCGGAGCTCTTAAATTATTTTCCATCTGCTGGCCGCCATTGTTATGGCTCTAATTAAAGTGATAGATTTTCCTCTTTGCGTTGGTCGGTGTGTGGGGTGTTTTTGGGGGGCGTTTTTAGGGGAAGGGGGACTAAGGGAAAATGATGGATTTAGGGATTTGCATTTCATTCCAAATGATAATGTCAGCTGAATGTCATTCTTCATTCCTCAGTTTTGCTTTAAAGCCAAACAAAATGCCGAAAGGCTTAGCGAACTGCTTAGCTCGATATCTGTTTCTGGGAGGAAAACGCCATAATTTGTGTATCCTGCTTTTGTCTTTATGGGTCGGTTGAATCCCTCCAACATCTACGCCCTATGGCGCTGTCAATCAGCATCGGGCTTATACCAGTCGAAAATGCACGCGTTGCCATATTAGATTGCCATTACTGCTTGTCAAGGATTATGTGTCTTAATTTCGTGTTAAAGGATTTTCGCTGCCCTTCGGTATCCGCCATCCAACATCCGCTATTCGCCGTTTGGGATTCTCTGTGGGGAAATACATTTTCTCTCATTTTCGTCCGTTACATTTTTTGTCAGCTTAATGCTAGCCCGCTTATCAGAGCAGCCAATCATCAATGTTGTATCGCTTTGCCATTTCAGTAGCTGCTTTCCCAGCGTAGCTAATAAACTTGACAGCAGTCCCTATTTTCCTCTTTCCGAGCACTGAGAGAAAATCGTAACAATTTCAGTAACATAGTAATACTTATTTTAAAAATTAAATAAATGAAAGGTTTACATTTATTAGGATCCTATTTAATTTAGTTTTAACTTTTTTATAAACAACAGTGAAAAGTATATCTTTTATTGCACAATGCATTACCATTCAGTTCATTCCCTTGGCTGGATTTGGTCTATTGAGAGCAAGCAGGTCAATAAACATCCGAGTTTGGCTCTTGGCCATGTTCTGTTTAATGCACATTTAAGGACGGAAAACTTCTGCTGATGCCCCGACATCCTGTCCATGACGATTCATACATTAATATTTCAAATTGTGGCATCACAAGAGCAGTTGCACGCCTTACTATTTGTTTCCCATTTTACGGGGTCCGGTGTCATTCGTCCCGGAAAAATGTATTTCTGGTGTTGGCATGTCCGAAAGCTGATGAGCGAACCGTGTTTTAGCCAACTCTCTGAACGCACCACGCCCCCTTCTGAACAAAAACGCCCTCGCAAACCAACTTTCTACCATCACCGCAAAACAGAACACCGAATTCTGAACAGATTCGGAGACGAACTCAAAAATCTTGTTTCAAGTTAAAAGCAAAGTAATAAAAACAGCAAATGGCTAACAGCAAGCTGCAAAACTTTTGACAATTTCGAGTGTTTTACTTTTTTTTGTTTTCTCCTAATTTTGGGTTTGGTTTTGTGTTTTTCGAAACTGACTTGTGAGTGTTATTTGTTATATTTTTTGGGCAGAGTTTTGCTGGACAGAGTGTGATATTTTTACGGTTTTGTTGGCTGACACTTTAATTGAGGCGGTTGGGGAAATATTGTGAACAGCAGTTGACAGTAATATTTGCGTTTGCTGTTATTTTAAATAAAAGTTGAAAAGTCCAAAGGGGCGTGAGTGCCTGGCTTCTGCTCAGTGCTTTGGCAGGGGATAATCGAAATGGAAACCAATAATTTGCTACAATGTATGTATATGGGTTTCGGTACCAATCTGAGGATATAGTGGACACCGGGGCGTGGTAGTTGCGGGGTCATCTGAAACTAATTTCACATGCTGTGTTGTCTTTTGTGGCTTCGGTTCATCGCTCATTGTCACATTGTCACATGCTGAATGGGACAAATGAGGGGGCGGGGAGGGCCAGGATCAGGGCTAGATGCGGAGAACAGGACATTGCTGACTGTGGTTTCATTTCCATTCATTTGCCAACTGACATTTTGTGTATTTGAGCAGAAATTTTGATTTGTCTGCAACCGGAAATCCGCAAAATAAACTGCAAATATATTTGCATTGTCTGTTTGGGTGTGCGTATAGCGTGGGGTATGCTTGTGTGTATGTGAATGGCTTAGCCCCAAATGGTTTTCCATACGGCTCAGCAAAACTCCTTCCAACAGGACCAGATGAGCTTAAAGTTGAGTGCAGCCACAGCAAATTATCAAAGGCATTCCATAATCCTTCAATATGTCAATAAATGCATATTCTCCAATGGAAGACAATGCATTTGCTAAATCAGCAAATCTTTAACCCATTGCCGTAGTCCCCGCATTATGCATATCCACCGCGCCCTCCTTTTTTCCTTAATTCACCCGCATTTGTGTTTGACTTTTGTCTTAGAAGCAACGCCTAATTTAAATTGTAATATGCATGAATTATTTGCACTGTACAGCAAATTGGATTCAAAATTTTGCACCATCTTAACGTTCTTTGATTAAACACCAACACACACTCGGCCACGTACAAATATGACTTTTCGAGAACACTCCAACATAAACTCATGAAGTTGGGTCTTAGATTTTGTTTGCCGGTATTTGAGAAATTTTGCGGTAAATATTTGCCTTGGTAAAACTTTGCGTATTCTCTGTAATTGTCGAAAATGTGCGCATTTTCACATAGGAATTCACATGGCTGACGGTGAAATGAGCAGTGAAATAGCTCTTCTGGCTCTTAAGTGCCCAAATGTGAAAGCCCAGCTCTCGTGAGGTAAGATCGAACAAAGGATGTGCGGCCGATTAAAGACAATCGAGAGCCCTTGACTTGAATGGCTAGTTTAGCATTTGAGAACTTTTGCGAAAGCACTTTCAAGGGCTTAAACGAAAGCGATTGCTTAACAATTTCCATTACTTTTTCTATCTTTCTCGGTCTTTAAATTCCTGAAATCTTTCATCATCATTCTATTCCCCAAGCACTCTGTGCAGGACAACAGGACAATAGCGAAGGGCAAGAAAAATAAAAGTTGAGAAAAATATGTTGCATACTTTTATGCTAATGCAAAATATGTCAATGTCAAATGTAACGTATACGCACCGTCGGCCGAGCAATTCATCATTAAAATCCCCACCACATGGCCTCGCTGACCCATTTTCCCCCAAGGGCGCATCGCCTCCCTGCCCCTCTGCAAGGCCAGCCAGAGATAAGAAATGGCCGCTCGGTTCTTCCATCCAAAATTGTCTTAAAGTCAAGGTGCGGTCCATGGCCCTAGTCACGCCATGCAAAGCTGTCTCGAAAATTTTCCTTTTTTTCTGGTCGAGAAATCGCCTGTAAAACTAGTTAAATATGCCCCTTCGGCAATTTCGAAACATTCGTCCGCTCTCTGCGACTTCAAAGGTGACCCACACGCGGCCAACATCTTGGGCTGGGCTGGGTCACCTCAAAAATTGAGTGAAAGCCACTCGGCGCATTAGGGAAATGCGGAAACTTGGATTTTTCCTTCTTAGTTTGTCGTCTCCTTCTCTTGTGTGTGTTGTAAGTGGGTGGGTGTGCGCACGTGTGTATTAAGATACTGAGAAAAAAAAGCTTGAAACCAAATATATGTATTTTTATAGGTTTTTAAATAGTATTTTTTAGAAAAAAAAAAGAATTTTGTTTTGTAAACACAAAGGTGTGAAAATTATATTATTTCGTGATTTGATTACTTGTTTTTCTTCATGTGCATGTATTGTAATGGCTTTTGTATTAGTGTCAAAACACGTAAATTGTTGCGTGGCATTTTGTTGCTTTTTCCCTGGGCACTCCTCACCCCTCTATGCCCCCTCGAATTGAGTGCGTGTGCGATTATGAAAGCGGGAAAAAGGGGCGGAGGGCGCCTGGATGGTGGGCGGTGGGGCGATTGGGTGGCAGGTTGTTAGCCATGTATTTGGACAGGGGGAGTGGCAATGGGTGCGGCCGTGCGAATATGTTGTTCATTATAATCTGCTCATGTTGCTATTTTAGTTGTTTGTTGTTATTGCTTATATCCTTGTTCCTCATTGCCAGAGTCCCCCGGCCCTCCATTCACTGTCTACTGTCCTTAGTCCTTCTGTCCATTCTCGATGTTGTTCACATAGCCGTTGGTGTTTTGGTGTTGTATCTGCCATTGTGGTTATTTTCATTGCTTTGCATTATTGTTGTTCTGCCGTGTTTGGTTGTTTTTGCTCTTGCTGTGTGTTGTCGTTTGTGTGTTTTCAACAAATACATAATTTTGTGGACATAAAATTGTCACATGTCGTTGAATTTTGATTTGATTTTATGCGTGCAAATTTATGCATGCGTTTATGTCTGCTTCGATCGCTTCGGGCTGCCTGTGTTTGGGTATTTGATGGTGTTCCGGGTGGAGGAGGGTACTGGGTGATTTTACTGGTCCTTAGTGTGTGTTTAGTTGCACGCAGAGACCGCAAACACTCCGATACACACGCACACATGTAGGGTCAATTGGACGGACAACAGGACGTACGCCAGGCAGACAAAAGGACGAAAAGACACAGACACAGACACACGGTCAGTTGGCTTGTTTGTATTTGCACGCTTTATATGACTTTTTATCACAAACAAAAAATGTCATTGCAAACAAATGATTGTATACGTAAATTGTTACGTATCTATGGGCAAGTAATAACTCCTGTTGTCCATTTGCATGCAGTTTTCAGTTTTTGGTTTTCGGTATTTGGCTTTCATGGCAATTGCTGTAAATTTACACAATGATTTATATTTGATATTTTAATTGCTATTGTTTATTGTGTCATTATTCTAACACTTCCGATTGCGGTTGATTAAATTTATTTGGGCTTAGATAAAACTCTCATAGAGCTATCGGGGGGTAAACCGCATTGGTTTTGTGGACAGGGCAGAGCTTTGCGCATAATTTATTCAGCCGAACAAAGAGCATAATAGATATGGCTTATAATCGCTGGCCAGATAGACACTGCCAGCGAAAAGTTCTGTCGCTGTCGCGAACAAAAACTGCTTCCCCGAATCGGCCGCAAAAATTCGAAGCCATACAGCCATGTAATTAGTATTCAAGTGGCATATTTATTGTTTAGTTGAATTTTATTTAAAAAGTAAACCATTTTTATTGATATTTTGCTTATTTTACTCACTTGTAATTTGCATATAAAAAGTTTATATTTTTTCAGGGCTTCTATCCATTGATGGTGAAATGGATTAAAGCCTTAAAATCTAAAACAAAGGAAAAGCTTAATAACCACCTGGTTAGCCATAAAATATATTGAATTTACCTCAAGCTTTTGTTCATTTCACATTTATGGGTTATTTATTTAAGTTCTTGACTTAATCCTGTGGAAATCTCTGAATAGACTTAAGTAAATGGAATATCTGGGTAAACAAACCTTTCAGACTTTACATGCCATTATGAAAATTTAATTATTGCAATGCAGGCGTAAGCTTTTCGTAGGCAGTATACTCGTGGCCTAAATGCTTCACATATAATTCCATATTTCACTTTGGCAATCGCAAGAGCGTCGATTGGCTTAACTTGTCATCGTGGCTGGATATGGATGTCCGCTTTGATTTTGGCTTATGTATCAGACATTGGTATTGAGTGGCATTGCGTATACGCCAGCGAGTCCCATGGAAAAGGCAACCGCATAAGCACGTCGTTTTCTATGGAAAACGTTTATTGGCTCGTTCTGAGCAAAGAGCAAAAATTAAATCATACAAATTATTCAAAACGCCGGGTCCGGGCAACAAATTGAATTCACATTCGGCCTTATTGCCGTTTCTCACCGCCTTTTTCCCCCCTGCGTTCAGCATAAAAAGGGTTGCCCCAGCAACAAGACAATTTTACAGTTGCCTGGCAAAAAGGTAAGTCCAAGTCTTGGCCCAGACCCGGCTCGGCCCGGCCCGGTCGACTTATGTAAGCCTTTTTACGAGCCAAACTCGTGCTATTGGCCATATGGTGGAGTTCTAGCGCTGGCCAGTTCTGGTTCGCAGTTCTCTGTGGGATATGTTCGATTGCCGGATGCGCCGGCGATCCAACTACATAGCTGGGCCTCCGGGCAACGGTCTCTTTTTGTTCTCGGCCATAATAAATTCAGCCCATATAAAGGTGGCACCAGCTGGCCATCGGGCCAACAAATAAAAAGCCAGCAAAGAAAACTCAGCTAGAACAAAATACGTAAGGATCCTTGTATTGGGAGTTTGGAATATAAGATACCCAATTATATGGTATTGTATGCTGCAAATAAAAAAAGTAAGTTAACAATAATAAGGATAATGTTTGCTTTTGATTTGATGGTTCTAAAACTTACATATAGAACAGAAACCTTTACAAATCATGCAAGTCTTAAAGCACAGAAACTAATAGAAATATATTTAAAAAAATCAGTTTTTGAATTCTTTCAACTACTGCTGTTTAATTAACAACCTGCAAGTAAGTAACCCAGAGTAACACCATCATCTTTGTTAACCCAAATGTGTAGCTAATGCCAAGTTCCATTGCCAACTCTTGGTTTTGGCTTACAGCAATCATCAAGTCAATATGCCCTTTTGTGCTCAATGAGTAAGAATGTATAAAAACGTATAGAAACTGAATTGGCAAAGGCAAGAAAAGCAAAATTCACAAAATTCAATTAAAGTTAAACTAAACAAGCTTCGAACAAATGCGTTTAGCCCTGTCCAGAGACAGAGCAACAGGGCAGAGCAGGGAAATGCTGGAAAAAGGGACTGGACAGCAGGGAAACAGGAAGCTTTGGCGCTTGTCAAAGGAGCGGTAACTGGTAACTGGACGTTTGCTCCATCGGATGGGATGTGGATAGGATGGATGAATGGTTCAATGGCTGACTGGATGGGCGGACAGACGTAGAGGATATAGATGGATGGCCATGCGTATGGGCTAGTCTTTTGGTTAGTTGACCCAATAGATGGATAGACGGATGGCTGGATGGATGGCTGGCTAGCTGGATGGATGGATGGATGGATGACTGCTTCGCTGATGCTGCTACTGCTGCTCTGCGACGGCTGCTCTGCTACTGTCCTGCTCCTCTGGCTGCTAACAGGAAACGGAAGCTGCTAAAACAAACGCTGTGTTTAGTTTGTCCGTCCATCCGGCGCGTCGTTCTTTTGTATTTGTATTTATTTGCCTCTCCCTTCTCTCAACTGGCCACTCGACCAAAAGCCGTTGTTGTTGCTGTTGTTTTAGGCAAGAAATTCGATTTACTAGCTGATTGCTGTTAGCGCGCACAAAACAAAAAGGAAGCATACTTTTCCCGGGGTCGAGTGCCAAACGTCTGCCATTTATACACAGAAAATAATTATTCTCCTTAAGGTTTTAGATCAAATTAGATAAAATCAAATAAAATCAAGGAAAAACCTGAGTACTTATTAATTTTAATATTTAAGATTTCATAGCCTTTCCTGTTTTTTATAAGAAGTTAAAAATCAATACCCTATTTATTTACCTGCACTAACAAAGATGTACGAAAGGCTCTAACAGGCTTTCGTTTCTCGAATCTAGCGGCATCCTCCAACAAAGTTGTGCGTAAATTTAAGCGACAAGGCTAGGCGCATGGTTCATTGATTTAAAGGGCGACTCGTAAATAAATAAAACGCCATAAAAGGTCTCTTTCGAAAATCGGACACTGGACAGTTGGCATTGGCAGGCAGGCGTTAACCGAAAAAACGAGAGCAACAAATAATACAATAACAGCAAGGACACACAGCAAACAAACAACAACAAAAAAAATAAATAAAGGGGGTGGTACAAATAAATAAATAGAAGCAAGACGAGGGCCACCAGCAGACAATTAAATTTGTACAAATTGAGTGTAGAAATGTGGCAGGAAAACGCACAACAGTAGCAGTAATAACAACGGGCAAAAGATGGCAGTCGATAGCGCATTTTTATGGCAATTTAAAGCACTCCAGTCAGGAAATGAAGCCCAGAGAAATAAGGACGTGAACGAGGACGAGTGCGAGTGCGAGAACGAGGACGATGTGCAGACAGCTGGGAAAGCACAGACAGTAGACAGCCCCTGGCAAATGATGCGCCCATTACGTGCACGTTGGCAAAATAGTTAATTTTATCGGCCGTTGAAGTAGAAATATACGACTAAATGTACTCGATTGTTGAGCCCTGACTTCATAACCATGAGCCAAACCACATCAAATAATATGGCCTGGCCGAAACTTACGCTCAATAAAGTAGCCGCCGACTTGGAGAAACTAACTTCCATTGTGTGCTCCTGCTGTGGGCCCAGGGGGCAAGAGGCATTGGGTGGCTTGGGTGAGTGAGTGGCTGCCTTGGCGTTTTGGCCAAGTTCAATAGATACCGAGATACTCGGAGAGTTTGCGAATGCAGCCAACTGAAGAGGTGCGCTCATCCGTTCATTTATTCATTCATTCAGTCATTCATTTTGAACCGTTCATTGGTTAGTCAGTCAGTTCGGCAGGCAAGGCAATCATTCAGCCAGCATCGCGTTCGCCCTCGCAGTTGTGCCCCTTTCTGCGCCTTTGTCCCTTAGTGCCACGGCGCTCCACGCCTTCGCACGCCGCCTATTTTTCCTCCACCACCTTCTCCTCTCATCCAAACACCATTTTCATTTCCAATGCCAATGCCAGGCTACGTCGACGTCCATGTCGATGTCCAAGCCCGGCTCTATCTGCAATCATCTTGGAGTAGCAGCAGCAGGGGTTTTAATAGACGATTTCATGAAGGTTTCTATACGCATTCTGCACTAAGGCAAAAAACTTCAATTTTTTAAAGCTTGGTAAAGGATTAGTTTTGGTAGATTTTAATAATAGGCTTACGCTTGAGCTTTATAAAAAATAATTTTTTGAAAGTAATGTTAAACATAAGCTATTTCCTTCTATAGAAATGTTCTAAAGGCTTGAAGCATTTTTAAAATTTTAAGTACTTTGTAAAGGAACAATTTTTAATAGCAAAAAAAGGCATTCTTATTTTGTTTCCTTAGTTTTATATGTTTGAGGATTTTAGGAAAAATGAATTTGATTCCTTTTAAAAATTGCCTTGCATTCTTGCCAAAAGGTTTATAGATCCTTATTACCCATCGATTTTTTCAAAAACTTTTTCATAACAATTTAAAAAGGTTTTATGTCTTTTTGACTTACAATTGGCATTCTTCCGGTGGAGTGCAGGGATGTACATAGCTATGTACAATGTACATGCGAGCATAAGAAGTCCCCAGTTAGCAATAGCGTTCGTCACTCGTTAACTGAATCGTGTTTGCCTTTCATTTCCATCTGGAAGGACTCAGGATCCGTCGGAGGCGGTGGCAGTTCCTGTCCTGCTTCGCTCTGCTCTTTATTGTATATTGTTTCTTATGCGCTGTTTTATTTGCAACTTTGTGCGGGGGAGCTGGGAGGAGGTAGAAGGGTCTGAGCCATGTCTCGATGTTGGGCAAGGGATTGGCATCCATCTCCCTTTCCGATTTTCATCTTTTTTTTTTTCTTCTCATAGTGCTCGTTCGTGCACGCGCTCGTTTGGACGCTCCAACCGTTACAGTTTCAATTCATTTCTAGCATATTTTCATTTGGAATTCATATTTTCTTAACAAAAGTTTTGTGGGAATATATATATATGGGGATTTTTTGCCTCCATTTTGTGTTGCGAGTCGACGGGACGGGTGCATGGAAACTTTTCATTCTCTGCATCAAATGAGGCAGAAAAAATTTATACAAAGGCAAACGTCAAGTTTGAATCACTCAAACGTAACGGACGAGAAATGAAAAAGGAAGCTGCAACAAATGTTTAAATAAATATTAAAAAATAAAATGCTCGCCGCTGAGGACGCTACGGAAAAGTCGCCGAGCAGAAAAAAAAAGGTAAATGGAAAAGTTAAAGGTAGCATCCGTCGAAATCTGGGTTGGGCAAGGAAGGGGCAGAACCCAAAAGGAACCAAGCCAGCAACGGTTGGCAATGATGCTAATGAAATAAATCATATGGAAATATGCATAAATCAAATTTCAGCAGAAGCCGGAGCAACAGAGGGATATATATGTATAGCTCGGGCTATAGCTACAGCTCGACAGCCATTCCCATTGTCGTAATGGCAGTGGCGGCAAAGGAAATGATCGGTTAAAATAACAACGCATATCGATTTCCACACAATTGCAGCGTCGACGACAATTGCGAATAAATTGCTTGATTTGCCCAAATAACCAAATAACCGAGCGCATCATCGCGCACCAAAATGGCCATAATAACGGCTCACACAATGACTTCGGTCCGCTACCCGTATCGAAGTCTGGGCCAGGACTCACACCCGGACTCATTGTCGCATCCTGTGCCGGCATGTCGTGTGGCCTGACATGCCGCACCGTGCAAACGTGGCTGAAAATTCATAAGAATTGCCACAAATATTCATATATGGACTGGCAACACGCACACGGGCCAATAAACGACATGGCATACACCCAATAAACGTCCTGCGGCCCCCGTTCCGTCTTCCTCGTCCCTTTGGCCATCCGAAA
Source organism: Drosophila bipectinata (assembly GCF_030179905.1). Taxonomy (NCBI): domain Eukaryota; kingdom Metazoa; phylum Arthropoda; class Insecta; order Diptera; family Drosophilidae; genus Drosophila; species Drosophila bipectinata. The sequence continues at coordinate 18,430,901 of NC_091739.1, forward strand.
AATGGAACCCGGATTCCGGATCCGGAGCCAGCCAATGCCGGAACCGAGAAGCGGCATACAATTGCACGGAAGTGTCATCGCCAAGTGTCGTCGAGGCAATAGGCATGTTGTCAGGACAACACTACCCGGAGTCAGTTATTCAGTCCTTCAGTCAGTCATTCCGTCATTCAGCCATTCAGTCCTTCAGTTCGTCAACGATTCGTCGCCATTGTCATCGGGCTGTACAATGGTAATAATAATAAAATTGGAAATATTTCCCACACTCTCCAACTTGACTTGCAACCTTGGCTTGCTTGCCAATTACATGATATGCCACATAATTTGAAGAATGCATATTTTTACAACTCTCCTTAGGGAGAATGCATATTGCAATGAAAAAATTTCCTAATTTGAACAAAAAATAATAATTAAATCCAAAATTACAATCTCTGCATCCGTTGCCATGTTTGACTTTTTGTTAACCGCTTGTGTTTTTTAGTAATCTGGCTTTTCTTACCTATTTTCATAACATCAACGTACATATTTTGAAAAGAAAATCTAATATTAACTGGGAAGCTATAAATAAGATGCCAAATGGAATGGCTGTTTCCTGGAAACTCCGTCAATGAGATTCCTTTACTTTATGGCTTCAAACGAATTTCATTCCCATTGTTCATACGCTCTGGTTGTATATTTAATTTTAATATTCTTCTACACATTTAGGACGACACCCTTGGCCAATTTGCGCAAACACGGCCCAAGAACAAGTACGTCATGATATGTGTGCACAAACGAAACGAAAATATTCCCCTACATGGCGTATACGTAATGTATAGGTTCACACAAAGCCATTTTGTCGGTGTTTGTATGTGCACATTTTTTTTGCGGTAAATTGACATTTCGGTCGAAACACCGAGAAAGTAAAATAAGCAAAAAAACCAAACCAGGCAACACAACCAGAAAGGGAAAAATGGGGGGGAAAAAACCTTACACCAAATTCGAGACGCGTCACACATTGTAAAATCCTGCGGCATCGGTGTCCTTGAACGTGTCGCCCGCCATTTCGCTCCTGCAACTGGCTTTTGCTCCGGTCCCAGCTCCTGGCTGGGTTTTTTGGCATTGGCAGCCAGCTTAGCGGCCACAGCAAAGCCGCAAAACGTCGGCGTCGATGTCGACGGAGACTTTCCTCCGGCAGCGTCACGCTCGCCTGCCACACGCTGTCGCCCGGCTGGAAAGTGGGAAACTGGAAAAATTTTCTGCGGCAGGCATGCTTTTAATATTGCAATTGGGTTAGCTCTGCCCCGAGAGCACAAAAATATGAAACCAGCAATGGCTCCAGCTCCAGCAACCCACCCGGCCACAAGCCCCGTCCCCGACCATCGTGCCGCTACCCACATCCGCCATATCCCAGCATCGGGCTTCAACTCAAAGCCGATCCAGAAAGGAGAGCCAAACAATTGGAATTTCATATGTTCACATTGAAAATCACTTGGTTTTTGCAGAAAGAAAAATTCAGAAAATGACTGATTGAAATTCATTACCAGGAAGCTTTAAGAATTTATAAAAAGTATAAATTGTAATTGATTAAATCATTTTTTATGGCTAAGAACGGGTTAAGAATCCTATCGGTTTGAAGACGGTTCAAAATGGTCAGTTTAAGTCTGCAAGTTTTTTCCTTGTTATATTTAATTCATTTTTTATAAATCAATAAAATCAGTAATTAAAACATAGTTTTTGTTTCTGTGTAACCTTGATGCGAGCACTCAGCTTGGTGCTTTAGCTTGGCTTTGGCTTTTGAAGTCTCAGCCAAAATGTCTGACGTATAATGACGCGATGTCAACCTTTTGCTGGCAGCAGCGGCTGGGAATTTATGTATTTATCGCCGCCATCATCGATGTTGTTGTTGGTTATGCGACCGACTACGGCTGCGGCTACGGCTACTGCCTTTGTTGCAAGCAGAGAAAAGCAAAGCCAAGGACGCCAAAAGGACGATAAGCTTGGAAGAACCCGGCTAAAAGGTTCATATCACCTTGAGTGTTTTGTATCTTGAGACTTTGACTGACTGTCGCACGGTTAGCTGGCGTGCTTAAATATGGATATGACATAGCCCCGGCTCGTTTCGGCCAGACGCTCCCAACTTCCCCCCTCCTATCCGATTCGCTCTCGTTCCTTGCCAAAAAATCTATGTAACCAGGTTTGTGTGTAAATACACATAGACACACATATGTGGAAGAGCGATTTTAATGTGGGACCGAAAAACGTTCGTTGATTTATTATGGCATGTGGCGTAGATTTCGTTTGTGATAAATATGCTTTCAAATTAATAACGCTCGCCTCATGAATAATTGGAGGCAAGTCCACGCGTGACATTTGTTGTTTAAGCAGATGCAACAACAAAGCCAAAAACATGGCCAACACCAACACCAAAAGCAACAGCAACAGTCAAATATTGAAAGCTCAGCCATGCCATCATGTATAAATTGGTGTGGAGCAGCCTTGTTTATACACATACATGGGTGTGCATGTGTGTGTATGCTTGTGCGACCAGGTGTATGCGGCTTACTTAGCCTAAATCCAACTAGACCAACACACATAGACACACACTCACACACACACACTTACTCGGAGAGACAGAGCACCCCGAGCATAACAAACATTTTTGCGCTGACTGTAAATAAACAAAAGCCAAAAAGTACAATGGCGGGAAATCCTGATGCGAATGTTCGAATATGGCAAACAGAGAGGACCTGCAGACCTGCAATCCTCCAATTCTACCGTCCTGCTGTCCTTTAGTCCTGACTGGTGGCTCCTGGCTAACGGTTGTAGGCCATATCCCCCCGCTGTGGCGCATTATTTATGCATTTCCATGGTCAACATATGTAGTATGTACACGGCACTACGGCCATACTACTATGTAGTATGTAGTAGTAGTAGCCGTGCTGTGTGCGAGTCGTTAGGTAGCTACCAAGTAGTTAGTCCCTTGCCCCATTGCCCAGCCATTCCCCATTTCCCATTCGAACGAGCTGCGGTTGTTGGCTGCGCCTAACATTTGTTGTAACTACCAGTGCATGGCATTGTTAGCGGTAAATTGCACTCATCTATATGTACTATTGACCCCCACCTCCAGCTCTCGATGGTCTCGATGGGGATGCACAGTGAAAAGAAAAGCCTATTACGAGTAAAGTCTCATTTGGGAGAACCTCAATTTTGGTTAATATTTAATTAATAATTAATATTAATATTAAAAAAATAATTACAATTAATATTTTTAAAACCAAATATAATCAGGGTTCGTTCAGTTCGAATCCTCTACAGAAAGGAGGTCTATACAATTTTCATGTTTTTCCAGGTTGATTCGTACAGATTGCCCCTAAAATTCATGTTTTAGGTCTAAATTATGCTTAAGTTTTGCATTTCAGTCTTCCATGTTTGTGTTACTTTTGAAAAAAATTACTCATACGCCCCATTGAACGATATAATTGTGAAACAACATTTTAGCTTTAATTTGTTTTTTTTGTTTTAATCATTAAATATTATTTGTTTGAGCTTTGAAGAATTTTTAAATTAATATATTATACTTAAAATATCTGTTTTATTTTCGAAATATTGCATTTACAAATAAGATCTTTAGAGGACTAACTACTTGTTAATTTATAATACAATCCCTATTAAGCTACACTGGTAGTGATTATTTGGCTAAAAATATACCACATTAAAGATAGTACATTTTTAAAAAATAAAAAGTAGCTATGCAAGTTGGTTTAACAAAGACTGTATAAATTTATGACTATTAGTACTTATTCCAAATAATAGGTTACTCATGAAACCTTCACATAGTACATAGCCTACTTTATGGTTGAAGTCAACATCCTACATGTCTTTTAATTGATTTTACTGTGTTTTCCGGCTAATGGAATGTTTTTTTTTTTAGCAGTGTGGCCAGTGGCGCTCTCAAAATATCAGTGGAATAACAGCAAATAGTTCGCTTTGAGCATGCGACACTGTCAGCCGCAGCAACATCGGTAGCAGGAGCAGAAGCAGAAGCGGCTGTTCCTGCAGTAGAAGCAGCAGCAGTCGTTGCTGGCTAGCAGGCAATTCATTTTGTTACCTGGGAAAAATTGCATTGCATGGCCAGCTTTGGCATGGTCATGGCATACCATCTGAAATGCAGGAGTTTGGGAGTGCGAGTGGGACCGGGAGCGGAACTAGGGAACAGGACTGAGACACTGACTGGGAGACAGGGGAACCTCTAAGCTGGCGTACGTGTGCACAATATGTGATTTTTGTTTCCAACGATTTGCACATGGACCAGAGACCTTCGCCCCCATCTCACTGCTCCGGATTCTCTGGTAGATTCCGATGCTGATTCCGATTCAGGACAAGCCGAGCCCGGTTTGGGCAATCACAGCAGTTTTAAGGCTCCTTGCAATCATGGCGCACAATAAACAAACGAATGACGAGCCTTTAACTGACTGCCCAACTGACTGGTTGACTGGCACCAGCAACTTGTTTGGTTTGGAAGGCCTACTACTCCAGCATCTCCGGCCCTGCCAGACTCACCTGTAAACAAAAACCACCGGCAGGTGGGCTCCCGAAAAATGCAGAGCACCACAGAGGGGATAAATTAAGCGCAGCATTTTTAATTAGAAGTAGTTTCCATAGTGGAGAAGTTCCTGTAGTTTTAGCTTCTCCCTTAGCTCGTATGCTACCGGTTCGGAGGCGCCTATTAACAAGCATCTGGGAAATATCTTGCGCCAATTTACGAAAAGTCATCGAGAGACAGCTGTCTGCTCATTCCGTCTCTATCCTCTCTGTTATCTCCATCTCTGACCCTGTCTCTGACTGTCTGAATGCTATGATATGCTGCAAATTGCAAACTCGGGGGAAAGTCAGGGAAAGCAAAGGATTGGATTCGGCCAGGGTCGCCGGCAGTGGCATGTGAATTGCTTGTCTGACTTGTCCTACGCCCAGCGTTTTTTGGCTGAGTACATTTCGGAAGCAGCTCAGCTCTTGGTTGCCTAGCCTATTTTAGCCACCAACGTCCTAGGACCTACATAGGTCCTTCGTCCCTTTATTCGTACCTATTGCTGGCCCACCTGTGGGCGGCGCAAGTTGGCCAACGTTGCGTATGAGCAATGCATTGCAGTTCATTGTGTGCATACGTGTGGCATGTTGGAGTTTGTTTCTGCTGCTCACTTTGCTGGCTCCACGTTTTCTGCTGCCGGCTCTAACGACCAGTTTGGCACTGCAGCAACCTGCAACTTGCAGCCGCCTGACCGCCGAGTCACGCCCCCTCGAGCTGCCGCCCACTTTTGGCCAAAAAATCACACAGCACAAAGCCAAAAGTACAAACATACAAACAAGTTGGGTGCATGGGAAACAAAATGGAGGGTTTCAAGACCCAAAATTGGGACTTGGTCATTGGCATCAGAGGTGGAAGAACCGGGGCCGAGCTCAAAAAAGTCCTATAAAGTAATAAACAGAGTGAGAAAATATTTAATATATATAGAGGGTTGACATTTGTGGTCTATGGGCTCTATAGTTTGGTGGATTTTTGGGAAAATAAAGGATCTTTAGGGGTTCATTTAATAATTTTTATACTGTGTTAACTCAAAAGAAATCAAACACATTTTCTAAAAAGAATTCATAATAATCCGAAGATGGTAATTTTGAGGCTTAAAAGCTATAATATTTTTTTTCGCCTGTAAAAAATCCGCGAATACCAAGCCTAGGCATTACTCTGCGTACGGCGATTCCAAATTAAACTTTAGCATTTTATGGGGGGCAATCAAAACAGCCGGCTACATCAATTTGCCAGTTTAGCGAACTCTTCGAACTTCATGGGTCCTGTGGCACGATTTTGGCGTGACTGAACAAGGCAGAGGCATCTCTATACACACATATATCTACGACTATTGGATGGACACTGAGGACCACTGTGGAGCACTGTGGAGCACCGTGGAGAAGCCGGAGCAACTGGAAGGCATGTTGTTATGTCTATTGTTGTTCCACTTGTTGTTGCTGCTGTCGTTCAGCCTCGACTGTCTCATCTCTCGTCTCGAGCGTGCTCTCAAACTGCATTTTACGAAATTTCACCATTCAATTGCCATTCCCAGAACAAAAACGGAAAACCGAAAAAACAGTGGAGCTGTAGTTCGGGGGGGAAAAAAATACAGAAAATCGGACAGCACACGTGGCATCAGGGGCAAACAAGCAAAAAACTAGCAAAAGAACAAGCGGAGCACTGAGAGTGCAATCGCATGCATGGGCTAGGCATTGGCATCGGCATCGGCAACGGCAATTCACCGCCCCGACCACGCCCTCCTGTGTACGCCCTGGCCACGCCTGCCATTTTCAAATGCAATAACAAAAATTTTGCTCGTTTTTTGATTTTTCAATGTTTTTTTGTTTCGGCCCAGAAATGTTTGTGTGTGTGACTCGACTCGGGCCGTAGTAGGAGCTTGTTGTGCTGACTCTTTTAGTTTTATGCACGTCGACTGCACGAATTGGCAGCTTGTCTCTTTGGATGTCAGTCAGCCAGCCAGGCATTGCGTGTGTGTTCCCAAGCCTTTTGAGAAAAGTGCCATTTAAACTTAAATATAGACATTGGCAAATCGAGAAAGAGCAGCAGCTACCGAGGAGGCACATTCAGATTTATAGCCATTTGCCAGTTGTTGATTGAGTGTTTCAATGAAATTATCAATTGTGCCAATTTACCTGCCTTACTTTCCCTACCTTCCTCTATTTGTGAACGATTGAGGAGGACTGCCCCGGTCATAGGCGTTTAATTAAATGCTTTGGACAAATTAGCTAAATGCGATTGTCGCATTTTGTCGCATTCCCCCTCCTCTTCGGAGTTGTTAATGGTGGCCAAAAAGTGGCGAAAAATCAAATGAAAAACTGAAATTGTTTCATAGAATATATTAACACACACTCCCCGAGTCTAGTCGCATAATTAGTTGAGTAGGATATTGCATAATGAAAGTGCCATTGCAATGCAATTAAAAGCATATAAATTTTGCGATCCCCTACTGCAAAATGTAATTATGCATTCCACGAAACAAACAGCACAAATTCGTGCCAAATGGTTATATATTAAAACGAAAGAAATATGAAATTAAATTTGCATAAAACTCGCATAAATGCACTTAATAGTAAATCTGATAAAAGGCATCGACAGGATGCGAGACCGGCGGCTGAATCATTCCAGATGCGGCTCATTACCGTGAATAAATTTGAAATTCTACTTTTGGTATAAAGTATGGATACACTTTACTATTTTCAGGATTCATTAATTTTGTAATTAAGGTTGGAATCAAGGTAACCTTTTACAAAAACTAGGATTCACCATTTCGAATCAGTTTAAATATTAAAATGTTGAACATTGATTAAATTTAAATAATTTTGTTTATTCATAATTGAGTAACTGACATTAAAAATAATTACATGGAAGCATGTCAAATGAATTTATGTTTCGTATAAAAATTCATTGAATTGCAAGAGGTCGTATCAAATTATAATAATTACATTCTTTCAGAAATGTAATGGAAAATGCTATTTATTTTTTCATTTGACTCTCTCAAAAAATTTACTCCTTTAATGTACAAAACTAAAGCAGAAATCTTTGATTCTTTTGCGCAAAAATCACTAATCACAAATCGATACTGGCCCAGTGGCTTCTAATGAGCTAAGACCATTAAAGGAAACTAATATCTCCGCTGGCCTGGAATAAAGACAATAGAGGAGAAGGTCTCCGGTTGTATCTAAATCAAGTACGGCTTTGTGTGTCCGTAATCTGGAGAAAGGAGAAAGAAAGAAGGCAAACTGCAGAGTCACAGGCACACACACATCATTCGTTTGGCAATCTCTATCTCAAGTACTTTCAATTCATTTCAAATGCTGCCATTGATACACTCGAAAAGGAAAGCTTTCCCGCACTTACGGGGGAAATTCACAAGTCGCATAATATTTGGAGAGGAAAAGAAAGAGTGAACAAAAAATACAGAGAGTCGAGAGGATAAGTCTGGGGGTGTAGGGCCGGAAAAAACAACTCAAGGGGTGGCTTTGTTTTTCCGGCAATAAATCAAGTTGGGCTCCTCGTACATAGGTCTGGCCCCAAACCGAATGACAGCTTATTGGCTTTGGAATCATCCAATCCAATCCGATCCAATTGACGTTGACGTATATCACATTATCATGGCAGCGGTAAAGTCATGACAATAAATGCTGCCATTGTACACGGTTCCAGGTATTTGGAGCACTTTAAACTGAATTTCAATAAGAGATGTGGCCGAATCCCAAATGGAAATTATAACTCTAGCCAGGTAGTTACTATACATTTTATTAGCCGAACCCATTGTTTAGAACACTTAAGTAAATTAAGTAAATTAAATTGGAACTTAAACCTGGGCATAATTTATTGTCTAAAGGCTTAAATTATGCGTCTGGCACTTGGAAATTATCTGTACGAGCCTTAACAATTCAATGCTAATCAATAGACTACCCGGGGATTATCTGGCACCCCCTAGGAGAAAGCTAACTGCTTTGAAATCTAGCATTCACCATACACCGGTGGCCAATCAGGGCCTAATTAACCAACCAACTGACCGGTATAAAATATGCAAGACGGAATAGACCGGGTCAGCATTGGGCCTATATCAGGTTCTGTATTCGTTCAGTATTGCCGTCGTTTTGCCAAATTGTTCATGCCCGAGTGCTTATCAAATATTGTCTGTATGACACACAGCTGTCACATTTCTGTATCGCCACCTTGCCCCGAGAATTCGTAATCCGTAATTTGCAATCAGAAATTCGGAGTTCGTAAGTCTCGCCCACTTAAATGGCTTGTGCGAAATGTGTTTGAAATTGTCGGCACTTGGGCCTGATGGGCTTAATTATTGAATCACCTGTTAATGGAAAAATCTGTCTGCTAATTATGCACGCATGCCGTTCTGGTGGTCAGTCAGTCGGTTTCGCTCTACTCTCCGTGCACTTAATTGATGGCAAGTGCTGCTCCGGGGAGCCGAACAAAAGTTAATTCAATCATAAAAGCGGGCCATAACTATAAAAAAAAGGCAGAAAATTCCTCGCTTTCCCATAATTCTGCATAAAGTAAATTGGGAAATGTATGATAAATGACAGGGCCGCAGATCTCAACGGCAGCAAAAACAAAAATAATAGCAACAATGAGTGGTCGAGGACGAGGATCTGGATGCGGATGGTTATGGGGGGTATAAGGATGTAAATGGGGAAGGAAAAGAAAAATTGGTCGGTAGGAAAACCTTGTGAAATATTAATGCGCCGGCATATAAATACAATAAGTAGTAATTGTGGCTAGTGGAGGTTCCACTCAGCCGTCTGCGAGGCGCTTGCGAGGGGATTCTAGGGGGTGGCCAATGGGCATCCGCTGGTAGTTGCCCATGTCTTTGCACAAAAAGTTATGAAAATTGCATTTTAATCTGAAAACGAATTGTTTATTATTTCGCTGAGGTTTAAATTTGTTGAAATAATTGCATTGAGCGGGTTGTGAGGGCGGAGGAGTCGCTAGTGGTGGCGGGTCGATGGAGGCGGGTTCTGTAGCGAATTGAGAGGAAGCGGCAATGGCAACAATCGGAGGCAGGCAGCCAGCTAGCCAGGACGAACGAGGACGACGGCCACAGGAAAACACAACAATGCCACAAACACACGCATTCACACAAACGAGCTCACATGCAGAGCAGCTCACAATTGGTGGGGATCGGGTATGAGGATGTGGATGGGGTTTGTAGCGGGAATGGGACTGGGAATGGTTGCCAGGAGGTAGGTCCTGTCCCAGGGACTTGCTCCGGCATCGTCGAACAAAGAACAGGGCAAAATTGTGCATGTAATCAGTTTCAAGTGTGTGCTGCAAGAGGGTTATTCGAGAAAGCCATTCCGTTCCCCCACCCTACTCCTACTCCCTCGTACCAGGCAACCCCACCGCCCACCTCACCCTCCATTGCTTGTCATCTGAAAAGTATGCAACGTTGTCGTCGTGGACGCGACTTTGTTGATGTTGTTTTATTTCGCCTTTGCCGTCCTGCCATCACATACCGCACATCCAGCTGGGGGAAGCCGGCAATTTCGGACAGGTGAACGGCAAAGGAAAATGTCCGGAAAATCCGACATACTGTATCTAGTAATGTTTTAGTAAATAAACTGAAGCAATTTATTTAAAAATAGTAAATACAAAACTGCAATTTCTAGAGGAGAAAAACTTTTAAATTATTTTTCACAAGTAGTGTAAAGGTAAAAAATCCTAAATATTAAATTTCAATAACATATTATTAAATTTTCATATTTAAGACATTTTGCTCACTCTCATCCAATTTTATGAGCTGTAAAATAAGAAAATTCCATTTAAATTAGACTAATAAAAAGTCAACGTAAAATATCTTTGAATTTTAAATGGTAAGCTCAAGTCGAATCCTTGGCTTTATTGCCATTTTCTTGCTTATTTTGTTGTTGTTTTTTATGCGCAAAAATTGATTTTTATGCACTTTTCACTCACACACTTGCACACTCCTGCCGTAACACACATACATGAATTATTGTTCATAAAGTATATTTTATGAAAGCAACGACTCACAGCAAATTATAAGGTATTAAGTGAGCATGGATGGCGCTCGCACGTATCCACCGTTTCCTGTGAGTGCATGAGTGTGTACGAACGAGTGTGTGTACTTTGCTCTAGCACCGACACTTTCTACTAGCACCGCCAGTCCGAGGACAATAACAAAAAAACAAAGCCAAAAGAATAAAAATGTCATAAAATATGAGGGCATGAAGCACTCCATGCGCCATACCCTTATTACAATAATTGCAAAATTGTGTAGGTGAAAGATTCTGAAAAAATGATTTCATTTTAAGTTGCCTGGCAAATTGAGTAGTTACTCGCCATGAACACCACCCCACCTCCCCTACAGGGTACACTAACACATACATGAAACTGCTAATGAAGGCGTTAAGCAAGTCCTGGCAAAAGTCTCCGATGAATTCCCAAGCACGGCCAGCCAATTACGGGTGCGCGGTTCTCGGGCTCGTTACGCAACGTGCTAAAAATCAAAACTCCATGAAATAAACCAATTTAAAAAGTTCAAAAACTAATTTTGCGCTTAGTTTGTCTGATAAAAGAAGACGACGTCGCCGTTGCCACTGCTCATACAAGAGGAGAAAAAACGAAAAAAAAAAAACGAATCTGTCCACCTACCGTTGAACTCATCCTTGAGTATGTCGCTGTAGTGTGAGTATCTGTGAGTACGAGTATCTCAATCTCAGTGGGACGGGGTGTGTGGAGGGATGTCGCTGCAGCAGTTTGCTTTTGGGTTTAACACACAGCAAAACATGTAAAAGTTCTGGAGTTGTCAACGCCGCTGCTGCCAGGAGCGCATTTAAATATTTAAACGACAACACGTGTGAAAACATTGCCGATGCCATTGGGCTTTAACACCCGCTCCAACATATCTGGAGATTCGGTGGCAGATATACTATATATATATAGCACCACATAGCCCATGGCCTCGTCCACTTGTACACCTTAAATCGAAGAGAAATGCTCACTTTTCACTTTATTAATTGCACAAGTTTGCAATTGTTTTTGCTGTCACTTTATTTTTATCGCAAGCGCACTCTGTTTTTAACGTAGTGTGTGTGTGAGTGTAGGTGTTGGTGTGCGTCAGCTCAAAGTTGCCAACTGCAATAATTTTTGCGACTTCAGCGATTTTTTTGCCACTTGAACGCGTAGAGACAACCCTCCAGCTTTTGCAGCAGCCACTCAAGGTAGCTCCTTTTGGCCCCTTTGTAATATTGTAGCATTTGTCTTTTAGTGGAAATCTCTTTTTGAGTGTGTCTCGGCTATGGAATGGAAAACGGAGAAGGAAGCTGGAAGGCAGAGAAGCCGTGGGAAATTGAGGGGAGAACACTGGGAGCCAGGACACATGCATATACGTACATTTATTTGCATATAAATGCTTGGCGGCATGGGGCAAAAAGCATTTGCATGTGAAAACAATTGTAGCAGCACCACCACTCTCTACCACCGTGCTCTTCTTCGTGTTCTGCTCCGCTTTGAGCCATAAAATAAATAGCCAAAATGATAATAAGTTTAGACATAGACAAAAACTTGAAGCCAAAATGAAAAAGTGCAGCGGATTTGGCTGCAAAGCTTAAGCTGTTGTGAAAAATGTTTGGCATGCTTTTAGGCTGCAACGCAGCAGCGTAAAAAGGGGCAAGAAACTCAACAGCAATCTGCTCATCCCAACCAGTTGCCAAGAGAAATGAGGCACGCACAAAGCTAAACAAATTTGATTTGATTGCCTTGGGTTGGCAGGGGGCGGTGGGAGGTGGTGGGCATAGCCTTGCGATGTAACGGGGATCACAGCTTGATAGCCGTGGATTGCGGTATTTTATGGCGCCTCTTTTTAAATGGCTTAATGCCGGCAAACAAATATAAAACAATTCGCATGCGACGGTGCCATCTCAAATTGGCAGCTAATTTCGGTTTATGTGTCTCATATTTCTTGTTTTTACTATGCACCGCCGACCGCACTAAGCCAACTCCAACAGCATGGCCCAAACGCATTAAAAGCCAACCAGCATGACCCCAGACCAAGTTTTCTCAGTCGCTCCCATTTCCACCTTCACCTGCAGCTCCACTTACAGCTGAACTTAAACTTTAGTCGCTGTAACACTCCACCCCCTCCCTAGTACATCTCTCACCTCTGTGACACGCCCTGGGCTGCCATTAACATTTAAGTAAATTGATCAGCACATTTAAATGCGATCACGATGATGATGGCGAACCGCTGGGTCCAATTAGTGGCGTGCTGTGTGCCGTGAGCTTTGAGCTGATGCTGGTAGTTGCACTTGGAAAAATATTTATTTTAACTAGATTAGGAGATAGAACAAAGCTTTCAGTTTGGATTACTTGAAATGTCTTTAAATATTCTATTAATATTACATTTTTCGGGGATATTGTGTTAAGGATGTTTAACTTTAAAGCAAGTCACTAATACTAAAATCTTTGCCTGATAGAGTTGGTTTATTTAAGAAACTTAAAAAGATTCATAAGTGATACATATTATTAAGGAAGAAATTTAACAAATAAAGGAATAATCTCATCGAGTACCTTTTAGTTCTTTGAAAAGCTTTATTATCATAGTGAGTTCTAAATCTTGAGTCTTCGTAGTCTTCATTATCTTTTTAATTAATTATTGAATATTTTTCCCAGTGGATGCCTAAGATGCTGAGGTAGCGATGTTTTCAGTGGAATGCAATGCGCACGACGACCGACGTGCATTGAATATTTGCATATACATTTTCTATACAAACACATAGTTTTGGTCTCGTGGTCCGTAGTAAGATATGTGCGGCTTTAGAGAATATAGCCCTGAACACACAGAGAGTCATCGCAAGTCCCAGATCTGCGGCATAAATTTCAACGGGCGGCCAGGGACCTAGGGGGATAAATTGGACTGCTGTGTCCGTGAATATGCCGATGCTGATAGTCAACATATTGGATATAAATTTAGACGAACGTGACACAACTTAAGTCATAACCTAAATAAATATCACGCAATAATGAGGGACATTTGCGACAAAATATAACAAAACATGCCTCGGCGCAACCAAAATGGCGTTTCAAAAAAAAAACAAAATAAAAAGAAACCAAACAAGCAGAATGCCGCCAACGCCTGGCCTAATGTTTGATCATTTTGTTTGGCAATTTATTTTATTGGTTATTGCATTTTAAACCAAAAAACTCAGCGGGCCACGCACAACGGCCGTTGCTACGTGCGTCTCGCCATTTGTTTGTTTTTAATGGAAATCATTTTTGCATTTAACAACATAAACAGCCCGTCGTCACCACCCCGACTCCTGCTTTTGATTTTATATCCAGAAAGTGAGTGAGATGCTCAGTCAGTCAGCCAGTTAGTCGGATATTCAGTCAGCCTGGCTGAAAAGTTCAAATTCGGTAAACAAACAGAAGGAGAGTAGGACTACACCTGGGGAAAATATTATTACAGGTATAAGGTGTAAAATATTACTATTTGTCCTTTGATTTATTTCTTAGATCATAGATCTTTTAATAAACAAAGTTTATAGAATATAGGCACTATACTGTGTTATTTTTTTTTCTGTGTAATAGGGTGTGCGAGGGTGGAGATATTTTTTTTGGTGAGAGACTCACGCACACGTTTCCATCTTATTTTCGTAGATTGTCGATTCCAAACCCGCTGGCAGCTGCACCTGTCATTGCTGAAATAAACGATAAACAGACATGGAGCTACGGCTACACCGGACCGTGGAGTTTGCCTCACAACTCACAATGGCCCCAAAATTTATGTCTGGGATCAAAAAGTTCTCTAACCTCTGAACTGTGCAGGTGCTCGCCGGGTAACGAATACCGCAGCAGATGGGGGCGCTACGAGATTTATTAGTTCGACCAAAATATTGATGAATAAATTAAGAAATGAATTTGAGAAAGCTAAATAAGTTGTGTGCCCAAATAGGAGAATAATTTCAAGATGCATGATAAGACCCAATGATAACCTCATTTTATAAACACTAAGATCGTAGATATGGAATTGTTTTGTGTTTATTAATGTTGACAAGTTTCCTCTTTTTCTCAAACAAAACCCTGCTTATTGCATCGACTTTGAATAAGCTTGGATTCAATATCAATTTATACTTTCTACTGAAGAGAAAAGTAATTAAATCGATTTCTATATTTCTTATTACATTTTGATGAAAATTATTGCAGCATACTTTTAAAAATAAAGAAAGGATGGATTTATTTGCGAAGAATCTCTAGAACGTCCTAGCTTAGCACTCAACTTGTCCCATTTTATAAAAACTAATATCATAGATACGGAATTTTTTTGTGTTTATTAATGTTGACAAGTTTCCTCTTTTTCTGAAACAAACCCCTGCTTATACTTTCTACTGTAGAGAAAAGTAATTAAATCGATTTCTATATTTCTTATTACATTTTGATGAAAATTATTGCAGCATACTTTTCAAATAAAGGCAGGATGGCTTGCCTTAAATGGCAATTTATTTTCGAAGAATTCCTTAAACGTCCTAGCTTAGCACCTCACTTGTCAATCATCGGTACAAATATATGTGTGATTTATGTTCGGATTTGAAAACCGAATCACCTCCGTTTAGCCTCAATTAATTCCTTCAAAATTTATATGAAAGCAATAAATATTTTTTATGCCCGTTTGTGTGTTCCCATCCATGGTGCGTCTGTCCTCCAGTCTTCTGTCAGATGAAATGAATGTGTCGAAAAAAGTGATTTTATTTCGTTTGTCGTTTTCATTGCGGAGCCATGCAGACAGACTGAGGCACACAGACATAATTCCATAAAATGACAGAAACATGTGTACAAATTTGTAGCCCCCGACAGGCAGCCAGATAGAAAGGCAAGCCGAGTCGGACGAAGATATCTACGCAATGTAACTACATTTGTTGCAGCGGCAGTTGGCCATAAACAAATTCGAGGCGAATCTTGGGGCCATCCACAGACTCAGATTCAAATTCAGATTCAAACGCTGATGCAGATGCAGATGGAGATGCAGAGCTCTAACTTTGGTTCCAGCTAAGCTGTTTACTTAAAGCTGGAGGCCAAAATGGAGGTTTGTCTGCAATCGAGTGGGTCGTTTGCCGCTCAGTGCACTTGCCGCACTGAATGCCGCCCGGAGGCGACTCTTAAATGCAGCACAACTAAGCTCAATTTACAGTTCAGCAAGCTTTTGATTGCTGCCTGATGTGTTTATTTGATTTTAAATATGCCGCTTAAATATTTTGACTATTTATCAGAGGGCATTAGTTCGCCCAGCTTCCGCTTCTCCTCAAGTGGCTGCCACTGCCGTTGCCTGGGCATTGTTTTCCTTTGTCCGGAGCTCACCCCCCGAGACCCTCGAACCATTTTTTTTGCTCGACTCTCAAGTGGCCTATTGCTAAGCGGCTTAAACGCCTCGTCGCTCTCGAGAGCCGAACTATTCGAAAGCGCCTTAACCTCGGACAGTTAACAAATGATTACAAACAGTACAACAAATTGTTAAAACTAAATTATCATTTTATTATTATTTAAATGCTGGCGAGCGGAAACGAGACCAGCTGCCGGGAGACACAAGCCGAATGCCAGCATTTAAGGCGGAACGCCATGGTAATAATTTAGACCCAAAAGAGCCGGGCTAACAAAAAATAAAACCAAAAAGTGAGAAAAAAAGGGAAAAATCGAGCTAAACGCTGCGCACTTTTCCACTGCAGTTTCTGCCTTTCACGGGAGTGTGTGCCAGTGTGTATGTCGCCTGGAACTACAAAAGACCGCATTGTGTGTGATTTATACACCTTAAGCTTCGATGAACGCTATTACACAAACAGCCAGCAGCGACGTTGACTGCAGCAGAGCTTTCCCAGCTGCGTTTCCCCACTTTTTTTTTTTTTAGATTTTTTTTTTCTTTTATTTGGCAAGTTGGCGCATAGCCACAGCAGACAAAGCGGCAGACGCCGACGTTTGGCGGCAATGAAGCCATAGCCATGAAATGGAAATGCATTCAAGTGTGTTTAAGCCGGTGCAGCACCCCCTCTCCTATCCCTTTGCTCAGACTCTGGCATTGAGTTAAACTCCCACTCCTTTTGCCTTGTGCCACGGCCAAATACGTATGCGACTACAGATAAGACGTGCTCGATAGAGTCCACAGAAAAAATGAACTCATTTTACGCCTGCATCTTTGTGACTGTCCCCCGAAGCCCCCATCCCACCTGCAGTTCGTCTCTGATTTGAGACACTCGAAGAAAAAAGTCAAGTGTTCTATTCATTTCTTTAAATTGAAACGAATCTTGGGTAATTAATTAAGGGAGCACCTTGTGCTGCACTTTTGTTTGTACAGATAATTACAGGTTCTTAGCAAGTCTTGCTGTTTTTGTGAAGCTATAAGAGTACACTGAAATAAACTGTGGAAAATCTAGGACATATCTTAATAAATTTCCTCAAGGATAAACGTTTCTTGTAATGTTAATTATTTTTAAATTGGTTCAATGGTTTTCTTATAATGACTTAAGCCAAAATAAATCTTTCAAGTAATTTGTTATTTCGTTTAGCTTGTTATCCCTCAAGGTTTCTTGAAGTTTGGTTAAAGGAAATTTGATTAATGTTGATTCAATAAATTGTGATTTAAATGACGTACAATTTTTCATTATTCAAGAATGCTAACTAGATTTCCCGAATTTTCCCTCGGTGCTGGTATGAGTGTGTGTGATTGTGTGTTAGCCGGTTGACGTTAACAAGCACAAGCGTACGACGGAATTGAAAAAAACTGTAGGAAGAAGTTTATCAAGTCAATTGAGACCTGCGACAAAAGACCAAGCACGGCGACAGCAACAACAGTTGCTCGTAAGCGGCAGCAGCAGCATCATCATCAGCAGCAGCAGCAGCAGCAAGCAGGGCGACAGCTTTTGGTTGCAACGTCTGAATCTGAATCATCATCAGCGTTTGGCAGCATTGTCGTATGGATGCCGGCGTTTCCAGTTGGAGGAGGAGGAGTAGTTAGGAATGGGTAGTATCTTTATCTGAAGACCCGCAGCAGTGGAGCGACAATGGCATCATCCGAACGACAGGGAGCATGGCATAGTCTTAGGACGGTGGACAAAGGCGAGAGACAGTAATATCGGAGAGGAATCTAATTTGCATGCAATACGATTTTTGATAAAAGCTTTTACCCCAACATCAAATAAAACGACAATGCAACAGCACACTTTGGAGTGCAGTCTGCAGATGTGTCCCTGTCTCCGTCTAAGTCTTCGGCTCCGTGTCCGGGTCCATGTCCGTGCTCCATTCACTCGACTCGACTATTCATAAGAATAACAGCCAGCGCCAGATAAGAAAAGCCAAAGACAGATATAGATTGAGAGCTGGTGGCTGCTCGAATAGAGGGGTGGATTGTCGCAGTTTGTGGGCCAGGAACGAGTGGAGTTCTTGAGGCAACCCGAAGGCAATCAAAAAGTGCATTTGCGTGTGCCGTTTGCAGTCGCCTCGAGCACAGCATGCCGAGCATGTGCATCTGCATGCGAAAGTATTCGGATGCAGGTAACTAGTTGCGACTCCCAGTGAGTGCCATGAACTGCAAGTCACAATTTGACACATGATCCATGGCATTGTCGTGTCTGACACGCGTTTTATCTCCGCTCCGGGAATCTCTTAGGTGGAGGAGGCGGTGGCGGTGGTGGTGGTGGTGGCGCTGGCTGCGGCGAGGGCGTGGATGGTAGGGGCAAGCTTGGGGCTTGAGGCGTGGGCGTTGGCGTGCACATGATGTGCATGCATGCGTTTTCCTAAATGATTTCCAAAGAATTTTTATTGGAGAGAAAAAGGCGAAAGCGAAAACACAGGCAGCACCAGCGGCACTCACAAAAATTTTCTTCGATTTCCCATGATTTCGAGGAAAGAAAAATAGATTTAAATGCTTGCTTAACTTGAGAAGAAAATAGGTAAATTTTCTATCGAGAAATTCTTTGTTTAAAATGAATAAACATTTTCACAAAATTCATTTCATTTATTTTCATGAAGATATAAACATTATTGAAATAAATATTAGGAATCTGAAAGGCTTCTTTAAAGGCCTTAAAATTGATGGAATAAAACCATTAAAAAATAAAAGTATTTAAGATGAAACAAGTGTCAAAAAAACTCCTTAAAAAGAAAGGCATAAATTTTTCTTTGTCTGCAACAGCATCATGCAACAACGACAACAAGAATCAATGAAATGAGAAGCGTAGGAAAGTTTATTGGCGTCTTCAAATTGTCAACTCGAAGTTCCGAAGTGTTTTATTTTATGCTTTGTTTCTCATATTTTCCGATGCCTTTTGTTGCCCCAGCCCCGAGCCACGAGCCCCAACCCTTTGCTTTATCGCACATCTGTAAAAGGGCAACGCTGGCTCTTGGTTTCAACTTAAACATACAAACATATCCGTATACAAAACATATATAAATTCGGTCTATATCTTATTGGAATGTGAGTGCGGCTATGGGCAATGGTTATGGGGCCATTGGGCTGGATCTGAAGTTGAAGTTAAAGTCTATGGCGATGGCGATGGCTTTTTATTATGCGCATTTCGGGTTTTATGCTTCGGTTCCGGCATGTTTTCGTACACATATCTAAATATCGTACTTAAACGTTTACACATGTGAACGATATGAGATGCGGGGGTGAATCCAAGATCCGAAGCAGACGAGCACCCGGGCGGACAGGCAGCCGGGAGGCAAATTGAAATGGGGGGCCCCATTTAGTTAGTCGAGTGTCAATATAATTTTTTGTCGGGGAAAGGGTTTTTAATGATGTGGCTGGTTTTATGGGCCATCAAATAGCTCCGTCAACACTCTGCCTTGTGTTTTGCAATGCCTTCGATAATGGTTCGATGTCCATTAAATCAATCATTATTTGTCAAACTTCATAAAAATATCCGTAGAAGGCTGGATGTCATAATAGATTAAACGGAAATCTAAAATTATTACAAAATTTACTACCAGTTCAATATGGATATAAGGGGCGATGGGTTTGAAAAGCGTTGAAGCTGAAAGTTGAGCCTTTTTCCTCAGTGTTTCCAAAGGGAATCACAAAAACCTGGAACGTCAGCATCGGGACTATTTAAAATTCAACCGAAATAAAAACTTTTCTTTATGGTCGCAATTATAATTCGATAAAACCGCAATCTCTTCAATTGCAGGCCGAGGGAGATCACATTGAAAATTCCGGGCCAAGAGCAAGGACATGACATTCGAATTTCGCAGGCAGCCAAAAACTTTAACCTGGCCAAATGATACTTTCGATGCGAATTGCGTGCACACCGCACCATCGCATGGATTCCTGTTTCTCAGATACGAGGGTATGATGGGGCAACACACAAAAACTGCCGCCAAGTTCATAACGAGCAATACTTTTTTATTGGCTTTTGCCAGAGCGCCAAGAACCCCTAAGGCAACTAAAAAATTTACATTTTTATTAAAATCTCAAAATCTCTTTTGGCTGGCAAACTAAACATATTCATACATACCCATGGTATAGTATAGTATAGTATAGTATATAGGGGGAGAAGCAAAAGCAGAGCCACACATGCAATGCCGAATATTACATGTGTATCTGTGGGCTGGATATTGAATTTAACTTTGATTTTGGCATCAGGGCCAAAATGGCAGGCCAAGTCAGGGCAGGACAGGCCAGGGCAGGAGCAGGCCGGATCTAAGCCGGGCCAAGACACCAACCGAAGGCATAAATTGATATTTATTGAACAATGGTAGTGGCGCCCCGGGGTTACTTAATTAGCCGGGTGCATTATGTGTGAAATGGAGAATGTGCCCTTGTGTAAGCTGCTTACCTGGAACAAGAGAATCCTCTTGGCTTACATGCGCCTCACCTCTCCTCATCAATCACCTCAGCCGAATATGGCTATTTTGACAGCTATATATTGGGTGCTTTTTCGGCTGGAAAGATGAATGAAGGTGGTGACTTGGGGGATATCTCATTTTCTTGCTCCTATTTCCTATTTCGTTTTTTTTTTTGGAGCCAGAGCACAGCTGGTAGAATTCATTTCCAAGTTTGCAATATATCTACATGTATATGTATAATAAATTTCCATTTGCTTTTGTTAACGTTAGCGTTTAACCCACGCAACCCGGCAGGCGCCCGGCATAAGTTCAAACTGGTACGCGCCGCCTTAAACATGTGTTTATGGATGCTATAGAGCGGGATGCTCCGCTCTGTGTGCTTTGTTTACATATTATGTACATATTTTTTGGCCTCTTGTTTTGCACGCCGTCGATAAGCGCCCAGTCACAGCCGCAGTCCCCCGCCCGCGTGGCTCCATCATGGTATTCCAGTCGCTTATCAAAAGTTGCCCAAGTCGAAGCCCAAGCTGTTTACTTGAGCAACAATCTGCTGCCAGAACCCAGACTCAAAATCAGTCCAGCCTCCACAGCTCCGAGTGGAGAGGGTCTTATGTTTTGGCGCTTAAAGCTCTTAAGAGTTTAACGCGACTTTAATATATACCCGCCATCACCATCATCCAGACGTGCATCAGAGGTGCCCTAGTGGGGTAGAGCAACTGCGGCAAAGAAACTGTTTCCCAAATACGAATTTTAAATTCACAATGGGTCGTGCAACGCGATTGATTCCGTTCGGTCTCGTCATTCCGATGCTTCTGTTTGTGCCACTTCAGCTTCTGCCACGGCCAACATTCGGCCACACACGTAAGCTATTGATTATGGATATGTGGAAGCACAGGGAGAAACTAATCCATCCATTGCAATATATATTTTTTTTGTATAGAGAAAGATCTAAGGTGATAAAAAAAAACCTTTTGCTTCAAAATAATTTTTTAAATGACTTTAAAAAAAAACTAGAAACTTAATCTGTTATTATTTTCCATTTCGTATTTTTAATTAATTAAATAATAAATTTTTTCTCTGTACATTTTGTTTATCCTGCCTGTCTGAAGTGGGTCCCAGTTGTCAGACGCCCGAGAAGACGGAGGGTCGGTGTGTGCACTTCAGCGTCTGCCGCTACGTCCTGCGCCAATACGCGATGTACAAGGAGCACATGCCCCCAGCAATAATGCGATTCCTGCAGCGATCCAGATGCAGGCCCAAAAGGGAAGGCGTAAGTTGTGCTGGGCCCAATAAAACTGTCTGGCAAGAACAATAACCAACGAATGGCTCTGATTCTAATGAAATTTCGCTTTCTGTTTCTTTGGCTGCTACATACGGAATGCTGAATTGTGGATGGGAATTATACGGCCTTTCTCCCCTGGCAACACCAACTTCTACCTCAACATTAATATCAACATCAACAAAGTATCATTTGTGCTGCGAACTCAAAGATGTAATTCCCGCGAACGCCAACTCAAAGTTAAAGTAAATCAACTTCAAAGTACGTCATGTGTGGCACAAACAGGCCGGAATGTATAATGTGTAATGTGGGCTTTGATCTGCCAAATCAGTTGGTAGCTTTGTTTGGGCCCATAACCGAAATGTTATGGCTGGGTCGCCACATCGCCAGTAATTATAATGTGTACACGAATTATGTATTAAGTGCGCCTCATGTCTCCTGTCTCGCCGGGCAACAGATGCCGGGACATAATAAAAATAAAAAGTTTAGCCTTATTTTTAGCATCTTTATGAAGCTTCAAGAGCTTCAATTATTCTTCTTGTAATTTTAGTGTCAAAATATGCAGATATTTAATTTTCCATTTTTGTCCAGTATTTTTAGTAGCTGCATAGGAGTAAAGACCTATAATGTTTACTACCACATATGTGGTAAATTTTATTTGAATATTTGGATGTCATTTTCAACAGAAGTATATACATTTCAAAAGGTAAAATTTTGTTGTTTCAATACATGAGTTTTCCTCATTTATTTTGTCCCTTTGTGTTGCCTCAAACAAGGGTTTCCATTACACAAAACAGGAACGAAGTTGCCTCTTATTTAATTTTGATTTATGCTCGTATCTGGTGTTGAAACTCCCCTCCATTCCGTTTGCCTCCTGTTGTGTGCTTTAACGTGCCAGATTTTAAGTGACACTCGGGAGACGCTAAAAGGCCGTCTAAAAATCACGCAACATTAAAATGATTTATGCTGAATAATTTCAGTGTAAATGAAGCAGACTTGGGGCTGACCAACAGCAGCCGGTTAGTGGTTACTCTGGAGGCTGCAGCATGGATGGATGGTTGGTTGGTTGGTTGGCTTGATGTTGGGCTGGGAGGGCCTGGCTGAATGGCTGGAGGACCATGAGCCAAAGGAGCTGAAAGCGAGTTTCAGCCTGGGCTGGGGCGTTGAAATTCAGACACCTTGTGCGCGCACGCTGCTCGAATTTCAAACTCCAAACGGCTGCAAGCTGGAATACTGGAGGCTGGAGGCCGGAGACTGCAGCTTAGCTGCTGCTTTTGCTGCTGCAACATCGCTGAAATTGCAGACAGCGGGCCAGACCAGATGATAAATGGCTCGAAAACACATTTGAGCTGCAGCTAGCCTCCGCTCTGGTCCTCTGATGCTGATCTATTAGACAAACGCACGCCCAAGGCGTCTGCTCGCACATATTCATACACATTTCTCGCCCGATGTCCGATGGCCCGGATCTCGGTTCTCGCCGCCCGCGTTGGCTATTTATGGAAAGTTTACCCTGAGATAAAGCCGAACAAGAGGCCAATTTCCATGATTATTTTTGTCGCTTTTAGACAAAAAATTTTTTAGCTGTCAGAAATTAAATGGAAAGCAGCTTCTTAGGCGCTGCCATGATGAAAAGTTGTCGGGCAGCAAGCAAACATGTTTAGGCTAATGCAGCTGCAGCTTGGAGGCTTAAATGGTTACACCATAAGAAATTAGATGAAATAATATAGAGATTTTACATTATGTTGGAACTTACAGTTCTAAAATTAACTTGCCAGAGAATAAAAGTTTTTCAATTAAAACCTTGGAAATACCACTTGGACTATAACCTTTTAAAGTACAAGGCCTTAAGCCTGTTAAATAAATTCAAAAACTTAGTTATTTCGGTGTAGTCTTGCGACTTGGGTCTCTGTTTGCTTTGGGTTTGTTGCAGCTCATGTTGTTGCGGTGCAGCAAATGTTGTTAACAAGCATATTTTGACAGCTCAACAAGATGTTGCCAGATGCGCGAACAGCAACAAGCAACAAGAGCAGCAGCAACAGCAGCAACAATGAGGCCATCTGCATGCGTTTTAGTCTCTATAAAGGCGAACCATACTAAGACAAAACCATGGACTATATGGGGGTGACTATGGGAAAGTTGTGGCTTTCCATATGCCTCGGCAATTGAAGTTACTGAGGCGCAGAGAGTCCATTGCTGTTGCATATGCTGCAGCAGTGTCTGCTGCTGATGCTGAAGAGCATAAAATGCGAAACATATTGTTCTAGTAGAAAGAAGTCGTGCTTTTAAAAACTATTTAGTGTGCGCATTTTAATAAACATTGCAGCACATTTAATGAAATTCAGAGCGAGACGAAAGGATGTCCACAGAAGGAGGAATACATGTAGGATTGCATGTGGCGTTTATACAAAGGCAATGCGGTCGTATCTCTGCTCCTGGCCACATCTATTTGCTAATTGCATTTCGTTGTTGTTGCTCCAGTGTTTGTTGTTCTGCGACCGCATACCTTTCACGCGCACTGTTCCGGTTTCTGTTTCATTTTCAGCACCAGCCGCCTCCCCATTCCATCCCCCCATTTCACCTGTCACCTTAGTTAAATATCGCTTTGTTGCTGTCGTGGCTGACACATCTGAATGTCTTGTCCTTGTCCTCATCGCATCCCATCGCATCGCATCGCATAGCATTTCATTTCATTTCATTGCCGTGCGGAGTTGCAGTCAGTTCGCTTCGCGGCTTGTCTATCACGCGGCCAAAGAAAATGCAATTAACGAGCGCCATCAAAACGGCCAAAACGAAGCCTGCGAAATGAAAGGCGAGCAAACAAATGGCTGCCAGAGTGGCAAATTGCTTTACATATTTACACGCCAAATGAGAGTGGTTAGGTGGAAAGTTTTTGATGCCACAAGACCGTAGACTTCAAATATGGAGCGAATCACTTTTCAAAAGCTATAATTAGTTTCGATTTTTCAATATTATTAATTATGGGATGGGAAAACAGGAAAAGTTAGTGAATACTTTAGCTTGCATTTGCTGAAAAGCCAAGCTCGTTGAAAGATTTCAATTTCTGCACTTATATCGTTTGGAAAATTCGATTTCCGTTTGAAAAGATCAATTTTGGGTTCCCATACTGTCTCCCCAATGTTGCAGCTTCGCTTTCAGCCATTCCGTTTGGGCCATTAGGAGCGCCCTTTTGGCCAAGCTTTTCCTGCTAATTTGTTCCGTATTCATAGAATGCCATTGACTGTAAATTGCTGAAAACTGCAGCTTAATGATCTCTGGGTTGACATGCAGAAATTGCCATGGACAAAAAGTGGTGCTGCCAATCAGGGCACACCCACCAACCACCACCCGATGAAGACCAAGCAAAAAACCCCAGTGGGGAAGAAAGCAAAGCCGAATTGCAAGCAACCGCAAATTCAATAAATTTGAAAAGCAATTAATAACTGATTGACAAGTATTTATCTGGAAGAAATGGGTAGAAAAAACGAAAAATAGAGCGGAAGCTGCTGCAGTGGCATGGATGCAAAGTGTATTGGCTTGTATTTTCCAAGGGGGGGAGGGATGGGGCGGTGGACAAGGAACCGAAACCGAAACCGGGCAAATAAGCGTAATACGTTGGCCAAACATCGAATCAGAAGCAGAAAAGCTGAAACAGAAGCCGAAACTGAAAGGATGGGTGCGGTGCTGAGGGGAAATGAACTCGTGGGAGATGGCGGAAATTCAAAACCCAAAGTCAAATGGAACACAGCAATATAACGCAACGAATTGACGGAGACGAGATAAAAGAACAATCAACAATACGCCAGCAACAATACCAACAGCAACACCAACACCATAACCATCACAAGGAAAGAGCAGAGTGAAGAGTCCAACGGGCCAGAAGATGTAGCATAAAATGTAGCGAAAACTTTGGAAAAATCATTAATAATGCTCGGCCAGCGCAATGGCATTGGTTTTCCGAAAGGACAAGCGCAAGGACATGCAGCGAACGGGAGGCTATCCCCATCTCCAGCTTCCCAGCTCGTAGCTCTCCGTCAATCAAAGCGCAAACAGAAACAAAATGAATGGCAAACAGCGGCGACTCGGACGCTCAACGATGACCAAGTGGCGATAATGCACTGAAATAAAAGTTTTGGCAGTCTAGGTTCTGGGGAAGACTCTGAAGTTGAGTATATCCATAGAACGTATACTTAATATTTCTTGATTTTTTTTGTAGATAATTAAATTATCTCTGAAGGTATAGTATTTTCCATTCAAGTTTTCTTTCAGGTGTACTAGGGGACATAGAGCGGACGTCCATTGAAAAGGGGTCAGTAGTCAGGCGGGCTAAGCGACTGTTTAGCTGCTTGTTTTGTTGCGGTCGGACGGCCACGGCAGGCAGGCAGGACTAGCCAGCCAGCCTGGCTGAAACAGGACATTCTGGCCGAGATGGTGGTGATGACCAGTAAGACGATGATGATGATGATGATGATGTGGGCAGCGAGCAATGGCCGACTGTTCGGCGAATGAGCAACGTGCCCGTCGACAACTGGGACGACAATGAAGGCGACTATAACCCAATGATGAAGATCAGCTACGGTGACGATAATAATGACTACGAGGACGAGGATGATGATGATGATGATGAGGATGAGACATTGAGCGAGCGATGTGGAACGGATGTGCAGTTGTTGTGGTCGCAGTGGGCCAAGCCAGCCATACAGCCATCTAGCCAGCAAGCAGAGCAGCGGGAAAGAAAGCACAATTATTCATTTGCACAATGTCACAAAAGTGTCAGGCAATGGCGATGGCGATGGCTGTGGAGAAGAAGAATGGGAAGGAGCAAAGGATTTCTTGGCCGGAGGCTAGCCTGGCTTTGAGACAAAAGCGAAAAGCGAAGAGCGGAGCGATAATGACGAGCCCCGACACTTGGTCCAAGCGAGTTGCACAGCCATAAAGGATAAGGCGTATCGGAAGCAAGATGGATAACCCCAGACCGTTGGCCTTTTCGGTGAGTTTGCGGTGCATTCAAGTAATTAAGTGAAAGAGCGGAGCGGGGGAGGGGTGGACAGCAAGGAGCAAAGGGATTGAAGTTTGGTAACTAGTTAGAAACGAGAATTCAGGATGCCCAGGCTAGTAGTTTCCCTAGTAGCCGAAAGTGCATTAAAATTAATGCATTAGCAAGTGCAACATTGTTATCAGCCTGCACACATGAGCACACACTCACTGGCGAATAACGCCTCACGTGGCCACACACGAGGGAAATGGTACGGACTACAGACTACGTACCACGTCCTACCAATATATGTATATACCAACCATACATATGTACATATATGAACTGAAATCGCAGCCCAAACCGTACAATAGCAACCCACTACCGTCCCACCCACCACCTCCCAGTTGCCAGTTACTGCATGTATGCATGCCCATATAACACTCACATATTACTTGTAGTAATTTCTCACGGAAATTCATAACCTTCCGCAACTATTCAGCATTTGTGTGGCATACTCTGCCGCGCTCTTGTGTTGCCTCCTGTTCGTGTATTTGTCGTCGTTGCCTGTGTCGGTGTCGTTGCCATTGCCGTAGCCGTAGCCTTTGTCGTTGTCGTCTACCCATTGGCCTACATCCGCGATTTTCGCACATGCCGACACATATATTTCCAGACCCCCAAGGAGTCCCCTCCATTATTCTGGCTCCCTTAACATGCTCTCTCTGTCATTTCGTTCGTGTTTCGAACTCGAATGCTGGCCCGTCTCTTAAACTAGGCAGACTCTTAAAATCAAGTTCGAAACTTACGATATTCGCTTCTGTTAGCTGGAAAAGAGCGACTTGCCAGAGAGAAGTTCGAATTATCTGTCGAGCCACTTTGTTTTCAAAACATTTCCCAGCGACTAGGCCAACATTTGGCTTCGTGGGCCAACAAAAAAAAAGGAGTATCTTCTTTTCTTAACCCCTTTTGGGCCATGGCTTATGTAAGCAGTCCTGTAGAATGGTAATAATGAGGTCCTGACCAGAAGCCAAAACGAAGGATATCCTAGCAATGCTGGTAGTGAAATTCGTTTTGAATTTAAATTAAAACTATTTTTGAACTGTTTTAATTATAGGCCTTTTTAACGAAACTTGATATTCTCAAATATTTTCCAGAGCTCTTAAATGTGCTTAAAACATGCATACATTGAACTAATTTTTAACTTTCAATATTATATTTCAGACCTTACGGTCTCCATTATCTCATTACAAATTAAAATGATAAAATGAGAAATTTATGTAAGAACCAAAATTTTAATTGGATTTTTTTTAATGATAGATTTGAGAGAATTTGTTGCTATTGAAGATTACAGGGAAATAGTTTTATAGTATATAGTAGTATAAAGTGTTCAACCGAATTAATATTTAATTATTGTTGATTTTAAAACTTGAAAAGGCAGAACATCAATTTGGCATTTTTGCTCTTCCAAAGAGTACAATTAAATTTGTATGTTTACCTGATTTATGTGCTCATCCGGCCCACGTTTCAGTTGAAATTGTTTTATTGCCTCACTGGAATATGTAAATATTTGATGGACGCATTTCTTTCTGGCCTACTCGCGCCGAACCGAAAATGGAAACCTTTCGCTTGCTTATCTGACACGAATATATCATGAATTTCTTAATCAATGGCCAGAAGACGGCTACCGGCATTTTCCCAAATGACCGCTACTTGGGCTGGGGCCAGAGGAAAAAAAGGCGGCTTAGCCGAAAAACCAGATCCCGATATCAATCCACAATCCACTTGGCCTGGTAACCTGTTCGATTGGTTTAAGGCCGTCGCACATTGACAATTTCAATATTCGATATATTAGTTTGGGATTGTAATTTGAATTCGGATTCCGATCGGTTGGCTGCAGCGTTGGCTTTGATTTGGCTTGGCTTGGTTTGGGAAAGCAGCTACAGAAACAGCATTAATGGAATAGCAACCCCAATGCACACGCCCACTAAATTAAGTGCCACTTAATAATCAAAATTACGCGACGCGCAGATAAGCCGCAGCTGGTGGCAGGGGTCGGGTGGCTGAGGTCTGGGCCCGGGACATGGCAGGGGCAGGGCGGGGCGTGTCAGGTGAGCGGCAGTAGGTCAAACGGCTGCCTTGGATTTGTAGCTATAGAGAATTGGGAGAAAAACGCAGCTCGATAAATTCCCATTAATAAATTAAAACACGCCCGAGTGCCTAAGCGGCTTTCGCTGCGGTTTTGTGTCATCCCTCCACAGATTTTTCCCCCTCTTTTGTTTCCAATCTCTTTAGTTTTAAACGTTTGTGGGGAGAATGGGAGGGGCAGTGGGGTTCCTGTCCATTGAGCTTTGATTGCAATTAATATGCAGCTTCGGCGGGATCGACGGCAGCAACGATGTCAACTCGAATTAAACGCCCGACTGAGCGGTGCGTCGTCTGCCATTCTTCAAGCGCCAGTCGCATGTGCAATTCATGAATTTCAATTAATTAATTAGGCCACACAAATCTGGACAGAATGGGAGGTAGTGGGGTGGATGGAGAGAATAGGGATCTGGATGCAGGATCCACTCTGGCTGCCAGCAGCAATCGAATCGCCCAATCGAAATGTAGTTGCAATCCCCTGATGTTGCTGCAATTTCAGTTGCTGTTGCAGGCAGCTGCCGCTTGACAAAGTAGCTGTTAGATGGCATCGCATTTGCCTGCAGTCCCTGTGCCACCACATGCCCCTCCTTCTTCTCCTTGGCCCACCCTGCTATTCTGCCTTCTCTATCCTGCTGGTCCCCTCCGTTTATCCTTGATGTTGCATGTACTTCGCATGCAACAGTTCGCTGCTTTTTCGCATACAAGTGACCCAATTACCCGAGAGGGGACAGAAAAGGGGCAGGTACGTGTGGGTGGGCGGCGCCGCACCTACACAGCAGCCTTCGTTACGGCTTGTTGATTTATGTAATTTAGATTGGATTTTGCGGCGGAGAAATTAATGCGTTGTAGATTAATGAGTGGCCGGGAGGATATGGAGGCTGTTTTGTAGGCGCGTTGGTTGGGTGGTTCGTTGGGTTGCCTTGGGTTTTGGTGGTGATGGTTGCCGCCCATTAAGCCACATGACCAAAAATGCAAAATCCCTTAAACCTTTTAGGCAACTCTTTAAAACAAACAGAAATAGCAGGAAAAAAAGCAACCTAAAAATCTTGTACAAGTCCCCAAATTGCCATAAAGTACGACACACACACCTTCTGAAAGAGCGTATGTTTGTGTGCCGGGGTGTTTAAAAGTTGGTTGTTGTTTCCGTGTTGTTGGCACTGTGTGAGCCTATTTTAATCTCATTAAAAATGTAGCAGCAGGGAAATGGGCGGTCTTTTCGAGCTGATGCTGCTGATGGTGTTGGTTGGTTATGCGGCTTCAAGTTGTCTTTAAAATTGACTGAAAGCGAAAATCAGTGTAAACGCTTCGTTGAGCAGGCCAAAGACACAGTCTCCAGCTTGCCAGAGGACCCTCTCACCGTATAGTCGCCATTTTGGCTCCACGTGTATCCTTGGCTTAGTAAGCCGCACACACACTCACACACACACATATACCACATGTGGATGGGTGTCTTCCTGTTTTGTGGGCTTCCACTTTATTTCGCGTTTATTATTTTACGCCTGCTTGGCAGCCGCCAAAAATGTAGGAAAACAGAAATCAGGCAGACAATGCCACCTATCCCAGCCGCGTGCCACCTGACTCCTGCCACCTTCCACCCCCCCTAATACCACTCTGCCCCCTCCACTAACCTTAGTTAACCTCACTTGGCGACCGCAGCCTTGTTGTTGCTATTATGATTATTGCTCGTGGTTGTTGGGAAAGCACGCGCATGCTTTGTTTTTATTTGGGCTCAATTCTCCTTGTTGATTCTTATATTCATTTTTTTTTCATCACTCGCTTTATTTTGGGTGTTTTTTTTTTTGCATACGTATACGCACCGTACGCCCAGATACGAGGGGTTTGTTATAAAATTTATGAAAAGAAAGCAAAATCAAAATTATAATAAAATCAGATTACAGCCTCTCAACGTTCTAGAGTGGGAGGTGTTTTTTTCGCCTCCAAACAGCTAAGGCTTTCCTCACCCTCTTGTTGTTTTTGTTTCTGTATTTTTGTTTTTATTATGCTTTTCAGTCAAAAAATTGTTTGCGCTTCATTTTATGAAAACATAAGCAATTTTTGATGCCGCTGTTGCTGGTGCTGCTGGAGCTGTTGCTGTTGCTCCCAATTTTAGATACTGACACCAGCAACATGGGCCGCGACATTTGCACCACCACCAAAAATGCTCTGCCACTGCCAGTGCCCCTGCCGATGGTGATGCTGATGCCACATCCACTTCCGGTTTGGGGGCGTCTTCCGCCTTTTCGCGTTTTCCCAGCGGTGCGTTTAACAACGCTCCGTTTTTATGTGCCAGACATGTGAAAGCTCTTCATTTTGGCCAACTGGAGAACCGGCGAAACTGAAGATTGAAGATTGGGGGTGGCGCCCCCAAAAAGTCTCTTTGACTGAGTTCTGAGTCCTCAGTCTTCAGTCCTGAGTCCCGAGGCCCCTGTACTGAATCCAGAGAACTGGCTGACTTACCTCGTCGTGATGCTGTCGCCGGCGCTGCCTTGGCGCTGATTTTATGGCATTTTTTCGGTGCAGGCTGGCAAACAGGAGACTTTGCGCCTGTGAAAAGGGACTTTATAAAATATGTACTCGACGGTAGTCTGTTTTATTGCAATTACTTAAGATTTTACTGTCTGCGTTAATTGAGCATTGGATTACTTTATTTTTTGGAGGCTACAGGCTGCGCACTCCAGTACTCCCTCTGGATGTGGAGATCTCGAAATCTGGAGCCATGAAGATTGATTGCTTTATTTTGACTTGTTTTCTCCGAAAAATGTTGTCGGCATTAATCTAGCATTAATTATTATGTAATTGGTCACCGCACCAGGACAAACAAAGGGATTTTAATTAAATTTTAACCATAAAGGGGGGTTGATGGGGGGAAGTTGCTTTGATGTATGCAGCTTTAAATGCAAATCAAATATTTATTCCGCCCACAGACTTTCGCACAAACACCCATATGTACATTGTGTGTGTATGGGCCATTGTTTGAACACGTCTATGTGTGTTTGCGAGTGTGTTTATGCTCTGACAAACAAAACAAAAATAATTGTAAATTCAATTTCATTATTAAATGTTCTTGTCCGCAGTTTTGTGTGTTTGTCTATTATCTCAGCGCAACCAAATAGCCGCAGTCCCCTAGTTAAGCTTTTAGCCCGCTACTACTGCAAACAAAAAAATGACTACTATTCATACTCCTGCTCCTACTACTATTACTGCCATTACTCCTATTACCGCACTACACACTTGTGATAACCGAATAGTTTTCGGTGTGAGTATTTGCACGCAGTGTGCGGTGCGGTTTCGATGTATATTTAAACAAATGCGGTTAATGTTCATATTTCATTTTAATCAGACCCACGGTTATTGATATTGGCGCCGGTGTCCTCCGCGTGTCCTTCTGTCCGGCTGTCCACTGCCTTTGTCTGAGGGCCTGCCTGCTGCAATGCCTGTTAATGCGCATTTACGTACCGCATTATGTATTTATATATATTTGCACACATCATACATATTTGCTGCGGGGGGAAATGCAGAAACACACACGCACATTTGCTTTAGTTTGTCAAAAACAAACTTTCCCTAGTTTAACCACAAAACGGGCAACGAAACGCAACGCAACGCAACGTTGGAAAATGATTGTAAAATTTTACAACCGACAGCCAATTACCATAGCTTTTTATTTGATTTTGCACGGTTTAGCTTTTTGGTAACGAGTTGGATGTGGCTGCAGCCCTGCGGGTAATTCCGTCCTTTACCCTTAAAAAACACAAATCCAAAAAACACAGCCGACACATGCCGTTGGCAACAACAACATCAACTAATACAACCGGCAACGTGTTCAAATTTTTAAAGGCAAAAGATTGACGGATATTAAAATGGTTGAATAGCTAAAGGTTGGACTTACTGCTGGGCAGGAAAACCACAAATTCATTCTAGTCGATTGGAATGAAATTGTTGAAAGATAAAATTGCTGATCCAAAATGATTGCAATTTGGAAAAACTCTTTTAGAAAATAAATTGCAATCATTCTAAATACCATATGGGGTCTATATTCGTCAGTGGAAAATGAAGTCCTAAATGGTTTCTTCTCATTTTATGGTCTTATTTGATATATTCCAATGGTAAGTCTATATTGTAACTATTTATCTTGTTTTCTATCTTTCAATTTATCTTTTAATATATTTTGATACTATTTTATTATTAAAATAATATAAAAAGTACTGGTAAGAGTCCTTTTTAGGCCGTTGCTTAAGGTCCTCTTTAGAATTACCTTTTGAAATGATTTTTTTTAGGAAAAGCTATTCCTCTTATTGCCAACCACTTGGACTAAATCTAAATGAATATTGCGGACATCTGACTTTCATGGCATGGAACAATATCCGCAATTGCAGGCAAATTTCATTTCATTTCAATTGAACACAATTAAATTTTTGTGCACCACAATCAAGTTTCTCTTTGTAGGAGTTGTTGCTGTTTTGTGGTGGTTTGAGTGAATATTGCTTTGTTGTTGCTATTGATTTTCCAGCCACGCCCTTCACGTCCGCAATCTGGCGGATTGTCCGGGTGTCCGGTGGTTCGATGGCCCGGTAGTCTGGTAGTCGGAGAGTCCGGGTGTCCGGAGATGGAAAACGTGAGCGAACGGTTTCATTTATTTATGCATCGTTTGTCGGCGGCTTTATCCTTCTTATTATTAATTTCTTTTATTTTAATTTCGCTTTGCAATTATACACAAATACTCATACATAGAAATTATTGCTG
Organism: Drosophila bipectinata; assembly: GCF_030179905.1. Classification (NCBI taxonomy): domain Eukaryota; kingdom Metazoa; phylum Arthropoda; class Insecta; order Diptera; family Drosophilidae; genus Drosophila; species Drosophila bipectinata. Next base: position 18,464,420 of record NC_091739.1, read on the forward strand.
TCCAACCGGCATAAAATCCATTAATCTCCTTTATCCTGCGGGCTATTTATAAATGTATTTCAGCAAATGAGAAGGCAAAAAGCAAATGTGATTGGACTCGATTGCATTAAGTTTTAAATACGCGAATTCATCTATTGGCTTGCTAATAGAATCATGAAATGTATTTCAGTTCGGTCAACCGAACAATTTTTGTTTATAATTGAAAAAGATGTTGTCGATTGGTGTGGTGTGGTGTGGTGTCAACGTCTGCTCGACCTCCGAACCCCAGGGCAGGCCACCCGTTCTCCATTCAGATTGATGTTGATGCAGCCAACGTTGCTTATATCCGGCTTGCGGCACGTTTCCGGTTGCCATTTGCCATTTGCCGCTGTTGCTAATTTCACAGTTTGGCATTTCGGATGCGAAAAAGGGAGCTGGCTGGCAAACAATTAACCCCCGGTTGCCCTTCGCCACCAAACCCCTCCCGGCTCATCCCTGCGCCCACTCATCCAAAAGGAAGAAGAAAGCTCTGCAATTCTGTGGTTAAGTATAATTTCTAATATTTTGTGTGACACCCGTGCGACACTTTGGCATTTTGTGTGGGATGTGGGATCTGGGACTGTGGGCTGTGGGGTGTTAGGGGGTGAAGCTGCGAAGTGGGAACTTCGGCTTTTTAGCCAGGGTGCCAGCCACATTGTTTATGTCTTACTCGAGAGTCTGGCCAACCCCGGCAATGCCGTCGACATTTAAACAAAACCTGGCGCCAAACAAAAACAAAACAGCAGGAGCAGAAGCAGCAGCAGAAGCATACCCAACGAGTGGGGCAAAAAGTTTTTAAGTGAAAATAGTCATTCAAATTTAATTAGTCCAAAACAAAGCCAAAACGTAATGAGCTTACGCTTAGGCAAGGGGTTGGAGGTCTGCTCCTGGGTTCTGGCTCTGACTCTGACTCTGGTTATGGTTCTGGTGCTGGTGCTGGTTTTGGCCACCTTTTGCATGGCTCCATCTCAATCTGAAATTGTGGTTATTGCACTCCAGCCCCACTCATTCCGGGAAAAGGGTGCCGGGACCGGTACCACCTTTAGCGACAACGGGGGTCATGTGCGACACAATTACGGCAAAGGTGGAGTCGGAGTCACCAGCGCTTTGCTGTCACATGCCACATGGCCGCAGAAACTCCTCCCTACCAACGGCTACGCCCTACTTACGCCCTCACTTACATACTCATCCACCCACATGCCCAGACCCCCACACACATACATAGTATAAGACCCCAAAAACGGCGAAACTGAGAGCAGGTCGACAACGGCAGCAGTTTCAAAATATTTTACGTAATATCATTGTTCGCACTCGTAACTAACTTTTGCCGGCACTCCATGCTGGCACAAAGGATACATCTCCGCCCGGACCTCCTTTGCCGGATTCATTCGCAATTCCCGATTCCAGATCCCCGATCCGTGCGTCCCTAACTTGTTCTGTATAGTCTATACTTGCCAAATGTTTAGCGTGTGACAAAACTTGTTAGCGAGGGTATTTTCAAAGGTTTTGGATTTAAGACTAAAGTAGTTTTACTTTATTTTTTCATAGTTTGATTGAAAAGTTTAAAAAGATATACCTTAAAACAAAGTATGAGAGGGGACTTAAAAAAAATGAAATAAAGAAACAACCATCATAATTAAAAAAGGTTGAAACCTCATAAGACCTTAATTATGAAATATTTAGTAAAATATGTTGTCTACCAGCACAGATGTGGGTTTCACGTATTTGGTGGATCACCCTCCGCGAATTCCTCTTCACATGCCTGCGTTCGACCGTGTCGCATTGCACGGAAGGGTGCTCTTTGGCGGATTGGGGCGCTGTGGGATGTCCTGTGAGGGCGGAGAGCGAGCAGGGTCCTGGTCTGGGCATGGTCTGCGTTTTTAGCGCTGCCGTTGCCGCTGCCACTGCCGCATATGATTCGTATCGCTGATACTATTTCTGCTCCAATGGTACTGTTAGTTTGCATCCTACGTGCCTGCTAATGTATGCTGGCTACCTTTCTACGTGTCCTTGTTTCCAGGACTCACTTTATATGTACTATAGTTTTGTATCCTGCCGTCAGGGAGTGTGGGTAAGTGTGAGTGCGAGCACATCCGTGTTAATATAAACGCATAACAGCATTTTTAGCTGTGAAATAGTTTTGCTGTTGCTCCCAAAAAACCCATCCTTTGCCAGGATCCCACCATTGTCCTGCTACGAGCCATCCTGTAGGTGTAATTGTGGCCGTTCCCGGTTGCCGGTTCCCATTGTCGACCATGCGGTGTAGTTGTTTTTGTTGCGGGTTGTGGGGGAAGCGGACATTTTAGATGGAAGCTGGTGGTGGTTTTCTCTAAATTAATACATCACATGCACGCAAAAAGGACGAGGACGAGAACGAGGATGAGAAGGACTAACAGGACATGCATACACGCTTAATTATGGGATTTAGCCTGGTTGTCTTCTTGGTGCGGTTTCGGTTTGGTTTCGCTTCAGCTTTGGCCCTGGCCATCTAGCTATCATATTTCGGGTCGCGTATAATTGGGATACATGCAGATATACTCGTAAATATTTTAATTTAGTTAGGTAACCCCGCTGCAGAGAATAAGGACGGTTGTCAGCTTTCATTACCGCCTCGATGGCTTTTGAAAACATTTCACGTGGCAATTTTTAATGGCATTTGTTGGCCTTTGGCTCCGGTGATGCCCACTGATGGAAATTGAATCGGAACAAAACACAGAGCACTGAGATCACAGGGCATAGGGGGCTTAGCCCGGTATATGTAACACATATGGATACCCCGATCCCGGAACGTGTCCCAAACTTCGTTAACGGATTCTCGGAGCTGTCATTACCATTAACATTTTGGCTTGGGCAAACATTTTAGCGTCGCACTCTCGAACTCATTTGCACTTTTGTTTGCATTGGATTCGGACATCGGACACTGTCAGCGTTGCTAGTGCTGGCGGGCGGCTGGTGGTGGTGCTGGCGGCCAAAAACCATTGACATGTCCACATTTCGGTATTTTCATGTCGCTTCAGTTATTTGATTAGTTAACAACTGATGGACAACTCATGGAGCCGGGCAGAAAGGGTTTTATTTCGACGTTATTTGGACACCGACCCGCCAATGGTGTTCACTTTTCACGCGTCAACGGTCGAGGTAAATGGGGAAAGTTTAATACGTTAATTGATTGACATTATTTGGATACTTTTACCAATGCCAATACGGCGATAATGCATCAAAGTATCAAATAAAAGCACCCCGCCAGATGTTATTTATAGCTAACACCTATTTTAGCCCAGTCTGATTTCGGGCAAGTGTTTTGTTCACTTTGCTTCCATAGAAATCTTTTCTCCCTCCTTCAAACTGACAAAATCGTATTGATTTTTTTTTGAGCACTATGTGCCAGCAGAAGAGCACCTTAAAGCGTCTGAATTTTTGCACGAAATTTCGAGCCTGTATTTTGTGGGCCTTGTGGAACATAATCAGCGGATGTCTTTTCATTCGTAAGTATTCTTAAAGACCTAATGGAATATTAACAAAATTAAAAACCTTACAGCTTTGCACATTAGATTCGTAAAACATCTGGAGTTGCAAGTTACTATTCTGGTTTTAGGCTTCATTTGCGGAGTATCTTTTATTTTATCTGGCATTATACTTCTAATTGGACTTGTTAAAGTAATTAATGTAATTGTCTTTCTTAGCATTAATTTAAAGGTTTATTTTTGTATTTATTTTTTTAGAAAATACGATGGATGGTGTGTTTTTCTATTGTTTTCTCCACTATTGGGACTTTGTTTATCCATTGGCTTATTATTCCTTTTGGTAAGAAAACTATTTTCCAACAAAAACCGAGAACTAAATATTTCTAATTCCTAACTTTAGTGCTTTATTTTATTTTCACGTTTGTGGTTTTTAATTATTATCAAGTGGACATGGCAAAAGATGATCGTTATAAAATTCCAAGAAAATAAAAAGGATAACTTATAAATTCCACACATTTTTATTTCAGAAATTTCTGAAAAAGCAGGAAAAGCTCTGAACTTATATTTATGGTAGGAAGTAGATCAGTTGGTATTAGTCTGGGCTTTTGGCCTGAATTGCAAAAATATTCATTCCATGGACTCGTGCCTTATCCCTTAAGTATCTGGGTATTGCCGCCTGTGCAATCTACTCCAAATAACTGCAATAGTTTTATGGCTCATCATTGTGCCGGGCTTTTTTGGGGGAAATCCCTCGGCTATCGGCTACGGCGAGTTCAGTGCTCCAGTTTTTTTGTAGCCGATGGTCGATGGTGAGCTGGAAATCAGGAAAGAAGGCAACAAAACCAAAAAAAAAAAAGATTGAACCTTTCAGCTTGTTTGTTGTTTTATGCCGACTGCTCAATTTGCTGTTACACTGGCACAGACACAGACCCTGTTCATCACTTACACGCCAGGGTAATTTAAAACAAATGCCCCACCAAATCGCATTTGGCTTCGGCTCTACAAGTTTTTATTGCCACTCGCATATGAAGCGGCAAATTTGTTCATCCACTACAATTTGGCATGCCATTTATATTGGTTCCATGTTAATGCCGGCGCCAAATCCCCGACCTGAACACCAAAACGCCAGTCAGTCAGTCGGTGTTAAGCCCGATTCCATCCATGTTCTACTATATGTTTCCTGCAGTTGATCCAATTGCCACCGACCCAGCAAATTGTTGATATCTTTGTTGCTGTTGCTGCAAACCGTTGTTGCACTGTCAGTTGTTGATGCAGCTGTTGTATTTTTTAATAGACACATTAAAAAATAATTTAACGGGAAGAGCGGGGGAGCCGTTTACTTCGTTTTGGCCAACGAATTGAATAAGTCATAAATCATTCAACTTTCGGCCGGTGTCGTAAAATAAAAATGCCCAGAAAACATGTGACATGCATCGGTGTCGGTGGGTTGGTTGGCATTTCTATTAAACGATACACGATGAGCACCAGACTGGCAATTTGTCCAATTTTTCCCATTTTTCAGTTGTTGTCAGGACCGTGGGTAGCCCAGCCCCCTGCTGTCCTTCCTGCACTATCGTTTGTTTATTTTTTTTCACATCATAATTTTTTATGCTAGTTGACTTCTGGACACTGCCTCGTCCTCGTCCTGGTTTCGAGCTCTATATTTGTTTTTTTATCGAGGTCCTTTTTTTTTTTGCCAGCGCCGAAAAGTTGTTGCCATGTACAAATTAATAAACGAGTAACTGACAAAAAGGTAATTTATTATTTTATACATATTTGACAAATTAATTTAATGACACTCTGCCGTCTCACACTCGCACATTAACGCACATGTCCCACCGGAATGAGGTCCCTCTGCCCCAGCCCCGCCCCTTGTTGGCTGTTTGAGCTCCAGTTCTCGCTCCTCGCCTCTCGCCGCTGCCTCACACATAATAATTTCTCATTTAATTTTTCAATTTTAAGCGTCATTTACACATGCCATGCCACGGCAACGGAGTCTGTCCAGATCCCGCGAATCCGCGATTCCCCTCCGGGCCACGATGCTGTCGCTTTGGTTTTGTTGCCAGCTTTTGTTGTTGCCAGCTTGTTGTCGGACGCTTTGTTGTTGGCTTTGTTGTTTTTGCCATCACGTTTGATTATACCCTTTTGGACTCGGGCCGTGACCGACTCAAGACACTCAGTCAGTAAGTTGCACTTGCCAATTAAGTCGAACGAATCAAGTTTCAAAATAGTTCCATTTTATTGGGCAAAACCATAATTTTCACACTTTTTTATGTAAAAAAAAATAATTAAACTTTAGCTCACTCAATCAAATTATAAAAATAATGATTCTTAAACGTTTAACATATGTAGCTTAGAAGTTTAGATCTGCATTTGTAAAAAAAGCAAGGCTTGCAACTTACATATCTCTTCTTACAATATTTTACAAAGTTTGAGAAAGAATTTATTAATTTTAAAGAGAATATTAAATTCGTTTTCCATTGATCGGCTTTTGTTTATCTTTCATTTTTTATATTTGCATTAAAAGGTAATCATCGGGAGCAACGTTGCAACGCGGCTGACAAGCCTTGAAATTTTCGCACCGTTGTCGTATTTTGTATGACTGTCATTAAGTCGTCAGCGGGTTCAGTAACGAGAAGGACAATACTGAGATTGGCAAGAGAAGTTGGGGCGGGGCCGGAGGAAGAGGAGGAAGTGGCGCTGGATAGTGGCAGGACGCAATCATTTGCTCGCTCACTCGGCGACGCATCAGTTTAAATGACTCGTCATGCCCGGTGGCGGAGTGGCGTCAGCGGACGGAGAGTGGCGTGGAATGATGGTCAGTGGAGAAGGGAGCGGAGGCATGGGATGGCATGGACATAGCCCGAAGGATGCAGGAGGCAGGAAGATACTGGGCCGCGTTGCACTTGAACGTGTTGCCAGTGCTACAGTCTGAAAAGCTCGCACGTTAATGACACTAGAATCAGTTTTCATTAACGATATAACGTGCCACTGGCCACTCGGAAGTGGTGAGCTGGAGAGGAGCAAGAGAAGCCCAGATGGTAAGGGGTGTGTGATGATGGGGGCAAAGGAGGGGAAACTAAAGGAACCGCATGCGTGCATTGCTCGCATATTTCTCTTCATCGCGGCTGCTGCGGCGGCTGCGGCATTGGCGCTGGCAATTAATAAAACACACACCTTCTGTGCGGCCTTCTGGCCCCGTGGTAGTCATTCCCCCACATCCTTACTCCCAGCCCCCTTTTGGCCGGCGATGAATGCACAGTGGTCTAAAGCGCTTATTTATGCAACGGCTGGCCTCGACATCACTTCGCCATCGCATCGATAGCGACATTGCCATCGGCATCTGAATCTCGCTATGCATCTGAAACTGAATCCGCATCTGGCTCTGGCTGTGGCTCTGGCTCTGAATGAGCCGTAGTTCTGGCTTCCTCCTCCTGGAAATTGAATTTAAAAAGCTCAAACGCTGCAAAATATTTCACACGCACATGGAGCCAAATGCCGAGAACGCTTGTTGCTGAGATTTTTCATATAAATCACATTTGGCCGGCGAAAAAATATAAATAATATATGTATGTATGTACGGCTAGCACGTTGAAAAGAATGGGGCATGAGGCATGGGGCATGAAGAGTGTGTATGTGTGTCCCCAGCATAAATCTTTCAGTTTGGATTTTCACTTTGGCGGCATACATAAATTGACACTGGCTGACGACATGGCAGCCACATTTGAAAACCGCGCTTAAAAGCATGCCCGCTCGATTGCCGTCAAACTCCCCTCCAAACTCCCATCCATTTTAATGCATTACCCTCTTACCATTTAATCGCAGTGTTGTCCAAAACTCTTGCATTGCAAATTACGTTTTTTGTCAGCTTAAATAAAGCAACGCACGCTGCCAGTAAAAACTCATTTGCGCGAAATTAAATTAAAAGTTAATTAACGCTGTCAATGTGCAAAGCTCTCCAGACAGCAGACTTTGCCGGGTAAATGTGACTACCTGCAGCCCGGAACCTGCCACTGGGCAACTGGGCAGACGGGCTGCCGGGCAACCTGCAACAAACTGCAACAACCTGCTGCAACTCGGTGGGCCAAGTTGAAAAACCTCCGCAAGTTAAGTTAAGCATATGTCAGCTTAAATTGATGCGAACTGGTTTTAAACGCCAGCCTGACAATTCGCGCATTTTTCGCTTTCCCAGTCGCTGAAGTTGTTTGCCCGGACTCTGGAATTGGTTTGTCGGTTGCCCGTTGGGCTGTTGGGCGTTTCGGTGGTTCAGTGGATCGGTTACTCGGTGGTTGGGAGCCTGATGCTTCACCAAAGGGGACCAGGTGGGGAAGTGGCAGTTCGCTTGATTGCTTGGCTGGCCGGCAGTTATGCACAGAGCACACAGTGCGTATGCTTAATGTGACATGACCGAGCTGTCGCCCGTCCGGCTGGCAAAATCAACAACAAGATGCCGCCTGCTGATAATTAATTTTTGAGTAAAACTGAAAATTACACCGTCCAATCGGAGATCAACCGAAAAAGAAACTATTCGAATAAATCATATTTAATTGGTTGCCTGTTAAATGCCTTATTTGTCGTATTCAGTTCACTATTTGAGCCATTTGCTAGCTAAGAGACCACTGACCGTTGTGCATTTAATTGGCGGTGAATGGCCAAATGCTTCACGATTTGAGTTGCTCGCTTGATTAAATTTCCAAACCATCATTTGTGTTCGCTCTTCCATGAGTATTGCTGCCCAAAAGCACATTGGCCGAATCATTAACAAGACAAATCCAATTGCCAGTGACTAGAATGATGACGAAATGGGGCATTGACTTTTGATTACTATGGTAATATAATAAAGCAACTATTTTAGACACTTTTATAGAACATATTTTTTTTTAAATTAAAAAGGCGCCAGCCATATGTGGAATATATATGAATGAATAAAATAATCTTATGTATCACAGACTTAATTCTTAATCGTTTAATATGGAAAATCGATATATGTACAAATCCTTAAGAGAGACCCTCCAGAAAATATTACATAAAATTTAAAAAATATTTTGTTGGCAGAAATCGATCTACAAATCGTTTAAGGTATTCCGTTTAAGAATCGGATAGGTTTTGGTAAAGATATGGCCTTCGGAGTGTGCCATATTGCCGTTTCTTGCAATTCACCCATTTTTGAAGGGGACCCTACAGAAAACAGGACGAAAAATTGAAAAAATATTTCGTAGGCAGATTTTGATGCAGATTGATGGAGAATCGATCTACAAATCGTTTGAGGTATTCCGTTTAAGAATCGGATAGGTTTTGGTAAAGATATGGCCTTCGGAGTGTGCCATATTGCCGTTTCTTGCAATTCACCCATTTTTGAAGGGGACCCTACAGAAAATAGGACGAAAAATTGAAAAAATATTTCGTAGGCAGATTTTGATGCAGATTGATGGAGAATCGATCTACAAATCGTTTGAGGTATTCCGTTTAAGAATCGGATAGGTTTTGGTAAAGATATGGCCTTCGGAGTGTGCCATATTGCCGTTTCTTGCAATTCACCCATTTTTGAAGGGGACCCTACAGAAAATAGGACGAAAAATTGAAATTTTACACTCATTTTACCAATATTTAAAAATTGGAGAATTTCTATATGTACGAACCGTTTTTGTATTAGCAGGGATATAACCTTAAGTCTTTGAAAAAATGAAAATTGTAAATGATTAAAAATTATAAATATTTAAATGTGTTGGCAGTATCATAGAAGCTTTCCTAGTTTATATATATTTTCCGAGTCCTTGGCAATTACTGTCCTTTCAATTACACCATTGCGATCTTTATTCCTTTGCAGAACGTAAAAAACTCATTCCGTTCAGTTCGTCCTGGGACCGAAGTCTGAAGTGGCTCGGCTGTCGTCCTGTCTTGTCAGTTTCCATTGGGGTCGAGCGGTGGGGCAATATAAATAAATATGCTTGTTGTCTGGCAATTGGAACTGCACTCCCACGGCCAATTTCGTTGTGAAAAATTAAAGATAACATAAATGCGGCTCGCCCCGGCACGCCATACCATACAAAACCATGCCATACCGCCATATTTTGGTTCGAAACTAGGCCCGAAAAGCGGAAAAGTGCCGGAATGCGGCGGAATGCCGTGCCAGGACATCAATGTCGGGACACTGGCGTGCTATTTGAATTGAACAAGTGTCAGCGTCGAGGGGAAACAGCGTCGAAGCTGTCGCCTCCCCTTTCACCCTGTTCCATTTGCCTGACCCAAGCCGAACCGAACTGAACTGAACTGATCCTTTCTGGAGCCTCGTTTTCAGGCACTGTTGTACAGCATTTGCATGTCCTGCCACTCCGCTCTCAAAACTCAAAATATTAACACTTTAACGCCAAGTTTTTTATCCGGCTGCCGGAAACAGACAACACAGTGCACACAAACACAAATACTAGCGCACCAGTACAACGGCAGTGGCGGCAGCAACAAAACGCCATGTTGGATTATTCAACTCGACGCCATTTCGCGTCACAATGCGCGCTATGCGCCGCCATCATTGCACCCGACAGCAAACGGCACACGGCAGCAGAAACAACACTGGAAGCAGTAGCGGCACCGGGACCAAGAACAATTCCAACTGCAACAGCAACAACAGCCACAAGCCATGGCGGCCCACACGGCGGATGAAGTTGCAATTCAAAGTCATAAACACGTGGAGCGTGGGCGCAAAGTCTCAGCTAAGCCGCGAAGCAGGCGCTGCCACTGACAGCGGCCAAAAAGGGGGACAGGGAGAGAAGGGGCTGGGGTGGAGCTGGGCAGCGGTAGCGCCACTTCCTGCCCAGAGATTCCTAGCCTGCCGGTCTGCCTTTATTTCCAGACCATTTTGTTGCCGCTTCTGCTGCTTTTCTTGTTGTCTGTGCAACAAGGCAGACAGAGGGTATCGGCGGCATATAAAATCCACACCATTTGATCTCGGAACTATCGGAAAATACACTATAAGAATTTGGTTTTAAAAATAAATTATATAAATAACGTCAGTAGAATATAAGGGTGATATAATAAAGTAAATAGGAATGGTAAAATATTTACTGCAAAATTTGTAATTTCTTAAAGATTTAATGTGGAATTTTCGAAATTATTTTCAAGTTTTCCATCTAGTCCTTATACTGGGTTGTCTTCGGTCGGTACTTTCTTTCGCAACAACGAATCGGAGCTCTTATTTTTTGGTTGGCACTGTTCGTTTTTCATTTGCATGCGAAATTCAAACATCAGCATAAAAATGCAATTTTTATTGCACAACATTTCTCAATGCCCGTTGCAAATATTTTCGCGGGCTTTATTATATTTTTTGGCTCTCCTTTGTATTGTTTTGTTTTGGCCCTGTTCAGTTTTCAGTTCTCGGCTACTGGTGTTTGTTTTGGTTCTGCTTGTTGCTGCAACTGCCTCTGGCTGCTGCTCATATTTATTTGTGTATTTTTTTATTTTTATTTTTACGAATTTTTTTCCAGTTTGTGTCCTGCGGCCAAGCGATGCGATGCAATGCCACCCACCCGCTGCTTTATTATGAGCTGCACTTTATGAAAATGCAGACGCTGGAGTTGCCGCTGCCACGGCCGCGTTTCGAGTACATTGCAAATATTTTATTATTGCACAATTTCGCCAACTTATCCCACTCGCATATGAAGGTGGGATAAGTTGGTAGCTGGGGGCAGGACTCGAGCCAGGAGGTAGGGGCAGTGGAATCTCCTGTTGGCCGCAAGGCTTCAGGAAGGATGCAAGGCAGCTAAAATAATATTTTGTTGCTGCTACTGTTGTTCTGTTTGTTTGTTTTTGTTTGTCGGTTCGTTTAGTTGAAATTACGTTTTGTATGCCACTGAATTTCATAGCAGCAACAAAAGCACGAGCAACAACAACTACCAGGCTACAACTACCAGCAACTTGAGCCGAAAAAACTTGCTTTCGGTTGTTATTATTCTTGCGTTTATTCCCGGCAAATTTGCCGTGTGCCGCCCACAACCCATCGCTTTTGCTCCCTATTGTTTTTGTTGTTTTTGTTGTTGTTATGGATACCGTCTTTCCCTTTTCCCACTTAACCGAAACTCCTTGCTGGCTGGATACCGTTACGCCACCCGATTTCCACCCAGTAGCCACCCACTGCCACATCCACCGTGTTTTTTGGTTTTTTTCCTCCTTTTTTTCGTACTGTTTTTCCAACATTTTAACTTCCGCTCAATTTACCTTTAGGCCAAGTAATTTAAAAGCTGACGTGTTTGTACAACTACAATTTCGACTCATGTTGCCCATGTTGTTGCTTTTGCTGTTGGCATTGCCTGTGTATAGTACTTCCTGGTGTGGATTTTAGCTAGGTTCGGCTCTTGTTTCTGTTTCTCGTTCTGGTTCTGGTTCTGGTTGTTTTTCTTGGTTCTTGGTTTTCTTGACTCTTGGATTTCAATCTCCCCCTTGGTGCGAGTTGTTTTCTTTCCGCTGGTCAAAATATTAAAAAAAAAAAAGTGAAGGAAGAAAATTTGGCAACGATGAAATTTGCTACCGCTTTGCCACATATTTTGTTTATTTGCCCTCCGTTTGACTTGTGCTTGAGTCAAGTTTTTGATGATGATGATGTGGCCGATGGATCTGGACTAAAAGTCAAAACATCCGCAAAAGCTGTTAAAACTGTTTGCCTTGGCTAATAGTCAGAGGGCGGTGAAAGCCGCCTGAATGTAAATATTAATTAAAGTCGATAGTAAATGGCCGAAAAGTGTTTCGCCCACTTTCCTGTTTTTCTTTCCTAGATTCCGCCTAGTGTTTTTTTTATTATCCCCACCCCAGCCGGTTTTTTTTTCGGCCGTTTAACATGTGAGCACGCAATATCCTTGATTGGCAACGCAGCCAAAAGTTGAAGTTGAAGTTGAATGATTGAAAGCGCGCAGCTAAGCTGTCGGCGGCGCAGTCCCAGGATCTGCATAACGTATCAAAAAACGTTGCATACTTTTTCGGGCCGTGCACCATAGCTGACGAATGCCGATGGAACGGTGGGTGTGCACTCAAAAAAAAATCTATCTATCTCTTAGATAGCAGATAGACAAACCTATTTATTTTAAGTTCTTTACATATACGATTTTATATTGTCTTTAGACTTAAACAGTTCTGCTATGAAATGAACAGCTTTTGAGGACTCTTTCCTTAGTGTAAGCGAAGAGCACTGTACATGAGCAGTTAACGCCATTGTTTGTGTTTAAGCCGGCGAGTCTGGCAGTCAGGTCGGCCCCTCGTCCACAGTATCCCCTTTCCCCTCAAAATCCGACTGCTAGGAAAGCCAACGAGTCTGTTAGCCAAGCCGCAGGCTGGTGCAAAAGCTGAGGCTGAAGACAGAGCTGAAGCTGGAAATGGAGCTGAAGCCATGGACCGCAGACGAGCTGCTTGTTCTGGTGGTGGTGCTGCTGGTGCATTTAGTGAAGTATTGTTTCTGCTAGATTAATCCTGTTTTAATTAAATATACACGCTGCCAGCATAAAACCAACAGGAGCACCATCGTCGGCAAGCAAAAAATGGCAACGGGGCTCGCAAAAACTCTGCACATCCAGTTGCATATCCTGGAGTCCGCACTCGGTAGTCCGCAGTCCACGGTCCACAGTCCGTATACCGTATCCCGCATCCTGCAGCCCGCTTCGACTTCTGACGTCATGCAAATGTGTGAGCTGCGAGCACGGAGGATGCAGGATGCTGTTGATGCTGCCGCCCCACTCGGAATGACAAAGTGACTTGACTGACTGGGCGAAATGTTTGAGAGCAGGACGAGAGTGCTGCTGCTGCTTCTGAATTCGACCTCGGGTTTATTTATTTATATTTTCATTTTTCCCCTTCTTGTTTTTCTTCTGCTTTCAAGAAAAATACTTTTTCTCACGCAGCTTGCAGTTGGTAGTTGCGCGCTCGGTGTTCGCTTGTAATTTCTGTAGTAAATTAAAAATGCTGCGGTACTATTTTTTTTTTGTTTTTTTCGTACTTTTCTTATTTTTATAGAGTGCTCTACACAGAAACAGCTCGGCTCAGTTCATCTCATCTCGGGCGGGCTTTGTCATGCATGTTCTGCATTCAGGCAAATCCTAAGATCCCGCTCGAGAGCGCCGCAAGTTTTTAAGTTAATGAGCTGAAAGTTCCTTTTGCACCCAGCGACGTCTTCTGGTTGCCACGAGTGCCAGAATGCGGGACTGCCAGTGCCAGTGGCACTGGTAAAGTGCCGGCATGGCAGAGTTGGCGCTGCCACAGCAGGTGAGTGAGGCTGGTTTTTAAAGGGAATTATTTTTTGCACTACCATACACATCTGGTAATGGAAGTGGGTCTAGAAGCCAGAGCCGCAATTAAAAGGCTAACACTAAAAAAAATATTTGTAAGCTAATGACCTTAAAAACTTGTTTACTTTTTTTTTTGTATTTATTTTCTAACAAATGCTTCGAGTCTTAGACTTTAGACAAAAAAGCTTATAAAATTCATAGTTTCAAAGACTTTTAAATATTCTTCTATGTATCCAGGCTAAATGTGTGCCGGCTTAACTTTTAGGCCAAGAGTGGTGGCTCGAAATATTTCATCATGGAAAATCCGCAGGCACTTGAACTATGCCGAAACCGCATTCCCGGCGAACTGTCAGTGGGATCAGTGGGTTCCTTCTGCTGCAGCAACACAACATAGACATTTGGCGGGGAACAGCCGGCAGCTAATCAGCGCTCGTCGAGCCACTTGAGCCGTGACTGCAAAGGCCAACCTTTAAGCCCGGCCAAGACTCGAGACATTATTGAGTTTGTCGTGCTGCCAAAGTGCGGGTGCGCGGGTGCGGGTGTATAGGGTGCTTCATAAACGGCTGCCGTCAAACAATCTTAACGTTTGTTGTTTGTTTTCCCAAGCCAAGCTGCTGTTGCTGCCGTTGCAGCTCCCACTGTGCTGGCATGCAATTTCGCTCCATTAAATACGACGCGTACTTAACTGTATAAGTAAACTTCATTGCCGGAGTGCGCTACTGCGTGTACAACTGCTGCATAAGTGTGTGTAAACACATCCACGCACTCTCAGCGGTTGGTGGGCTGGTGCTGTAGTTGCGAGGGCGTGGCCCCATACAAGTGTCCATTAAATTTTGTCATTAATTTTCGTTTGTCCCCCGACGCTCGCAAGCTACTTTTCCCCTTTGGCCTGTTCTTTGCCATTTGCTTCCTTACTTTTTCATCATCTTATTTATTTACTGTGGCATATATAAATTAAGCAATAAATGAAATGAGGCGCACCCGACCTCACTCTCCCTTCTCCAGACTACACTTCTGACTCCTTTCAGTTGCAAATTTGTCGGTGAGCCTTTTGAATTGCAGTGGGAATTGCAACTTTTGCCATCCATAATGGCCAACTGTATATGACACTCAGTAAAATACAGAAAAAATATACACATTTATTCCATTCGAGCAGTCATACCTACATATATGGCAAAAAAAGAAACAAATGCACATCTGATGTTGTATTTCTTATTGGTTTCAAATCCGTTTGTTGGCTTAGTTTGGTTTCTGTGGGCTTGATGATTTTCCCAAAAATAAATACCTACACATATACCTATGTATGTACGTACGGCACACAGCTTTTATTTATAAATCTCGTTTATTAGTTCAATTTGCTGTTGGGATAATCGATGCACTCGCCTTCAATAAAAATCAAAAACATAAATCTTCCGTTGCAAAAATATTTAGATATTGCCCATATATATGTATTTATGTGTATATAAGCAAAAATACAAGTACCTAAAAAAAGTGAAAAATAAATACAAAAATTCCATAGAGAAACTAAAATGAAAAACATTTGGCTGCAGAAACACTGGGTAATGGACCGTGGGATACCCTGCAAACAATTGCCAAAACAATTGAGAACAATCAAAAATGCATAGAGAAACTTTCTCCGGTAATGTTTTATTTGGCTCCAGCCACTTGCCCCCCAGAATCCTCATTTGGGACCAGTTGAGAAACTGAAACTAACCCGAAGCAGAAACAGAAACCGAAATCGGAGCTCCAGAAGTTTGTCTTCTGGGGAGTACATTTTCCTCGAGCCGGAGATGTTTTTTTCGGACTACAACGACGATCAGTGGTATTTCGGGTTTTCTGTGAACTAAGTGGTTTTAATATTTTCCATATAATTGAGTGTCTTGGGGAGCATAATTTGCGGAATATGGGAACTACGTTGCATCGCTTTCGTCGTGCCTGTGGAACACATTTACCTTTCGGTTCGCCAATTTATTCGGTTCGCAGCAGCAAAAACTGTACAAGTGAAAAATCGCCATGAAAATGGCAAGCGCTTGGCCATGTAATAACCAAAATTGATAACAATCAATATGGCCATGTGACGGCAGAGCTGTTAGGCCCGCCCACATGCAGCTCGCACCTTGCCACGGCCCTTGCTGGCCATGTTGCTGGCGTTTAACCTGTAACCTGCCGTTGACAGGGACACGCCTTCCAAATGCCACCCCACCGCCTACCACCCACCACCCACCGTCCAACACCGACTTATGCGAGTATCAGAGAAACGTGAACGCAAAGTGCACGCATTGAGTTTTGATTGCACCACCATCCAGAGCGCACCACTCAACCAGCCACCCGACCAGCGAACACCATCACGGCCAGCAACTTAGTTTATTTGAAAATGCACTTAAAATTTAATTTAAATGTAAATTTGTGCAGTGAAATGTTTTTGTGTCGAAAAAAATGTTTATGTAAACAGTGTAAGAGTACGGCGGTAGCAGCAACAACAGCAACATCAGCGGCAGCAGGCGACAATAGATGGTGGAAAAAAAACGTGGAATAGAATGCAAATGCAAATATTGGCACCACCGAGGGAGGTGATGGCGAAAAAAAAGCGTGTGTAAGCTGCCTGCCTGCCTGCCTGCCGCCTGTCGGAGTGCGAACAAAAATGAGAGGAATTTATATGCAGATGTGAAAACATTTTGCACCCTATTCGCCGGCGACAGTCGCCAGGAGTAGCAGCAGCAGCCAGCAGCAACAGCAACAGCATCAGCTTCAGCGGCAATGGAAACATTGGTGGCGGAATGTAAGTCCTTTCCAGCATGTGCATTCATTTTCAGGTTCTAGCCAACCAGCCAGTCAGCCAGCCAGCCAGCCAGGCAGCGAGTGAGGCGTGCGTGAAATTTAATAAAGCTTAAGCTGCTGCTGCTTCAGTTGCCTCTGCCCCTGGCCCTCTTTTAACCTTTAACCCCTAGCTGCTGACTGCCAAGTCCTGACCGTGGCACACGCTACTCTACTGCTCCCCAAAATGCCAAGCGTCGACACAGTTGGTGTTGATGTTTATTAAATTTCGTTAAATTATGTAATCTTTGAGCAGAACTTGCTCAGCGGTAGGAGTCAGCAACCAGCAGCCAGCAAATGCAATTCGGAACAACTTAAAAAGCAAACGCACCGCAATAAAAATGTCCTCGTCCCCCGAAAACCTCGACTGTGTCATCCATTTCCTCGCCGAATTCAGCTGTCTGCGGGTGTGCACTGAGAATAACATAAATCTTGTCATTTTTTTAATTTATTTTGCAATGAAAACCCATAAAATGTCATTCATTTGAACAGAGATTATGTTTTGATGCTAATAATAAAACTTATACTTAGACAACAG
Source organism: Drosophila bipectinata (assembly GCF_030179905.1). Lineage (NCBI taxonomy): Eukaryota > Metazoa > Arthropoda > Insecta > Diptera > Drosophilidae > Drosophila > Drosophila bipectinata. The sequence goes on from NC_091739.1 coordinate 18,481,519, forward strand.
TGCGTATGAGCAATATAGGAGAACTTGAATCCCCCGTTTCTGGCGTAGAAGGACTATTTGTTTCAGTGTATGCGTGTGTATGTGGCTTGCACCCCTACAGCGCTGTTTTCACATTGTTGCTTCACACTAATCTTCTGTCAATGCAATGCCAGGATGAGGACGAAAGCGACAACAGCTTGCCCGGGACTTGGCCGCTCCCTCCACCACCCCATAATCCACTCCCCTGCCCCCGGCTGCCCTTCATCCGCACAGCTGCATAGCTTCAAAGACCAAAAAGTACAAACCGCAGCCACAAACGTTTCAATGTTGGAAGTCCAGAGCCAGACCAAAAAGCTGGAGAACTGGGAAGCTGAATCGCTTGTGGAGATGTGGATTTTTCGCGCCCAACCACCTACCCCGCCTGCTGCACCGCGTTCGGGGCGAATCTCTGGTTTTGTCTTTAAGTGTAAAAACATTTTGCTTTTGGGCAAGCAATCCGAGTCCCAATCCCCAGTCGGATCCTTGTGCCAGTGGCAGCATGTTGTCGCCAATGTAGAAGCGTGTCACCGGCTTTGGACCGCCGATGCAGTCAAGTGCATGTGCGAGCTTGGGTGTGGGTGTGGGTGTTGGTATGGGCGGTTCTCAATGGGCGGGTGTGCGGTGGCATGTTTGGATACGTGTGTGTTACCAGCTTGTCGGTTGTTGTGCTGTCGGTGCGGTTAATGCTTTTAGCCGCTTCCCAGACTTGTACCTACCCACTCACCCCCAGCTGTGGCTACCAACTAGCCCTCGGCCATCGGCATCACTAATGCAATATTCTTATTATTTTGTTTGCCTTGTTTACTCTATTTTATTTTATTTAATTCGGTTTTGATACTCCCCTTTTGGCTTTGTTTATTGGCATAACATGCAGCTGCTGCAACAATTTGTCTTGCCGTTCTGCCTTTCGGCCAGCATATATGCTTTTTGCATGTTTTTTTTTCGATTGTTGGTTTGTTTGTTGGTCCGCTTTACACTTCTTTTGTTATTGTTTTATTTAATGTAATTGCTTCTACACAGAAAAATACAGTAACAGCAACGGAGACGACAAAATCAACAACACCAGTAACACAAGCAACACCAGCAACATGTAGCACAAGGAGGAGATTTTTAATATTTCAACAACAGACGCCATTTGTCTTGTCCGTAAACTGGACAAGTATCTTGGCAGGCTGGCCGGCCCTGGTTAGACTGTCGTCTTTTGGTTTCCCCAACTTACCAACTTCCCAGCTCCGGCAAATTAATTTCGTATTAGCGCACTCTGACAAATTAAAACCGCAGAGTCAACAGCCTGACAGGTTCCACATTTAAATGTTAAAATGCCCCTGCAAGCAAATCAATGGCAGTTGCCCGGGCCACAAATTATATGCAAAGTAACAACTAATAAATATTCAATGGCTGTCGCATTAATCTTTGAACACCAGCTCTGTTCGGCAGTCAGCAGGCTGCCAGTGGTAAAAAAAAAAAAGAAGAAACACATTACTAATGCCAATCTTTTAGCCCGACCCGCTCCGGCAAAGTCTGTTTATGGCCCATTACTCTGGCTTGGGTCCTGGCTTCGGGGTGGACTCGGATTGATTGTTTTAGTGCACACGCTGATTTAATTAGAGCTTTAGAGGCATTCCACTGCCCAGGGACCCTTCAGGACCTTAAACTCATAGTTTATTGTATTTTAATACTTGATTTCCAGGGCTTATAAAATAAATTCCATATTTAAAAATATTCTGTTTGTTAAAAATAAAAAAGACCATATTTTTGGAAATTGAAATCAGTACTTGTTATGCTTTTCCTATTTTTCAGAGACCTCTAGATACCTCTAGACCTTTAAAATTCCAAAGCAGCAAAACAAAATCCTGGATCAGTGTGGACTTAACACCAACAATGTCATGTTGATCCTGCCAAAGGGTATCCCCCAATCGATCCGCCTGTCCTGTCCATTTTGTAAATTTAACAAATAGTCACTGAGGTGAAAGGGGCGCGTGCTAAGGTCGTAAACAAGCAGGGCCAGGGCCAGTTGGCTCCTGGTTTCTTGTGGCTGGACAGGAGGCCTCTTGGAACGACAATACCTGACCGACCGACCGACGGGCCTGACCTGCTTTACCTTTGTACCCTCTTACCTTTTGCACACCCAAACACACACTATCACACACACACTGAAAGTGACCATAGCGACGCTCTGGCCACTCAACAAAACCCTCAGGCACTTTTTAATCTAACAAAATCCAAAGAAACCGCACGTCGCATAAATAATGAGACTGATGAGGGTCCATTATGGGCACGTAAAACGGGGAGCGCTGCACGCTAGTCCCCTACACCTCCACCTCCACCTCACCCCAACCTCGCACATCATCATCATCGAAAAACGGGACGCAGGACGAAGGACTCAGGACGCCGGACTTTTCCGGCGGCAAGGGGAGGGGTCGTCAACAGTCAATGTTTGAGCAACGTGTTTTTAAACAGCGCTAGGTGTGATAACAGTTGAGGTCCGGCCATCGACAAGGTGATGGGGATAAAGCCAAGGATCGAGTCTGGGGGCTGGGGGCAGGTCAAAAGCATGACAATGACAGCATAATTGATTTTCGAACAAAGCAAACCCAGAACAAGACAGAGACGTAGCTGGAGCAGCCGCAGCTCGACAATTTATGAAATGGCCAAGTTTAATATATACGCCACACACTCTGAGATGTATGTACTTTATATAGCTTGCGGCTATACAAGTACATATAGTCCAATATATAAATATCTGCCGACTGACCGATAAAGTTTGTCGAAAACCCACAAAGTAACACACTTTCATTGGGCTTACCTCAGGAGTAACTTTATAAAATATATACATACTATAGAATCCTATACTTATATTCGTTGAAAAATAGACTACAGCTTTACCTCAAAATAGTTTTTTATCTACAAAATATTACCCTGTTGGTTTATAACATTTTCCTATTTTATTTTGATTAAATAAAACCAAAGTAGATCGATGGGAATCATGGGCAAATATTTGCTTCTGTTTTTCTTTTTGCTCTTTGGATTTTGTAAAATTATTATTTATTGATGAGTATTTACCCTTGGCATTTGTTAAATTTGTTTGATTAACATAAATCCTTAGAGTGGGCAGGCAAACAAATAACCAGGCGAGTTGTTATTAACTACTCCGGGTTTTTGTTGTTTTTTTTATTGAAGCTTTTACACTATCTGTGATGGTTTCTGCTCGATGGAGAAAGTTTATTGGCCAGGTGTTGGCCAATGACCACCACTTGGTTGGCTGTGCTTTATTTAAAATTTATTTAAATGAAGCCGAACGTATAAATAGCGCCACTTTAGATGCAATCAATGGCTTAAGCATTTCAACGCCGGACCCAGACCCGGACCCGGAGTCAAGATAGCAGCTTACAAGCGAGACTGAGACGCAGACGTAGACCGGAGTACTCGAACATGCTTCAACAAATTCAAACAGATAAAATATGCAAAAATTAATTAAATACTTGCGCTTTGCATGTTCCTTGAAAACAATTTGCCAGACACCAAGGCTCATGTCGAAGGTGACTGTGTTAGTGTCGACGGTAGTCGTCCAGGCGGGCAAGTGTTAGTGCTGGTGTGCTGGCGAGTGTTTGGAGGAGAGAAAGAGTTAGTCCGGAAGTAGCTGAAGCTATAGACCAAGGATCGGACCGAGGGCGGGGCCGACGGGCCGGTGTTGAGTTGTAGCCGTGGCCAGCGATGTCGACGTCGGCCTGTCCAGGTGTGGAAAGTGTGCTATATAATTTGCAGCCAGCAGAGAAAAACAGAAAACACAAAAAAAAAGGGAAAAAAGCTATGAAAAGCGTGCAGCAAGAGGGCAAAGGAGTAGCTGCAGCAACAACAACATCGATTGCAATTTACTGCCTGATGCACTTAAGAAAATTTATGCAAATACCCAAAAATACTTACTTTACTCGCCGGTTCTGGAAGGAAGGTGTATGCCAGAGTAAGGGAAAGAACGCTTCAGCAAGGACAAACGGTATTATAGCATAAATTTTATACTGGCCAGGTCTACGAACCAAGCCAGGCCAAAAGAGACAGCAGACAGAGGGACTGGGGAGCTGGGTAACCTGGCATACTAAATGAAGCAGCGCCCGCAAAACTGCAAGCGCCTGCTTCATTACTTAAGGAGAGCCCCTCCGCTTCAGCCTTTTCTCCCAATCTCCCCGTTTTTGGGTTTTGTTTGAAAAATAGTTAAGAACACAGGCAGGAGGAAAAGCAACAGTAACAGCAACAAAAAACATCACGAAATGAAGAGCAAGACGCTCGTGTTATATATGGCAAATTGAGCAAGTCGACCGCTGAGAATCCGGTAATGCCCTCAGGTCGTCAGCGGGCGAGTGAGTTATGTAACCTGGCCAAAGTGGCCAGTGGACACTGGCCGAAACTGCGGGAACAATTGCTGAGAGAGAGGCTGACTGTGTCCATCCAGTCATCCATCCCGGAGACGGGGACGGTGTCTTGGCTTGTTTTTTGGTCTGCTACGTGCCGCACTCTGCTGCCACTCTGGCACTCGGCAAAGTGGGGCATAAATCAGGGCCAAGCCAGCTCAGGCTGCAAAACTGACAGCGGACAAATTTCCACCGCCGCTTGACGCTGCACTAATTTGCCAGGCATTCGCTCATCTTGAGATCCAGCCACGGCGATGACTGAGCCAAATTGATGTGCCCGAAGCTGCAGTTGCAAGTTAAAGGCGGCAACCAGTAAGTTGCAACCAAAAAGAGTCGCGACCGAAGCGTGTGTAGTGCGGATCCTCCAAGGCGGCGAAGAATACCGTGTTAACCAAATGTTCCAGCCAAGTGTTTGGGAGTTGCCCTCGAGGGCCAGAAGCCAAGACTCGAATTTAAACACACTTGACAGAATTTTAGCATATGCATTTAGCCTTTTAGTCTTTTCAAGATACTATGCAGTTTCATCGAAATTTTCAAGTCTTTTAAAAAAAAAACTCTAAAGTCCTTATAGGGCGAGGCTTAATCCTCTTCTTAAAATTCCTGAATTCTCCTAAGAATATAAGGAGCTATTGCATAGTTCATTAGTATTTTTTTTTGTGTGTCTTTTTTAGTGCTGCTTTCAAGTCCAGCTTATTTGGCGTGCTTGTAGGCACTTGTTGGCGACTTGTGTGATGAAGTGCAGGCAGCCCAGGCAGCCAGGCATCCAGGCAGGCATCCGCATCTTTCAGCTCCCTGGTCGGCTGTTGCCACCCGCATCTTGGATGAAAGAAGAAGCTGCTGCAGCTACAGCTACCAGACTGGTTCCAGGGCCTGGTTAAATAACTTGCAGCAGGTGCTTTTTACACACATTTCCCAGCTTGTCTCGCGACATGAGAGACGTCGAGGCGGAGGACAGAAGACAGCTGCAGCCTTCGCCGGCTAAACGCACCACCACCTATGTGTACATAACTTAAGATCTATGAGGATTTGAGGTTGTTTAGTGCCATGTACGATGCAGTCGCCTCTCGGCCTTCCCTCAACTTACCCAGCTCAGGCCTCTCACCGACTCCTTGGCTTCTCCTTACAGCTTTTACCTACCTTACCTTTTTTGAGCTGTCCTCGTTGGCTGAAAATGTTTGATGGTGGTGCGCTGCTTTCTTTTTGCGGGTGATGTGTTGTGTGGCCCGCACTTAAGGTAATTTGCATTGCAGAATTTCGCAGAGCTCGGCCAGAGTCGCTGCAGCCAGCCATATAGCCAGCCGGAGAGCCAACGAGCCACCGAGCCAGCCAGCCAGCCCGGCAGAGAGCCAACGTGCCGGGCATGAATGAAGCAAAGTGCTACAAAGGATTATGCAAATTAATTATTTTTCGCAAGGCGCCCGCTGGTTAAAAATAGAAAAAAAAAAAAACTTGGCAAAAAAGAAGGCACCTAGAAAGTGTAACGACAAAATTGTGGGCGCTACACGCCCCCGGCGGCTGCCAACAATGGCCAAATAGCTGCAGTCACTCCTCCATCTCAATCTCTGCTCCTCACTTCCACAGCCCCCTACCACGCCTTCAACCCTCGTGCTAGCCGTTCAAATCCCCTTCTGAAACTGCCTGGGAAAGTTGTTTAGTTTTTAGCAGAAAAAGCAGCAAAAGCTGCAGAAGCAGCAGCATCGTAGTCGTTTTTTAGTTTTGTAGTTTTTAGATTTTGGTTGAATGCATTTTAATAACCAAGTGCTCAAGGTTGGCACTTTTGATGGCATTTTATTCAGTTTTTTTTTTTTTTTTTGTTTTTGTTGCCGGCATAGCTGCTGTGTTTTATGCAGGCGACAACCACCCACCCACCGAGGTCCCATCACCACCACCCATCTATTCGCCCATTTCCACTCGCTTTAGGGGTCGTGGCACAGGTTGTAACTAACTGGGGTGCTGCAGCTATTAAATTCTACAACTAGCTCGTCTCCAGTTTCTGGTACTGCTCCTGCTGCTCCTGCAGCTCTCGCTCCTGTTCCTGTTCCTGGGAACAGGAAAAGTTTTATTTAATGAAATGCGGCAAAAATAAAACCAAAAAATGCAAAAAGCAGAAAAATTCGAATGGGGTAGGGGCGAAGGGGTTGGGGCTAAAAGCAAACCGACAGCAACAACAAACAAGCCCAATAAACATTAAAGGGAAAACTTTACCTATTAAAATGCTACGTAAATTTCCATTTTTTCCTGTTGATGTTTATTTTGGTGTTTTTTTTTGTATTTGCTTGTTTATCTCGTGTATTGGCAAATGTGTTTAAGCCGATTGGCCGGTTGGCGCACATGTGATGTGCATGCCAAAGTAGAAATTAAACTCACTTTGGGTGAATTCGTGTGTGCATTGATTAGTACACTGTACACCCACCCAAACAACCCACCCACCTGCACACCTGCCCACCCACACTAGCTCTTATTTATTCTGTATTAAATATCCCTTACAGGTGGCATGTGGCAATTGCAGGTGCAAGTGCATGGGTGCGTTGTGCGTTGCCTTTTTGTGTTTTGATTAGTTAATTATATTTTATCTGTGTTTTGTTTTGTCGGCTTGTTTACGTACGCTTTCGGCTAGTTTTAATTAATTAAATAATTGTCATGTAATGGCCGTGCCAACAGCACGTTTCCCTTCCCGTTGCACACGCTATTGGCCAGCGTGCCGGCAAATAATGAATACTTTAAAATATGTGAAATGTCTGGATAGAAATATTTGGAATTCATTGGCGAATTATAAACTATCTCTACTTACATGAGACTCAATTATTAAATATATACAAAGATTGATTATTCATGTAGGTCAAAGGGATTAAGCGATAAGGACCTTTGCAGCTATCAGGTGAACTATATTTTGAACATTCCCAAAAATTCCATAAGCAATATTAAATTGTTTGTTTTGCGCAAAACTAATCGGCTCAACTATAGGCATACACAGAGGCCACTAGAAAATTAAATGCTTTTGCAAAAGTGCACATTCCAATGCAGTTAGTTTTAATCTGTCATTAAAGGATTCCCTTGCATTTGGATTTTGAGCTCCGGATGTGGGCCATGACATATTATGTTCTGCAGTAAATGGAAACTACACTCGGGGATTATAATCCTTTAAAATCGAATTGCCCAATCGGCCACGGCTGACTGCGCCAAAGAGCCCTACACAAAGGCAACAAAATTTAATTCTTTGGCAAAGTAAATAGCCGAGCGGGCCCACAATATAAGGCCATAACCCAACCCCAAATGGTTGGCTGGAAATGCGATTCCCCACGCATAATGCCGAATGACTTCATGAATCCAATAAATTAATAAACTTTTCGAAATTCGCTGAGGTCACTGAGCGACGTTGCCAGGCTTGGGCATTTGCTTTCGCTTTTGCTTTTGGGAGTATGACTGTGACTGTGAGTGGGAGTAGGTGGAGCGGGAGCTGGAGCCTGCCCCACCTTGTTCTCTTGCTCCGCTGGCCCGCCAGGGTCCAACCCATTCACAGCACGCCCACTTCAACAGCTCCACCAACGTACATTAATCATTGAATTTTTGGTGGCCAACTCCCAGGAGAGGTCAACTCCGCCGCTTGCTGCCGACTCCTACCCCGGCAAACCAGGCATTTTCCTTACCTCGCCGCGCGTGAATAAAATGTACACAAAATTGACTTATTGCCGGTCAAACACCTTTCAAAAGTGCGTCTGGGCCGAAGAGTGTGCTTTTCCCACTGTGCCCGGATGGGGGCGGTGGGAAAACACAGCGGGTGGCGGCCCTCAAATTAAATATGAAAAACTTTTGCCACCGCGAAGCCGCCGAAACGAAACCGCCGAGCCCCAAACACATTTAAAAGTGACGCAAAAACGCATGCAGGCTGCGGAGAAACTTTGGCATTAAGTCTCCCCAAGTCAGGACAAGTCAATAAATTTGTACGCACCACTTGATGGGTATCGAGAGTTGGTTTTCTGGTCGTAAATACGCAAAAAAAGTAAATATAGCTTGGTATGTTTTTAGAGTTTCATAAGTAAACAAAAACTTGGCAAAGGAATTTTTAATATAACATTTCATTTATTACACATAAATTATTTTGAGAGAGAGAAGAGGAAAATTAAATATTTGTGATTTTTGTAAACTTATTGCACCTAATGCAAATACGTATACGTTTTAGTATGTAAATAAATAAAAGCAATAAGAATAATTTAATCACAAAAAATATTGTGCCTTTAAAGTTTTTATTGAAAATATTTTTTGAAAAAAATTTGACCACTGAATGGAAGGATCATTAAGGGTAATCAAATAGAGAGCCATGGTAATATATATAAATTTAAAAATGTTTTTTCCATCGACCGTAAGTTAAAGTTTAATGGGAGTTCTCCTAACTGTGTGGAGAAACTTAAATTAGAATTTTGTTTTTCCCGCCGTAAGTGGATGTTGTTCGTAGCTCGAATGCTGCCAGTTGTTTACCTTATCACAAAATTAATAAATTTCAACTTGCTTTAACGCGCCTTGAAGTCCACTTGTTTGTCTTGCCGCCAGTGTCCCGCCCCAATGTCCTTCCTGCCTTGACAATATTTCTCCAGTTTGCGCCATAAATTTGTGTATTTGTATGCCGGAGCTGTTGTTGCTGTTGCTGCTGCGGCCGTTATTGGTCCCCCTTTGTTTTTGGGTTTTTTTCGGCCAGGACTAAACATATTTTCATACTGGCGGGATGGTGAGAGCCTGTATTCCGTAGCCTGTGCCACGTAGCTCCTGCCTCCAGAGTCCTGTGTCCTGCTTCCTACGTCCTGCGTCCTGCAGCCTGTGTGAGCGCGCTGTCCTGCGGTTGTTGCGCCTAAAAGTAGTCAAATTGTGCGGACTAATAAATTTTGTTGGCCGTTGTTGTGGCGCTTGTTTCGCTTTTTGTCTGCCCGCCACACCCACTTCATTGCCCCTGCTGCCCTCCTGCCCTTCTGCCCTGCCCCTTCCACATCCCGGAAGTCCCCACGAAATTCGAAAATGCTGGGGAATGCCACTCCATTTGCCCTGAGCTGCCCGACGGCAATTGGTTTACGTTGCTGTTATTCAAACGGCAAAGCATCCACATCCACATTCACCGCCACATCCTCGCCGGCACACCTTGTTGCTCCTTCGACCAGGATCCAGAATCCAGGATACCGCCCGTAAGCTTTTACCTTTTTGAAATGACATTCATTGGCTTTTACGTGTTTATTTGGAATTTCATTAAAAATTATTAGAAGCTGTTTTGTTTTCGTTATTTTGAGCATTTTTTTTCGGCTTTTTTTCCTGTTCACCCTGGATGTCCTGGTTTGGTTTTGCTGCTTTCTGTGGCTTTTGTGGGCTCGCTCCGAAATTCGTGGCCTGTGTGTAATGGCGCTTTCATGCTTGTGAATTTTATTTGAAAATTTCTTGCGTTCGGTTTTTCGTTGTGTCCTTGTTTTTCCTGCCGCTGCCGCTTCTGGTGGCGCTTCTCGTTCGCTTTTATTTTCTTTATTTTATTTATTTTTTTTTTCGGCGACAGCATTTTAAATTTGTGCATACTTGTTGGCTTTTGTTTGGCTTCGGCTTCGGCAACGGATTTTGGCTGCAGGCAGGCGGCGACATTTCGGCGGCGTTTCTGTTGTCTGGCTATAAATTTTTAATAGATAATGTGCGGAGGGCATGTGAAGTGGGCTGTGCTGAAGCCGTAAAGCTTTTAATCGTCGCTTATTGTTATGTAGATTGTTCTGGCTAATACCACCGATCCCCGCGCCACACCTCTCGCCGCCCCATTCGCCATATCGTTCGTCGTCCTGCGGTGCCATCGTTGTGTGCAGCTGTTCAGCTTTGTCTGCAGAATGGTGCCACGTGTTATAGTGTGTGTGTGTGACTTTAAAATTTCTGACTTGCCCTTATAACTGTAATGCATAAATTAGCCTTTTACAAAGTCATAGAAGATAACGAGAAAGCCGGGAGGATGATGCTGCGGCTAGGATCCTTTTAATTTGCCTCCGTTATGCGGTTGTCCAGTGTCCTTCGGCTTGTTAACCCACTAAGTTGTTATAGCCCACTTTTTCCAACACCAGCTAATAATGTTGAGCAAAAAGCAGAAACGAAGAGGGTTCTTCATATTTTACTCCTAATAGGATTGTATACATTTTGTTTTAATTTATGATAAGGACTTTGACTTTAATGAATGGCAGGGAGTATCATAGACTGCGTTTTTGTAGTTTATCTTCAACAAGCTGTTTCAAACAGATGCCAAAGACTTTTTAGATTCAAACAGGCTAAACACTTGTGCGACAAAATCAAAACAATTTTGTCAAAGACTCTGACATTTTGTGTGGGTGAGAGCTTAATGGGTTAAAGCCAGCAGCAGCCGTTGCGCCTCATTAAGCCACCGGCAATGGCACTGCATAAACTTGGCCAGAAACTCGGCTACAGTGCGGCTCCCACTTAGCGAGGCTGTTGCGCAAATTTTCGATTGTTGAGCCGGCACTTCATATGCTAAACTGAACCGAAACGAACTGAACTGAGCTGCAATAGCAACTGTGTGTATATATGTATGTACATATGGGAGATGCTGAAAATCTGGTATTTGCTGCTTTTGACTTTTTAGCCAGCTCGCAAACACACTCGCTCAAAGTTGTGAAGCGCACTTGGCAAGACATGAATGCGTAATAACCAAAAGCGGAAGCAAACAACTATAAAGTCAAGGCAGGGGGCAGTGGCACGCATAGAGGAGCCGGGTCTTGGGGCTCTTGCGGCAATGGAGGGTTTCGGGGCAGTGGCAACACATATGCATCAAAAGAGCTAGAAAAACAACGGGCAAACAATGCAAATGTATTTAGCATAATGAGACAGGAGAAATGTGAAAAAATGCAAACATTTGCGGCACAGAATGGCGAACGGTAGGAGTGGTTCGGTACTGCGGGCTGGGGTTGGAGCATGGCGGGGATCCTGGACAAGGATATGGACTCAGCAGCCGGCTCACACTTTATGTGTGAACGCTGTTCCGCTCAGACTTTGACTTTGGCTCTGTTCGCAAATGGCAACAGCGTTTCCATCTCATCCGTTTCCGCTCCGAGTGTGTATGTTTGTATGAGTATTGTCTGTGAGAGCACTGTATGCGTGTGTCCTTGTGTGTGCGCTGGGTTTCAAAATGAAAGTCATATGCCAACTCATAACTCAGCTTGTTGTTACCGCTGCTTTCGCTTCAGTTTCAGCTGCATGCTTCTGGCCCAGCAGAAGTTATTTCATTTGGCATTTCAAGTTGCTTGGCATTTGAATGAAGTCATTACGAAGGTGGCAGCCCGAAGGAGTAGGAGAAAAAGCAGGAGTCAGCAACTATATGTATTTGTATGGGTGGAATATAGAGGGTATGGGATGAGCTTACATTTTTTCGGTGCTTATTTGTTTGTCGGTTGCCTGCTTCACGTACTCGCACTTTATTGCCAGCCCAGTAACAATGAAAGCGTCTAAATAAGCATTGACTTGAAAATACCAAGCCACACACACATCCACACTCACACCCACATCACATACCGGGGGTACAGAATGTAATTAAAGTTGAGTTGAAACTTTTGCTTTTATTCTTATTTATTTATTCATTTTAATTCCCGCAAATCCAATTGGGGTATATGGGGCTTAAGGATTGGCAAACGGTAATATATTTGAGGCACTATATTTTAATTAAAATTCTGTTTCAAATTAAATCTCATAAAAATATTAGGCAATAGCTTTTTTAGGAATTATATTATTTTTTTTGCTGGGAATCTTTTATTCGATCAGTTACTCATTTTTTGTTTATTTAAATTGCGACTTTAAAAGCACTTCCAACGGCTTGAACTTGACTAAGGTGGCTCACACCCGCTCTCACAACCACAATCCTCCTACCCCTTTTAGCCCCAGCCCCCACACACCGTACACCCCCTATTGTACCGTACGCACCAAACGCATTAAAGCAGCTTAAAAGTTCGTCTCTCCTTTTTTTCACGCACGCAACCTGAAAAGTATGCAATGCAAAATGTACAGAGCTTGGGGGTTTCTCGTGTAGGGGGTAAGCAAATACAGGACCGCCTTGTGCCTGCCTTACCCTTGCCCTGCCTTGGCCAACTCTCAGGTTCTTGTATTTGCATGTAAGAAAAGTTTTACCACAGACCCAGACAAACAGACAACGTGAGACTCACATCCCTACGTACATATGTATATCGTATAAAAAGAGATAGGTAGACGGGGTGCGATAGAGAGGGGTAGCTGCGACATTAATGCTGCGTGCGTGTAAATACCATGAATCTGTTGGCATGTAAAACACTTTTGTTACGCCCAAAGCCAGAGCAAAAACCAAGGGGAAAAAGTAAAATATATTGTTGCAGCAATTTGTCAAAAAAAATTTGCTCAACGTATTGCTGCTGCCGCTGCTGAAGCTGTAGCTGAAGCTGCAGGAGGAAAAGCAGAAGCCAGAACAGGAGCCGGATCCAGAGCAGCAAAATGCAGACTTAAGTCGCATTTGAAAGTTGGGAAACTCGTGGGAGAAAGTCGGGGGAAAAGCTGCAATGGCTCTGCTTATTTGTGGTGCAATTATCAAAATTAAAAAATTCAACACACGTGTCTGTCGGTTGCCCTCAGAGGTATGCGGTTGATATATATTACGAGCTTGAAGTAAACAAAAAATATTGGATCGGAGCCTTGGGAAATCGGGTAACTGGTAAGTTGGAGGCTGAATGCTGCAAACTAAAGCTTAAAAGCCGGGCCTTCCATCAAAGTTGATCTGTGAGAGTATGTGGGTCGGTCGGCCGGGGCCAGGGTCCATTTAATTTATGCGGCGCATTGAAATTTATCACTGGGCGAGCATCTTAATGGTTCATTAAATTCATTATTCGTTTTCCTGTGAAACAAAAAAAGTAATAATCAAATTGGTTGGCGGGGGGAGGGAAAGCAAACAAACAACAACTGAACGGAATAATGCACATATTTGTGTGTGTACACATGCAAGGATATCCCACTGGCTGTTGAGCCTCGGATCTTTTTTATTTGTATATTTTTTTTTTCTTACGTCTGGTCTCGTTTTAATGAGTTTTTCCTTTACGTAAATTTATTTTCATTTGAATTCTTTTGCAATAATTTCAGGCGGCCGCGGGCCCAAATGGCTTCGAGGCGTGCACAAAAATGCGATTATGCATTCATTAACGAAATTAATTGCAGACAAATGCAGACAAAGAGCAATTACACATGGAGTGTCTGGGGTAACGGTGCAGGGGGAAGGAGGTTGTGCGTACGTGTTTGTGGCACTGTATTGAAAAATGGAACAGGATCCAAATTGTAACCTGTAGCAGGGAGCCTTGCTCGGCTAACAAGCTGAACTGAAACGGACCGGCTTAGGAGCTTACTCTCAATGTGTGTGTGTTTTTCCCTCGTAAGGAGAACATTACCAGGGCTTTTATCGTAAATGCCAACATCTTTTGCTTGTAATTTTCTGTTACGCTCCCAACACACTGCCATACTCGCATTCGCATTCGCATTCTCATTCAAATAATAATGGCTGCCTTTTAGTTGTGCAATGATTACGTGATGCCTGCAGAGGCACACACGCACACATCACCGCACATGAGCGAGCACATCCATTAGATATGAGATTTTTGTATCTGCTGGATGTCCATGGCCTTGTCTTGTCTTTTACAGTATGTACTCCCCTCCCTACTGCCTTGCCCCTTCCACCCTTCATTGTTGTTGTTTCTCGGTTTATGCGTGCATTTGGCTTCAACTTGTGTGTCATACAGTTTTGACTCTAATAACGACACGCACATGCACAAACCCTTGTTCGGATATACGATTTTTGTGTGGCACATATAGGTTATAACAATGCACATTGTGATTTTCGTCCGTTCCCCTGCCGCCATCTTATTTGTCTTGCCCAAAAGCATAACAACGCTGCGTATACGTAATATTTTCTACTTAGCTTGTCGACCCTAAAAAACCCAAAAAAAAGGAAGTAATGGACAAGCTGAAACGATGACTGAGCTCATTCTGTGGGAAAGCTCTTCGTCTCAGCTGCTTTTAAGGGATAGATTACGTTCATACATTTTAGTCGAAAATGCAAAATAAAAAATATAAAGCATACTTATTTGGGTAATAAAATTAAATGATGCAGTTTCAGTCCAATTACTTCCTGTCCAACCATTTTTTTAGCCATGTCTTTTTAAATATATTAAAATATTTATGGGAAATTAATTCACTTAAAGACCTGATGCCAAATCATCATGTACATTCTTTGTCGATGCATAATGGTTATCATGACGTATACGCAACGTTGTGCGTCAAATATGCATTAATCAGGCTTGATGGCAATGCTTCCGCCTATATGGCTGGATTAAGGAAGAATAGTCTGGGCCAGAAACAATAGGATGTGCCACCACCTGTCACAACCAGAATTTCTGAGCTGCAGCTGAGCACTGATGAGGCACTGTTGCTGATGTTGATGACATTTGAATGCGTAACTGCAGCTAAAGCAGATACTGCAGCTGGTATATACTTTCTTGTCAGTGAGGCGGAATTAAGAGCCAAGATATGGGTGTCCCCCTGTCATTCTGGCTATTCTGCAAATGTCCTTACGGCATACATCCCACCACATGCCTCCCAATCCATCCCACCACCCACACTCCCCACAACCATTTCCAGAGTTTTCAGTTACGCGTGTATGTTGTTTTGTGCTTAGCCGCTTTGCTGGTTCGTTGAACGTATTTCTCATTTTCATGTCCATTTCAGCAAATCCTTGCTAGTCATACTCGCATATGAATGTATTTGTCAACTACAAAGCAACAGGACCCAAAACAGCAACAAACAAACGGGAATGACAAACAAAACAACCAAATTAAAAAAGTACAAGCTGAAAAAATATCTTAAGGGTATACTTAGGGCTTGATTTTTGTAGTGCTCTGACTTTTTGTCGTTTCATATACATATGTATGTTCATATGTATGCATTGTGTTAGTGGCGTTGTGCTAGTGTGTTGGATATTCTTTTCTGCTTAAGCGGACAGTTGAAGCCTGCCCCTCTCAGTGCTCGTACCTTTGCAATGCTCCTGGCTGCATTCGCGCTGGTATTTTGCATTTGCAGTTTCTCATTGCATTTGTAAGCTGATACGGCAGATCCTGTTTCCACTGCTGAGCTGCTGTTTCTGTGTCTGCTGCTGCTTCGGTTTTTGTTTTGCTTTCGCTGCTCTGCTGTCGTTATGGCCATGTTGGTTGGCGGTATTGTTGTTTTTGCTGTTATTAGTGCAGTTGTTGTGGTTGTCATTGTTGTTGTTATTGTCCTAGTTCTGGGTGGCCGATGTGAGTCCTGTGGTTGTTGCTTCTGTTGTTTCGGTTTGGCACTGCTGCGCGAGAGCATAATAGTTTTGTAAGCTCCCTCTGGGGCATTCAACTATATGCGACTGAGACGGAGACTCTGACTCCGACTGCGACTGCCGTGGCGGTGGCGGCGGCAACTGAGACAGAGAAGATGTCTGTATTTCCCAGGACAATCTTTCGCCACGAGTGTTTGTACACTCGTGTTTGCACCCATCAACCCACTCATACCAGAACCCTGCCGCCCGCTTTTCACATTGTGTACACAATCGTATTTGGGCAACTGAGGACAAAAGTTTCCTTGGCTTTACAGCATCAACAAGCAAATACAAGCCGAGTGCAGAGACAGAGGACCAGAAGCACTGGTAGTAGCACTAGAATTCAGGACGCACCGCTAACAACAGTGCAGCTTGTTGATTTTGATACTCGAATGCAAAAAAGTTACCCATGCAACGAAATGTTCTGGCTGCACCTGGGGGAGCTGAAATCGGGTAGCGATGTTGCATGCCAGTGCAGTGTTAGCACAAGACATTTCCCCATAGTTGGTATTTAATCTGAAAATTGCATGCTCCATCGACGTAAAGTCAAGCGCCGGAAGATGAAGCCAGAGGTGGCAAGTGAGAAGGCTGGGGAATCGGTTCGGCAATCGGTTCGCATTTGAATAATTAAGAATCGCCTGGAGGGATAAAATCGCCGCAGCTCTGTGACAAAAGGCAATTACATCTACTTCTATTGAAATTTCCTATGTTTAACTCGGGCTTAAATCTAATTCTTGAATAGAAATTAGGGACTTGGATTACAATTGCTTGGAATGTGTTTTTCTAATGAATTAATAACTTTATTTCCCTCCGCTTACTGCCCTCGCTCGCTTTAAGTTTTTTCTAAAGCACATCCGCTTGGGGCAGCCAGTTGAAAAAAATATAACTGAAGGGAGTTGAGGAAGCTCAACTGGCCGCTTGTGCATCTTTGTTTATCTTTAAACTCGTTTGGCTCTCAAGACTTTTAGCGCCCATGCTCGCTCCCCAGTGGGCGACTTGGAGTTAAACTTAAACTTTCATCGCTGAGAGCCGTGGGTCAGACATCGCAACAGCAACAGCAGCCACTGAAGCTCGGAAGCTCTGAAGGAACGGCAATGTAAAGCGTGCTACTTCACAGCGACTTTTATGGTCATCCAAAAAGTATGACAACTCAGGCTATTGCTCCTGTTGTTCCCTACCAGTAACCCACAGTCCACACAATGCCAGGCGGTCTCATGCTCTCGAAACTAACTCATACACACACATATGCACTTAAAAATAAGAACTTTTGTAGGTGACTTATAAATAATACATTTAATAGATTGAGACTATTGATGTATGTAAGTCCCTTATGTTTTAAGAATAATTTTATTACATCTGGAAATTTAATTACTATATGAACTTAATTTTGTATTGTATCCTTAAACCTAAAAATAACTAATTTTAGATTAGTACTTTAATATTTTTGCAAAAATATGTATATTTTAGAACTAAGACTATTTCCAAACCTTTTCTCGCTGTGCCGGCACACATACAGGGAGGACTATATGAACTGCCCGTGGCACTCGTGGAACCGTACTTATTTATATACTTATAGTTTACGGCGCTGCGGGACATATTGTGCTCGAATATATATTTTTGTTCTAATGAAAAAGTTATGACCATCAAATAAAGTATGCTGCTTGCCAGGGCCAGGCGTAACGAAAGCCACCAGCAACAACAAAGGCACCAACGCAACTCAAAAGTGAAGCAGAACTGTTAAGTGACCGACCGTAAGACCTGCAATTGTCGTTGTTGTTCTTGTTGGTATTTTTTTTGTTGTCATTGATGTTGTCGTTGTTGTTCCCCTTGTTTGGTCGTTGAAAGTCGGTTGTTGGTTGGTGACCTCGTCGACAGTTGAGAGTTGACTCCATTGTGTGCTTCCTGTTTACGCTGCGAATTCATATTGCTGCTGCTGTTGATGCTGGTGCTTCTGCTTTTCTGACCCTTGCCGGGTCCCTTTTTGTTGTTGCCATTATCTTTTGTCTTGAGCTGGCTATTGCCATTGCTATAGCTTTTCTTGCTCTTGTTTGGGTGCCTCATCTGAAGCTGCCTGTGCTGCTGCTGGTGCTGCTCTTATTATTTCTCATTCGTAGTTCGTTTAATTCAGTTTTCATATACACATGTACATGCATGTGCATGTGGGTGTGGTTGTGCGAATATCGTTTGCCCACTGGGCGTATACTTTATCATACAATATTGTTTCGTTTTTATTACATGTCACTCAGACGTGGACGTCATAGCTTCTCCCTTTGTGGTTATTTGTATCTATGTGTGTTATGCGAGTACGCTATTGTCTCTGTATGGGTATGGGTGTCCCATTCCCTGGGCCAGTGTTTGTGAAAGAGCGTGTAAAGTGCGTTCTTTGGTTTTATATGAATTTTTTAGAGTTTTTTATGCACTCAACATGAAAATTTGTTCGTCAAGAGTTTCGCCACAACAACACAAATAACAAAAACACCAAGAGGAGCAGTAACATCAGCAGGAAGCAACCGGAGCCACAAAATTTTTGTTTGCCACTTGCGGAGGCTGCTCTGTTCCCAGAGTTCTAATTTGGATTTTTGTGTCAGAGATCTGGGGAACCTGAATTTAAACGTACCGTATATACCATATATAAGAAGGAAACCAACAACCATCTCGACAGGAGCTTTATGTTCCTCTAGTATGCCCACAACTAGCTCGACTAAGCCCACGTACTTTGCCCTGTTTGTTTACCCACAAACAGAGGATCCACAGATATACATTTACATATATATTTTTAACGAGTATTACCATTAAATTACATATGCAAATATACATATTTCGAGCAGGCTTGAGCCGAAAGCTGAAAAACCAGGCAAATAGGCAACCGGTCCAAAAGGCGGTAGTCCCAAGATTTAGCTATTTGTCAGCTCTCTCAAAGCAAAATCTTCAGGCTGAGCACGTAATACGTGACAATTACTACATTTTGGGTAAAACATGCTCATTAAATCATTTGAGCTTAATATGGCAAAGGCGAATGCGAAATGTGTGCCAAGGCAGTAGAAAAGCTACCTAGCTGAGCTACCTGCCGCACAAACAGCACACAGTATTCCAACGTAGAGTATCCTGCACAGCAAGAAAATTTCTAGAAGGACATGTTAATTAAGTGTATTGATTTTAGAATATTAATTAAATAAATCAATATAGTATTAAGCTTTTATAAAAGGAAATTTTCTTGTTAAAAAAAAGAAGGTCCATCCTTTAAGATAGACTTTTTAGATTTATCATCAATATAAACTAGAATCTAAGGTTTCCATATTCTAAATCGTTTCAATCAAAATGTTAAGAAAGCTCTTGTGTTTTTGGTTTGGATTACGACTGTGTAATAAATACTTACACATCAGTTTATGTTGACATTTTTTCCTCAGGCAATAGCCATACTGATACGATCAGCACTTAGTTATATTGTTTAGCTATAAAATTTTATTTTTGTTCTCAGTGTCCCGGGCTTAGCCATTAGAAGACAGGAGACAGTGTAGGCCATGCCGGGGCAGGCCAACTTGTCTATATGAACAATGGCTCGGCTGGCAGGCAAAAGTGAGCAACAATGCAGGGCCTAGCTAAAGGATTTAACAAGGGGCCGCGCCACGTTGACAGGCCAAAGGATGAGGCCAGGATGTTGAAGGGGGATGTAAGCGGCAGAAGGGAGAGGTGGCAGGCAAAGGGCTGAGAACAACAGCGCTGATGAGTGGAGACACTATACACACAACTGCGACAACAGCTACATGCAACTATAAGGTATTTTCGCAGCAACAATGGTAGCAAGGCTGGCAAATGAACAGGACTGGCAGGAGCTGCCTGAAAGTCTGACTGGCTGCCAGCAACAAGGAAGTGTAACATCAGCGCTGGCATCCTGTAGTGTCCTTTTACCGCACTTTGCATGACGTTTAGCTGGTCCGAGTGCCGTCCACTCTCCCCATTATCCCCGCTGTCCCAATCCAGTCTTTGTTACAGCCGAGAACGTTGTCTCCCCACATTACTTATTATGATTATTATTTAATGCAGCAACAGCAACAGTTAATCCATTGTCCCGTCTTGGCATGGAGATGGCTTCGATATTGGAGTCAGAACTCGTGATCAGAAGACGACATTACATAAAAATAATATTTCTAAAGCCATTCAAAAAAAATAAATAGCTTAAATGCAACAATATTGAGAGCAGTCCATATTTATGTTTTAGGGTTCTCAAAGCTCTTCATCTAAGACAACACTTAAGTTAAGGTATCAATTTTTTTCAAAACTATATTTTTTACTCCTTTTTTAAATATTTTTAATAGTTTTTATCGTGATCGTCTCACGCTTGCATCTCTGACTTTCTGCCCTTAGAATTCTATTGTGGCCTCTTGTCCACTGCGTGTCGTTGGCATTGTTTTTTGTCTGGCTCACCTGGGCGGTTGCCACTGTTGATGCTGCTTTTGCTGCTGCGGTTGCGGCCCTCCATCTCATCTCCGGCATCTCCTCCTTGGAACCGCCTCTGTGTGTCTGCGATTCTTTGGGCTGGCTTGTTATTCTTTTGTTGCGTGCACTTTTCACCGTAGTATTTCGTAATATTTGTTAAGTATGCTTTTGAAATTGTGGTCTTCCACCATTATGTCATTCAGAGGAGTTCCAGCAATAACAAAAACTACAAGCCAGCCAGTAGCAGAGCCACGAGGGGCATCATCGTTGTGGACAACAAAAGGCTACAACGCCGCAGCGCATAGTTCTAGTTGCTGCTGGTTGCTGGTTTGCCGTTGTCGTTAGACTTGTTATTGAAAGAGATAAAGAGCGGTTACTTAACCACACTGCCTCTTATTTGTAGCCGCCGTCAGTGCAATAATGTAACATAAATATTACTAATTTCAGGGAATTTATTTAACTGTACTTAAATTTAGTGGCCTGCAGTAGAAGTTTCTGGTGCATATGCACATATTGCGCATACGCCACAATGACCCGGCCCACTGCCAGAGGCGTGCTGACAGCATCTGCCAGAGACACTGGCATGAGAATGGAGGAGGTGAAAGGGGTCGGTCAGGGCAGGAAGCTAGCCGGCTTGGCTTGCCTCTTTGCTGGCGGCAAATCTGCTTTTGGTTTGTCTTGAATTTGACGGAGCTCCATTGCATGTCCACAGCCGTCGGCTTGCTGTTATTTAAACGCACAGCATTTAGGCTTAAATTGCGGTCTCTGGCTTGGCTGCTGTCTGGCCATGAATCCAAGTCCTCCCCTACCCTTCTTTAGCTACAAATTCCCCTTCCAGGGCCGTTCCGTTGCGTGCGGTAGTGGGCGTGTCATTAGACAGAGACAAGCTAAAAGAGATAAATGGTGACAGTCGTTGAACTTTTTGCTTTGTAAGTTGTTTATGCATTTCAAATGAGGCGTACGGATCGGAATAGGAGAATGCCAAGGGTGGCGGCGGGCTGCGAGTTGCGGGGATCTGGGTAATACATTTTATTTGCAATCTTAACCTTAATTTAGTTGCAAGACTCAAGAGCCAGCCATGGAATCTGTCGTCTGAAATAAATGAAAATGCAGAAGCAAAGGCTCTGGCACAACCAGCAAAAAGCGCAGCAATAAACATACAAATGCCAACAGGATAGCAAATATACAAATACACACAAAGCCAGGGAGCACGCAATGCGCCATCTTAACTATTTCAAACGAATGGCAGGGACTCGAAGCTGAAGGGATATCGGGGAGCTGGCGGCAGGGCACTTTTACTTTGTGCCAAAAGGCAATGAAAATGACTAATTTAGAGTTTAATTAAAATGCGCTAACGATTTGGCGCTCAACAGCCAGTAGCAACAGCAGCAGTGGCAGTGGCAGCAGCAGCCAAAAAGCATCAACAAAAACAGCATCAGCAATGCCAACTCAAAGTACTGAGCTACAACTTAAGCCCGGCTGTCGCTCAGGAAATTTTCTGGCGAAATAAATAATCAGCCACAATGGGGCAGAAGTTCGGGGCCTCAGACTGATGATGGAGATGTAATCTTTCGAAATATCTATTTAAAATAATTGCCATTGAAATTGCGTCGATAGCTCTGAGCTGTCCATTGCGATGGCAACCATATCGCAAGCTGGCCCAAAAGTACTAAATAGCATGACGAAATAAAATTTACAATCAGGCTTAAAGCACTTCACTGCGCTTAGAAATCAATTCAATTTTAAAGCTTTATAAAATAATTTTAATTTGAATTGTTTCCGGAAAAGATGGCTGGCGAGTCTAAGGCAACTTTAAAGGAAATGAATTGAACTTTTTGAAACCCTGATTCGTCGATCAAAATATTTACTGAGCATTGAAGGAAAATGTTTGGCAATAAGCTCATTGATAGTAAAATAATATTTAGTTGTTTAAAATAATGACTAAGTCATTCAAGTCTTGACTCTATAGTTGTAATGTAGACTTTCACATTTTCTCTAAATATATGTTTATTGTTTACAATTAGTTAAGAGTGGTGATTACTCTTCATTTCCATTGATTATCTTAGAGTTCATGGAAGCTCAACATTAATTCCCAAAAGTGTCAAGCCCAGAGAGCTAATTCCTTCCCATTTGCGTCATTCCAAATGCGAAATTAAGTAAGGTGAAATTGACAGAAGATTGAGCCTCTATTCCCCAGCTAACCTAAGCAGCTGAGACAATTTTAATACACTCGAAAATATTTTCCCCCCTCGCAGCAAGAAAACAGAAGCCATAAATTGGGGAAACGATGGTCCTTGTCTGCTCTCTGACGCAGTTTGGAATGGCAGGAATCGGGAGTCGAGTTGGCGTTATTAATCGACTGGCATCCATAATTGTGGTTGCCATTATAATTGTCATTATGTACAATACATGGATGGATAGTAGTGGCTGTCAAAACGTCACTCGGTGTCTTACCGGCGCTCCGCTACGTCCACGCGATTCCTGCGGTTGCTTTGCCAGCTCCTCCGCCTTTGTCTGGGTCTGTCTTTGTGCCCCTGCCCCCGAATTTGTGTGGCAATGTAATTGACTGTGAATAATAACCGCTATAATAATTTTCAGCCACAACGCCAAAGCGAAACCCAAGGCCTGGCAAAGGCAAGGACCAAACACGAGCTGGAAATCGCACGCCGACTCTGCCAACGACAACAATGCTGACAATGTTGTTGATGATGATGAAGGGAACGGAACCCCGCACGGGATAGAGTCGATTCCTAAACCAAGCCAGAGTCAGAGGCAAAGACAGAGGCACAATTTGCGATTGACAATCCTATTAATAACAAGAGCAGCCAGAAACCCCGAGCCACATTCATATTGTAGTTCCATCCAGCTGGCATAAATAAACGAGATGGTTTGTGTCTAAGCCACAAAGCGAAGTGTGTATGATCTCCTTGAGCGGAAATATTTAAAGGATCTACATAAGTTATGAGCCAAGTTCATAATCAACAGCAGAATCAATTAATAAAGTACATACTGTAATTTTTCAATTTCAAAATACAAGAATCTAATAAATTTTAAAGGGCTTCAAGTCGCTCCATTCCTAATCGTTTGTTTGTTTGGCAGGATAATAAGAATACCAATATACCTTTTTGCTTGGATATATCGAGGACATAAAGACAATACGAAAGGGATCGCTTCCCGGAGAGGCCAAGTGGCGGAACAATCATAAATGACATTGCTCAATTGCATTTGATTAAGTTAATTGTTTTCGAGCTTATGGCCAGGCGATTAACAATGAGCGGCACACAAATTTGACACGACTACTGCTGCTGCTGTCGTTAAGGCGGTGGGTGGTGAGTTAATTTCTGGGAGGTCCTGGAGAAGGACGAACCCAATGGTGGGGGATGGTGGTCGGCAGTGGGTGGCTGGCTGGTTGGGTGACAAATGTCAACATTGCTCCCATATCTGTATTGAATTATTGACATAATTTACAAAATCTGTGGCTAATGGGCCGTATGACTGTGTATAAATACCCATGGCTATCTGGTCGAGCTGGATATTTACCCAGCCCAATTGTTTGTGTGTGCTGGTGTCTGTATTATAGTGGGTGTGGGTGTGTGTGCGTACATGTGTAGGTGGTCTGCAATGCATGTCAAAATGAAATTTGTGGATTTTGGGCAGACAAACTGAGGCGGGGGAGGCGGCGTAGAGGGAGAAGGGTCAACAACATATCACTGCAACAGGTTAATTTATATTGCCTTCAGTTTATTGAATTATTATAGCTCATTAATGGGTCTGCTGAAATGCGATTTCAGTACAAGGACACCTTGCCCCGGGATCAGGACTCCGGGGAATTGGAAATGACCGTCTCTAATGCGCCACCATTGTCCGGCGGAACTTTATCAGGGACATTTGCAGCTTGTTGGCCAAATCGAGCATTAGCTCCGCCATCAATTAGTCATTTATTAAAACAGTTTTTATTGAATTCCAACACCGTTTCGAAAACTCCCTTCCTGCAAGGACCTATAGTCGCTGCAGGCACACGGTCGAAATACTGAAACCGAAAGCCACAGACCAGCAGCCAAGTAGGACAACAATACGACTGTTTGTATTTTCGGCCGAATGTCGTACATGTTCGCGAGAATGTGTACATTGTAAACCATAAAACTAATCTAATTTGACAGATGAATTAATTAAACTCAGCAGAAAGCATCTAGCTGGCATCAGTGCCTGCCACTCTGCCTGCCAGTTACCCTGGCCCACAGAGTTCCTGGCCCCGAACACTCCTGGTCCAGAGTTTCGGTTGGCCATGGAGGAGCTGTACTTGTATTGCATGTATTTTCAAATTAATTCAACACTGTCAATTTGCTGACTGGCTTATAGTGGCAACATGTAGCATGCACTTGGAAAATAAAGGAAAAAAATGGGTAATAGAGCCGTATTGGACCAGCGAATGCTTTTTTGCGTATTATGGGAGCCGCTTTAAAATTTTGAGTTAATAGAGTACATGTCGCGTTTCCAAAATTTTTCCAAAAATTAAATACAATTGAAAGGCTTAAACTCTATAAAATACCTCCTTTAAATCCTCTAACATTTTTCTTCAAATTTAATTGCTGGCAGTGCAGTTACTAGCTGTAGCTATGTTGTTTTTACGGCTGGAGGCAACAGAAGCAGCATCTCGATGGTAAACGTTAACTAATTCCATGGAAATTCTGTTGCGCAGCTGCTATTTGCATTTGAAACCGCAATGGTACTGCGGGACACTGGGGCCAGTGTCTCCTGCAGTGGCAGGGGCAGGGACTATGTACTGTGGGTGTTCGTGCATGCAACGCCGAAGGCAATTGGCAAAACGCGATTCGGAGTGACAGCAACAGTCACTGACATTTAGCATGATTTAATGACACCGCTGCGGGGGCGACACTTTGCGTCCGAATGCGATTCCGATTCCTATTTCTATTCCAAACTTGGAATCTAATGAAACGCCGGCCGGCCAGCGGCGTCCAGTTGTAAGATGCAAATGGTAAATGGTATATGGTAACTTCTAAATGCAAAATCTGTAGAATGCATAGTGGAGTAGGGTAGGACTGTAACTTAATTTGGCCTGTATGCAAAGTTGGGCAAAGAAACATGAAGTGGCATTGAAAGCATTGTCGTGTCCGAGCAGCAACACTCCCACTTTGTAGCCCACTCCCGCAATTCCAACAGGAAGAGCCACCCCAACTGACTGCGACTGTGACTAACTATGGCCGTCAATGCTAATGACTTTACGTTGTTATCGATGTCAAAGTTTGCGCTAATAATAAACTTCAAGTGAAACTAATTAAGCGACTTTTCGCTGACCAGAGCGATTTCCACACACACACACATGCGGGGTAAAGGGCAAAAATAAAAATAAAATAAAAGGAGGTGAGCTGAGAAAATGCGACTGGCAAGGACAACCCGCTGGTCTTTCTGCCAAATAATTAATGAACTGCATCAGCAGGAGGCGGGTCATCACCAGGACTAGCTCACACATGACGCAAGCCTTGAAGCACTTCCAGAATATCCAGAGCAAAGGGCAGAGGGTTGCTATATTAACTTCTCAGGCGGCATGACAACCAAAGGAGCGCTTGCAATTGCCAGAGGTGTCTGTAAAAGGTTAATAATCAATTAAATACATAACTCAGATATCATTAAAATCTCTGGCAAGTATTAATATCAACGTCTATGAATGTATGCTTGAGCCATTGAAAGGTAATTGTTGGGAATATATACCTTGCATTATTGAATTAAATTCAAAATTGATTTATTCAGGGATTGTGTTTCTCTGAGTGGTAGAATGTCTTACTAATTTACTGTAGCCCTCCTACATGGTTAAATTTATAGTATGCCGGCAGCCACTTAATGTTAAACATCCTTTGGGGCCCTAATGTAGATTTCGGCCATTATTAATTGGCTTAATTTTTTCAAGAGGGCAACCGTTGTGACGACCCTCGGCCTGCGGTTACATATTAGTGACGGAAGGCGTCAGTTAGACAAGCGTTTGAAAACTATTAAACAGCGTCCAAAGTTCACAAAACCGAGCGGAAAGCGGAAAACGGAAGGCGGAAGGCGCGTGCTGTTGCCTGTCAGAGTTGACTGCTTTTGGTCCTGTGTCGAGTCCTGTTTTTGCTATTGTTGGTGTTGGTGTTGGTCCTAGCTAGTCTCGGTGGTGGCGTTGTCGTGTCGGCGGTCTAGGGCAAACAAACTACTGCTTTTAAGCATTTGTGTTACATTAATTAAATTTATATTCAAACAGCGCGGGACTTAATTTCTAATTTCCGCCCGTCTTGGCTATGGGCGCCGCCACACACACACACCCCCACTGTGTCAGTTTGGTCCCTGCCCCAGCCACTGCACTATTGGAAATATGACCACTTTTTCTGGCCAAAAATAATATCTCAAGAACGAAACAAGATATTTAAGTTCTGATTTTTGATTTGAGTTCACATGGTCAATAGATTCAAGATTTTAAAAAAATGTGGGCGTGGCACCGCCCACTTTTTAAGAAACACATTCTAACTCAAAAACTAAGCAAGATATTTAAATTTTGATTTTTGATTTGAGTTTATATGGTCAAAAGAACTCAGAAATGAAAAAATTGTGGGCGTGGCACCGCCCCCTATTTAAAAATAACATTCTAACTGTTCGGTTTTGCACTAGTCTCACAGCTAACAGATTCACATTCAAGGTGTTGAGGTTGCCTCCTTAAATTATGAATTTCTTCGAAAGTGCATTTTTATGCATATTCATATTTCACTCATTTGAAGAAAATTAAACAATCTACAACATGGACTAAATTACATTGTCCGACTCCGCCAGACTTGGTTTAAATCTCTTTTTAAAAATTTGATTTATTTCTAAAAATTTCTTATGCTAGAGTGCTTACATTTTCACTTTATTAAAAGGACAACACAAGTTTTTTGGACACTTCACATACACAAACACACAATACAAACCACTTAAAAAAGTATTCATTTCAAAACTTTTGATTTTGTCCATAAAATTTTAAGTATTCGTGTTTTTAAAATCGCACCAAAAAATCGTAAATTCTAAGCTCATGTAAATGTTAACATCAACAGCTGTTTTTAACAGCTGTTTTCTTCGCAGTGGCGCCATCTATGAAAATTTCTGGTATGCAACATTAAAAATTAATCTATTGTGAATGATATGCAGTTAAAATTATTTAAATCCTTTAACTTTCAAAAAATGGTTTTTGGCCAGAAAAAGTGGTCAAATTTCCTATAGTGCACTGCCACTGCCTGTCGGTTGTGGGTTAAGTGTATATACACTTACATACAATATATATGTGTGGTGCCGCGGTGGGTGGTGCTCTCGGTTGGCCGCGGGTGGTTGGCACTTTAAGCAACCTGCCCGGGCGTCATTAACTTTAATGCCTCGCTTTATTTAGCAGCAAACAAATGTCATAACAACATCCTCGACGCACCACAAACAAGAGTTGTGGGTGGATGGCTGGTGGGTGTAATGTTGGTGCTGCAAGGCCATCAGCATCAACATCAACACCAACACTAGCAAGTGCGAAACGAGGTTGTTAGGAAATTTATGCCAGGCATACTTTTGTCATAATTGCGCCTCCTTTTGACTTGTTCGCTTTCCGTCTCCGCTTTTTATTCCTCTCAGGATTCTTTTCCTTTTTTTTTCCTGGCTCCCTAATGCTCCTGGCTCGGGCTTGAGAGTGTCGGCAGTTTTGAAATATGGGCCAAAGTAAGTTGGCCTGCTGGAGTGGTCCGCATGCAAATGTAATAACCCTGGCATTGGCTCCACTTTGCCCCGATATCCTGAGGTCTGTCACTGGTCCTGCCACCTGTCAACGATATCTGCTTCTGCTGTCGGCTTATTTGTTGGCTGAATCGCCGCCGAAGCCGCCCTGAAGCTGCGACCTCTGCCACCAGCTGGCAACCACCCAACCACCACAATCAGACTCGATCCCGGACTGCTGCCACCAGGTAGACTACTCAGCTGTGGGTGTACTGCTTCATTTTATGCTTGTTGAGTTAATAGTTGCCTTCCAACTACCGTTTTCAGTGCGTTCTACTCCCCTGACTAGCACTATTACTACCACACTGAAAAACATGTAGCAGATTAAGGAATAATTAGCATTTACTGTCCATTACTTATGTATTTGGGCTTTTCGTACGAAAAAATTATGCAAATTTGAAGCACATTTATGATTATTCTTTCATTTTTTG
The DNA here is from genome assembly GCF_030179905.1 of Drosophila bipectinata. Lineage (NCBI taxonomy): Eukaryota > Metazoa > Arthropoda > Insecta > Diptera > Drosophilidae > Drosophila > Drosophila bipectinata. The sequence continues at coordinate 18,509,955 of NC_091739.1, forward strand.
CTATGATGCATGGCATTTTTACGATAGTTTTTCCCAGTGTCCCTGTCTGAACCATGGTCTTTTGATAGTGGCAGTGACTGCAAGTGCCGTAATTTGTAATTTCGGGCAAATGAATTTTTGGCTTTTTGGGCTGCGGTCGAGGCACTGGAAGTCGGAGACCAAGGGTGCGGAGGATAGGAGGAAACGGTCTGACAAGTGTTCGGCAGGTTTGGTCGGATTCTGGACTCTGGTCTGGTCTTTGCCCAGAAATTGCAGGTCAACCAACCAGGAGTGTTCAATTGTCAAACAGAGAGGAGTCATTTCATTTCATTCCAAGTAGAGTCGAGTCGAGTTGAGTCGAGTCGGGAGTGACTTGCTTGTTTATCGCTTTGCTGGGCTGGCCACCCGGCGGCTGACTTTTAAATAAACCATAAAACAACACTATTTACTTCAGTTGCGTTGTGGCCATAACTACAGTATCAGTCCGTAGTCCGGATGGACCGGCTATCTCTCATTCCGGGCTTTTGAGGGGCGAGGGCGTTTTATCTCCTTTTTATCGCTTCTTTAGCTGGGGTTCTGCTTGATGTTTTTGGCCAACTGTCCGCTTGGTTATTCGGTTAGTTGGTTGCTTGGCTTTGTGTGTTAACCTGTGCCAGGTTATTTTTAGTGCCGGCCGTGTTCAATTACGTAGGTTCCGTTTCTGCACTTGTCCAGGTTCTCGTTCAGGTGGAGGTCCAAGTCCAGGTTTTATTTGCCTTTGGCGTGGCCGCCCATTAAACGGACACTTAAGTGGAATTGTCAGCTCAAACAATGGCCTAAAAATAGCTGTATCCTTTATTTCGGTCACCGGATACTGCAAGCTCAGGTACTGCCAATAATTAGCATTCACTTAATAGTTTTCGTTTGGGATTTGCCATCGAATGCTTTAGAGCAGTTAACTGACGTTGACGTCGCTCTTGGCCAACTGTTTTATTTTGCGAAAGCGTTTAAATTAGGGAATAAGCCGAGAGTGGTATTAGTTTCGACAAGGTGACAGGCCAGCGAAATAGATTGACGCACTGTGGAACTCAATCCGGTTTAAATTGCAGGCTACTTTTATGAATAATTTAATCCACGGGCTGGAGGTAAGTGCTCCGGCATCGCATAATAATTATACATATTTCCCCACATGTTACCTTTTTAATTAACGAAACCTAATTTATATAAATCCCTTTCTGTGTTACCAGCTGTTACACGTATTCCCACTTAATTGATTTCCCTCGTGACGTCCCTTCGGGTTGGCAATCAACTGTCATTCGATGGATTAGTTTCCTAATATCACAGTCCATATGCCGCTTACACCACATAAATGCACCTGCAATTCAGTTCGCAAGGCTATCAATCAACATCAATCAATCAGATTTTTCCATCATGCATTCATTTAAGCCCACAATAAAAATGTTAAGATACCATAAGTATTAACGTACTAGATCCAGCATAGATATTAAATTGTTTATGGCTTTCTCGAATGAGCATCTAAACTATTAAACAGATTTTTATTGGATTTTCACAGTAGATTTTCGTTGATAAAGAATGGCTCGTTTTGGTAGATCGGGTCTATAAATGTTCATATTAGATATCTGTTTGAACATCTTGTGTGGGTTTTATGGTTCAAGCTTATGCGCGATAAAAACGGGTCTTAAAAAGAATTAATTTTACCTTAATCGATCTCAATCTTTAAGCCAAACTTTCGTTAGACAATGGTATTTAATTATAAGGGCTTAAATATTTTCATTAAAACCTAATTTCTCAAATAAAAACTATAAGTTTTTATAGAAAATTAATTGAAAAGTAATAATGAGCATTATCTATTTTTTAATAATTTTGTTTTGTATATTTTTCTATCTAGCTATCCCACTGTCGACCGCGTTGACTGCATCTCATCGTAAAAGTTTAAGTGTTTGCCAGACATTTTCTCGTTAACTGCGAGCACCCAAGTGATTTTGATGCTGTCCAGGCATTTTGGCCAGCCAGGCCACTCTCCGCCCTCGAAGCTTAAAAACTCTTCGTTAAAATCGGAAATTAGCTAAAAAGTTTCGTAAGGCGACACTTGCCAAAGTCATTCGCCCCCTGACCGTTATTGCTGCTGTTGTGGCTGCGGTTTGAATTTTGTATTTGAATTTGAATTGGGATTTGCTTCGGTATCCTCACCATTCTGCAGTGGACTGCACTTTCTTTAATTTAATTTAAGGCCGGACTCCGGTTGTACATTCCGCCCCCAATCAAGTAATTGCCATGGAAGGGGAAGGCATATAAGAAGGCTGAGTGGCAGTATCCGGCATCTTTCGACTAATGCAGCTAAGCATGAGGCCTTGGGCGGTAGTAAAATGAAATAAGCCGAGTCGCATCAAAAAAGCCAAGTAAAGGGAGCACAAAAAAAATATATATAGATACAAAAAAAGGAAGAAAAGGCAGCGCTAAAGCCAAAGCCATTTAATAAATGCCACAATTTTCTATCCGTCCTGCTCGTACTTGTACTTGTACTCAAGATATTGCCACACGCTGCCATTGTAATGCACATAAAATATTTTCATTTTATTTTCAATATACTTTATCCATTCCCAGGCAGGATTTTGCAGTGTGAGAGGATATACGTATATAGAATGTATGTGTGTTTGGGTGGGTGTGTAAGTTTGTATGTTTTTTTACATTTTACGACTACGACAAATAAAATGTGCATGATTTTATGATCTGTTGATATTCCATTACAATTTTGTAAATATTTTGTTGCTGCTGGTGCTGGTGCTGGTGCTGGTGCTGGTGCTGGTGGAGCTGCTCCTGCTTCAGCTTCTCCTTCTGGAGCTCTTAGACACCCCCACATCCTTGCACTTATATTGCTGTTACAATAGACTTACAAACACATTCCAAACTCGGCACATCCTTCCCCCCCAGTCTTCCGGGGGTATTGTATTGGTACTGGGTGCTCACAGCTGGGAAAAAGGATGTTTGAGGCTCTGCCGGAGCATTTCCCACAATGGTAAAGTTCTGATAGAAGGATATCGAAAGGGGCACGGGTTCAGGGACAGTGGCAAAAAGGATGAAAACTGGCTGGCTAGGCGTCTGATTGCTTTTACTTGCCGGCTGCCTGCTGCCTGCCGCTTGCTGCTAGTAAGGGAATATTTTTGTATTTGGAGCTTATTTTTTATCCAATATGCACAATGATGCTTATAAAATATATTGCTCATGAATATACATATAGACATATGTATCCTGCCCGAGGACGCTCCTACAATCCCGCCGGGCTTCCTTTCCAGGCGAGTGCTCAGCTCAGAGTGTGTACGGGGTCTGGTGCTGGTTCCGGGGCCAAGATTATTGCATATTATGGCCTTACGGCATTAAATGCAACAATTCAAAGTTCAAACAAAAGACAAACAGGCCAACAGGCAACATGACCCAAGACGGGGAGTCGACCAAGTGGCTCTTAAATTTTTAACTAGCCAAATTGCTAAACAAATTTCTGTTAAATTTGTATTTCAACGCAAACGGCCAGAGCAACTTGCATAAATGATTTATTACCACAAACAAAGTGCCGCTGTCGACGCTTTTCGTCTTCGGCTGCCACTTCAACATCAGCCACAGATACAGATACATCTACAGACTAAAGATACAGCTGAAGCTTCAGCTACGGCTTCAGCTTTGGCTCCATTTTCAGCTGCCATTGCTAGTCAAGCATCAAAATTTGTGCCGTGACCAAAAACAGGCGACCATTGCCAGGACAAATTTCTCACTGACGAGCCTGTACGTGAGTGTGTCGGTGTGGAGGTCAGGCTGAATGCCCACGCAGGACGAGAGAGAGCTAACAGAACACTCAAGAGTCCAACAGGGACGAGCCTCAAGATCTGAGACGAGGCCCAGCCACACGCTCGTAAAATTTTATATCCAATTTTACGATTTCTGACGCAAAAAGTGAAACTAACCATTTCGACATTAGACATGAACACATCTCTGCCAGCCACCACTCTGGGCCAGAATTTACACTGAGGAAAAGAAAATTCTTTAAATAATTTTATGCAATTAATAAATATATTTAAAGCATAAGTAAACCCAAATAAATATGTTGATTTATTAGAAAAGGTATCACAACCAGAAAAGCCATTCTTTATTTTTGTAAACCTTCATTTTTTTCTGTTTTCAAGTGACCCCTTCTTTGGATACAAGCAACAGCCTAAGCCTGAGCCACAGCGACAGCGACAGCTCTGGGGACTGGACCGCTGATGGTTGTGGCAGCTATGGCCAAACGAGAAAGAGGAGAGGGGATGACGAAGGGGACCGAGTAGCGGCAACATCAACTGTCCAGGCGGCGGCAGCAGCTTGGGCGTCAACGAGCGAACAAACGTCAAGGATGCTGTGCATATTTTTTCGTCAGGCCTTGGCTTTCCTGCCATGGTTTTGCCTGCCATTCGTCGTACCATTTCCACAACTACTTGGCCTTTTTTCCGCACTTTCTTTTTGCCTTTTCTGTTTTTGGTTATTCGATTTTGGCGATGACAGCCCGAACGACATTAAATGCCCCGCTTCAGTTGTTTGTGCTTTGTGGTCTAGGCCTGAAGTCACTGGTGGGGAATCAGAGGAATGGTGGTTCATGGAAGCGGAGGTATGGCGGTGTTGAGGTTGGCTAGCTGGCCATCTGGCCATTTGGCCATCCGGGCATCGCCTTCGTCCCTCACCTCCAGTTCTGGTCATATTGATGGCCCTGGCGCCTCCCAACAATGCCGGCCTCTGAGCTGTTCGGTCGGGAATTTTATGTCCAAGCGAGGGTAGACTCTACTCTTAAAAATAATTCAACGTTTAAATTAAAATTAACTGTAAGAGGTAAAATAATAATTTTTTAATCAATCATGATTTCAATAATTCTGAAAAACAGGCTCTTTGATTCTCGTACAAGACAAAAGACTGTCAAAAAGCTTTCGAAAAAAATGTCCTTCCAAAAGACTCGAATTTATTCTACCAGCAGGAGCCTGTTTTTCCGATTCGCTTGAAAATTAAAATACTCAAAGGACACCCCTCGCTGGGTGAACTATGTCCCATGCCTGACCGATTTTTCGGTATTGACAATCCCTGCGGCTGTGTTGACTCAAACGGAGTCCAAGTCATCACCAGTGAATCGAACTTCTCCTCCAGCCCCAAGCGAGAATAGTGGGATGTGAGGGACTTGGAGACTGGCTTTCGGAGTCGCATGTACGAGTCGTATTTGGCAAATCAATGGTTGACCGGGTGTCATTAAATGCCTGATCGTTTAATGCCCCCAAAGCGCCCAAGAAACCCATGGTATATACCCCAGTCCCAAGGCTGCACCAGCTGCTGCTCCTTCACTTTCTGAAGGATATCTCGTGTGGCAGTCGTTGTCGCCTTCAACGATGCCCTCGCTTCCTTTCGTATCCAGTCGCCCTGTCCTTCAGTATCGACGTCCTTTCGCCCCGGTCGTTGCTGTTTATCGTTTCGCACTTCCGCTGGTCAACTTCCTGCAGCGATTGGCCCGGCGACTGGGGCCAAAATCAATTGGAAATTAATTTCATGCTTTGATTACCGGTCATGACGCACGTTTTATGACCTTGAATACGACACTTTTGTGTCGTCGCCCCACCGGCCACACTCCTGATCTGGTGTCCTGCCCCCGGTTTTGTCGCCCTTGCCCCGTTCGGTGTCCATTTCCTCACTAAATTAGCCAGGCAATGGCATGAATTGAAACGAGCACTGGCTAGGTCCGATTCCGATTTTCTGCCCTGCTCTGCTGGGATGGCTGATGGCTAACTGCCCGGCATGGTCTGGTATTGCCGTCAATTTATCAAAGCCACGGCTCATTCGTCGATGCCTGTCAGGTAGGTTGTGTTCGCCAGGACATTCGATATAGAATGTACAGTGTTGGATGTGAACACGAACTTGGACATTGGACATTGAACAGTGAACGTGGGCGTCTCGTTAATTGAAATGTTTATATGACTTTTTATGGCCTGCCAAAAAGGCCCATTACGGTAACGGGATTTCAATGGAGCGCCAACTCGTAGCACTGATTAAACTAATTCGCATCAATAATTCTCCGCCACGAAAGTGCGAAAAATTCCCTTCATTTCTTTATACCTTTTTTTCTTGCCAACTTCAAGACTTTATACGTATATATAGTACCTATAGGTATGTAAAAATATTGCATTAAATTTACTTTGTCCAAGTTTCCCCTGGGGCTCGATCGAGAGAGGTTGGGGCAAAGCTGCTGTGCTGCGTCTTTCACCTTTTTGCATCCTTTGTGTCAGCAAAAGTTTTTCTGCACGTTTGTGCAAATCCATTCAATATGGCTGCCGTTGCCGCTAACGCAGCCATTGCACGGAGAACAATTCTATTTATATTTTTCATGCCCCATTCGATTTATTAATGGTGATGTATTACGAATAAAAATAGGTGGATCAATCATCGGATTACTGTGAATGGCTTCGGCAGTGTTGAGCCTGAGACAATGTCCTTTTTTTAGTAAATAAATAACACCATTGCCATTGCACATGTATCGGAAAAAGAGTATTGTATTTTTGTATTTACGGTTGGGGGTTCAATTGAAAGTTTATATTTAAGACTTTCTTTAAATCCGAAAGAGGCTTATAGGAAATGAATAAAATAATCAATATATCACATCATATATACAAATTAAAAGCAAAATAATCTTTTCCTTCTAAAAGTAAAAAAAAAGCTTTTCAACCAAATTATTTAAACCCTTCCTAGCACTTTTTCCCTGAGTGCTTCTCCAGCTGAGACTTCGACTTCCACTACGGGATGACTCCGGTGGAGGAGGATAAGGAGCCAGTGGAGGGGCTGCAGGAGCGAAGGTGAAGGTAGGAGCACCTCCTGCGGACAATCTTAGGCTGCCTGCTGCCGCTTGTCGCATGCCAGCTCACTCGTTTATTCAATGCTTTTCTTCGATTCTGCTGCAAAGTTGGATTTCGCCTTTTGTCGGACAGGAAGGGCGGTGAGAGGCGACTTGGGCTTGGGCGACTCGAAGAATAGGGCAAAGGGGACTAGGAGCTAAGGGGAAGGCGAACGCATTTGAGGATAACCAAAAGGTGCTTTTATATGCTTAATGGAAAATCTAATTTATGACCTATGGCTTTCTGTTCGTTGCGTTTTCCCAGCTCGCCCCAATCCCGTCCTTCGACCATGTCGCCGTCCATCGATTCCGCAGACATTTCTGCTTTAGATTTGTATTTGTCCTTTTTGCAGTCAGGAGAAAATGGAAAAGGAACAGGAGCCAGTGCCGGAGAAGGAGCTGGAGCAGGAGCAGGACCTGGAGCAACCAGCAGCGCCAGTCTATTCTAAAACAAATGAAGATTAATGCGAATCGAATGTGCTGCCTTTGTAAGTAGCAAAAGGAGTGCAGATCCTGCTCCTGCTGCTGCTCCATTCCCGGCCACACACCATTCAAAAATTAAACATTCCGAATGCATTTATAATTTAAATGAATAACCCAGCCATTTCTTACCTCTCCGGCTACATTCGTCTTGGCGTGCACTGCAGGAAAAACTTAATTATGCAACTGAAGCTTTAAGGTCTTGGGTTTTAGTTTTTGTCCAATATTAAATTGAAGGATTAACTTATTTCTTTCTTCATACTATTGTCAAGATGTAACAAGGTTTTCAAGAGGTTTAAATTCATTTAACGTGTTTTTTTTTAATGTAGAATCGTAACTTTTTCTTGGTTTTGTCTAAAATTTCTTCGACTTGATTCAGGCCCCAAATGAACGGAAGTTTTAGCGCATAAATTTGAATGATATGATGGGCCCGGCCTTTGGCTCCTCTATGTGTGGATGGCCAGATGATGAGTGATGAGTGTGCCCCGCCCTCTGTAGCACGAGAACCTCAGAACCCCACCCTCTTGGTCCTTTGGCCTACAATCTGTGCCCACCCATCCAAACACGCAATAAATTGCCCAAAAATTATGTTTTACACAACTTGCCGCAAATTGCGCAATTCGAGGCAACTTGCCACTGTGCCACTGCTGCAACTGCTGATTGGTGAGGTCGGGGTTGGGTGGCACATGGTGAAAGTAAGGGGCAGTTGCTGCATTGCAATTGACGGCGATTATCGCGGCAAAAATAGTTTTGTTTGTTTGCTGGTTGTGCTGTTTGTTCAAAGGTTTCGGGCCGGGTCTATTGGCATTTTAAACGTTATCGGAAACTAACCGAAAACTCCCTAAAAACTCGACTATCGAACTCGCGTGCCACACTGAGTGTGTATGGGTGGGTGTGCCATAAGTGTTCGAGTGTGCTCTTGTATGGGTCTGTGTGTGTGTGTGTGTGCTCCAAAAATTTATAAGCCCTGCCTCTAATGCATGAGTTTTCCCATATACTTTTTTTTTGGTATATGTGGATGCGAGTTGCTACTGCCTGCCAAAAAGTTGTTGCAGTTGCAGTTGCGCTTTTTGTGCTCGGGTCGGGCTTTGGCATGTCCTGCCACGCCTCCGCCTCCACCCCGGTCACGCCCCTATTACCCCATCCACGCCCGGCGCCTGGGCAGTTCAATTTGGAGCAAAGCGGAGCAATTAAGTGTAAAAATGCGAAACACATACGCGCAAAGTGCACACTAGACCACGACCACCGAGCATACTCCGCTGCCACGCCCCCATTGGATCTCGCTGCCCGTTTCTCCCACCACCACGCATGGGGCCATGGCCATGTCACCTTCTAAACGAAATGAGCAGCAAATTGGCAGTAAATTTGTTTGCTATTTTTCTTCTGCTGTTTTCTGTTCTGCAATTTGCTGTTTTGCTCGTTTTCAGTTTTCCAGCTTTTCTTTTGCCACCCACCCCTCCAACTCCCCCCTTTTAGGAAATGTGCAACAGTTTTTGTTGCAGCTTGTTGTTGTTTTTATGGTCTACCTTTTATATATATTTTTTTGGTTTTTGTTATTTTTGGTTGGCGGGGCCAAACAAGTTCTGTAAAATAGCCCAAAGGGGCAAGTAGCAAAAACTCCACCATCCCGCCCTGCGATCTGCCACTTAAACTTGTTCTGTGTGCAAATTTAATTTTTTCGCCGTTTTTTGACCAACTGAGATTCAGATTACAAGCCATAAATGCAACGTGTTGTGGTTGTGGATGCTGCTGGAATGGCTGTTGCTGCTGTTGTCGCTGCGTCGCCTGCTGCAATAACTCGAAATCAAAACGCAGCGGGCAGTCGGCCAGTTGAGGCACTCTGTCATGGACTCGGCAGCCAACGCCCTCCGACCCGCCCACAGATATATCCGCCATATATACATATGCCCCGGCCCAGTAACTGGCCCAGACTCAGTCTCGGTCGGAACGCCAGGAGGCAGTGTGCCCAACTGGACAACATTTACAGCTGCCGCTGACACGCGCTGGAAACTCGCCCGCTGGGCAAACGGTCGCCCGCTGGACACAGGATACTGGACGGGAGAAGGCGCTCCACTGTCGACACTCGACACTTGAAAAATTATGAAAAAAATATTCTAAGCATAATCTGGAGAAAAAAATTTGTCATGAAGGAAAACGTTTTTATTGCTCTTAAAAATTGATAAAAAGTTTACAAGATAACGCATATCCTATCGCTTTATTATTTAATTAATAAAATACTAGAATTTTATGATTGATTAGAAATTGCCGTTTTCTGAGTGCAGCTTCTGGCATTGGCAACAAATGCAGTAAGTGGTCAACGCACACAGAGACAACGGATATGCAGGACATACCTCCGAGTCCACAAGTGCGAGCCAAAGGGAATGCGCCCCGGGTCGGAGACAGGGGACAGGGCCATAGAAGCATAGCCGGCAACAGCAACCGCTGGCAGTAATCGACGTCGAGTTGGGGCAATTGATTAGAAGAACTAGCTGAAAAATGTGCCCATGCAGAAACATCGAAACAGGAACCTGAATCCCTCCCCATCCACACCGCCTCAAAATCTTCTCAGCCTGGTTATTCCAGGTCTTTTGGAATAAAACTGGCTGGACCTAGAGACCCTGGCGCTGGTGCCGCAAATTGGCGAGAAATATTGGCGCACAAATCGATTGGCCAATGAATATGTATTGGCCGGCCATAAGTATGTCCGATGGTAACCCGAGGTGTTGTGCGGAAAATTGCAAAATATATTGCTCTTGGAGTTGGCCAGGCATGAGAAATATGATATTAAATATTATGAAAGGGGCAAAATGCACTGCACGTTGCCAATCTTGTTAGCAGCCACTCAGGGATGTAACAAAATAATTGTCTGTGATTTGGCCTGCCATCATTCACACTTTGTTCACCCAGGCGGCTTCAATTAATTCAGCCAACTGATAGTTTAATAAGAGGCCTGTTAGACCATAATTCTTCTTTAACCATTGAGTAATTGAGCCAGAATTTATTCAAGCACATCCTACATGTTTCTAAATGCATTCTAACAGCTTCTAGCGGAAAAAACCAGACTGGGTTGGCTCTATTAGCCAGCTCAGGTTACTAACGTGTTATAACGACGACACTATTAAGGCTAAGTGGTGAAAAATTAGTGACCTTTATTTAAAATTCAAGAAAAATGTTTTTGTATATATTGTTTTGTTTTTTCTTTAATATTAATCACTTGAACCATGCTTATTTAAAATATATGTTATATTATTTTGTTTCCAACCCTAGATGGCGCTAAGATGTGGCGCCATCTGAAGGTCTTTGTTATCTACATGAGCGTAGGAAAATTTTACAGACCAAAGACTACTACTTCTTTTTTAAAATAAACGTCTTTCATATTGTAATTTATATATATATATATATATATATATATATATTATATATATATATATTATTGTATTTATATTGTATTTATATATATTATAATATTTATTATTTAAATTAATACATTTTTTAAGAGTAAGAAAATAAAGATTCAAAATAGTTTTGTTTCGTTTAGGAAAATAGTCATACAAACCGAGGCTAAATTCCAATGGTTTTATGTTTTATTTTTACAATTTTTTTTAATTTTTTCAGAAAAACCTTGCAATTATAATAAAATGTGTACATATGAAGTGTTTTACAAAATCTTGTAAAAAAAGCCTTGTAATCGATTAACAGATGAAGAAAAATTACTTATGGCCCTTCAATTTCACTTGGAAGCCCTCGAAGGCATTTCGAAGCCCTTAATCAAATAAGTTCCATGAGGCTTGATTTTTTTTAGAAAAGTCTTACCTGTGCTATCAAGGCCACATTTCCAATTACCAACAAATTCTTGGCACTCAACAAGTGAGCTCTGGCAAAGGTTGAAACTGAATTCAGTGATCCGGTTGCTAATATAATTACCAGGAGCTTTTGTATACATGCCATAGGAGGGGGTACAAGTGCCACATTTCGTCTTTAGCATTCCTAATTATGTTTCAGTCTTGTTTCCAGCCCCGCCCCCATATATTCAGCGATTCAAATCTGATCCAATGCGTCTGCAGCAGTTCGTTAACGAGCTTTTGATATACTTTTTCCCTACACTGACCCCTGACATGATTTCGGTTTGATATGGGTGCTAGAAAGTGCTGACTAAAGGCCAGTGCCAGGCCTCCAATAAAGGCGTAAATTAATTAACAATATCGTATTTCCGGGCGCCTCAAGAGAGCTCGGCAAACCACTCATAACAAGTCAAAATCCTGGGCCTCCGACTCCAGTATACCGGAGAAACGCCCACAAGGATATATCCTTGGAATATGTGCGTGTGTTGGTGTGTGGGAGTTCCCTTATGTTTATTTGCATAAGTAGCTCAGCTCGCTGCTGTTACTGCCACCGCAAGAGTCGGTGGGAAGGTGGCTGAGGCTGAGGGCAGGATGTCGAAATGGAGTGGATGTGGAAGCCAAAGGAGCGGAATGGAGTCGCATTTCCACATACATATGCGTGTACAAATTACGACCAAAAAGAATGGCCTGACAGACAGCCCGGCTATGGCCGAAAAGGGCATCGGAAGAGAGGGTAGAAGAAGGCCAAAGGGCACACTCAACTAGTTGAATGATGTCCTTAATAATGAAGGAGCAAACCAGAACCTTAAATAAACATGACCGTTGCTCCTCCAATCGTTTCTCCAAAAATGGAGGTAAGGGCCCACTCTTCACCGTCCTTGCCGTCCTCGCTCATCCTCTAAGCGGAAATATTTGTTTTCAGACAGTTTTATCTTTCGGGTCAAATCATATGTCATCTTTTGCGTATTTATTTTGCTGGCAATAAATTTTGCAACAGCAACAGTCGGGGCGGGTTCTCAGCCAACCCCTAACAGTCAGGTATATGTGTGTGGAGGCCCAAAAAACATGTACAAGAATGTGTTTGTGTGTCCGGGCCACATTATTAAGAAAGTTTCCAGCCCGTTTTCGTCTCGCCTTGTCGGCAATGAAAATTGCGGTTTATGTTAATCACGGGACAGTCGAAAAAAGCGAGCATCGAAAAATTGACAAATTGCTTTGAATGCGAATGTGTGTGTCTCCTGGAAGTCGTCGTTCTTGAGGATTGATTTATGCGTGGGCGTCGGTTAGTTAGATCAGAGTGGGCGTTCGATGGATGCCGCCACTCCATTCGTGCGCTGCAGACAATTAGGCAGACGGCATGTCAATGGGCCGCCTAGCTTTCCCTTTCTCGTGGTTCAGTTTTCATTCGAATTATAGCACGTAGCAACGTGTTACAACCTAATTAAAATTAAAAAGGACTTTGAGTCCTTGACACGACCGCCCATTGTGGAGGTAGGGTGGGGCCGGGGCCGGGTCTCTGCCATGGTGTCCTGAATGAGGCAGCGATACGTCACACAAAGTCAAATTTCGTGGCAGCGCCCCGAGCCAAATGCCACTCAGACATGGACGTTCTATGGGCATACGGTATACCTATGACCAGATGAGGGCACATCTAATGTGCACACAAAACGTGCTAATGCTAATGGCAGTACGGGGTTCCAGGATAAGGGTTGGGGTGTGCGACGTGTGCGGTGGGGTGGGGTACTGGCCTACCCGCACACATTACCGCCGTCACCGTTGCAGCCGCCGCCGTTGCCTAGATGTCAATTGTAAGTGGCACTGCATCCAAGGCTGCTGGCGGCTGATGCTTGGCGGTTGACGGCAGTCGGTAGTCGGTAGTCGGGAGTCATTGGGCTCCTATCGAGTGTGCCAGCATCTGCATCTGCAGCCGCATCAGAATCGCAAAATATGTACTGCAAAAAATATTGATAAAAATGTTAATAGGGGATAAGATTTCATGGTCTTTCTCCTATTACTATTTTTATCCTTTGAAATATTAAGTATTAAATTCTGATTGTAAATATGTCTTGCTAGCTTCTTAAAGCTCTTTATTTATTCTATCAAGTAAGATATAAATATAACAAATTTTTTAACTGAGATAAATTATTTGTCCCCCTCATAGATATATCATAATTCTGCAAGTGTATGGAGTCTAGCAAAGGAAAGGCAAGCTCACGACAACAGGGCATAACTATAGCTGTAGAATAGATTGTGTGTACAAATTGAGAGGATATATATTTTTTCTCATTTCTGCAAACTGAATCGCTGTTTGTCGGATGCTCACTGATATTGTAGTTAGGATGGGAACGGCTGACTGGGGCAGGACTCCCTTCGCCACTCCCACGATTACAATCAATATAAATCACATTTACCCAGAGCGAAAATGCTTTCTACTTCAGTGAAGAAGCCAAAAATTCATACGCAACAGGGGAATTTGCTACTTTTTTACGATATGCGTATATATAGTATAGTATGTGTGGAGTGGGATGGTAGGGAGGTGCGGTGTGGTGCTGTGTGTAAATGTTTATATATTGTACAACAGCAGACAGAGGCAGACAGAAGAGGGGCTTTAGTATCCTGCATCCTGGATGGCGGTACAGATGGCGCCTGCTCTCCTACTATTTCCACTTTCGACTTGCCACGTCTATTTTTTTCCATTTGCCCAGGAAAAAACACAAAAAACCCAAAAAGCCAACCAGGCAGTCGAGCCAGGCCAGCAGGCAGGCAAATATGCAACAAATTTTCATTCAAAACACGCACGCAAATTTCTCCAATTCGCAGTGCCAGGGAGAAAGCAGGCAAAAGCGGAAAAAGGGGCAGGTATTGGGAAAGGGGCAAGGGGTTTTGGGGGAGCTGGCGAGGCGAAACCGAGGCAAACTGTAATAGAATGAGGATCGAAAACGTACAACAAAGGATGGCATAATAATAAAAAATTTAAGATGTGTAAAAAACATAAAAAGAAAATTCATTTGCGCCAAATTTGTGGATTTCACCTTAATCTTTTCATGCGTCTCCATTTCCTCCCTCAATCCTCCCCTGCTTCATTCAGACAACAATGTGTGCGAAAATCGATGTACCTATTGAGTGGGTACTCATTTTCCCCATTTCCCGCCAAAGGGAAAGAGTTACGCTACGCCCTCGTCCCTTTTTTATTGGTTTTGTGGCCAGAAAACTCCGGATAGGGGAAAGGGTTCATTTTTAGTACTCCTAGATCCCAGCGGTAGCCTTAAGAGCTATTTAAGTTGACTTGTCCTGCTCTCGAATTTTTAACAATCGCTTATTCGGTGTTACGTGCTCCACGAACCAGAAAACACACTCACATGCCCATACAATTCCCGGCCTATTAGATGATGTGTGCGCGCCGTAATAAGGAAACTGCACACTTATAAGATGAATTTATAAGGAATACGGGTTCTACGAAAGAATTTCAATTTCACACTAGAGTCGGACGATGGAAATTATCGTTGACAATGCCCACTACCTACTTGGCGATTCACTTCAATTGAATTAATTGAAATTCCTCGCTCAACTAACAATAAGTGAGCGCTCAAAAACGAATCTGTGTGCCAGGCTCATGAGAACTTGTATCTACTTTCTGCAAATCAAATGTTAAGCATCATCATTCAGTCAAGATATTTAATTTTTAGGGCAGCATCACAGTGCTGGACATTTAATCAGGGGCAAGCTTTAAAAAGTTATACTAAAAAGCCCCCAGAAAATGCACTCATATATACCAGTTAATAGCTTGTAAATGTCTTGAGAAATTCCCCAAGTTGTAAATTCAATTTATATATCATATTTAGGAATTAGAAATGGCCTCTTAATTGACACGATAACATGTAACTGAAACGTTTCTATATGTAATTGGAATTAATTGGTAACATTTGATCCGATGGGGTCAAAAATTGATTTCTTGACGCTTCAAAATAAAAGAGGGGAATACCACACTCAAGAATACTCTAAGATTGTTAACTTATCTACTCGGAAGATTAAGTTCATTTAATATATATAGCTAAATAAATATTCAAGTGTAAAATTCTTACTAAAATATGCGTTAAATGCTAAGACGCTTTGCAGATTAAATAAACCATGGGTGTCATCCACCCAGCAGATGAGTGTGAGAATCCAAGTAATTTATTTTCCACCTCCCAGGCACCCACATAAATGTACTCATTCATCATCTTCTTAAGCGCTAAAAGTGCATAATGCCAGATTCAGAAGTGGACAAAAATTCAATCTTCCCCAGCATATGGACATAATCCCCTGGCCACCGTTTTCTGGTTAGGGGATGGTGGGGATAACTGGAGGGAAGTGGACTAAGTAGGGAACAGGGGACCGGTCTAATCTATTATGTGGTGCCTGGATCTGATTCTCGATCTGGACAATCTGTTTTGTGTGAAAAGCCGTCGGCGATGGTGATTTAAGATTGAAAACAAGAAGTGCGATAAAATAATCTCACTTGAATAGGAGGCTGCTATTCAGAGGGCGAGTGCTGCGAGTGCTACTATTTCAATTTTAATTTCAATTTCAGTTTCGGCTTCAATTCGAGGAGATGCGGGACAGTTGAGATGACCGGCTTAGTTAGTAATCAACTGCAGTGCGGGGTGGAAAGTGAAAAGTGGGCGGAGAAATCGCTCTTGTTGTTGCAGAATCGCCATGAGTGTGTGTGGCACTCATTGAACACACATAAGGGCGATCGCACACTCACTCCCGTATACACTGAAACACTTACTCACACACCCGGAGAGCCGAGCTCTGTAATGAATTGATGGTTATTTTCAAAAATCCAACAACTGTCCGCGCGATCACAGCTCAAATCAGTTGTGGATTCGCCCTCAAGCGGCAATGTTCTCCGCGTTCTCGGATCCTCAGACTGTGAAAATAATATATAAATATAAAAAGCTAAGAAGAATAATCTCAACGAATAGTTTTAAAAGCGGTGCTTCACAAATTTCTGTTCCTGTAAAGTGCTTATAAATTTTAATAAGCACATAGACATGGTATATAAGTATGTACATACATCTATGATTAAACTTCTCCGAGCGGGGTTAAGACCCTTCCAAGACGCGATAATCGCAATCAACGTTCTCGTCGTCGATCGGCAACAGCAATACAGGCTACAGCGGCAACATCTACAGCAGCAACATCTACAGAAGCAGCCCCATCGAGGGCGATTTTCCTACGCGTGTGAGCATCTCTCTCAAAGACTGTTTCCGATTCTCTTCTCGGGGCTCTCCAGTCTTCATGAATTATTACTTGGTATGTATGCCATATAGATTGACCACAATCTTAAGATAATTTAATTTCTCACTCCACAAACAACGCGATGTTGCAGTAAGTTTTAAAAATTGCAATCTTTCATTAAACAGAAACCACGTATGTAAATCCCCATCTTTTTTAATCAAAGCTCCGAAAACTTTAAACCAAATTAAGCCTCGTGACAGACACAATAGACACATTTCACGAAAATCAGGAAATGCAACAGATTTGAGCAACAGACCAATTGCCGCTTGCAAAACTGGACTCAATTAACTAAGTGTTATTGTACTCTGATTAATCTATGTATATTCTAATTTAGCTGATGAATGCATTCAGTGAGCTATTTATTGTACTTTGTTTGTGCATCTTGGGCTGACAAATTGTTGAATGCGAGCGGTTATAAACGCTGTCGCATTTTCTGCTTTTTGACAAGCACTTGACGCTTCTGGCCCGGCAGCAACAGCAGTCATAATCGAGCGATGCGGCAACAATAAGACTGCCACACAGTCGTATTGTGTGTAGCTTTATTCGTTTAAATTCAATTGACTTTGAATGCTCCAGCAATGAAAGCAGCAGCAGCAGCAGCAACAACAAACTCATACAGAAACATCGACAACAGCAGAAGCAGAAGCAGCAGCGATGTTGTCGTCTGTCACGGAGCAATTTTGAACGCTGTCGGCGAATACGGGCATACCGGGCATCGGACAACGGGCATCGGGCATCGGGCATCGGGCAACGGAAAACGAATGAGGGTCAATTAAGCCAATTTAAATTTAATAAACTTATGTATTATGTGCAAGAGGTTACTAGCCGTATATGACTTGCAATGATACACATCTCTACATGCAAACAAGGCGGAGAATCTGTGAGACAGCGAGGGGAGGAGTATATTTATATTTTCGGACGAGGGCGAGAATGAGAGTCACAACGAGAAATGGAATATTTTAAAGAGACAGCTGCCATACATAAGGTTAAGTATCTCATATGGATATTAATAACTTGAAAACTAAACGATGAAGTGCATAGTTCAGAATACATTAACCTTGGCTCTTATCGACCCGCACAACGGATGGAGCTGTCAATTATGAGCGATCCATGGAGAAAAGACATTCACTCTAATTGGTTTATCATTGCAGAGCACGGTACCCTGGAGGGATCAGAGATCAAGAACCCTGGATCAAGGTTCAAAAACATGACACACCCTACTGCCAAATACTTGGGCCTTGAATTGAGGTATCATTGCAGAGTACTTACCCCAAACCAATGGTAAATATTGATTTTGTACTTACTTACTTCCTGCGAAGTCGCTTTCCTAAGTACTAGTGCCGCAGGAGTTAGGTTCGTGTCCGCAATACCTCCTGCTGCCCAAGTGCTTATTAAAGCGGCGAGTTGTCCAGCGAAATACAAACACAACAAACAAACAGTGATTTGATACCATTTAGTTATAATTTAATTGTATTAAATATTTCTCCTAATAGTTACAAAAACTAGGCTTGACAAATTATACTAATCTTTGCGTTTCTTGTTCGTATTTTAAGGTTATGCTTTTAGGCAGCAATTCTCTAAGATACATACATATTTATCCAGATGCACTTATACTATCCTGAAGCAATGAAGGTGCCCGTTCCAGGGAAGAACTTGCCGCTAATCACCCATTGGGGTTTCCAGTTCGGGCTTTCTGGCGGGGACACTCTTCCTTCGGATCATTCCGAAGAATTGTACATATGTTGCGGCCTAGCAATTGTTCTATAAATGCTTAATTTACTCCTAGAGGGGCAACACAACATACACTGAAACGAACGGTCAATACGTCCTCACAATAAATCATGAACTATGTACAGTTGTCGGATCGGGCCGGGTCGGGTCGGGTCGGGTCGAGGCAGCTAGACCATCGAGTCCCAATCGCCATATAATAATATGTTTTATGTACACTTAGGACGATGCTTAAACTACTTAGGTCTAGTTAAATACACATATGCGGTAGCTATACTTAAACACTTGAGTTAATCGAAAACGAAAATCAATAGGTAATACTTTCATAGAGGATATGGACATGATATTCTCACAAATGCGACTCCCGCAGAACTCTGCCGGGGACTCTGGAAGAGTGCAGGTCCTGTTCAGATTAAATGGATACATATTTTTATACGTTTATTGGTATTCTAATTATGGCGTAAATTAGTTGCATTCGGCTGGCTCAGATCGATCAGATTTGGCGCACAACAATGACCAACGGGTTAGCTTAGCGAGCGTTAGGATGTCGGCGATATGTTAAGAGTTGACAGCGTTTGTCTTCGGAACCCATTTATCGTATTTGTATTTTTTTTTTTGGTTGGTTTTTATCGGGATATGCAATAGGTATGAATAGAGAATATGAGGGCAACAGGATATGGACAGAGTGGAAGTGGGTTGAAAAGGAGATATGTTCTTTTAAAGTAGTTTCATTCGATTCCATCATCACGATTTTTTGGGATCTTAATTACAACAACAGATGACAACGATTATTTACAAAACTAGTGTATTGCAGTTACACTTTTGGCATTGCATTAAGTACACAAGATGCTTACGAGCTAGGAGAAGTCTTTCCTCAAACCATGCGAATAAATACGTCTAGCTTCTAGGATATTATTCGATACGATGCGTTACGATAGTACGATACTCATGTATACATTTATATATATATATCATTTGGTTTGTACACTCAGAAGTAAGTATTTTACGTGTGCGATGCGATGCGATTTGAGAGCTTTATATACAACTTTCCTGTATGCGGTTCGAGGTGGTGACGATCTCCGGCCCGGTACGGAATCGGTACTCGCTCAGCGATGACGTCACCGACGGATTATTCGGACTGAGCAGGCTCACCTCCATCGGCTGGGGCGTCAGATGGTACGAGGAGGAGGGCGTCGAGGTGCTAACGTTGTAGTTGAGCGACCCCAGCGGTGGACTGCACGTAGTAATGCCCTTCTTGTTCAGCGTGGCATAGCTCTGAACCGTCGAATTTACGTGTGTTTGTGTTGTGTTTTTTGCAGGGAAGAAGAAAATGGAAAAGAAAGCCCCGAGATGAGCACCATGGAAGAGCATGAGCCGGTTTAAAACTGCCACCCAAAAAGCCATAAAGCCTTAATACTCACGATCTGCTTGCTGGGCCGGAAGGTGTAGTGGAGCACCTCGTTCCCGGAACTGCTCATCAGTCCGATGCTGGACAGACCCTCCGCCGCGCCCAGGCCAACATCGCTGCTCCCTTTGGTGAGCTCCGTTTCTCGGAGGTAGTCCCGCTGCATAAGACGGTTCGAGGGGCTGGCGAAGCCCGGCGGGGACACCAGGCTCTTCAGCGGACGTTTTTCTGCGAAAAATTACAAGTAAGTACAGTTTAAGATCAAGATCAAGAATAATGCATTTAAATAATCTTTGCATAAGATATTCGGGTTCATACTCGTGCAAATTTTTTTTTGAAAAAATAACTTAAATTCTTTAATTTGTTCGGATTTGTGAAAGATGTGAAAAACTAGAAGAAAATGTTTTCAAACTTTGAGAAAGTTTTAAAATATGCAAGAACTTTATTTGTGTGTCTCCTTCAAAACAGAAAATGAATTTCAATTGAATCGTCTAGCGAATCTAGTGAATAAATTATAATTTTTTTATATTTAAGGAATTAAAAATAACTCATACTCTTTATTCTAAATTAATAATGAAATTTCCTCGCTTACCATACTGATTTGGTATAACATCGGGATCGGTATCATCTATCTCCGCCTGGCCATCGGCCAAGGGACTGTGCCGTGTCCTGGCCGTGGAGCGCAGTGTGTCCCCGGACATGGGCACCAGGCCCATGGATGAGCCCTTCAGTCCCCCATCTAGGCCACCGCCTCCTCCGCCGCCCGCACCGCCCATGCCCACATCACCCAGCGCGGAACAGTCAACCGCGCTACGAGCATCACAATTGATGGGCAGCAGGCTGTGGTGCGGCTGGTGGTTGCCGGATCCGTCCGTCTGGGTTCCGGGGTGAAGCGGGTCCAGCTGACAGTCCGCCGGAATCGTGAGCTGCGTGTGCTTGGCCACCTTCATGTTGCTGTCGCTGCGCCTGCAATTTAAATGGAAGGCCATTAGGACGAAGCCGCAGCCATTAGCCATTAGTCCGTACCGATTGGAGAGCCTCCGGTAGAAGGCCGCCAGCATGATGCAGAAGATGGCGAGGAGCAGGCCACAGAAAAGGGTCAGACCCGCCAGGAACGGGGAGAGGGGCATCGAGAGTCCGGTCGAGGCACCTGTGTATCCCCAATTAAATTATTGTTACATAATTCCCAATTAAGAGCGGTTCTCTTTCGGCTCTTTGGGTTCTTGTTTCCTTTCTCACCTGTGAACTTGGCCACGCCCTTAAAGTTGATGTCGTCGATGATTGTGGGTTCCGAACGACCTTTGGCATTGACGGCAAAAATCACCATCCGGTAGGTGGCTGCCTGATCCAGGTTGTCTATCACAAAAGTCACAGGAGTGTGCTAAAAGAAAAAAATTTTAAAGTCATTTAAATTAATTGACTCTTTAAAGCTCCATGAACGATAAAAAGATTTTTTTTTCACAATGTTTGTAACCATTTAGTTTTTAATTTTTAAATAAATATTTTAAATGTTTAAAAAAGTTTTCGTGTCGTGAAAGGCAGCATCCATTTTAAACCCTTATCGATTACAGAAACCGTCGGATAAACTTGCATAATGGGTCGTATGGTAATTAGGCCAGAACTTAATTTCTTTTTTCTGATCCCTTTGCTTATTAACTGTCTCGCTTACCGAAACCGTGATGTTCCTGGCCAGCCGCAGAGTGTTCAGCTCCACAAGCTCCAGCATGAATCTCTGGGGCAGGCCACCGTCGAATCCCTCGAGGCAGTCCACTTGCAACGAGTCGACCGACTGATTGGTCACCGAGCAGTTTTGCAGAGGAAACGGCCGTCCTGCGGATAGGGTTACGTTAATCCCGGATAAGCCTGACAAAAGGTACTACTTACCCGCTGCCACAATCTGAAATACACAAGGACTCTTCTGCGTGCCAATAGAGTTCTTGCCCCAGCAGGATATCGTTCCGTAGTCGAGGTCAGTACTTGGTGTGTAGTTCAATCGGGACATGCCAGTCTTCATCGGAAATAGATAGAGATTCGGTTAACAAAACTTAGGCTGCAAAGTGGCCCACTTTGAGGAAATCTCACCTCGCTGGAGTGCAGGCGGGCGGGTAGCTCGGTCTGTTCGCCGGACGAGTTGAAGGTCCAGTGAAAGGAATCCGCCGGCGGCGAGGCATCCACCTCACACTTCAGGGGCAGGGTCTCGTGCTTGAGGGCGCCCAGTAGCTCCTCGTGGTCCGTGGCGCAAATTGGGGCATCTATTGGAGTCAAGTGAGTAATAAGAGTCGTACTGAAATATTCAACGCCCTATTAAGCTGCCATAATCGATGGCAAAACGCTATGCACGTGTACACTGACGATAACATTTCTTCAAGGAGTTTACTTAAAAAAGGGTCTTTTGGGGCAAAATCTTTTACATATTTTAATAAAACGGGTTAAAAAAGTTTACGTTTGTGTTTGAAAAACTTCACTTTAATTTTAGAAAATACATTTTCTACGCTTAGACCCTTAAACGGGTCTAAATTAATACCAAATTTCGAATTTGGCTGCAACATCATTTAGGGCATGGGGATGGGAGGCCTAAGCCCAGGCTGATGATAGCGATTCCGACCCGGGCTCTCCTGGTCATTTGGAATATCGTGCAGTGCCAGGAGTCTCGCAGGCCAAGTCTGATTCCGGGAGGCAGGGCAAGTGCCAAGGCAATGCATTCATTGCGCCATAATCTTGGTCATTAACGTGAGCCAAGAGGCCATGGGCGGGAAAAGGGAGCTAAGGGGTCTGGGCTGGGATTGGGGTCCGACACACCTACTCTGCCTTTTGTTCTTGGCTGGAGGCCAGAATATAGCACTGAGCCCCGTACTCTAAATACATTAAGAGCCATTCAAACTCAAGGATTAAATTGGAAATTACATAGACGTTAGTTCAAAGCCAAACTTTGGTGACTTTGAGTATGGAGACATGGGGCGGGACTATGGAGGTGAAAGTGGAAGGGGACGATTTGGGATTTGGCTGCGATTTACTTACAGCGTATGCGCAATGTGACCGGATTACTTGGGCCTTTGCCCTCCGAGTTGACAGCCAGGCAGGTGTAGTCGCCGGCCGAAGCTCGTGAAACGCTCTGGAGGACCAGGGACTGATCCGACAGGATGACACCCGCGGAGATGTTATGGTGCAACTCCTTGCCCTAAAAACGGAAAGAAAAAATGTTTCATTGTAAAAAACATATTCAAGTATTTCCTAAACTGTTTAAATAAAACTTTAATGTTTATTTATTGGCATTTAAGTTTTAAAAGGTAAAGCGAGACTTAAGATTATTTATAAAAGATTTCTCCAAGTGCAGATAATCACAGACTTGAAAGACATTCGAGGACACATTCTTTAAGGACTTGCTTACGTTATGGAACCAGGACATCTTGTAGGGCTTCGGGTTTGCCTGCACAATGCACTCGAAGTATGCGTCGTCCCCCTCCTTGATGTCATCCGGATTCAAAGAGGAGCCAATCTTTAGCATGGTCGTGGGCGGGTCTATATGCACATAGAATGAAAAAGGCAAAAAAAGAAGAGAGATTTTTTTTATTCGCAATTAGGCTTCACCCGCTCGCTTTCGCGCTGAATATCCTTACAATGGACAATGAGTCGCCATTTGTCCTCGATGGAGCTGCCGTCGATGAATTGATTTTCTGCCCGACATGTTAAATATTTGCCATCGTCCTCGCGTCCGGGCGTAAACGTCAGTATACTTAGAGATTGATTATCGGGTTCATTAAACTAAAAAAGAAACGCAAACAGAGTCCATTAGGAAATGAATAATGAAACGGAAGCGGACCGAAAGTAACAGTAATGGAGAGAAAAGGCGGTCGAAGGAAAACCAAGGCCAAGCGCCGATATTCAAGCGAAAATGAAAAGGAAATTTGTGGCAATTATAAGCGACGCACACAGTACACAATATTAATTTGTGTTTAATTAATGAGTTCGGCACTCTGCGCATTCATTATGAACCTGTGCCACGCCGAGAACCGTGAACTTCAAACTTACGTTCTTGGTTAGCTTCTTCAGCTGCTTGCTGCCCTTCCACCAGGTGATTAGGGCCGGTGGTTTCGACCCTGAGCTCTTGCACTCCACGTCGTAGGTGCGATCCGCGGACACAAACCGATCCTTGGTGAGTATGTGTACGGCCATAGGTTTCACTAGAAAGATATTGGGTAAGCAAGAGCACTTTTCGGATAGATCTCCTTATTGTCAACACTCACGGTTCACATCCAGGATGACGACCTTGTTGTTGGGCGGCATAAGGTTCGTGTTGCTGGCGACGCACACCAGCCGGGAGTTCAGGTGCTGGCGACCCACATTGGGATAGGACAGGTGGTTGATGGTCTTGCCGTCTGGCCGCTGCTCGAAAGACTCGTCAATGGCCGTGTTGTCCAAGTACCAAGTGACGTTGGGCCGGGGTCGACCTTTTTGAGGCGAAATTAATAATTAATAAATTATGAATAAATACCATTAAACACCCCATAAAGGGTTAAATTGAAAAAAAATTGGTCTAAAACACTGGTTATATTTATTTGTTTACTTCTTCCATAAAAAAATGACTATTTATTTATTAAAATTGTAGTTTTACAGATAGAAATCTTGGAATTGGAATTGTTTAAAATTCCTATAAAAATCAAGCATTAATAATCTTTACTGTAAAGATTATAATCTAAATTCCTTTAATTTTATTCATTGACTGTGGAATATTTGAAATACGAAACAAGTTTAGCCCGGATCATTATAATTATCAAAGAATTTATTCACTTTTTATCTTAAGCATTTTATCAAAAAATATACCTTAAACTTTTTTATTTCTTACCTCCGGAAACCTCGCAGGACAGGACTATGTCGTTGCCCTCGTTGAATGACTCCACATTCCCGGCCTTCTCGTGCCTATTCTGGCCGTAGATGATGGGTCTGTCCGGCGGAACAATGACGGTGAGATTAATCTTAAGATTTCTGGTGGGCGAGTTGCGAAAGTCGACACGACACCGATAGACACCCTCGTCCTCGATGCGTACAGTGTCGATCCGCAGTTGGGCGGGGTGGGTGGTGCTGGTGAAGTGGGCTCGAGTGCCAAAGGCCAAGGGCGAGGACCACAGACGGGCCTGACCAAATTGTCGACCTCTCACATCGAAACTAAAACGAGGACCGATAATATTGTTAATATTATATGTAAGCCTTTGGAAATAGAGAGTACTTGTGCTAGCTAAATCCTTTTAACAAAATACTTACTTGTAGATGGGTTCACCGTCACCTTCGCGGAACCATAGGACCATATAGACGGCGTCGTCCCGCTCCAGAGGCGATATATCGCAGGGAAGCATCGCCTGGCGTCCCAAGACACCTTGCACGGAGGTCAGAGGCACGGGACGGTCCAGCTCCTGGATGAGTTCGTCGGGCTCCAGGTAGGAGCCAAGCACCTGGATAATCCCCGACAGCATAAGTAATGGCAGGAGGACGCGTCTCCATGTATTAGAGCAGGGCAAAGGTTGAAGGCTCTTAGATTTTCTTCGGAATTGCTGCTCCCAGCCTTGCGACTCATTCTTTTCATCCAGCCGGTTTCGGATAATCTGAAACGTTTCCTCCTGATGCATGGTTTTTGCTTTCTCGTTTACTAGAAATTCTCGCTTTGAAAGACTTTTCCTTTGACTTTTCTCATAGCAATCGAGAGCTTGTCGCATTCTCGTCCATGATTTGGAATTTGCGGGCTATTATGGATAATTGGCTGTCCTTTGACTGCACAAATCAGTAATTTAATAAATTAGTGACAACAAGGAAAATGAATATAAATTCTTCACAAAATATGTATGCCAAAGCATTGAATATAATTTATTTAATTTTTAAATAACCCAACATGAGTGCTGAAATGGCAATGGGTGGCAATGTTTTGGTTTTTTGTCAAATCCTAATGCTAAAGGTTAAATTTACCACCTAATGAACCAGTCTTAATAAGATTTCTTATTTATAATGCTTACCCAACCCAAAATTATGACACGTTTTTTTAGAATTAAAAGACGTTTTTGGGAAATAAAAAAGTTATTGTGATGATTTGGTGATGAAACATTTTTAATTTTAGAGCTTTAGATTGTCTTCTCTTAATGAAGGAATCAACGTCAACTAGGTGTCCAACTTACAGGTATACAGGTATGTATGTATATAACTTTCAATTATTTATGCACATACATGTACATATATGACATATTTATATTTGGTAAATTCCGGTTTGCACTAATAAACTAAAGGCATGGAATATAATTGACAGAATGCACCACAAAATTAAAAATAAATTACTCGTAGATAAAAGATTTTTAGGCAAAATATTCTAAGATTTAATACCAATTCAAATAAGTACAGACTCTAAACTTATTATTATTTGTTAAAAGGCTTTTGAATATTCTTGTGAAAATTACTAAAATATTTTTGCCCTGCTTTGATTAATTAACTCAATTAGCAATGAAAATAGTTTATGGAAAATGCTGGAGGGAATTTTGAAAGCATTTACCATATTTAAAGGAAAGATACGAAGGTAGGCTCTCAAACAAAAACGATTGGCCGACTTCATTTGGCCAGACTCAAGGGCATAAATTTAAATATGATTTTCTTTGTTTTGTTAAACGTGTCCATTGTTCGCTCGGCCACAATTAATAACCGCTGTCAATTCCATTCATTTGGCTAATAAATCACAAGTATTTTAAAGAACAATGCGTTCTGGAATCAGCACTTCCCACACAGTTTTGCGATTCTTAACAATTCGATGAAGTGTAACTAATATAATAGTTTCGTGGCAACTACAGATAGCAGCTTCTCGAAACTATAATCATACAGCCGCAATCCGATTAGATTCTGAGCTCATGACCAGGATGGAATTCATGACGCATCTGCGGTCGAGTAGGCACTCAGTTTGTGGCCGAGTATGTCAACGTAATATCTTTAAAAATGTGAAGTCATTTGTTTGGCACATGGCTGACATTGCCAAAAACCAAAAATCAAAACTGACAACATCATTCGCACGAGGCGGGAAAAGTAAAGTAAGCTTTCCAGATATTTGGCCAAGAAAGTATGACCACGATTTGCCTGTCAGTCAGTTGGAGAGTCGTAAAAGATGATGATGATGATGGTCGGAATGTGTCAGAGCCAAAGGCCAGGCATATGGCCAAATCCTCCTCATCTACGGGTCAGATCTCCATAGTCGATAACAAAAGGGGGGAAAGAGTTATGGGTCTAGTGGTAACGAATATCCGAGATTCCAGTTGAGATTCCAGTTGAGATTCCAGTCAAGTGGCATCGCTCATGCTCATATGTCCACTCAAAGTTATGGGCCTAATGCCCCTTTATGGCCATTTAATGTTATAACTTAATTAATTATTACGATATTCCATTTCCCGCTCTTCGAAAAAGCTCCTCATAAATATGCCGTCCACAATTTGCCTATGAATGTGATAGCCAAACACTTGGCCCAAACTCAAGATATAGAAAAAACACCCAAAACAGTGGTCAAAGGGATAAGTTTTCACAAATACCCTTTCAAGGGTATATTGGCTAAGATAAGTGATTTGAAATAAATAAAGTTTCAAGAAAAAATAATTAGTAAGACAACAAATTTTTTCATAAATATGTATCTATGGACGAAGCCATCAACAAAACATAAATTTTCTCGGTGGTTTTAACCACAAAAATATCCCACAAATTACAACAAAAATAAAACCAAACTCAAATTACAATAATGAAAAAAGATCAATCAACTGCTCATTTAATTTCATGTATCTTTTCAATCACCAAACTGCCTTTTATTTGATGGATATCCAAGGGTATTTGTAGGGCTATTTGCGACGCTTTGCTTTTAGCCCCTTTGTGTTAGCCACTTTTGGTCATTTTCAACTAAATATTTTGAATGCTGACAAACCGAACTGGCCAACGAGAACCGGTTGCCGGAATGAACTTGAATTCTCCACTATTTAAAATTCATTAGCTTTTATCTGTTTTTATTGCGCCAAAGAATAAACAATAGATGCGTTGATTTATTAATTATTTATCTCGTTTTTACTTTACAAAATAATGAAATAATATTTCCATCATGGACAATGCATTACAAAATGCGTCTGTAAAGCAAACAAAGCGATTTTCCGACTGGTTGATTGAAGGTGTCGCAGTAAAATTTTAAAAGGCCATCTGGGCTTTGGACCGCAAATGCATAAACAGGGAATTCGAATTTACACCTGTAATTTCAATTTCCAACCGCTGGCTGCCACTTAAAGTTGCTAAGCGGTTTCTAATGGAAGCAATTAAAATGCCAACAGCCGCTAAAATTAATCCCCTATGTTCAGACGAAAACCAACCCATCCCCAGAAGTCGTAAACTTGATTTCTTATGCACTCAACTCGATGGCCCCATGGGCGCTTTGTTCGCACATGGAGGTGCGAATTTTTCAGCCTGAAAGCAGATCAAAGATATTTGCATACCCCAACAAACTACCTACAACTAGGGATGCTGTTCGGACATTTCGTTTTTATGGGGCAAGGAGATGAAGGGGCACCGGTCTCCTCATGGACTCATCGTTTGCATTATTAAGTATAAATAACTCTTTGATGGGCAGCCGGTTGTTGCCAGTTAACCGGCGACTTTGGTTTGTTTAGTTTGCTGGCCATTTGTACAAAACACCTTTAGCTTCTACACGAAATATGACAAGAAATCAACCGAAACCGGTTTCGGCTTTCAATGTAATGTGATTTTTTGTGAGAAACACCCAGAAAAAGCATAAACACAGAAAAAAACGTTTAAGGCTAAGGAAATTGTTTCTAAGAATAACATTAGCTAAGCATCCTGTTTAATAATGAGCATATCATTTACTTTTGAATGAATACAATTACTTTTTACTATTTATAATTTTCAAAGCCCAATTGTTGTTTATTATTTAAAATGGGATTCACCTTGAGTTGAGCTGTGTATCTTTTAGTGAAGTTTAGTTAGATATTTTTGTATTTTTAAAATGATATCTCTTTTAAACGGTTCTGATTTAAGCAAATTTTTTTACCTATACGATAAATATGTACTTTTTTTCTTGGGCAAGTAAATCATTACTTTTTGGCATATCAGTTACCTGTAACATATAATTAACGAAGCCTGATGTTTCTGTTAAAAAAACTATGTTTTTGTATGCTTTTTTTAAGTGCAAAGAAAAACACAGGAAAAGGCGGCAAGTCGGTACGGATACCCAGGCCTGAAATGCTAAAAGATATTTTTAAGCCCGGGTTACTGGTCGATGGTTGTCTCTGTTGCCGGTTGCTGTGGTGTTGCTAATTAAGATTACAGACATCGATACTTTTCGGAAGGCAGTGCACTGCAGTGGCACGTACTCATACACACACACAGACAGTCCTCAAAATACACCATACATACAAGCATATAGCCATGTCGATATGTGTGTTTAAAGATGGCCAGAAGCTAAAGCCAGAGCCAAAGCAAAATCAGGCAAAGGCGGTTGATAGCTCCCCAAAGTGCTACATCAACGCCAAGTGACAGCGCCGAGGCTGCCTCCTGGCTTATTAATTATGTAGCTTAATTTGCGATTATGCAGATATGCATGAGCATAAATTTTAAGGGAAATAAGCAGCCAGATAACTCACCTGCTAATGTATGTGCATATATGCTGGCCGATTTCATTCAATATTCCATGTTGTTTTTATTGCCTTGCCTGCCCATAGCCCATAGGCGAAACTGTTTTAGTTTAGTTTGCTTGGTTTGAATTGGATTTGAGTTTGGATTTGGTTTGCTTTTGTTATGTTTTTGCTTCTATCGAGTTTGATTTTATTGCGGACCAGTATTTCTTCTAATGAGCCACAGACACGCCGTCTGAGTTGAATCTGCGATGAAACCGAAAGATAGTAATTGGAGCCTCTTAACGAGCACAAGAACCGATTGTACCCCTAATTGAACGAGATTTACACTGGCACCTCCCACTACAACTTAGTTTTGATTTCGTTAATCTCACACTACACTACAACAAGGATACACTACAACATACGTCAGTATATATATATATGTGTATGGCTGTCATTGTGGCCATGTAAGTGTAATCAAGTGCCGCCGAGGAGGATCTCTCGAATCTCCTCTCGTTTTGACAACTATTACCATAACAAATCAGCGCGCCTGCCACTGACAGGGCCAATTGAACCGCACACGGAGCAGCGATGACAAAAAAATATTTACACGGCACCCGACTATCGAAGGACTGTTTAAGGGAGCGGAATAGGGATTTGGGGGATGGGTTAGTGGAGTGGTGGCTGGGGAGTGAGGGATTCGGGCACGAGTCACCAAACAACAGCGACGAGCCCGTGCTTGGGCTATATCCTTGTAGTCCGTATTCTGCTAGCTGGTTTTTCGCTTTATTTTTTTTTTCTTTTTTTTTTTCTTTTATGCCACAGTCGTAAATTCCAATTATCGACGAACTCGAGGCACGGCACCGCAAACCGAGCAGCGAGCCGTGGAGCCGGAGCCCTTCCTTCGAGTGAAGTGGAGCCACTGAAGTGGTGGCAACTGGAGTGAAGTGGAGCTGTTTTCAAAGTCAGCCGCGGCAACGTTTGTTGCTATTTTAGTCGTTCAGGATTTTCATAAGATTTCTTATTTAAAGCATATATATTGTATATATAAATATTTTGATAATCCTCAAGGATTCTGAGAAAGTTATTATATTGAATTTGAGTGGGGAATTCCATGAATTTGGCTTTTAAGTCTTAAGACTTAAACATCACATTTAGCTTTTGTTTGCTTGCTTTAAAATGGTGATTAAGTTTCTGTTGCTTTGGGCTTTTAAATTTAATTATGACAAATATTTGTGTAGCTCTGCGAGGCAAACCGGCAAATATAACTTTTTTATGCATTACCACTCGACTATTCGGATGTTATTTGTTGTTATTGGCCCAGTTAGAGGCGCACACTTCAGCAATTGGTTATTTTTATTTAGAATGATTTGCATTTATCACTTTCGACGGTTTTATGATGGTTTTATTAAGCACTTCAGCACTAAATCCTGTATCTGAGCACAATGGCAAACACCTCTTCTACTCACACAGATACTCGAGCGGCGGACGCACTTGCGACAGTGGTGGTGAGAGCCGAGGACACTTGTGCGTGGCTTTGTATGTGTGTGTGTGTGTGTATGTGTGTGCGGTTGTGCGAGTGTGTGTGCGAGGGAGCTCTTTAAACGGATACCCTGAAGCGAACGGATTGGGCTACATTTCCACTTGGGCCGCTCGCATTTTCCGACAGCAACATGTGTACCGTTATAGCTTCGCGTATCTACTGAATACGCGTATCGTGCTCGGCGAGGTATCCAGCAGATACGACTTCTCGCGACGTCTGCTTTGATTTCAGTTCGAATCGAAATTCGGTTTTCGAAAAACCAGCCGAAGAGAAAGAGCACTACCAGCACACCGCGCACGAACCTCGAAACTTGGCATACGACATTGGGGCGGCTTTAACAGAGCCGAATATCGTACAGTATCGTCTTACCCCAACTGACCCGAACCTTTGGGCCTTTAAAGCTGGATAAACTACGCACTGCCAAACATGGATTGACAAATTTTCCCATACCCAGGCACCCCGCCCTCCTGATACTTATTTATGCGTGAAGATTGGTCTGCAAACCGGAGATATTCGCTGCGACGAGCGATAAAAGTTGTCGCTGTAAAAGTAATTAGAGCTAGACACGATTACACCATGTCCTATCAGTCCCCAGAAACTCCCTACTTAACGGATGAATAATTGTTTTGCCCAATATTCCTTGGGCCGGCTTTGGATTGCGCAAGAACTTGGGCAAACATAAAGCTAAACTTTATGTACTTTTGTTTAAAGACCAAGTATCTATATTGACGAATTAGAACTCTGCTGGAAATTTAATGAAAAGTTTTGTATTCAATTTTAAAATCTATTTAAAAACTGTTTATCATTATTATAATTTTTATTGAGTGAAAATTCATGGTCGTCGAAAGTGGTCTTCGGCAATAAATAATTGTTAATACAACACCTATAGGATGCTCAATTGGAAATTAATTAAACCAAACAATATTTGCCCGACTGAATTATTCACTTATCAATCAATGTGTTTATTCTTTGACGGAACAAGTCCATAAGTCGACCCAGCTTTTCAAGTGGATTTCCATAAACCCCGACAAAACACAGAAGAGCAGACATATGCGGATATATGTATAAACATATATGGATATTTTTGCGGCAAAACATTGCGCCTTAATTCAGAATCGGGCAGATGTTATTCATCATACGTGTGCGCCATTGTTGTTCTTTATCAAGTGATTGATGCGCAATATCCACACACTTTGATATGGAAAGGAAGTTGCAAAGAAGCACACGGGCAATTTGCGCCGTGGCAAGTCGACGGGGCCTCCCAATCCCTCCTCCTCAAAGCCCCAAAGCCACCGAGTGCAATCACCTGGGAATGGGGGATCGAACTGTATAGGATGCCCCGCATCGACACCACTGCGCCCACCAGTACTCGCGCCCTCCTCGTATTCTACGGAATCTGCGTCGGGTCGGTGCCATGCTGCGCATTAAATCGTTAAAGTAACATATACAAATTAATGCAAACAAATACACGAGTGCGGCCCGAAATTCATTCGACTGCATTCGGAACTTCGGTGTTCGAACAATTCCTCGCCGCCGGCCGGTGCTCCAGATCTTGTCAATAGTTACGACTTTCCGATGTGCCACGGAATGCTAAACAGATCAAAAGCCTGGCACGTGAACGGGAATGCGCCGCATCGCATCGCATCGCCATCTAAACAAGCTCCCCAAAAACTCCGTCTGACATCCATGAGGTGTGAGAATTCTCAAGTGAGACGGCGGTGCACTCGGGAGTCAGTACCAATACCAAATCCAATCCCTAGACCCACTCCCACTTTGACAGCCACCCACTTCCCATTTCTCTTCCTCGAAACTGAGAGAAAATATATATATCATGGATATTAATGGATTGTGAGTCTTAAAATTAAATTAATCTTGCCTTTATAAAGTTAGGGACATTTTTCTAAGAAATTTTAAAATGATTGAATTTAAAAATGTGTATCATATAGGTTTTTTCTGACAATTTATAGCTTTAAAAATGTAAAAGTGTTACCCACAATTTTAAATCCAGTTTCCTCAGTGCACAAATACCAATCGGTTGCCTTGGCCGCAGTCGCATTCTCCACTTCCCACCGACTTGGTTTTTATTTTGGACTTAACACCAGGGATTTGTGGCTATATTTGGCACCAATCGACCGACCAAAAACTGGAAGATAGACCATAAAATAGGTGTGGTCATATCATCAATAAATATTCTCTGACTGCCGAGGTGCTCAATAAAAAGAAGAGCAACGAGCAAATTAAGAAGAAATACACGGAATGTTTAGAATTGAAAGAAGTAATGCGGGATGCAATGTAAAAATAGCAAGATGTATCTACGCCACGTAAACAAACCGCACCGCGAGAGATACATCTGTGTCGGCTAATGGAAACACGAAACGGTGCGATCGCGTGCTCTTGAGAAAAGGAACAACTGCTGGAGATACTTTGAAGCGATTTCTGTAGAAGTCGAGTCCATTGTGTATTGCGAGGAGACCATTCCAATTCCCATTTCCCCACTATCCCTACGATTCCATTCACATTTGCATTTGCGGAGCATCCGTCATGGGTCTCATCATCGCAGCATCGCATCATCCCACCTCAGGGGGTTTCTATGCAAAACTGGGGAGTAGAGTAGTCAGTGGCGGGAGCCGTTTCGGCTTAAACGTTTAAAATCCCATTTTCACATGCCTAACATGTGTTTCTCTTCACTCCAACATTTATTATAAATACCAATCGCTGGCGGAGTGCCTGTGTTTCTGGCTAATTTACATACGACTCTGCCAAATGTTGGCTTTGTTTCTCGGCTTGTTGGCTTGTATGCGAGCTGTTTGTAGCGAAAAGGCAGCAATTAATGGCAGCGGCCGAATTAGTCGCAGCATCGCCGTCGCACTGATGACTTAATGACAACTTCCTAATAAATGCCAAAGAATTTAATCAATTTATTAGCCTGTTACAAGCCAGATACATGCGATTATTTGGCCATTAAAATTAGCATATCAATGGGGAACGCTCGCTTACACAACTCCGATTCACCTCAGTCGGTCTTTATTTGGTTTTTATTTCTTTTATTTCATTTTTTTTGTAGGAGGACAGGCAATTCATAAACCTGCCATCAATTAGCATGGAAATCACACGTCTGAAGTCAGAATGCTTTATAGAATCGCTTGAACTTACAGCAGGTTAAAGTCATTACCTGTAGTTGCAAGGTTAACTCCATAGTAATTTGTATCTTTCGAGGGTATCTCAATTTCTGGCAGCTCGAATATTCGAACATCCGATGTTTTCGTGCTGCGGCTCATTAACGGTTTATGGCGAATGATTCCGTTCTGGCCCGGAGTGGAAGGCCCTTAAATTCCCGATGTTGGCGAAATCTATACATCCCATCGAATCGCATCGATTTATCGCTGAAAATCACACTAACACACACATAATCTGGCCAAAACTCATACGCTTATAGGAGACCTATGCCCTGAGATACATACGTATTACGTACATACATACGTGGCTAATACGTGCTTAACTGTAACATTTCAATTTGCAATTTTCGACCCGCTGTTGGTCCGTCTATCCACCGCTTCATTCCATCTCTTTGTATCCATCAGTCTGGCCGCTACGCACTTGCCACGCCCTGAATGCTAAAATGTTTTTCAAACATGCAAAGATCAGTGCCACCGACACAAACGCACCTCTGTTCACATAGATACTGCGAAAGCACTCAAAGAAAATATTCCTTAATTAGAAGAAAATAAAAAACATTTTTGTATCAAGGAAAATTATTATTTTTTTAAGTTGAGTATTCCTCCACCAAAAAAGGTAATTATATTAATATAGAACCTTCTTATTAGTTAATTAAGATAAGTTAATTATTTTAATATAGAACCTTATTTTGAAAAGTGTAACTTGCAGGCTTTGAGTTGAAGCCGACTGCCCGCAACAGAAACCGAACCCTTTGACATTGTTTTGGTTTTGTTCTGCCCTCGACCCGTGCGATATATAATCAGAATTCGTAGGCACGCATTATTCAATGGCCAACGCTCCCACTCCACACCCAACCACTATCCCCAATCCCCTTTTCACCGGTTCCCCCCGTTCCTAACCAAAAAAAAAAAAGAAGGAAAAAAATGAATAACAAAAAACGGTGGGACAGCGATGTCGTGCATTATATGAGATTCAAAAAGAAAATGAGAGCGAGTATCGTATCCGTATCCGT
Source organism: Drosophila bipectinata (assembly GCF_030179905.1). Classification (NCBI taxonomy): domain Eukaryota; kingdom Metazoa; phylum Arthropoda; class Insecta; order Diptera; family Drosophilidae; genus Drosophila; species Drosophila bipectinata. Next base: position 18,544,916 of record NC_091739.1, read on the forward strand.
ATCCGAAACCATCGCCCTCTCAATGTATCTATATACGTTCTACAGATAAGATACTTTATTGACATTGCGTGTCTAAACACTTTACCGCTACGTTAGTTATTGTTCTTGTCGTTTTTGATTGCGATTGTGCGCTTTAAGCTTATTTGCATACTCATATTTCTTTATTCAGCGTGGCTGTGTGCGTGTAACCGAGTATCCGAGTATCTGAGTGCGTGTTGGCCAGAATGCGTGCGGCTCAATCGCTCACATGAGCATGTGTATCTATTAGATAGATTTCGAATGGTTTTAATCAGAAGAAACACACTATTTATTAGAAATTGATTTCGGCATGTGACACGAAAATGGATTTATTTCTCTGATCGCACACGGTTAGATTAGCATGGAAACTTCCAAATTAAATATAAAGCCAAATAAAGTAACTAGTTAGCTCAATATACACGAAAAATAATTAATTTATAGGTTCTTGAAATTAAGAAAGATCAAGAAATAAAAAATGCCATGACAAATGAAAGCCTTGTCTACGGAATTTATTATCAATCGAATCGTAGGCTTAGTATAATATATTTATACCCTTGCAGAGGGTATTACAATTTTGACATCTCCGACCTTATAAATTATATTCTTATATTTCTATGAAACTGCTGTTTCAGTTGCAAAGCTGTAAGGTTCGAACTTTGCACACATCGCTCATTTCTTTCCACGCAGTATATAACTCGGCACGACTTATAAAATGGATTATATAAATATCTATTTATTGTATGAATGTATTATATAAGCCGACATATAGTATCCAGGATATTAAGGCTTACAAAGCTTGTAAAACAACTCAATTCTTTATAATTTCTAAAAAAAAAGGTTATTTTATAACTTATAAATATAAAAATGTAAACACATAAATTCCACTGCCTACTTTCAGGGGAGCATAGAATTCGAATATGTAGTATAAAGCGCAAAATTTTTCGGTTTTTTTGCGTATAATAACATTCCAAAATATTTTTTTATTTGGTAACTATTCATTTAAAAATTTAAAAATAATTAAATTTTAAAAATCGCCCTCCTCCTCGATTCTCACAGGTTGCACCTAAGCTGGCCCGAAAAGTCGGAAAAATAATTATTAATTTGTTGTAAGTTTTGGTTGTTGTAGGTTTTGACTGTTGTTGCTTTTGTTGTTGTATTTTTTTGTTGTAATATTTGTTGTTGTTGTAAATTTTGTTGTTGTACTTTTTTTGTTGTAATTTTTTTGTTGTAATTTTTTTTTTTTTTTGTAATTTTTTTTTTTAATTTTGTTTTGTTGTCATTTGTTTTATTTTCATTTTATTTTGAGGTACTTTTATTTATTTTTTATGTTAATTATTAATGCCATAACATTTGTGATTTTTCAGATAGATGCTTGGGACTATCTCATATCGTATCTGCCATTTAACTGAGAGTATAACAATTTCGGTTCCACCAAAAAAAAATTTTTTTTAATTGAGATTACATCCAATCAGGTTTACAGCTTTGCTTACGGAATTAAAATTTATGATCGCACTTCATCATTAGAGCCCTGTGATGCAGATCGGAGTAGGCAGATTATAAATTTATGGGTTTCATTATTATGTATATGTGGGACAAGTTTTGACATTCGCCCAGTTTCCGGTTAAGCTTGATCTTTTTAAAGCCAAATTAGGGCCTAATCTGATCTAATTTTGATTTTGATTTCAACGCTTCTTTCTGGCTGTCACGTTTTTTTAATAAATTTTGCAACAATAGAGATGTTTTTTTATTTTGCTTTTAACCATAAATTTTTAAACTCTAGAAAAATATGGGAAAATTATAGCAGACCATACATTCTTAGATGATGCAATGTTATGAATGGTTTGCTTTGCGTGCAGATGCACTTGTAATGTTTGTTTCGTTTTATTACGGCGGAAGAACTTAAGCTACACTAAGAGAAAAATTGAATACAGTTCAAGAACTTATGAAAGCCATAAAAATATACCATTTCCAAATGGATATCCTTAATTTATAACCGAAAAATTTTTTTTCTCAAGGCACTTGGACCAATTGTGAGTAGGCATCCAACCTCGCGTCAAGTACCTGTCAGAGGCAATGAGGATGACGCCGTCGCCCCAAATCATTAATTTCACAAAACGTGACTTTTTTGCCATATGTTGAATTCTAATTCCACTCATTAGGCGGCACAGGGGGTCCGCTGCCATTCTAAACATAACTTCAAAAAGGTGCAGACTGCACTTGTGACACGTTTCGTAATCTCTTGGCTGGTTGGCTGCTTTGCTTGGATCCTTGGCGGAAAGCCTTTTTTCGTTGCCATTTTTCCCTAAGAAGGCGACGGCAAATAACACACGCCACCGCATCCTCGAAGAAGCCCACTTTTTAGATTCAGATACGACTGCAAACACAGAAACAGAAACAGATACAGATACACTACAGATACAGAAGCGAATGCAAATGCTTACGCGTACCTGCATCTAAGTACATGTTGCAAGTGGGCGGTGCCAGTGCAGAGGAGACACGGGGCGTATGGGTGCTGGAGGACTTTTCGAGGAGATGCTATTTCCGCAACGGAAGGCAGCACATTTTCGCTTAGCCAGGGGCGAAACCACGGGGGCTTAATAAGTCTGATTATTAGTATGATTTTTGAATAAGAAATTATGATTTCGGTATAATATCTTTGTCACTTTTTGTTAGATAATAATCCTATTAAAGTAAAAAGAGCTTACTGATTTCAATGATTAGTCTGTTCCATGTTTCAATTAAGCTTAAATACCTTTTATTATTTGTTAAATGGAATTTCCTTAATTTATCCATCATTTGAAAATAATCAAGATGCTTCTAGCTTACTTAATTGGAAAACCCCTTTGAAAATATGTCCCGCCCTCGCCCCTGCACTCACCTTTTACGCCCTGTGCCTGGGCCAGAGTCTAATTAAAATAAGCAAGCTGCCAGCATTGCACAACTCGAGGCTAAGAAAGGTCGCGGATTAGTCTGACTTGGCTAGTTGCAGTTGGCATAGTTGTTGCAGGGCTGCTTCCATTGCTGCCACTGCTGCTGAAATTGCAAATTCAAATGCAAATGCAGATGCAAACACGCTGCATAATTGGCCATTTCTGTGTGCAGTTGCCGCACATCGTTCTCAATCTTAATTAACAAATATACAAACGAATAAAAGTGGGAGTGCCAAAAAGGTGAGGGGCTGCAGGGGGGGAAATAAAGTAAGGGCGTAAGGCAAAGTCACTTGGCAGAAAGCAGGAGGCGGTGGGAGGACGAAAAGACAAAAAGCCCGCCACCATGCGACATAAAATGCAATTTACGGCTTGTCATAAAGGGAGACCCGCCATATAGTAAATCATTTTTTATGTAGCCAGGTCGGGAGAGGACATCGCGACCATAAGTAGCTGGCGGGGCTACTAAAAACGCAAATAAGCCACGGTTAGGCCGAACATAAAATCCTTTAGCACCTTTCGAATACGGTATTGGGATCGGTAAGGGCTGGCCGGCTAAACGCGAAATTTACACAATCAACAAATGACATAAAATTGTTGCTGAATGGCACAAAAAAGGGGCCAACAACAAAAAAATTAAATTGCATGACAAATTCCCAAGACGCGGGTCTCGTTCCGGCCAAGATGCCAAAGGAATGATGGACGATGATTATAAGAGCATAAGGAGCTGAAGGATAACTCGAAGGAGGATTGGAAAAGAGGAATGGTGGGAGAAAAGGACAGACTGGTGGGAAGCCTTAGAGCGAAACAACATTTTAAGTCCTCGAATTCCAACATGTGGAGCAATAATAATAATTTTATTGTTTTAACAAAGGCAACCTACAGAAAGTTGTTTGAGCCACAGCTGAGCGGCTTTTAAAAACAAATCGCAAGGTGAACACAGCCGGGCTTCCTACAGGATTCAGGATACACGAAGGCATCCGGTAGGACCACTGCCGGCAGCATCAGCATCAGCGCCAGAACCCGGGATAAGTGCCAGGCAAGCGTAAAGATACAAAGATACAAAACCCACACACACACACACTAACACAAACGCCCAGGCAGACGCCTCGCGTATAAAAGAGGTTTTCACCGGCGACGCTGGAAACCGTAAAAAAAAAGGAAAACAAATATAACAAAGCCAGAATTCAGGGGGGAACGTACACTAATACAGATGTGCATACATAACTCCAACACGAAAACAAATAAAAATGGCGAATAAAGCTGAATAAGATCTGTAGCGAAATATTTTTATTGCCATTTCGGCGAACGCAAAGGCGTCGTGGGTGGGTGGCGGACGGGACGCCTTTACGATATAAATATAAATAGAAGGAGACAGGATGCCGTGGACTGGGGCAAGAATGGCGGGGCAGGCAGTCACCATAATTTACGCGGCCATAATTTGTCATTAAAATCTTTCCCAAATAATTTTATGTTGAAATGCAAATTTTAAATATACGACTTTTTCATGCGAATACAAATGCACAAATTTATATCTCTATACGGGTAGGTACGTAAATATAAATTGTTTCTATAAATTTGCCAGAGATACGAGCCGCAGCAGGTGAGGAATGGGTCTGCAATCCAAACTCCGGAGTCCGGACTGCTAAGCCCGGGAGATTGCCTTCGTGGCCTTTGATTTAGATGCATGCGCTGCGGGTAATTGACTGGAACTGAAGCCAGCCAATCCCAAGCCCCACAGCCAGGACCCAAGCTTCCCCCATCTCCAGTCCCCAGTCTCCTGACCCTGACCAAGTCGTTCATTTGCGTAATATCGAGATACTTTATGTCTGCGACTCACTGTGTGTGTCCTTAGAGAGTGGGGCCCAGGACTTGTAGATTGAATTTTTGCATTCGCAAAAGCCAATCAATCTTATCGTATTTGCAACGAAATTAAATCAAATGTGATTCATTCAGATAAAATAAGATTTTGGCTGATTCTTGAGATATGTATGAATGGGCGAATTTGTAGCAATTGATTGTACATTTTTAGAGGTAATTTTTTTAAGATTTTTGGTCAAATTTTCTGGGGGGTTCCTTCAAAAATCGAAAAATTTCATGCATCCACCTATGGCCCACGGAAATGGCCATATCTTTGTAAATAATCATCCGATTCTAGAGCGGTGTACCTTAAACGATTCGTAAATCCATTCTTCATAAATCTGCATCAAAATCTAAGGACGTAACTTTTTTCAGATTTTTGGTCAAATTTTCTGGGGGGTCCCCTTCAAAAATCAAAAAATGCCATGGATCCACCTATAGCCCACGGAAATGGCCATATCTTTGTAAATAATCATCGGATTCTTGAGCTGTGTACCTTAAACGATTTGTAGATCCATTCTTCATAAATCTGCATCAAAATCTAAGGACGTAATTTTTTTCAGATTTTTGGTCAAATTTTCTGGGGGGTCCCCTTCAAAAATCGAATAATGTCATGGATCCACCTATAGCCCACGGAAATGGCCATATCTTTGTAAATAATCATCGGATTCTTGAGCTGTGTACCTTAAACGATTCGTAGATCCATTCTTCATAAATCTGCATCAAAATCTAAGGACGTAATTTTTTTCAGATTTTTGGTCAAATTTTCTGGGGGGTCCCCTTCAAAAATCGAATAATGTCATGGATCCACCTATAGCCCACGGAAATGGCCATATCTTTGTAAATAATCATCGGATTCTTGAGCAGTGTATCTTAAACGATTCGTAGATCCATTCTCCATAAATCTGCATCAAAATCTAAGGACGTAATTTTTTTCGGATTTTTCGTCAAATTTTCTGGGGGGTCCCCTTCAAAAATCGAAAAATTTCATGGATCCACCTATGGCCCACGTAAATAGCCATATCTTTGTAAATAATCATCGGATTCTTGAGCGGTGTATCTTGAACGATTCGTAGATCCATTCTTCATAAATCTGCATCAAAATCTAAGGATCTAGGAAAAATCTTAAGGAAATCTTAAGAAAGATCTTTAAGGAAAAATCTAATTTTTTTCAGATTTTTGGTCAAATTTTCTGGGGGGTCCCCTTCAAAAATCGAAAAATGTCATGGATCCACCTATAGCCCACGGAAATGGCCATATCTTTGTAAATAATCATCGGATTCTTGAGCTGTGTACCTTAAACGATTCGTAGATCCATTCTTCATAAATCTGCATCAAAATCTAAGGACGTAATTTGTTTCGGATTTTTCGTCAAATTTTCTGGGGGGTCCCCTTCAAAAATCAAAAAATGTCATGGATCCACCTATAGCCCACGGAAATGGCCATATCTTTGTAAATAATCATCCGATTCTTGAGCGGTGTACCTTAAACGATTCGTAGATCCATTCTCCATAAATCTGCATCAAAATCTAAGGACGTAATTTTTTTCGGATTTTTCGTCAAATTTTCTGGGGGGTCCCCTTCAAAAATCGAAAAATTTCATGGATCCACCTATGGCCCACGTAAATAGCCATATCTTTGTAAATAATCATCGGATTCTTGAGCGGTGTATCTTGAACGATTCGTAGATCCATTCTTCATAAATCTGCATCAAAATCTAAGGATCTAGGAAAAATCTTAAGGAAATCTTAAGAAAGATCTTTAAGGAAAAATCTAATTTTTTTCAGATTTTTGGTCAAATTTTCTGGGGGGTCCCCTTCAAAAATCGAAAAATGTCATGGATCCACCTATAGCCCACGGAAATGGCCATATCTTTGTAAATAATCATCGGATTCTTGAGCGGTGTATCTTAAACGATTCATAGATCGATTCTCCGCAAATCTGCATCAAAATCTAAGGACGTAATTTGTTTCGGATTTTTCGTCAAATTTTCTGGGGGGTCCCCTTCAAAAATCAAAAAATGCCATGGATCCACCTATAGCCCACGGAAATGGCCATATCTTTGTAAATAATCATCGGATTCTTGAGCTGTGTACCTTAAACGATTCGTAGATCCATTCTTCATAAATCTGCATCAAAATCTAAGGACGTAATTTTTTTCAGATTTTTGGTCAAATTTTCTGGGGGGTCCCCTTCAAAAATCGAAAAATGTCATGGATCCACCTATAGCCCACGGAAATGGCCATATCTTTGTAAATAATCATCCGATTCTTGAGCGGTGTACCTTAAACGATTCGTAGATCGATTTTCCGTAAATCTGCATCAAAATCTAAGGACGTAATTTTTTTCGCATCTTTCGTCAAATTTTCTGGGGGGTCCCCTTCAAAAATCGAAAAATGTCATGGATCCACCTATAGCCCACGGAAATGGCCATATCTTTGTAAATAATCATCCGATTCTAGAGCGGTGTACCTTAAACGATTCGTAGAACCATTCTTCATAAATCTGCATCAAAATCTAAGGACGTAACTTTTTTCAGATTTTTGGTCAAATTTTCTGGGGGGTCCCCTTCAAAAATCAAAAAATGCCATGGATCCACCTATAGCCCACGGAAATGGCCATATCTTTGTAAATAATCATCGGATTCTTGAGCTGTGTACCTTAAACGATTCGTAGATCGATGCTCCATAAATCTGCATCAAAATCTAAGGACATCATTTTTTTTAGAATTTTTGTCAAATTTTCGGTTTCCTTCAAAAATCAAAAAAAAAACACCATGAAAAAAATTTATTGACAAAAAATTTCTAAGAAAATATCTATTCTTAATCAAAAATCTTACTCTCATTGGCAAGCTGATATTGTGTTAATGATGCATCCCATTTCAAAGACATTAAAACAATTGACGTTCCCCATTTTAAAATAAACCCCCACGCTGGTAGACAAATCTATAACAAAAAGTTATATCCCGTTTACAGCAGTTTGGCATGACAATTGCTACACATGCTACACATTGTAAATATTTTATGCCAGCCGGCAAATATTTAAAGAACTTCACACTTGATATGTGAACTCGACTCGGCTGAGTGGGAGACGGTTTTATGGCAGACTGACGGGTGCAAAAGCAACAATCTTTGTTACTACACTGCTATTTAATCTTTATGGCGCCGCACTCCTGGCACTCCCAAACTCCCTGGAAACCCCTGGAAGCCCATCCAGTTTGCTCAACTAAATCATAATCACGGGAAACGTTGGCAAATGCTGCGTGTCATTTGAGAGCACACATCATAAAGCAGCAATTAAGACAATGTTCAAATCGTAAGCGTCAAAAATGTCATAGAAAATGCGTAGCACAATAAAAAGAAAAACACCCATAAAACTGTGCACCAGACCAGATGGAAAGGGGGACAAGTATGGGACTTGGGGGGGTATCAAAGTATCTCAAAGATACAGTTGGCAACGATGCCAACGCTCGGCTGCTAATTGTCTGTCAAAATTCTATGCACAGTAACGGAGATGAGATAAGTGCTTAGTAACCAAGTTGAATGCACAAGATATCAGTCGATGGGCGGACTCGTCTTCAAAGGAGATGGAAAAAACGCAGCCTGGAAAAATTCCTCTGATGGGGGGCATTCACCCAGCCCTGCGAAGTCCTTCCAAGGATGTAATGAATGCCCCACAAAAGGAGACGACTAGTCTTTGACGGAAGCAAGAGATGTAATGGCATTTAAATTTCTGAATAGAAAACTCTGACCAGAATAAAAAATTATGTTGGTAGTTGTAATGTTTGCTAAATCCTAATTTTTAATTGGTTGTCATGGAAACTACATAAACGAAAAGTGAAAAAAAATCTCAACCTAATTTGGAAAGTTTGATGTTGGAATTTGCAATTTGTCATAAATTGTAAACATTTATCTGACAGAAAAGACTTGAAAATGTCATTTTTTCCCATTCACTTTGGTAAAGTATAATAATACGAACCATAATGAAAGAGAACGACCCAGTAACCCATCAAGAAAGTACTTCTTGATTGTTTAAAGCTTGAAATGGTCCAGCACACATTTAAAGATCCATCCAATCATCCCCCGAAATCATAAGTTTCCATCGCAATCCAAACACTTTCCCATTTGCCACCCTCCGCCCTCACTTCCGACAATTTATGAAGTTTTATACTTTTGACTATTGACTTTGGCAGAAACACTATAACCGAAAGCCAAGAGTTTGAAGCTCTCGAGTGCTTATCGCTCGGCACTCTCCCCAAAGTGGGGGGAATATGTCAGGCAGTGGCAAATATTTGGCCCAAATAATTGACTGACTGTACAGTTGGAAGTCAAGGACAGTTGAAAGTTGGCAATCCCGAAACGGGGTTAGGAGAATAGCCTGTCGCATCTTCAATCTTCCCGCTGTCAGGCAATCTTCAATCCGGTCCACTCTCGACAATCCCATTTCGATCAAATAGATGTCTCGCAACAATCACCGCAAAACCGCACACATCAAGTATATGAAAAACAGTCGCCTGTCGTCCATAAAGGAAACGGAAATGACTCTTAGCAGCAGGCCAGGATTCCGGAGTCCAGATTCCGGATTTCGGTCTCTTCGAACTGGACTATTCGGTGGAGAACTAATGCCGACCTAAGGAAAATATAATTGCGTTTGTGTGTGTGTGAGGGCGAGTGGTAGGGGGGGGTCGGTAGGAACAATGTTTCGGGACATTTGCATGCAGGCGTCATCTGGCTGGGGTTTTGCGGTGGCCATGTGGCTAGAAAGACAACGCCTAAGCCAAGTTCGACAATTGTGCTGAGTCCGGGCATTCCCCAATACCACTATATCCCCCCACCTTTCTCTCCTTCCATACACACATCATCTTTCGGGCCAACTGCTGGTGTGGCAAACGTGCCCAACAAAATATTGATTTAAATGAGTTTCGGTTTCGGTTTTCATTTCCTATCGCCTAAACTCCAGCAATCAGCAAATTGTGATGCTCAATGGTTCCACTTTTTCCTCGAGCACATCCACTTCCCGGAATGGTCCTCGTTAGATTCCTGTAAGTGGGTTTGTGTGTTGCCTAGACAAAAAGTGCATGATAAGCAAAATATTGCACATCGATGATGAGCTTTATCCTTGCTAGTTGCGTGTGTGCTGTAGGTGTGATTTATTTGGCCGAGAAACATATTCACTAGCCGAAAAAAGGCCAATAAAAAATAGATTTGCGACCATACATAAAATTATCCACAACCCAAGGGTCCACCAAATAAAAGTTCATATTTTATTTCCTCATAAAAACTGCCTATATTTTACGGCCTATTTTTAAAGTATGGAATTGAAAAGACAAATTTTTTATATAAATTTTTTTTTCAAATTTCCAGTACCTCTTTGTTTTAAAACTTTAAAAGAGTAACAGGTTAGTTCTGTTAAAAAATTTAAATTCCTATTCGAACAAACTGTTATATTATTCTAAGAGTATAATTATATATTTTTTAAGTGTTCCCATAAGTGCAACCCTCATCTTTTGGGCCAATCCCAAAGTAATTATAGCAAATCACATGTCAAGGTCTCTGTCAGGGCTATAAGAACCCGTCAATAAAATAAACTACAATTTAAAGTTGCTTCCGTTGGTTATAGTTTTTCAGCTTTATTGCCGCCGGGGGCGCTTAGATGGCTTTTTGTTGGGCCGAAAAGCACAAGCAAGTATGAGATACTTTCGGGGCAGATGGCCAGCAAGTCTTGAGTGTAAATAGCCTGAAAAACCTTTAGAAGTTTCGTACCTTTTTTCCGGGGCTTGCCTGGAAGTTGGCAAAAGTCATTTGAAGTAGCAAAGCCGCAGACAGTGAAGCAAAACGAAAGATGTTGTAAAAGTTTTGGCTTAGTTTCGTTTACCTAGTGGCATAGAAAAAACGGTTTGAATATAATTCTAATTTGCATATTATTTGAATAGCAGAAGAGATGGAGTCCCTGCTCATGCCAGTTCCAATGGCACCCCCCTCGGCCAGCACCGATTTTTGGAAGCTGGAACCCTTGGAGAACATAATGGCGTGGAAAATCTTATACAAGGCAGCGCAATCTGCAGGATTGCAGCGCCACAAAGCTCTTAAAGTAATTAGTGGCATAAATTAAATCCCCCACCTCCAGTCCAGCCCTCCCTGTCCAGCTAGCCCGAAAAACAACAATGGGCAATTGTTTGAATGACCCTTGTGCCACTTTTAATTGTTGCAATGCTGCGAAACTTTTCGACCTGGCCGGCAAAGGCGAAAGAGTTGCGGGAAAAGGCCTCCAGCGTTTTGTCACCGCTGAGGGGAGGTGCGGAATTTCGCTGGGAAAATAGGGGGGAAATGGGGAGCGATTTCCACGGAGGACGCTCCACAAACGCACTGCAACAAAAGCGACCGACCGCGGGGCATAAATAACTTTTTTTATGCGTTTCATATGGGGTTTTTATATGGACAGAAGGTCGACGCACAAGCCCCACAAAAATGCGCACAAAATGGAGAAGAAAGTTGACACTTTTTAAATTGAATATAAAATAAAATAAATTGTGCGTAATTTAAAATATCACCCCAAAGAACAGCGAATTTTTCATTTGCCAGAGGCGCAATGTAAGCCTAATTACTTTCCCTTTTTTTAAAAGAGACCCAGGATTGTGAGTAAAATATGGTGAAATTGATTTTCATTTGCCTTTTATGCATACATTTTTGGAGAAAGAAAAAGTTGTGTTAGCCCGTAAAATTTAATTTTTAATCAATTATACATATCACAGCAAAGTCTGTGTTATTCAATTAGTTAATAGTTAAAATAAAACCCTCATGGTTTACTTTTTCTTGTTTCTTTTTCAGCCACAAGGGAGTTCTAAGTGAGGTGCAAACTAGTGCAACATTGATTTCCAATTGATTTTGGCTTTTGTCGCCTTTCTGTCATAAAAATACTCATCGAAAATTACATGCCAAAATAAAACAAGCTGTTGACTTGCCAAATAGCCGTGAAATATTCCCCCAGGGCGTAGGTGAGCAGGTAACGGCAATCGCATCGTTTTCCCGGAGAATTCGCTGAGACAACAAATGTCGACCACCCACCCAGCCACCACCCCCAGCCAGTCGCAGCTGGCACGCCCCTTTTGGCCCCCATTTGCTGGTCGCTGTAGTATCCGCCGTATCTGTCTCCGGACGGTAACGAGCCCTGGTCATGGAGTCCAAAAAGTGGGCGGGATATCGGCAGAAGCTGGACCTGTAACTGGAGTAGTCGGAATTGGAGACAGAGACGGAGTCGGAGGCTGAATGCCAGGATATCGTAAAGCGACACACAATCACACATAAAATTTTACAACACGAGGATGTTTTTTATTGCACTCATCCCGCGTGCCAGCTCCCTGAATGTCCTTGTCCTGCTCCTCGGCCCCAATCGAAGCAACTTAAGTAGCCAATTACTGAAAAACTTCGAATTCCTTACTATGAATTTACCCTGTCCCCAGGACCGTCCCCCAATGTCGATGGCTGGCCGCTCGTTTTGTTGTGTTTTGTTTATTTTTTTTTATTTGATTTTTGTTGGCCGTACTGGGCCGATGCAATATTTTTAACCCGGCAAGGGTTTGTTAGTGCGCCCATCAGGTGAGTAAACAACCAAACATTTTTCTATTTAATTAAAATTAATTTACCTTTTGGCTGTTCGAACAGTGTCGCTGATTTATGGATGGAAACCAATAAATTTGCACAGAGCTTCTGATTCAGATTCGGGCTCGGATTCAGATGCTGAGCCGTGAGCCATTTAAATCACGAGCTGTGCTGTGGTTTTAATTAAAAGGAATTTATTTTCCACTCAACTGCAGATAAGTGCGCAGACAGTTGGAGCGTAGCAGCAGCATCCGCAGACGTCCATATAAATATAATAGTTTACCTTTGGCTTTGCCGTAGCTTTTGCTTGTGCCTCAGCCTCTGCCTCTGCACCAACCAGCTCCATCCCCGCACCACTGCACTGCGAGCTGTGAGCCCCACCGCACCACATGCACCACACACTCACTTAAACGGACACAAATATTTGCCCACCTCGTATTACATACCCACGACTTGCCATTATCGTTAAGACAATACAAATGCCACAGCTGGCACGGGGAAAAATATTTTAGCACGAAGCTACATTAAAAGGGTGTATATGTAATTATTGATTTTTTGTAAGATTTTTTAACATATTTACACACTTAAATAATTAAGTTGAAAATTGTATAGCACTTCTTTTCTGTAAAGCACTTCTTTCTCTATAGTTGAAATTAACAACTATAATATTTGGAACTATGTGATTGTTAGTTTATGCTACCTTGTGATGGAATTTTAGTTTGAATTTTAGACTATTGAATAATTTAAAGATTATAACATAAATATCTGAAAAATGTTTGTTTTTTAATATACATATGTAGTTTTTCCCTAAAACCGTATTATCATATGAATTTAAAACTTATTTGTCCAGCTAAGCTTATCGTGTTTATTCTTCTGCCAAACTAATTTATAAAAATGAAACAAAACAATAAGAACGGAGTATTAACTTAATTTGAGTTTAATATTCTTTTAATAGCCATTTTTTATTTCCTGTGCACATGCGTTGCCCAGACTGATGTATTCACATGTATGCGTGTGGCCATAACCCTTTGCAAACATGTCTATTTTGGTCAATGGCAATAGCAACGAAAACCATTTGTTAATTGTTGGCACACCCCTGAGGCAGAGGCAGGGAAAATCGAGACGGGACCTGGATCTCGAGTATATAGGACAGGGGATAGGATCGGAATCTGAGGTCTTTGGCCGCCTGTCATAATTACGGAACAGGCTGCTCAAGTTGCCGCAGCTGGCACCTAAGACGTTGGCCAAAGACCTGCATCGTCGCCTGTCTAGTTATTATTATGGATGGGGATAGCAGCCCCTGCACCACACAATTCCCCTGTCCGCCCCACGCATCCTCTGACACCCCTTTTAGGCCCCAAAGTGATGCCACTGGCCAATTCTATCGATGCCGACCACATATCGGGTTTCCATATTAGCCAGTAATTAATCATGCGCCTCGTTATAACGGCCATTTGGGTAATTACAGCCCCCGGATCTCGAATGCTTTCGATAAAAATGTAAATGCATATCAGGCTCCATTTGAGCCTGAGCCTGGGAGAGCAAAATTAATGGCCAATAAGCGAAAATGAATCATGCAATTGGTGCTCAATGGCTTCAACTTTTCGGGAATGTTGTAAAGCCCTCGGCTCCCAAAAAACCGAACAGAACCTCTCGAGGGCCCACTAAAACCCCGATATAAACACAGCCCGCAGCCAAGATGTTAAAGCCCCCGAAATCGCCACCCAGTCACCCCTGCAGTATCCAGGGCCTACTACACACAGGAAATCGTCGGCGATAAATCTCCCATTTACCTTTAAACTCGAAATACGACTACCAATGGCGGCGCCTTCTCCTGGCGGCCAGGAGGGTCGGTAGTGGAAAGGGAGTGGACACTGTTACGTTACGGCCTTAAATCCACTAACAAATAAAGGAATAAATTGCCCATAAAAAGGATTTTGCAAATGCCGGCTGCAACTACGGAACCCACTTGTGTTTCCTATTTTACAGTTATTGTGCACTTCTTTCTAGTTTAGTTCCTTGTACTAAACTTAAAGCAATCCGCGACCACAAATGCCAACAAGTTTGTTGTGCTCTTCTACTGTCTGCCAAAAATGTGAACTTTTTATGATTTAAGCCCTGGCCATAAGACCCAATGAAAACAATTTATTTTTTGGATTTGACAATGCTTGTAGAAGCTCCACTTTATAAAAAAATGTGATTTTTGGAAATATTTCAAATTGAAATAAATGATGCTTGATGCTAATGATGCTTTCAAAACTTTTTTATAGCTTCTCTTATTTTTTAAATTGTTTAAAATGCACGACTTTTATATAAATATTTGGTATTAGATGAATTTATGTTTAAAAAAAACTATGCCAGAACTAAACAGGTTTCAATACGAACAAATTCAAAATTATATTTAAAAAGCATTTACATTTACGGTAAGCAAAAAACGATATTGCTCTTAGCCGAGATAACAACCCAGCTAAAACAAGACCAAAATACCAAAACTATTTTACAGTCTCAGAACTAAATCAACTAAAGTTTCCCTTAAGAAAACATTTATTCCCATAATCAAAGACCAAATTATTGATTTAAAATAGTAAAAAATAAGACATTTTATTAAATAATACCAACATAAAAACTTAATGACACAGGGCGACTTTGGATAGCACAGGGTGACTGCTAACTGCTTGTCAGCTGATTCCTCCTGGAGAAGACCAACCAGTATTTTCTTGGTATTTTCCGGACGCTCAACAACATCAACAACTCAACATTCTAAAATAAATTAAATCACACAAGTGCGCTTAAATAATTTCAAATTAATTAAATATCAGTAAATAAACAGTATCGGATTAAATGAAGTATCAAAAGGGCAGAAAAACGAGCGACGAGAACGTGACCGAAATTATTCCAGAAGAAAACGACTCGCGGAACGGGAACGCGAACGTGTTTTGGTGGCCAGTTTTTTCCCCTACTTTTATTTGTGTGCAAAACTAGCTGGGATTTGTGATATTTTGGGGGGGAAAAGTGCAGCGGCTGCACCCAGTTTTGGCTGCAACTTTAATTCAACTTCCAATCCCGGTTCCTGCCAACTAAAAAAGACAGTAAAAAAATTAAAATAAAAGCCACCGAGGCCACCAAACGGGGGCGTCTCTTGCTAGTGTTCGTCTTTCTCAGTGTGTGCGCGTGTGTTGTCTGTGTGTGTGTGTGGTTTAGTGTGCGTGTTAGCCAGAACAAGTTGCAGTACAGGTGCGACTGTGTGCGTGTGCTGGATGTCTGCGGTGCTCTTTTTTATTTTCCCAGCCCAGCACCACCAGCACACAGGTGAAATATCGGTGCAGCGCGCGCTGCCTTGGCAACAACAATAAAGATACACCACCACCACCACCACCCTACAACAACAAAAAAGGTGGAAGTAAAAGATACAAAGTAGTAAGCCAGCGAAAATGCTGCGTTTTTTAAGCCGTCGCAAGGTGCGCAACACTTATGCGGATAATGTTAGAGGGGGCGGCGGCGGAGGTGGTGCCCCGATGGGCGGTGGCGTCGGCGGTGCTGGAGCCTTGGCCAGCGGGTCACAGATTAAGCCGCAGCGCATTGTGGTCAACAAGAACAAGATCGACTGCCGCGTCATTCTGCTGGACAACACTGACCTTTCCATCGAATTATCGGTAAGCACTGTCCCAATATTGAATTACATTACCCAATTCCGACCCTCACTTTACTTCGCTGGTATCGGTATCTCTGGTCTCTGGCCGTTTGCCTTAGCAGCCATAAATTGTGATTGTTTGAACGCAAACAGAATCGGGTTAATGGGTAGACGGGTGAATCTGAAGTCACCAGACAAAATAGAGATACGAATGGTTCCATTAGGGTGGCTCACCAGCAGTTATTTCACCAGTAGGAGTTTCAATGGAGTTTCTATTAAAATATAACTACAACGAAAGGCTTGAGTAACAATCGCTATAGCCATAAATATGTATATTTCCCATTCGCATAGTTTTGTCAGCTTATCTAACTCCACTGAACCACTGAACCACCCTGGTGGAGACACTCCATTGCATGGATTGCCTCACCTCGTGTGATAAAGTAAGCAAATTGCTACTGATCAGCACATAATTTAACCGGCTAAGCGAACGTGATTAGTTCAGGGTCGCTTTGATTTACACTTGCCCCCCAACCGGAGAGTATTAATTTTCACGAGTTTGCATTCTCAGAAAAAGGCACTGGGCAGCTTCCTATACGAGCAGGTCTTCTACGCTCTGGATATAATAGAAAAGGATTACTTCGGGCTGCAGTTCACGGATGCCAATCATGTGAAGCACTGGCTGGACCCCACTAAGCCGATTAAGAAGCAAGTCAAAAGTGAGTATATTTTTAGAATCGGCAATAAAGTATAAGTGCAGGTGTTAATCAATTTTATTACTTACAGTCGGACCTCCCTACACATTCCGTTTGAAGGTGAAGTTCTACTCTTCCGAACCGAACACACTCCGGGAAGAGCTTACTCGCTACCTGTTCTTCCTGCAACTGAAGCAGGACCTGCTGGAGGGAAGGCTGGACTGCCCGGATGACAAATCCACAGAACTCTGTGCCCTGGCCCTGCAATGTAAGTGATAATTGAAAATTACCTTCCGTATGTTACATTTCATCTCATCCACAGCTGAGCTGGGCGACTTTGACGACCAAGTACACTCGGCGGCCACCGTCTCGGAGTTTCGCTTTGTGCCAGAGCAAACAGAGGATTTGGAAATATCCATTCTGGAGGAGTACAAGACCTGCCGCGGCCTTACTCCGGCTCAAGCAGAGACTGCGTTCCTGAACAAGGCCAAGTGGCTGGATATGTACGGCGTGGACATGCACACGGTGCTGGGAAAAGATGGCTGCGAGTACCACCTGGGACTAACACCCACTGGTATACTGGTCTTTGAGCGGGATCAGAAAATAGGACTGTTCTTCTGGCCGAAAATAAGCAAGCTTGACTTTAAGAAAAAGAAGCTCACTCTCATCGTGATCGAAGACGATGATGAGGGCCGGGAGCAAGAGCACACATTCGTGTTCCGTCTCTACAACGAAAAGGCTTGCAAGCACTTGTGGAAGTGCGCCGTGGAACACCACACGTTCTTCCGGCTTAGGGCACCAGTGAAGGGTCCTTCTGCGCGCCAGAACTTCTTCCGCATGGGCTCCCGCTTCCGGTATTCTGGACGCACTGAGTTCCAGACCACACAGCAGAGTCGGGCCAGGAGAACTGTCCAGTTTGAGCGGCGACCGTCTCAACGGTTCGCCAGCAGGCAATCGCACCTGTTGCGTGAACGGCAGAAGGCCTCCCAGGAGTCTGCTGCTTCCGCTGTGGCTTCCGTTAATGCTCGTGCTGCCGCAGCGGCGGCGGCAGCTGCTGCTTCCTCTCCAGCAGCTTCAATTTTGCCTCCTGTGGCAAGTTCTAAAATATCATCGCCACCTCCAAGCAGCGAGAACAACAACGATGCCTTCGATTCGCTCATTTCCACCGACAACTTTATAACCGTAACCCCTTCACCATCAGTGCTCACCGTAATCCAAAACTCGGCCATTATTGAGCCGGATGCGGCCTGCAGCGGTTCGATCAGTTCCTCTTCCCAAGCAGCAGCTGCCACCTGTGCCTCGCTGGGCCGCAACTCCCTAAAATCCAACTTCAGCAACGAGGATCCGGCCTACAGCAAGATTGGATCCATCGGGAAGGCGGCAGGCTTGACTGTTAGGTAAGAAAGCGTTTATGGTACTCAAACTTCAGTATAAACCTTGCTTGTTATCCAGGTTGGACTCGGAGTACACCCCACCCTATTCCCCGAACTCCACCAAGAACTTTGATGAGACCAATCCTTTCCGAAATGCTACTGCTTCGCATCACGGCAGCTTTGGCAAGGCTTCCATTAGCTCCGGCCAGCTCAGGTAGGTTTTCCGTACGCTAATCAATCCGTTTATTAAATACTTATGGCTTCAACTTCCCCATTGACTAATTCACCTGTTCTGTGTGTTTCTCACCCGTGACTCTTTCTGTGTGTGTTGTCCAAACCATTGTGCAGTGTTAAGAGCGGCTTGTCGGATAAAGATAGAGAGCTAGACTCATTGCTTAAGTCCATTGTCAAAGATCCATCCCCATCAGTGCTAGCCAATGAAGCCATTAACGATGCTAACAGTATCAGGTAGTGTAATCGCCGTCCAGATAATAGAATTGCTTGACCAGAGTGTGTAATTTTCGTACAGAGTGACCATCAACAAGACCTTTGACATGGACCACCATACGGAGACACTGAAGCGCCTCTCGAACACCAACGAGAAGCCCAACAACCAAGTGAAACTGGCCAACGTAAGCACCACGGCCCTGCCGCCCGGCAACATCAAGTGCAATATCCTAAAGGGTAAGCTGTCTTATTCTGTCGTATTCTCGACAAAAAATAAACACTTTAATCCTTTAGCTCGCGTCGAGGAGGAGCTAGGCGCCGGAGGCAATGCTAAGCTCACCAATCAGATGTTCGTGCCCGCCGCCCACCCCAGCACGATGCACTCGAGCAACAGCAACATGAACAGCGGCAGCGACGGACCGGATTCCCTGAACGCCACCTACATATCTGTGGTAAGTAGTCGACCAGCGAACCAGTTTGATCCACAGCATTGCACTCGTTTCATGCCTTCTGTTTGTACGTTTTATTTTCATTTGTTGTCCGCACTTAATGTTTATCCGTGTTTTTGCGTTTGTGTTGTGTCTATGCTATGTGCTCGCTTTACAAAAAAAAAACACACGAAATAGGGAGGCGATAAGCTGACGCTCAGCATACCGGAACAGAAGCCATCGACGGGCAGCAGCACCGCCGCCAGCAGCAGTTCCAGCACATCCAGCACCACGAATGGCAATCCAAACTCATCCTTTAGCAATGCCACCTTTGTGTCCGGATTCAATGCACCACTCACGCCGCCCTCGTCGCTGCCCATCAATTTGAATAATACGGGAGGCGTGTCCACCAGTGTAACCACCATAAGCACGCCCAGCAGCCCCACGGCCAGTGTTAGCACCGCAGCCACGGAAACTCTGGTTCCCACTCTAAGCAACGCTTCGGCAGCCGAAATACTCATTAATGAAATATTCATTAACAACATCATAAACAACAATGCCAACAGCAGCACCACCACTACCACCAGTGGCATTTCCAATGACTCTGCTCCAAAGCCGGCGGGCAGTTCGACGCCCAGTGCCGGCACTCTGCTCTTCTCCACGCTCAGTGAACAGGAGCGTCTGGAGACGCAGAAAACAAACGAACAACTACAGAAACAAAATCTGAATTCGAATCTGAACCTGAATCCGAATCCGAGTCAGAACCAGAATCACAGTGAAGTCGATGCGCCGCCAAGTGAAAAGGTTTGAGCACCAGCACGAGCTTACGTTTACGCTTTCACTGTCTGTCTCTAAACTGGCCTACAACTATTACTAATTCTATTTAAAGTCTCTGCAGATGCGTTAGTTTTTTTCTTGACGACCTCTTTTATTATAGTATGAGTCATAACTTCCATTTGTCTGTCTTACTTAAATACTTTTAAAATGAAACAATCAATTCTTAAATGCAACAAGTTTTATGATAGAAAATTATAGTTATTCAAAAATGCAAATACTTGTAATATTCTCTAGCCATTCTGCAAAGGTTTATAAACTTCGGTATGCCGTAGTTAACTTGTCTTCTCGTTTTCATTTCAATCTGCACCCCGCACTAACCACCACCTCCAGTCTGTTGGCCCTACCTGACCTCTTGTGTTAATACTCGCTCTGATCTTTGCCACAGAAAAACCCGAGCAATTACCCGGACAACAGCCGCACTCCGTTTCCGTCGAACAGCAGCAATGGAAACAGCAACATGAACAGCAACGAAATGGTATCGCCCTGGCTGGTATCATCGGAGGTGGTTTCGGCCCCCAAGGGACGCGAGCCGACCATCATTCGCAAATCCGTTATTACAACCCAGTTGTAATTATTGTTTAACTGTAACAATCCCTTCTTCGTTTGTAAGCTAAATGTTCGTATTTATATTCACTAGCTATGGAAATCTAGACAGATGTAACGTATTCGTATTTTACCTTAGACAACTTAGACAAGTTTTAAGCATTCCGTGCGCTAGCAACGAAATATCGACAATGTAAGAGAGCAGGTCCAATCAAAAGCAAACTGTCCATAAATGTGCCTTAATGATCTATCTATATATATATTTATATCTCGTACGGTACGAGTCGAGTCGTACATATATCATATACACTTCAATGATATCGAGGAAACGAAATGTGCTAAACCATGTACTTAATAAAAGTATTCATTCCATTAATGTAAGTGTATAGACTGGATTTTTAACGAAAACAAAAATTGAAAACCAACGTGATGATGATGGGCGTTCTGCTTAATGTACTAGGCCTATATTATAGCTAGGAGATGTGAGACAGTTTTATGTGCAGTATTCCCACTAACAACTAACAGACCACTAAGAACAACGAAATTTTCAACTGCAACAACAACCCAATTGACTGAAAGTGTATACAAACAAAATTTAATTGAATGTTACTGTGCGAGTATTTTTGTAATTGTATTGCCCGCAGGGGGTCCTAGAATCAGGTAATGAAAAAAACAAAACAACTGGCTTACCACTCACCCACAAAATGTTAAGTGCAAGCAATCCACTCAATAATTTTTCTCTAAGCAATCATAGGCGATGCTGAAGCATTTAAATGTATAAAATATTCAATAAAAAGTGCATTTATGCACCATGTATACAGAATAGCAAGGAGTTCTTTGGTCTATTTTCGAGTTGGGCAGCCCGTTCCTGGAATCCGAAGGAGGCCCATTTGCCTGCTGCTGAATGCTGTCGTCTGCCTTTCGACTGCTTCCCATTTGCCGACACGATCTTCAAGTATGAAGATCGCTACCAGCCCAGCCCCACACATGTACTTGAAATTCCAAGATATTTTCGCAGCCCCCGAGGTCGTGGCACTGCAATTAAAAAGACAGCCGGCGGTCGCCACAGCCAGCATCGAATGTTGATTCCAAAAAAGTCTCGATCTCTCTCTCTTTATAAACATATTTACAGTGAAACTACAGTGTCTATCAGATAGTCCATCCACATAAGATAAAAAAAGATGTCACTTTCAGAATTTAACATCAAAATAAATAAAATACTTCTAAAATTTTTATGGGTACATGTTGCGTTATTTTTTGAAGAATACTTTACTTTTAGATCTTAGAAAATACACACTTTTCTCGTCCTACAAGATCAGTATAGTTTTTAGACTGCATATTTCTATTTATCGAAGGTTCACTGTAATTTTAGAAACACATTTGTTAATGCCCTCTGGCATATGGATTTGGCGTGTTGTTGTTTTATCTTCGGACCTATTTTTAGTTACCCGACAAGGGGGCAGCTCCTGCCACGGCAATGGGCAAAAATGGTCTTGAAGGCGTCTCTATGGAGATCACTGTACCTTTGGATATGCACTTCATCCTCTGATCCGTTCCAGATTTTCCACATTTGCAGTGGGCGTGAAAAATTTCATAATTTCCTGTCAGCATACTACCCAAAAAATGAAAAGAAATATGCATTCTTTTGTATAATTTAGATTTAATTTAAAGAGGATGCTATTCGATAATTTTATTTTGTTTAAACTTTAAAATTTTGCATTCTTGTGTCTCCTCAACTCCTACATCATCGCCATTCTGCGACACTTCCAATAAATATTTATATAAGTATAATACATGCTGTTACATTGATTCGCGGATCCTTTGGTTTTTTCACGGATGGCAGGGCAGCAAGAGGTTTTAACTTAAAATTAGTCATCTTTAGCATTAGGCTCTAGTTCTTGTTTTTGTTCTTGTTTTGGTTTGATTTGTTGCTGTTGTTGTTGTTGTTGTGTGGTGTGTTGTGGTTTTCAGTGTGGTGCAGTGTTCGAGTCGCTTAGAAGCACTTGCGGTGGACGATGCCGGGGCCGGACTCGTCGTACTCCTGCTTGGAGATCCACATCTGCTGGAAGGTGGACAGGGAGGCCAGGATGGAGCCACCGATCCAGACGGAGTATTTACGCTCTGGTGGGGCAATGATCTTGATCTTGATGGTCGATGGCGCCAAGGCGGTGATCTCCTTCTGCATACGATCAGCAATACCGGGGTACATGGTGGTGCCACCGGACATCACGATGTTAGCGTACAGATCCTTACGGATATCGACATCGCACTTCATGATCGAGTTGTACACGGTCTCATGAATGCCGCAGGATTCCATTCCCAAGAAGGAAGGCTGGAACAGAGACTCGGGGCAACGGAAACGCTCGTTGCCGATGGTGATCACCTGACCGTCGGGAAGCTCGTACGACTTCTCCAGGGAAGTGGAGGCAGCAGCGGTGGCCATCTCCTGCTCGAAGTCCAGGGCGACATAGCACAGTTTCTCCTTGATGTCGCGAACGATTTCACGCTCAGCAGTGGTGGTGAACGAGTAGCCGCGCTCGGTGAGGATCTTCATCAGGTAATCGGTCAGATCGCGACCAGCCAGATCCAGACGCAGGATGGCGTGGGGCAGGGCATAACCTTCATAGATGGGGACAGTGTGGGAGACACCATCACCGGAGTCCAGAACAATACCGGTGGTACGACCGGAAGCGTACAGGGAGAGCACGGCCTGGATGGCGACATACATGGCGGGGGCGTTGAAGGTCTCAAACATGATCTGGGTCATCTTCTCACGGTTGGCCTTGGGGTTGAGGGGAGCCTCAGTCAGGAGGACGGGGTGCTCCTCGGGGGCGACGCGCAGCTCGTTGTAGAAAGTGTGGTGCCAGATCTTCTCCATATCGTCCCAGTTGGTGATGATGCCGTGCTCAATGGGGTACTTCAGGGTGAGGATACCACGCTTGCTCTGGGCCTCATCGCCCACATAGGAGTCCTTCTGTCCCATGCCGACCATCACGCCCTGATGACGGGGACGGCCCACAATGGAGGGGAAGACAGCGCGGGGCGCGTCATCGCCGGCGAAACCAGCCTTGCACATACCGGATCCATTGTCCACGACCAATGCGGCAACCTCGTCGTCACACATCTTGGCTACTGGCTGTTTTTACTGCAAACAACAACAACAGAGAGAAGAAAGGACTTAGTTTAATGTCTAGGTGATGTTTCTACTTGGGTGCCGTGTATCCGTGTCACAACTAAATTTTTTTGACTTTATTCGAAAAAGTAGCTTTGCAAAAAATCTAACACTTTCAGTATTAATATCCGTTCCATTATCAAGAGCGGTAATTTGTTCCAAATTGGTTAGGATATTTAAAAAAGTTTTTATTCCTCCTTGGAAAGTTTCTCGAAAAGGATCAGAATTTCGAAGGTTTATATTTTGTATATCTTTCTTTTAGTTTTGAAATTTTATTCAATTAATTTATGGTTTTTTATCTTAAATTTGCCTTAGAAAACTTATGTTTTGAACTAGTACTTTTAAAAAGAGTGGTTTTTGAAAAACTCTGACACTGTACACTTGGGAAAGTATCTTCCTTTCTTTTCAGGATGAGTCACTTGGAATTGTTGGATACTAACCGTTAAGACGAAGAAAAACTAGAAATCCAAATCAACACTTTCGCTGTAGAACTGCGAGTGGTCGCTGGACCGAGATGCGCTAATATTTATACCATTTGGACGACCCTCAGTCGGTTTAGATATTTTCCGCACCCATACAGCCGCAGAAGCATCTCACACGCGAGGAATCTCTCAGAAACACATGTGTATTGCAGCACATGGATGGATGCACATTGCGCCGATGGGGGGGAAAATCTGAATTTCTTTTAAAAATAATTTGTTTTCATTGGATTTTTGTTTTTGGATTTCTGTTCTGTTCAGTTCATAATTTTCGAGATGATACACTTAGCATAAAGTTTAAACAACATTTTTCTCTATTAAACTAGTTATTCGATTTTTTTTAATAAAAAAGAAATATTAAATACTTCATAGATAGTTTCCAGAAAATAAGAAGTCATTTTTCATCAATTTTCTTTAAAAGTTCCCAGATAACATTTTAATATTTATTTCATACTATTTTCCATCTTATTTTATTAAGCGCCATTTAATCTCTGTGTAATAGGGGATCATTAAACCCATGAACTGAGCCCTTTGAAACCCTTTGTTGTAGGGACTAGGCTACATAGATTATACATATATGTAGATATTATGGATAGTTTAAACATTTCTCTCAGTGCAGCGTCTGAGAAGAGGACGCCAGGGTAAACAACAGTGCCATTGCTCACCCACAGACATGAAGAAACCCAGACAGACACAGATCCTCCGGATCAGAGCATCCTCATCGTAGGCGTAGCATTCGCTCTCCATATGTATCTTTATTTGTATCTGTATCTGCAGCTGCGGATGTTTCTGTATCTGTATCCGAGTGTGTGAGTGCCGTGTTCGTTTTTTGTTTTGTCTAATTTTTAATCAACATTTGCACGTTGGTCCAATCCATACATGGTTGGGATGGAAATCTCTCAGCGATGATGAGAACGCACTCGCAATTAGAAATAAGAATTTCAAAACAAAACCAAAATTAAATATCGCCGCATTCTCTCGGCAATAATTTGCTGGGTGTGGGCTGGTTTTGTTGGGTGGGTGGGTGGTTGGTTGGGTGTGCTGGCTAGTTAGGGACTCGGAACTCATAAAAACACAAGTCGAAAATTGTTAATAGAGCGCGTATTGCATTTATAGATTCGCCAGCTTGTGGCCCGCAAAAACCGAAATCAATTAAAACTGCTTCAACTTATTTGCCCATTAATATTTCGTGGGCTATGCTTTTAGTTTTTTCTTTTTTTTCGACCAAATTCTCATTAATCATAAACGAGATCATTAAAATTCATTCAGTTAATGATCAAAATTTTAATTGACTTATATGGTGTTTAGGGAATTTTTAAAAATAATAACAAAAAAATGGAAAACATGCGTTTGTTGTTTACACAATTCTCTCAGTTTTTAAGAGTGTTTGTGCGAGTGGGTGGGTTGGAAAAATTTGTTTGTGAGATGGAAATCGAAGGAAAAAGCAAAAATAAACGTGCGCTCTCACGTTTTTGCAAGAGATTCTTTGACGCTTACGCGCAGAAACGTATCTAGAGTATGGAATTCTATTTTTAATTAGAAGAACTCACAAATTTCATATATTTAATTTTAGATAAATATGCGATTGGCCAGTTATCGCAGGTGAGGAAACGACATTTCTCAATAAGGCTAATTGGATACTCTGTGGGAAAAGAAATATAGGGTACTATCCTTTTTTTATTAAAGGTGTGGGTCTTTTATACATATGAGGATTAAGGGTATAATATTATTTATAGTTTGAAACATTGGCATTGGTAAAAAATAAAAAATGTCATTATAGTATTTTTAGTAGACATTCATTCACCTCATTTCCTCACTATCATCAAACTATGAGTAGACGGCCAGCTTTCCACAACGCCTTGTTGGGCATCATTTACGTATCATTCATTCAGTCAACCGCAGCGCTTAGTTGGCCAGCAACAATATAAAAATACAATCTGTGCATATATATATGTAGTACATATCTATACGTTATCGCCTGTGTATTTTCAACAACATTCTATTCGGCCCACATTAGCTGGCTAGCAGCTGATTGAATTGTGTTGGCCAACAACAAAAAATCTGCCAATTTGATGATACTGCAACAAATGTGCTGCCCAAGAATATTATTTATAAAAATTTATGAAAGCCATATATATTTGGGATTCGGTTGGGGCAGCAGCAGCAGCAGGCCAGAAAATTGAAAGAACCGCACAGAAAGCTAACTAACAAACAGGCCTGGTCGGCACATTGGGCCACCACCTTTTAAGGATGCGCCAGGCGACTGAGGCGAATGCCGACGACAGCTTGACGTTGGCGGCGTGCGCGCTTGTTCACTTTTCTGACAACCGGGTCCGGGTACCGGGTGACGGGTGGAGGCACGGGTACGGATCCGGGTCCCGGTTAGGGGGTACGGGTGCGGATTTAAATACGGGAGGCTGGGGAGCAGACGTGCATTCCACGCTGTATTGCAATTCTGTATTTTTAAATCGAATAAAGTGCCAAGAAAATATTAATATATATGCATATATTTAAGTATCTGTTGGGTCCAAATCTTAGCATCTTCAAAATTTAATTTTTATTTAATGCTTTTAATGCAATACATCCATTTGGATTCACATTCAGGGATTATGATTAAGATAAAATAACACAATAATCAATAACACAGAAGGAAAGGACATTTCAGGCGAAAGGTTTCTGAAGTGATAGTTTTGTAAATTAAGAACGGATTGATTTATTAAAGCTATAATTTTTTCAGATTTTGATGTAGATTTAGAGAAACAATAAAATAAGGTATTATAGAAAGATATATAGTACATATGTATATCTTTGCAACCACTAGCAATCATATATGTAGACTTCGATTGACACTTCGACTGTAGACTTGCACTTTCAAATTTATTTGCATATTGTTCAACAGGGCGTATGCTTTTTGTGGAAATAACTTTATACATTTTTATACCAACTCTTTGTTTAATAAACATATTAAAAGCAAGCGTAATTAATCTAACAATTAGCCTTAGTCAAGTTCTTAGGTTTATAAAGGATTGGTACAGTACTTATAACTAACTATAACATTTTAAAGTTTATAGTATAAAATCATTTTTAATTAACATTTAATCAACTTTTACCTGAAAACGTTATCGTTATATTTTGTGTATGTTTATATTAATTGTTTATATTCTTGTTTTGGTTTTACTGGTCAACTTTTTAAGCAACTTTCTCTTTTTAGCTCTATTGAAGCACTTCACATAAAGGCACTCCATGAAAAACACACAGCTGGCCATTAATAGTAGGCCAAAAGAAAATGCAAACGCTCCTCGGAACTGATCGAAGGTCAGGGCCTTGAAAGGGTCCTCCCTGACGCGTGTGATCTCCTCGTGAATCTTGCGCCGCATGTCCAAGTCTCTGGCCCACTTTTGCATATGACCCGATTCGATAATGTGTTGAATTACGGGGTTAATCTGGTGTAAAAGATGATACTTTCTCGGTAGCAACATGGTCACCTGATAGACGTACAAGGATTCTCTCCGATCGAAGCAATAAAGTCGGTCTCTTTGGATTCGGGGATTGTAAAAGGAATGCTGTCGGGAAACGGCCACCGCAATATGATCATTATGAGCGGCATCATTCAAGCAGTCCACTATGTTATAGCACATCTGGAATTTCTCGCGAATGTACTTGAAAACCTAAAGATGTGGGTTACTAGGTTAGATGAAAAAATAAATTATATGCTGAAACATGTACCTCCCCTTCCTTATTAAAGTGGCGAACGTTTTCGGAAGTGCCCATAATAACCATGCCATGGCTATGAATTTCGTCCAGGGTGTGAATCTGATAGGAGCTGCGTGGGTTGGTCAAGCTGCTAATAAGAAAACTCTGATACGTATTGCTAAAGAAAAATCCCATTAGAAAGGATATGGCGAACAGCTGCCTTAGAGTCAGAGGAAAGTCCTGCATGGGAATGGCCTGATTCAGCAAAATCCCCGTTATCCTCAAACAAATAGAGAAATATCCATTGAGGTTTCGCAAGCGGAATCGGGATACCCGCTGCGCCAGTAGAACCACAATGGAGCAAACAACCACAAACAGTCCCATTAAAAATCCAGCATCAGCATTGAAGGTTTCCACAAAGTTAAAAAATCCATATCGCCGTTTTGCCTTGGCGACACACCAAGTAAGGTCATCTTGGTGATAAGACACTGAGCTGGATACAAATTGGCTAATACTGGGATCCTCGTCGATGCCTCCCACGATCATTTCGATTTCACTAAAGATATTAGATACAGGAATTGGTTTGGATTAAAAGCTTATTACTTAAATCCTTACTTACCCATCAATTAACCGTTGAAAAAGATGATACAAATTGGTGTTTTCCTTTTGCATTTCTATATTTACATGTAAACGTTCGGCTATGGTCTGTACCATTTCATATTCAATCCCGTTGAGCTTAACTTTTGGAGTACTTTCCGTCTCTGTGTCTTCTGCGGGATTGTCATAATCTGCTTCCGGATCTACATAGCTTTCGTCATCCGAGTCCCCATAACTTGAGGTCTCATTGTAATCTTCTCCAGTGCCCACGCCGTAATAATAATCGTCTGTTGTTTCGTCAACTTCGGTGCGAAAAATATATGGCTCCCAGGGACGGAAGGCAGCTGTTAGAGGACATCCACTGAGATCGCGTGGGAATTTGTCCTCAAACTTGGCCCGATAAAACTCTTCTATGATGACTTCTGGCTCTGTAACATTTGAGTTGTCTCTTTTTTCCTCGGATTGGTTTCCCAGATCCTCGCTGGAAATTTCGGTTTTATTGAAAGCTTTATCTAATGTTGAACTCTCATTCTGAGCGCTATTTTGTGCAACGGAAATATCTTCATAGCTATCGTATGTCCCTGAGTATTTCGCAAATACTTTATTGACCAACATACTGTCATGGTTTCTGGGAACAACATTTATTTCCGAGTTTTGATAGTTGTCTGCATAAAAATCTTGTTCATTAGATATATTTTCACTGGAACTCCCTTCGTCTTCAGCTTTGTCTTGAGCATTTTCTTCGCCTTTTTCATTGGGCTTTATTGATTCATAATCATACGGTTTCTGATCTTGTTCATAATCAGGTATAGATTCTTGACTGGTACTCTTGAGATTTTCTTCAGTGGTTACTTCAGTTTCATTACTAATATCCTGGCTTTCTTCACTGGCAATTGCTTCTCCAACTTCACTTTCATTGTAATCTTTTTCCCCACTTTCATTACCATTTTCTGGTATATCTGGTTGATCGTTTTCTGTATCTTCTGAAGCATTTTTGTCTATATTTTCCTGACTGCCATCCTCCTCCTGCTCACCATCACTTCCATCTTCCTCCTGCTCACCATCTTGCTCACCATCGCCATCGTCTTCATCTTCCTCCTCATTTTCATCACCAACATAATCACAGGCATCAAGTAGTTCTACAGAAATTACACGGTTACCACAATTGTTATCCGGATGATACGGAAATACTGACTTTCCATAAAAGAATTCATTTTCCTCGCTCTGGCCTATGATATTCACATTGAAGATCTTCTTGTTCATAAATGTGAGGAGCACCTCAACCATCACATCAGTCATTTCCTCATCCGTTTCCTCCGTGGTGGCCAAGAAGACTACAAACTGGGCCAATGGATTCCAGTTCACCATATTCTTCCAATGCTCATACACCTCATCCAGGTCTTCATCCTCCAGACTTTCCACAATTAAGAAATAGCACTGCGGCTTTTCCTGCATCTGCAATTCCGAGGATGAGAAACTCTCTCTGAAATTAGTAATCAAAAGACTCCATGGATAGCCCTCATACGAGTTCATGCCCCTTAATATTTGGTCTTGCAGATATGGTAGCTGATAATTTCGATTAAAGCAAAGCACCGAACCAGAGAGCCCATCGCCAGACTCAAAGTACTTTCGAAGTAGGGCGAGAATGCAAGCTTCGAGTCCTTTATTTTCGGCGGGCACCTTCATCAAATTAATCCCGAATCCCACAACTCCGGGAGCTGGTTGCAATCCACTTAACAAAAACAAGGCCGCCGCCCAAACGGAGCTCTCCAAAAAACGTTGCTTAGGTGTGGACATGCCGCAAACGACTGACAAGGCCACGCCCATTAACCACGCCCCATTGGGCGGGCAACGCACTCTTACCCCAAGGGACCTACTCCGTTATTATACTGCAATTATGTTAATTTTTCAATCCCTCAACCGTGGCTATGGGGCATGAAATATTTTTCCTATTTTTTTACCAATTCCGCTCGGTTTGTTTGTTTAGGCCTAGTTTTGTAGACCCGTCATAGGCGCTGAAGCTCCGATTGAATTCCGACAAATCTTATCTGTCATCTGCTCCAAGCCAATATGCTACTCTGAAGGTTTCGGTGTCTTTTGGATATAGTTAGAACTGCCAGAGCAGAGTTTTAAAGGCTATACTTGGCTATTTTTACAGGAAATCAAGAAAGCCATATTGAATTGAATACACGAGATAGGGGTGTCTCCTTGACTTTCTAGATACTTTCACAAGAAATCATAAAAAAATGACTTTACTGAATGAATGGCAGACATTTCCTGTACAGCTGATTATTTTTGGCAAGTTTATTGCAACTAGCTTATTTTTGAAATGGACTTCATGCAACACTGTTCAAAACTGGGCCCATTCATTCTCATGGCTCGGTAGAGCTTTACCCATTTGACATTAAAGTTTAAGCCACGCTACCAGCGGGAACAACAAGACTTGACATTTTCGGGCCATAAATAACATCGCACTGAATGTGAAAGAAAAAATTGGTGAATTGAATACAACGCGTGTGCGCCAAAAATAAAAGTAGGCAACTACTACATTAAATGTTGCCGGATTGCAGATTTTTAATCTAGCAAATTGCTCCATCAATTTTTATTTATTCATCGCCTGGCACCGTATTTCAAAAACACACTTGCGCAATTGTTAATCCAAAAATTTACATAAATATGAGATACAGTTCGCTTACAATGTCGCGCCATTTCCTTTTTTTTATCACCTAAAGTCATTAGCAGCATGTTCAAGTAAATAAGTTCTTGCTTTATTTAGTTGAAACGTTCAACTTCCAATTGATTAACCAAGATTGATCAAAACACATTCAAGATAAAATTGTTGCTACAAATATGGATGTTAGTTAAAAATCAATTGAGTAATTTCGCAATGGAACAATTTATTCAAGTTTGACTCGATCTTCATGGCTGTTGGTAAAAGTTCAGCAATTTAGAATTCTGTGTTCATGATCTACAAAATATGTTAAGTATTTTAGATATTCAAAATACATTAACCAGACGAGTCACATTAATTGGTGAATGTTTTTGTTATGTCTGCGTTCTCTTATCTGTTCTTTTATATAATTTAATTTGAATTATGAGAAATGTATATGTATCAGCCAAAATAAAAGCAAAAAACAGTTGACTCGTGGGTATGGTAATTTTTTAAAACATATTTTTTCTTTACCACAATAGAAGCTGTCACCTTTTTTTTGCTCCTAAAAATGGTGTGCTAATGAAAGATCATATTAATTTTAAAAAATTGTATACTCTTTAGAGAAAAAGTATTTGATTTTTTGGGGGAACTCAGACACATTACTCAACATTAGTTTTATGATCTGTTAAAAAGGAATCATTGAATATGGAATCTACTCATTAAGATCCAAATCATACTTTTGCCAATGGCTTAGATACATTTCAATTGTGACTCATTTGAAAAAGGTATTCGAATTTCGTTATGCCTCCAGCTTGAATTTCAGGCAATTTATTGGCTTGACGTTTGAAAACAAAGCCGACATGCATGTCCACCCCTCTCTGTCCATACTCAATAGCAAATCGGTTCAGTTCAGGCGGCTATACTTTGCATTGGCCACAGGCGTCAGACTTGGAGTCAGTTGCAGTACTTTTGGCATGGTGCTGACCTTCGTCAAAATAATAAAAACACTCATACTTACACTAGAAAAACTCCATAGCAATAATAACTTCAATTCCCGGAGTAACTGAAAATTATCATCAATAATTGAAACTAGTGCTTATTTTCAGTGCATTTTGTATTTGGAATAACTGAGTAACTGGTGGCCATATGTACTCCAAAGATTGATTTATTGAGCAAATCGTCGAATAATAACTCCAGCCACAATGAGTTGGTTCGGTAAGTATGATACTTGGATATTATTGGAGGATATTGATAATCTTGAGGTACTCACAATCGCCGGAAAATGAAAGTATGCGCCCCACGAAACAAAACAATTGTGGCTGTATGGTATGTATTTGTATCTGTCTGGGTGGCTGTGGGAAACCGGCTATTGGCACACCTTTTGCGGAGGTGGAGCCTTCAGCCACATTGGCCTAATTGGTTTAATGGTCTGCATTTATGGAGAACCAAAAGCCGAGCACTTAAAGAGGGCCATTAAAAGCGCTTAAAACCCAACGCTGATATCGCGATATTAGTCTATTGAAATGCGGCGGCACTTAGAATGTTTAGCACCAAGGGTCGCCGGCTAAAGCCAAATGGCCCGAAATGTTTACCAAATTCATCAAGACCTTGTCGTCGCACTGACGGAGCCGGTAATGAAACTGTCAACAATGGGCAAATCTACCTCCGACTTTTCGGATTGATTCAATTAAACTCACATTTGTGCGCACAGAATGCGCAAATGAAGCAATTGCACGTTGACGATGACAAGGCATTTGGAGAATGCCATTGGTCTCGGACGGCCAGAAAGCCTCAATTCGAGGCATATTTAAAGTAAATTTCGTAATGGACACAATGTGAGGAGGTACATGTATGATTAGTGGACAATACTGTGAGAAATTAAGATTTTGAAATGATTTTTTTATTTTAATAATTGATTCTGTTTCAATTTTAGACTCTGTTAATAATAAAATATTTATTTTTTCACCACTATTTCTGTATACGTCATTGACGATTAAAATATTTAATTAATATTGCATATGGCAATGTTCTAAAAAATAAAACGAGATTGGCAAGCTTATTTCCATAATCGGATTTTTTCAGTGTTAGCTGGCTTAAGCCAACGCAAGACGTTGCGGCTATTAATCTTCAAGTGTTCATCGTCACCGAGTCATATGGAGCGAGTGGCTGCCACAGATTTTGTTTCCCCGCGGATTGGTTACTTTCGAAACGGCCGAGCCAAACGGCTAATGAGCATCGGTCCAGGGCGTTGTTGTGAAAGGAAACTGTGATAGTTGTGATAGTTTTGATAGCCGCGAATTGCCCCAGGCTGGGCACAAGCCACCTACGTTTCCGCCCGGCTCGCATTTCGTAATCGGAATTGGATTACCTGGTTATATCATTGGCCAATACGGCTGACATTGGCCACAGCCTTGAACTGGCGTTTAGAACCGGTACTACATAAGTGGCTATTTAGATCGTAACTTGGTATTAGCTCTGCTACAAGTATTCTCCGAAAAGCCAAACAACAAAATACCACAATTTTAAATAAAAGGAGTGAGTTAGAAAAGACCCCTGACAACAAAGTGAATGTCGAGTGGGGCTTGGCCAGTGCCAGTGAATTTACATTTGCTAATTAGGGTAATCATCGGATGCTAATGCCTTGCTCAGTGGGCTTTGCCCGCCCAAAATGTTCAATACTACGCGTATATTAAAATTAAAAACTGTGTGGTTATTTTAAGCAAGTAAACAAATTCAATGTGTCACAATGCAAACAAATATCAGGCCGAGGCAGTTAATGCAAACTTGGCTAATTCTGCCTGAAAACCAGTTTCTCCTTTTTTGCATAACCCCTTTTATCTGGGGCTTTTCACGTTTTTGGGTTAGCTGCTCGGCGGACGGCGAAATTCATTGCAGAGAACATTTTTCGCGGAGTACTTTCCATTTTCAATTTGGACCAAGCTAGAGCCGGCTTGTGCGCTCTCTCTCCAATATTGGCCAGATGCAAAACGTATTACGAAACCCGATTCCAGTTCGGCCCAGCTGGTCAACTCCAATCGTAGGTAGTCCAATCTCCGTTTAAATATTTTCCACCTGTCGTCCTGCTATTGCTGTCTAAGCCAAAGACTAAATATTAAATAAAGAAATATTAATTAAATAATATATATTCAACAGTAGGGGGTAAATAAATCTTACCGTTGACAGGGTAATTATTTATCCATTGAGGGGGTTCTGAAAATTTAAATACCCCTCGTATTCATAACATATTTTTAAAACAAATCTTCAATTAAACTGAACAGGCCTTTAGAACTGGTTAGGATAATTTAATAGCCAGCGGAGAACACTTAATTTATAACTGCCCATATACCTTAAATTCCTTAGCAGTACAATGGACTCTCTCCATTGACAAAACGGTCGCAGCTATAAAGGCAACAAAATTTGCAAATTACTTGTTTACTTGCCTTGTTTGGCTGATAGTGATAATGAACTTGCCGCTGTGAATAACAACTGAATTACAACAATCGGCCGACGAGCGGACAAAAATCATAACCTACACACTTTAATGCAAATGTGCGGAAGACTTGCTGCTAGCTAATAATTTTCCCAGCGGCCAACAGAGCGTATGAGCGATGTCTGGCATTCCATGCAAAGCGGGTTGCTCTGAATATCCACCTGGAATATAAGAGATATGGAGGAAAAGCGATCAGGAGGCTTCCAAGACACACTCTTATAAAGTTCGGTGCGCCTGGCAAACGGAGCGCAGTCGCAAAACGGCAACACAACTGCGCGGACGTGTCGCGCGATCGGTTAGAAAGTAAGTCATTATCAAGAGTTATACAAACCGCAAAAGCAACGGTGGCAACAGCGGCAGCAGCAGCAGAAACCACATCCACCTCAAGTGCCTCAAAAGTAAGCTAATGCCAGATGCACAGCAAATTGGCCTGGCCACAAAACAAAAGACTTAGGCAACGAACGCGAACAGCAGCACGTCGCAAAGTGCGGTTTCTAACGGTTAAAGTGCAAATTGCCATGCATTTAGTTAACGAACTGCTACGCTACATTTTATTTTGATTTTCGATTTCGATTTCAGTTTTAGTTTCGGTTTCGGAATAAGTCTTTAGGCGTTGCCAATGCCACTCTCTCTCTCTAAGTGCATTCTTGAAGAAACAAAATCCCATTCAACACTGACATGTAAGCTAATTGGCAAATCAATAGCCATAGCCAAGGGTACAAAGTTGCACATTGCGAATTATTAGCCAAATGCGCCAATCGCGTGTGTGTGTTTGTGTGTGCGTGAAGCCCAAAAAAAGAAGCCGCTGCCGGAGAACGGAACTGTGTTAATTAAGTTTTGTTGATTTTTTTTGGTAGACGCATTTTTGTCGTTTTCGCTACCAATTAAAATCGATCGCCGCCAAAAGTGCAGCCATCGTGACTGGTGGCTTAGACGGGATTTATGACCACAGATCGATACACATGTTGGCATTAAGGAAGCTAAGACAGCGACCTCTTCCGCCGATTGCAAAAATAACAAATTTACAGACAGGTGTTAATCAGCCTCCGTCAAAACGTGTCTTCCGTTGCAGTGCTTAAGTTTTCCGTTTTTGTTTTTATGAGAACACCAAAAATAACCGATTCAAATAAGATCAAAGTAATACAATCAGTGGTAATTAAATATTTTTGGTTGCAGGTTCATTGTGAGACGTGTGAGAACACACTGCGCTCTACAGACTACATAGCAGATTCAGATAAGGTAACACACGATCGCCGCGTAGCATGTACTAACTAGCACTAGTTAGTGCAACTAGGTTGAAGTCACATTTCTTAATTGGCCTCTGGCGGCCAAAAGGGAAAAACACATTCGCTTGCAACACATACATAGTCTCACAGGGCACTATTAATAAATAGCCGAACAGATATTTCTTTTGTTGGCCGAATTGTCTTTTGAAAAGATTTATGTTCGAAATTTCTGTTATAATAAAAATAAATAAGCCAACCATTGTTGAAAGGTTATACTGTCAGATATTTCATTGAAATACCTGTATTTAATAATTTTTCTAAGGGGTTTCTATCGTGCACTCAAGTCGTTTTCAGGCTTTGCTTTCAAACAGTTTCGTGTTCAGATTTAATAGACAAATTAAACGAAAATTAAGCGAAATTTCATTGGCCTGCCATGGCTCATCAACATGACTGACTATCAACCGAAATGCGAACATTACCCGAATAAAAAATGGTAATAATAACAAGTATAAAAAGTATCTTTGCGGTTTGTGGCTTTTAACTTTTGACTTACAACTTGAAATGGCCTGTTCCGCTTGGGCCCAATACTTGTCACAAAATAACGAGAAACAAGGCGAATAAAAACCCAAATGCTTTTCTTATATTCAACGCTGCGATTTCATTTCTTTTCTTTGGGATTGGGCTTGGGCTTGGGAAACTGCTCATGTTTCCGCTTGGGGTTGCACAAGTGTTATGTAAAGTGCGCGAGTACGCAGAAATAAATCTTTGTGATGCGTGTGGCGCCGGAATCAGCCTTGACTTTCAGCTATTTTCTTTTATGTAATTCATCAAATGGCAGTTGCTTGCTTGAAAATTACAAAAATTCAATTATCTTTAACTGCTTATCGTGGCACGCGCCAATGAAAGTTTCACACAACATGTTTGCCATGTTTATTGCAATTTGCCAGATGCAAACGAGTATGGGAGTTGGCCGCGACAGTAAATAATATGTAATTTCAGGCCGTCAGAGACTAGAGCCTACATCCAATTGGCCAAATATCCGAATGCCGAGCAAGGGGCTTTGCTCTAACCGGTGGAAAGCAAATCAAACTGTCAGTTCCTTGTATCACTGCAGTTTCCAAGCTTATTTGGCAATTAAAAATCCCATTTATCTGGTCAGTACACCATTGAAAATTCTGTATTTAAATGCAGTTTGGATTATAATTCCATGAACTGAAATATCTGCCAATTCTTGCATCATTTTACACAATTTTTCTACAGTGCACCTCTTGCATCTGTTCATTGAGATCGTGAATGTGAGTGGGATACTACTAACGTGAGAAATTAAAGCACACACACTTGTCACTCACGCAGATACAACTGCAAGCGCAAGTATCTGATGGATACGGATACTTCAATCGGCGAACTGACCCAACTGCATAGCAATCTTATTTGCATACAATCGCCAAGCCCAGATCGTAGTCTGCAAATCTGCAATCCGCATGCCGGCATCTACTCCGGAATTGGCACATTTGCATGCAATCTATATCGGCGTCAGCATCTGTATCTGTATCTCAACCTCCAACTGTATCTGCATCTGCAATTAAGGCTATTTAGAAAGGGCACCTATAGATTTATAAAACTACCTGGGAATCCTATAAAATAGGTTAGGGTATTGTATGCAGATTATAAATAAGCAATTAAAAATTCATCATCTGCAAATGATTAAAACGACTTGCTAATCGTTTGGAGGTAATTCATACAATATCACGACCCAGGGACTTTGGAACTTTTCTGATTTATTATTTATTTATGGCTTGGGGTTGCAACTTGTTTCAAAAATAAAATAAACCCCAACAAAATGTACAATAATTTTAACTTAGGACTATAATTAGCTTTCTATGCATTTTTATTTCATTTTTTTATTAAACTCAATTTTAAGTGAAGAAATTTTTTCATTTTGACAGCCTTAAATTTAGAATTTATAAAACCTAATTAAATATTTAACAATAGAGGTTTTTTTCAGTGCCTGTTTATAACTATTTTACATTTCTCAATGGTTTTAATTTGAAAATCAATATTTCTATAAGCTGGGAATATCTCCAAGTCCGTTTTCCTTCACCAATTATTGTCCGGAAAAAGTCCGGAAACAGAATTGATACATAAACCCCTTCCAAATCTGAGAGCCATCAGTTGGGATTCTGATCCGAGTGCGATACAACATCTACTAATTCCAGTTCTTGTGGCTTCTATCTTTTACAGTCAATTCTTGCCATGTTTCGCATCTTAGCTGGAGTGACTTGCTTAATCCTTTGGCCATCTGTGATCCAGGCTCTGGCTCCTGGCTTACAAGTGGCCAAGCAGTGGAAGCTCCTTCGCTACAACTTCGAGCCCCAGGCTCCTGTAAGTGATCCTAATTTCTACAATGGCCAGAATGTCTTAATCACAGGATTGGCCGTTACGGAGGATCGCATTTTTGTGGCTACCCCCAAATTGTTCTCGGGAGTATCCTCCACTGTCAGCTGGGTTTCCAAGGATCAGTTTGGGGACTCACCCACCCTAAATGCCTTTCCTGATTGGTCCTTCTCAAATACCGGTCGCAGTGACTTCAACTGCAGCGATCTGATCCTGACATCAGTCTATCGGCTCCGTCTGGACTCGTGTAATCGGCTTTGGCTCCTGGATGCTGGAATTTCCCGATCTCTGGAAGACTTTGAAGTCACCTGTCCACCCAAAATCCTAGTGGTAGACTTGGCGACGGATCGAGTTGTAAGGCGAATTGATTTCCCTCCAGAAGTCCTGCGCGGCGAATCCCTCTTCACCAACATGGTGATCGATGAGACGACAGCCAAGGGCTGCGATGATGTCTTCGTATACATCACGGACACCGTGGAGCCGGGAATAATAGTTTACGACAGTGGCAAGGACGTTACATGGCGGGTATCGCATCCGGCCATGTATCCCGATCCGGATTTCGCTCAGTCGGAGATCCATGAGTACCAGTTCGTTTTGATGGACGGAGTGGTGGGCCTGACTTTTGATGAGCGTTCAGGGGTGGTATACTTCCAGCCCCTAGCCACAGATAGGTGAGTTCAAAATTTTTTCTTAGTTTGTTTATTTAATACAACTTTGATACACCTACTTTTTCAGAGTTTTCTCCGTTCACAAGAATGTCTTGCGAGCAGGTCCACTGCCAGACAATAAAATGCTGGATGTAAAACTTGTCGGCAAGAAGAGCTCCCAAGGCATTGGACTCTCGGTTAACCCATTCGACAGTAGCCTGATCTTTGCTCCTCTGAGTGAGACAGCTATCGCCTCGTGGAATCCCACCACCAACCAACAATCTGTTTTGGCCTACGATCGGGATCAGCTGCAGTTTGTAGCGGATATAACTACCACCAGATCGGAGCCAGGCGTGATCTATGCCATCTCCTCAAAGTTCCATCGGTTCTTCCTAAAGAACTTAAATCCCAGTGAGTTCAATAATCGCATCGTCAGATTGGAGTTACCCTCTGGCAGCTCCCTATTGGGTCACCGCCTCGCTCTGCCTCCCGCTCCCACCCACAACAGTATCCTGAACTATGGACTCTACAATACCCATTCCCAAGCTTCAACAAACGCTCTGCAGACCTACTTCACCAGTCCGGGACTGACCACACCATTCACCACCAAAACACCCTACAAATTCGAAGTCGGTGGCATTGTAAATTACGCGGCCCGCAATCCGTTCACTGCTCTAAACCAGGGAGAAGCTTTTCCGCCCAGCAAGGCGACCCGGGATAATTACCAGCGCTCCTATCTGGACACTCTAGTGGGTACCACAGCCCCGGCGGCTACCACCCGTGTGTCATCGGTGCCAACTACCGCCTACACCACCCGGCACAGTGGCTACTACTACCAGCGCGGAACTTAAGCAAACTTATCCGAATAAGTAAACTATTAGTAACTTGTGTGTTCACGCTGCGTATGCGCCATGAGAAGAGCAGCCGATGTAAATAAATCTTTAAAAATCTATATTGATTAAATTAATTTAACAAAACTGATCCGATCCTATAATTTTTTGGGCTTGAAATCCTGGGAATCTGACGACGTCTATTTCATTTCATGTCAGCTTATTACAAATTTAAGTTTATTTATCAAGTTTATCAGCTAAGTGTTTTAATATTCCAGAGTAAACATAATTCTTGGAACATCATACTATTTAAATGATTTAATGACTAATTTTGTGTGTATCTTTTTAACTCAGCCCACATTACTCATTTTATTTGCGCTATGATAAAGCCAGCTTTAAATTAAATCAACGGATAAGAAGGATTGCTCGCAATACCGCATAGATTATTAGCATTGCGTTTCATTTTAATGTAACCCTTATCACCCCAATGGGAGCCCCAAGAGTTTTTTACTATCCAGAAATCGCCATATTTTTCGTCGGTGCCATAACCAACGACTAAGACAGCGTGAGTTAAATGTTCGGAGCGGCAAGTTGGATCATAGTAAACTCCACTATGGTAATGCCGGAATGAATTTGAAGGGTTTATGCTTACGGATACTGGTCCGACTGTGGCCACTGCTTTGGCAAGTTCCATCTCGTCTCCCCCCTTCAATTTTACAAACCCAGAGCAGGTCGCGCCAATCGTATCTCTTATGAAGTGGCATTTGCCTTTAGCAGCCTTGTATGAATACGAACTTTCAGTGTCGATGCCGCCATTATTGTGTATATAATGGAAAGCATTTATACGATTTCCGCCCTTGCAACCATACGTGGATGTTACACAATCAATTAAATTCTGTTCGGAAAGGGATACCAAATTCCCTGTTTTGCGGAAATGCTGTCCCTCGAGTGCCCCAGTAGCGGCGAAAGCCCAGCAACTTCTACAGGTACCCTGGTTCTTTACAGGAGTAACAAATCCGTGATTGCGCCAATCAACCGATTCCGGCAGAGTCAAGTTCTCTGGCGGCAGAAAAGTAGAGCCTTCAAACCTGAAAATACACGAAAGTAAGTTGTGCTGAATATTTATCTAAAAATACATCGAGAAATCACTTACTGGTATCCATCAGGGGTCATTTGTCCAAACATGAGGTCTTTGAATTCATGGTTCAACAGATCGGAAAATTGGTTCACAGTTAAATTGAAGCTAACTTCTCCAGCAGCCCATTTAAGATTGTGCCGGGCTATCAACAGCTTGTTGTGCAAAAATATTTTAAGCCGCAGTCGCTCCTCGGTCTCGTTCTGGTATTCCTTGTTATATTCTATTTTAAATGCCCTCCATTCTTCCTCGAGAATGTCTTGGGCATATGGTGTAGCATGCGCTTTCGCCAGCAGTAACAGAAATAGGATAAGGCTTTTTTCCATCATTTGGATTTAAGGTCTGCTCTCAAAGACTGTTAGAGATTGACTAAAAATCAGACACAGCTAAAAACATAAACACTCCAAAAAGAATTATGTTCCATAAATATTTTATTTGTGACTATCATCATAATCATAACGATGCGTAACCCAGATAATGTTCCTATTACTAATTTGCAATGTCTTGCCTTAAGTTAGACCCCTTATGTTTTGAGTAATGTGAGTTGATTCACAAGTTCTTTTGATGGATGAGTATACATTTTCGAGTGACTTTCCATAGTCTTATTTGTAATTACTTTACTAAAATAATTTTTGGTTCGATTAGCCAGTAAGTACATTAGTCTTTTACTTTTAAACACAGAACTATTGAACACCACCTTTTTTTTCCTTTCCTCACCAACTATACAAACCGTATTAAACAAGATCAATTCATATACCAACTTTCATGCCAAATAATTAAACGTTTATAGACCTGATGACTATTTAAAGCAGATTATTTCCACATTTGCATGCATTGAGTGTCTGTGTCACGGCCCATTGATTAACTTGGACATTAACTATAATCTGTAAACGAGTCTTGCACCTGTGACAGATTAGTTTGGACATATAAGGGGTATCTGGAACAGGGTATTAGAGATTGTTGAACGTTCAGATGCTAATTATCTTGCGGAAATAAATGTTTGATTTTTTATTCGACTAAGATGAACTGATAAATGTTTGAGGAGGTGGTACCCATTAACACCTAGTCATTAATATTTTGATAAGTAGAGTAAGGTTATATGAAATTTTTAAAGAATGATATTTGGCAAAAGTCAAATTAAATGACCAGTTTTGGTGTTCATGCTATTTACGTTTTGATTACAATTAATAATTTTGATGTTAAACCGGTTGGTGGCAGGCGCCGCTGGATTTAGATAGTGTCACCTGCAGCGGACAATAATTGATGGGAAAACAAGAAACAAATTGTACAGGGGCATTGTGGACAGATTTGTTATACAAGATTGCAATTTTAGCATGCATTCGAACAAGTGGAATTCAATTTAAACACAATCATATCAGGCACTTTCTAATATCAGTTACATATGTAAATAAATTTTAAAAAAATGTCTCAGTTACTCAGTTTATGGGACATTTTGATCAAAAAGACAAGCCACAATATGTATACATATATCTCCATCACTTTATTTAATATCCTCAACCTGGAAATGAGGGAAAGATAAATATATATATTTATATAAAACCGCATTCGAACTCATTAAACTTTTATGACCTTGCGGCATCCAAAGCAATATCTGTAAAGCTTTGTTTTAATATTATGAAGCCGCAATAAAACTGTACAAACAGAATTTCCTAATTGCCAAACAATTTTTAAATAATCAAACGAATTAAGTCAGATTACAGACAAGTTATTACCGTTGAACTGAGCTCCGACATTAATGAGGTGTGAAATGACAGTTAAACTAGTTTTAGATTCATTTAATAAGTTGATTTCTTCATTTTTAAAATCTAAGTTTATGTTGGCGTAGCTAACCAAATCAATTTGCATATTAAAAG
Organism: Drosophila bipectinata; assembly: GCF_030179905.1. Taxonomy (NCBI): domain Eukaryota; kingdom Metazoa; phylum Arthropoda; class Insecta; order Diptera; family Drosophilidae; genus Drosophila; species Drosophila bipectinata. The sequence continues at coordinate 18,587,460 of NC_091739.1, forward strand.
GGTCCGCAATATTTTTAAAATCAATTACCAACAAATCCAATGATTAAATCAGAGCACTAATAGTTCTTGTAATGAATTAGATTGCATAGAACCATAAAACTAAACAAATGATTAATTATCAATTCCGCAACCAATCGTTCACCTCTTAAATACCTTTGAACTACTGAATAGGAAATTAAAATATAAACATTTGTTTAGTCAGATTACTGATAGCACCTGTGACATAATTCAACCTTTGTCTGTGGTATTTTCAATGTCAATGTTTCAGATCAACACTTTCGTACGTTTTCAGTTTTGATTACTTATGTATGTAGTCTACTCCCATACGAACCAATGGTTTGGACGAATTGTGGTATACACTTCCATTTTAAAAACAAAACAAATTAAAAGGCCAACAAGTTATAGAACATTTACATATTTAATAAACAAATACAAACACATAAATATAAAAAAATTTAATTTTGAAAGTTACATCACTCTAATCAAGAGTATTTTTAAAGATGAGACTCTAGAAAAAAGATGTAGGAAAAAAACATACAAACGTCGATACAGTATACATTTTAAAAACCAGTTAAAAGCGAGTGTGATATGCCATTTTAAATTGGGGGTTTTTATTGTTTCACAATTTTTACGGTTTTTTGGCGGTTGGTAGCTTAGTTTAACGGCAAGAGCCCTCGAAGAAGGACCACAGAGCCAACGAAATAATCAGAAAAATGTAAGTTCCACCTGATACTTTTAAAAGGAGTTTAACTACTTTTGGCTTCTTTCAGGTTAATTCTTCCTCTTATTTTATTGGTGTCATTTCCAAGCTTCTCGTTATCCCAGTATCAGTATAGTATAAACCGTCCGAAGCCAAAGTTACCGCCTTTTAAATTCCCAACACAGTACAAAGAACTTGTTCGAGTTTTTGAATGGAAAAACATACAGTACGGGTTTCCAAGTGAACAGGAACGCCAGGAAGTCTTGAGAAATGGTCATTATAATCCAGATAGTCCCATACCTATTGATATTGATGTGTACTATCCACGTAAGTTTTATATTTCCAGTTTAAGAGCGGAATTTAATTCACATTCTTGTTTGGCAGAAAACGGAGGCCCTGCACGATACTTTATTACCACACCTCGATTTGGACAAGGAGTACCGTATTCTCTGGCTTATGTCACCAGTTTCCAAGGAGCAAATGGCACAGAGGTTCAGGCCTATCCCAGCTACCAATGGCACAGTAGCCATGGAAGAAACTGCGATGGCTTGACCTCAGTTTACCGGGTTCACATCGATGCCTGTGGACAAATGTGGATCCTGGATAGTGGAGAAATTGAGTTTGTGCAGCACTGCGCACCCCAAGTGGTAGTCATTGATTTGGCCACAGATCAGTTGATTCACCGCTACCGCTTGCCGTCAACCTCTTTCAAAGCAGGAGTAAGTAGATTTGTGAACATCCTGGTCGATATCCGGGACCCACCGCCGCAGGGCCAGTGCAAGGATGTATTCGCATATCTGGCCGATCCCACCAGCAAGGCCATTGTGGTCTACGATGTGCTGGGTCAACAGTCATGGCGGGTGGAGAACAAATTCACCTACCCCGATGCCAAATTTGGAACCCATACGGTGGCCGGAGAAAGTTTTGAGCTTCTTGATGGTCCTCTCGCCTTGGCAGTGACTCCTTTAGGCTTAGGGCTGCGACGTCATCTGATATTCCACGCATTGTCCAATGAACTTGAGTTGGCCATTCCCTTGGATGTCCTCAACAATGCAACAAATTGGCAGAAGGGTCTTGCTTCCTCGCTTTCGGAATTTGTGACTTTGGGCCGGAGGGGCGTTCAGTGTGCTTCTCATGCAATTAGCCGCCAAGGATTTCTCTTCTGCGGCTTCTTGGATCCGATTGGGATTTTTGCCTGGGACATACGCTCACCCTACAATCCGCAAAACGTTCAACTGGTGGCTCTGAATCCTGAAACCCTACAATTTGTGAGCGGTTTGAAGATCGTAAGTCGGCCCTCCGATGGGCGGGAGGAACTATGGCTGTTCTCAAACCGCCTGCAGAAGATATTTGCCGGAACCATTGACTACACCGAGATCAATTATTGGGTCTTGCGTTGCGATGTGGATGACCTGTTGCAGGGGCGGGGATGCTTTTAGATCCGAGATCCGAAATACCAAATCCGATACCCTCATCCCAAATTTTAAGTGACTGTGAGGCTGTGTAAACACTCTTTAAGCCGCCATAAAAGATGTCCATCCATAAATCTTAGGGCCATTCGAAAGTGTTTGCTTGGTCGCCACAGGTACACGACCTTTTATCTGGTCGGTCGATGGTCAATTACACTGCCCAAAATTATTTTTACTGATTAAATGAAATTATTAAACAAAAAAGTAAACAAATTTTCTTAGTTTTTACTTTCTTATCTTTAGAATTTAATATTGAGAAGGGTATCCTTATATTCTAATGAAATATCAGTTACAAGTTGCGAACCTTTTTTTTTTAAGTGCACATTAAGCATAAGGCTAACACCTTCAATCGCGCCTACCTGTGCATCTTCAGTCTTCGGAAATCGTTTGAACAGTATGGATCTGTCTAAGATCTTGGTCAGTGTTACATTTGTAACCCTTGTTGGTCTTTTTGATGTCCTGCAAGGACAGCCGTTGGTTCTCAAGGATCTGCGCACGCTCCACCGATGGTCGAATCTCAGTTTAGGAGATGATCAAGCTAAAGGAAATCGCTTCCTGCCCGTCGACGTGGATATTGAGTATGGGGATGAGGGCAGACACCGTACTTTTCTCACGATTCCAAGGCTGAGCATGACCACACCCTTTACACTGGCCACTGTGGTTGCGGATGACAATGATGTTATTGAAAATCCCAGACTGGAGCCTTATCCAAGCGAGGAGTGGCATCTGCCACCAAATAACTGCTCAGGCATTACATCAGCTATTAGAACTTATGTGAGTTTTATATTTCTTTATAGCTGTATGCTTACTAAAAAACATATATTTGCCTTCAAGATCGATGAATGCTGGCGTCTGTGGGTTGTGGATTCTGGTCAAGTAAACTCGATACAGTTGTGTCCGCCGCAAATTCTAACCTTCGATCTAGTCAAGGACGAGTTAATTCAACGTCACTCTTTGCCTCCCAATTCCTATACTCCCAACGTTTCCATCTTCACTGCTTTGGTGGTGGATCTAGCGGAGAGTGGAACACCCAATAGATGTTTGGGTGGTAAAGCCTATATTGCCGACGCCTGGGGGTATGGACTTATTGTTTTTGATTCCCTGACTGGCAGATCTTGGCGAATAGAACACGAATTCATGAAACCATCTACGGTGGCGGAGTTGGTTCGTCCTGGTAGCTCTCAGGCGGGAATTTTCACTGTCAGTATAAGTCCTAGTGAAATGGAAGGTAATTATTTGATGAATTTGGTTGATTCTTTAAATCCTTTTTTTAACGTATAACTTTTTGTGTAATTTTCAGAACGTTTCCTATACTTTCACACTCTAAACGCCTTCAACGAGGTGAAAGTACCTCTCTCACTGATCAACAACGAAACTTTTTGGCAATCTCCGAATGTAACCGATGTCACAGGACATTTTCGAATACTTGGCACCCGGGGAATCCAATGCGAATCAGAGGTGATGGACCAGTCGGGCAACCTTTTCTGCAGCCTTATTAGCTTGGGCGCCTTGATAAGCTGGGATGGAAAGTCAAAGTATACGGCGGATGACATTCAAGTGGTGGCCTTCAATCCACAGAAGATCAAGTTCGTCACGGGCTTGAAGATCAATAGAAATGCCAAAGGAGAGGAGGAGCTCTGGGCCTTGAGCAGCGAACCGAGACTTTTTGTCGGAGCTGCCTTGCCAGAGAAAGAGGTCAAGTTTCAGATAATAGGCTGCCGCACAGCTGACCTGATTGCCAATACACCCTGTACAGTGGGGGCCAGAAATACTACACTTACGTCAGCTTAGTTTTTAATATAATAGGTTTTAAACTGCTATCTATGATAAATGAATATTTGAATTGCTCACTCTAAAAAGCTGCTTGTCACAACACTCGACTGTTGATAAGCTACTCAGCGTGGCGGGCTATTGGTTTTAAAAGCATAATATGTAAGACTTATTTAAGCAAAAATAAATTATATTAAGCTCCCAAATTTATTAAAAACGAAAAATGTTTTTTTTGTTTATGTGTCTTACAGGAAAAGAAGGAAATATAAGAAGGAATAAGCTGTAATGGGATTAAAATATAAGTTTACTGTATTCTATTGAAAAGATTATTTAAAATCTTTAAAATATGAACAACGAAGATTGTTTATTTAATTCCTAAAAAATTAGATTCTAAAAACATTTTACATTTTAAATTAACCGCCTCATAAATTTTAGCGGTATTTTTTTACTGGTCACACTATCGATAGCGATTTATTTGGTATATCGCTCCTAAGGTTCCACCTCTTGGAATTCTCTCTTGTTTACGTGTAGAATATTTATTTTGTTTTTAATTTTATAGACTTTTAAAATTCTTAATTATGACAAATTTACAACGCTGGCTGTTCTATGCATCGCTCTTTGCGGTGCCCTACTTGTCCATCGTTTTGGGAACTGTGCAAACCCAATTCACCAACAAATACTTGCTACACATTCAACTGCTGCCGCTTCTTTTGCTGGTGCTCTTCGGGGTAATTGTTACGAAGAACTGATAAGGTTCCATGATTAATATTTCTGCATCAATCCTATCTAGATCTTCTCCGTTTGGACCGTCTTGTACAGAACCTTTACATTCAACGACTGTCCTGAAGCTGCCAAGGAACTTCAAGCTGAGATTTTGGAGGCGCGCAAGGATTTGACAGCCAAAGGATTTCGGTTTCGTGATTAAAAAGCCGGGAAATGTACTTCCCACATCCTGTTCATGTTAATCTGTAATTCCAATATTTATAAACAAAAAGAACAAGTTATGCAAATGTACTTTTTACCACTGTTGGTGGGAATGGCATGAATGTTAGGGTTGATTTCCCACAGGTAACAAAAGTTTGGTAACAATGTTTTCGGCTAAACAATTTTTTTTGTGAGGTTTTATTTTGTAAACCAAAAACATTTTCTTAACAAATGGCATGGGGGACTGCTGCCAAGACACAAATTAAGCTCAATAATCTAATTTTAGGGTACTTGGTAGATTTTAAACCTTAAATTAGGTCCTATTATTGAGTATATGATGGTTTTAAAAGAAAAAAAATCTATATTATTTTACATTAAATACACTTCTTTCTTAGAAATACCCTTAAGCAGACCAGATAGGGCTTAAATCAAGCTGGAAAAGTAAGTCTGCGATCACTGGAATACTTCTGATATACATACAATACAGTGAAGACTGGCCCAATGCGTTATGCATGCAGGTCAGGCTTCTGCTCTGCTGCCATTGCAGTCGCTGTTGACGTCACTTCCAGTCTGGAAATCCGTTGGGGTTTGGGTTATAGCGTGAAGCTCTCTTGGAGAAACAACAGTTCGCGCTTAGACCCCAAACCGTACACAACCATCAAGCAGCAGTGCTGACGTGTACAGTCGAAATAAAGGAAAATAATAAATTAAGCCCAGAAGAACAAGAAGCTCGAAAATGAGTCACAAAATCGCCGCCGTTTTTCTTATGATGAGCTGCCTGATTGCCTCAGCTTATAGTGCAGCTAAGGTGAGTTTCCGCCTCAGGTGAAAACTAAGACTAACACTACCAAGCAAAAATCGAAATTAGTCGGCAAGCAAAATATTACCCAACAACGAAGCGTGTCAGGGCCAAAAAATAGCATATACTATGTAGGTGAAGACGTGATTAAAGCTTAAGCTAAAAAATTGAAATTGGAGAGAAAAAAACCCATAGAAAAGCTGCACCCTTTTTGTGGCAGCAACAAGTGGCATTAAATGAGTTGAACGAACCACCGCCATAAGCTGGAAAATGCCACAGTGGAAAAGCATAGAGCATAATTGACATTATAAATAAGCCGCGGAGAGCAACCTGATGCTCTGTTGTTATTTTCATTTGGATACTCAAAACCGGTTCCCAGACCAGTTTCAATTTCTCACAGACAGAACCGGTGTGTGCCGGTACCCCAACTGCAACTCCATTAAAACACTCGGAGAAATATTTATACAAGTTCTATGCATACGCATTGATGGTTCCATTTTATATTCTTTGGATAGTAATATAATTCCATTAGCCCCCCAAACGATATAATATTAGGATCCCGCATATTTGTCCTGAAGTAAAATTATAAAGTTTCTTTCGGTGTACATATCTTTTTAATTATTTCTTCTTTGTTAAAAACGTTGGGTTCTTTCTACGATGTGTCAGCGGCTTTATATAACTTCAACTTCAGCAAATAAACAATTTGCATTTGTGTATATAATATAACACTTTTCAAACTCATTTATGATTATTTCTTTTTTTCGTTTAGTTAAGAGTAAACGAATTGCGCATCAGTCACGGTCACAACTAAATATACTGTTTCTGTTGATTGCCTCCCCGCTTGTTTGGTTTAATCTATAATCATTATTTTTTTGAATTTATGAATAGAAGTTGTAAGTAATTTTCAGTAATCGAGATAAATTTGTTTAGTGCTATTGACTTAATTCTAAACAGAAAAAAATACAATAAAGTTGTACATTATACATTTCATATGGAGGATATTGCTTCTCCTAAGCTTTAACTCTAAAGCGTTTGCTCCAAAAAAATTACGCTGAGATCAGCATTTATGCTTATTTTTATGTAAATAAATTTTTCGTTTGAAAATTGCTTTGGATAGATCATGAAAGAAAAAATTGTACAAATTATAGATATTATATTTCTTAGCCAATATATATCGCATTTAAATTGGAGAAGTATCTTCCAGTTAACAAACCCATATCTGCCGAGCTAATTTAGTTGCGTAAATACGGAATCAAATAAATTTTTGTATAATTATTGTTTTATGTTCTGTTAAGCCATAAAAACCTCGTGACTCGTGACAGAGTTTCAGTCACATATTTTCATATATTGATTCACTCTTTTTTTAAATTTATTTATTTACTTATCTTATACCATCTTATACCATTTACCATCTTATATGTGTGTTAGTTCAAGTTCCATAATATTTTTTCTGGTCATTTGGAGCATGTGCCAGAGGGCTGAAATGACAAACATGGAATAACAATATTTGGGTCCGGCCCATTCAGCCATACATGATTTGCATGCCCAAACTAAACTGCACTCTTGAATACGGCATATTTTAAAATTCTACTCAAACAGAGATGCAAAAGAGCAGTTTTTGGATATAAAAAAAATTAAATTTTTAAATAAGTGTTGAAGGTATAGGATATTATATTAATATTTCAACAATAAGTCTTGTAAACTATGTTAAAAGACCGTTAAAATGTAGGGCTAATTTCTACTTCATATCCACCGCCCATTTCAATATATTAAGCCAAAGCTTTAATACACCTAATATACACCTCTAATTCCTAATATATAATTATTTTATGCTTTCTTTATATCGTAGGTCCCTGTTGCAGTCTACTATGAATCTCTGTGCCCTGACAGTGCCAAGTTCATTACGGAGCAGCTGTATCCTGCCATGAAGGGAGAGCTACGAGAGGTGGTGGACCTCACCTTCGTTCCTTTCGGAAAATCTCACGTGAGTATCCTCTCTGCCTGACTTTTGCCAAAGACAATAGCTCATTTGCATGGCTCGTTTGCGAGCCTTTTGGTTTTCAGTTCTCTACTCAGGGCTCTGAGGTTACCTTTACCTGCCATCACGGCCCGAATGAGTGCTATGGAAACAAAGTGCATGCCTGTGCCATTGAACACATTCAGGCCAACTCATATCAGATTGAATTCACGCGCGAATCCCTGACATTGGACTTTGTCAACTGCCTGATGAAGGCCGGAAAGAATTTCCCCGACAATGTGTACCCAGGTCAGCGGTGCGCCGCTGAGAACCACGTCAACAACTGGGAGAACATCAAGAGCTGTGCCAACAGCACTGAGGGTAGTCAGTTGCTCCGTAAGGCAGGTGAAGCCACCCAACGTCTCAAGGAACCTCTGACCAGTGTTCCCACCATCTTGTTCAACGAGGTAAACTTTGAAGTTTTAAAGAATTAGATTATTGTATACATGTATTTATTTATTGACAAAAAGTCTGCTTTCTAAGTAACACAAACACTCTTTTTCCAAGAATGAGAGTAAATAAAAATCTGTAAGCACTAAGGTGTTAAAAATTTTAGTTAGCAATATTACTGTCAAAAGTTATCACAAGTTTGGTTTCGTGATTCATAAAAAGTTTGCTCTTATTATACAGTTCTTTATAAAATAATACACAAAATTTATAATTGTCCCCTTTTGTTTATTTTTCAGCAATTTGAAAAGAAGGTGAACGAACGCGCCCAGGTGAACTTCATCGGCACCATTTGCCAGTATGTGTCCGCTCCCCAGCCAAGGATCTGCACTGCCCACAATGGAGCCTCCACCTCCTTTGGCCTGGCCAGCGTAAGCGCCATTCTTAGCTCCCTAATGGGTCTTTGGGCTCTCCGCTCCCTCTTCTAAGCTGTCAACTGTCAACCATACCTGCTATCTCCCACAAACTCTTCCACCTCAGACCAATTCGCTGTGCATTCGGGAACCTCAACAGTTTATTCGTTTTTTTTACTTTTGAACTTTTTGTTGGTTTGCTTTTAGGCCAATTAAAACACAATTCGTCCATCCATCCAGCTCTTAAAAGTGCATTACAGATCTAATTATATTGCAAGAGCTGGTATTATTTTAAATACAAAATAAACAATAGAAACTTAAGAATATCACATGTATGAATTCAATTTCTAAGTCATGGTGGCTTAAGGGGGGTTTTTGGAATGACCGAGTCAAAAGTCGGCCAGTTGAGGCTGCTGTGGCTAATATACAAACTGATTAGCGATTGCATAGATGAGCATCGGTGGGCACACTCATCAACTCTGGCAGCTTAGCCCGTGTGTTTGTTGTCAAATATTTTGATCGCCTTGCTTTTGAGCACCGTCAGCTGCTTATCAACTAATTTGTTTTTGGTGCGATGCGATAAGCTGCGGGGGTGCCACAGGGGCGTGGCTGAGGAGAAGGGATTTGGGGGCAGTGGGAGGAGCACGCTTGATTCGCAGTAGCAACAGGCTGGCGAAGCAATCGCATCCAGCCGAACTGATTACACCAGATGGACATGTACTGGGAGGTGGAGGTGGCAATTGTTGTAAACAAGTCATTAGCGAATCAATTTGCTAGCCCTGTTGATATGAAAACCAGATTTTGAAAAGATCAATTGGTAACCAAAGGGAAAATCCGAATATTTAGAAACAAATACATATACCGTACCGTAACAGATTAGTTAATAATGTAAGCCTTAAGTTCTCATATTCGGATTAAACTCCTAACTATCGCGGTACTTCTGGCTTGCTGTTTTCATTTCCTTTTCTTTACGGTGTCAAGCATACAGTCATCGTTTTTTTTTTTTTTTTATTAATTTTAATATTCTATAATAATACAGAATATGGTCCTTAATGAGGAGGCCCTCATATCCTGGAAAAATATATTTTTGTCTTTTAATTATGTTTTTACAGAACTTTCTTTAATTTTTGTGTAAAAGATTTTTACTAATCTTGCATTTTTATAGCCATAGTGTGCCGTTTTAAAGTATATAATTTTTCTGTTCTGATATATATCCATTTACAAATTTTAATAATTCATTTTTTAAATAATTAAATCAATTTGTATTTACAAAATTTTTTTCGACATCATGATTTAGTTGATCAGTTTATAATCAATTATAATCAATCAAGCTCTCAAGTAACATATAGCTTTGGGAAAAGACTGCGGATATTGGTTAAGGCCAGAGGACACTGCGTTTTTGGTAACTACGTCAGCAGCCACTTATGAATGCCAGTGATGGCAATTCATTCACATCCGTCAGATCGCCGGAGGAGTGAAGCAAATAAATCTGAGCGCGCTACTAATTTGACGTTCCCCAAAAAGCGAATTTACCACCTCTCCTGCCTCTTCCTTGTCCATAACTGGCATTTTTGTGCCCACGCAGGAAGTTAATTTCAAAAGGCCGAAAATATCGTTGCATACTTCTGGGCAAGAGCTTCGGGTGGCACTCGGGTTTTTCAACGGCTCCTGATTGGCTGACAGCCTTCAGCCCACACACACACTCGCGCCCTTCCATCAAGTAACCCACTCGACCCCCAACCCACCCACACGCACTCACACACTTGTACATTGGAGCTGTGGTGCTGCAGCTATAAATCCGGCCGATTCCCTTCTGGCGGCAGCAAAAGAACTCTGGCTTGCAGTCGAAAAGCAGCAACAGAAGCTGAAAAGTTAACCACCCGGCAAGGACGAGGACCAGGACGACCCGGACGAAAAACAAGACAATTGTTTCGGCCAGCAATTTACCAGTGAAGTGAAAGTAGGTGTTGACACAAGTACATTAAGTGCAGAATAAAACAGTCATATTCATAATAAAAGCATTGGTCCACACGGTTTAGAGTTCGTTTTTGAAATATGGGTAAGTTGTTGGACAAATTGTGTATCTGTAAGATACTATTTGAAAAGAATATTTTCTAAAATGATTAAAAGCGGAAAAAGACTTCAAATATACATTTCCAGACAGTTAAAGAAAAAGTGTTCAAGTTTTTGTTGGTCCATTTTTATTTCAATTTTTCAATAGACTTCTGTTTTAAAAAGGAAACATAAAATTCATTTAGATATTTATTAAAATTATTCTCTGGACAGAAATTTAACGTCTTCCCATTCTAGTTTACATTTGTTTACATTAGTTGTTAGGCCTTGTTCCTGGTCAATTAATTTGGAGATACCCTCAGGGACTTTGTTGGGCTCCAGCTGCCTTTGTTTATTTGTCTAATATAATTGAATCAAAGTAGATTGCAAGCCATAATTATGGAGGGTGCAGCTTTAGTAGGGGGGCCTATGTTGACTTCCTTATCCGCTTTGATTTATTTTTAATAACTCCCATTAAAAAGCCAGAGGCGACACCCCTCGCTTCCTAGTTTAAAACTAGCAAACGCTGCTCATTTTGCTTACGAGAATGTTAAAAGGCTACAGCTGTATAAATCATGTATTATCCAAGAGGAGGAAAACTCACAGATGAAACTTGTTGCTGTTGAGGAAAATTAAGTTGCGAGAAATTTAAAGTCGATTTGAGTGTTTTCCTTTTTGCGAAGCAGTTTCATTATGACATGAGACGGATGCTCTTCTACAAAATTGCAATGGCTCCCTAAGGATGCAATTAAATGTTATTGTCTAGTTGAAAAGTTATTGACAAATGCCAAGTTATTTCTACAGGATAAAACAAAAGATATGAGTCTTATTCTTTTGCCTACAAAGTTAATCTTACAGTCAATGATGTCTTCAACTAAACTTTACATTAGAGTAGACTTTCAACTTTCAACTTGTCTGCGGGCTTGTTGGCCACGAGAAACAGCTCAAAGTCTTGACCTTACTTGAAGCCAGTTTTAATTTGAATTGGTTTGAGGTTCATTTCCAGGCGACTTGCTCAAGTTAATCTGTTGTTCAGACTATTGCCCTGAATGGCTTTATCGCTCCTTTTATAATCTGATTCGATTTGGAACGATTTGTGCCAAAGGCACGCTTCCATTGGATGACCTGGTTAGCAGCTGTTTGCTTTGTCTTTCATCTAATTATCAGCTGGAGATTAGAAAATTTCACACGGAAACTGATCAGCAGGCTGTCCGTGAACTTTGTATTGGGGATTCACTTTAAAAAAATCTATTCAAAATGTGTACAAGTACGTGCATATTTAAACTTAAATGTCCTTTAAACTTGTTTACCAGCTTTATTAACCAGAAATAAAATATTATCTAGAGGAATTATTCAAAAAATAGAGGTATCTATGGTTCCAATTTCATGTCCTAGATCGCTTAATTTTTTCAGTGCATTCATTTAATTTAGCGAGAATTCCAGCACCTGTGGAAAGTTTTCGAAATTCGATTTATACCCCCGCAATCTCCACGGACTATGGCCCATTAGTGACAATGTCAGCAAAGAGTTGTGGCAGCAACAGCTCATTAAGGCATTATTTTAACAGCTAAATAGCTGGGAAAATTGATAAGCCCAAGGGTCGACTGTTGCCACTGCCCTGCGCCTTGGTAAACAATAATTATTATGTATAAATTGTTTTGTTCATGAAATGAGGCTGCTGTTATTGTTTTCGCAGGCGTGGGTGCCTGTTTTTATTGGGTTGATTTTTTTACTGCACTGGCGCTGGCTCTGGTAGCGCTCTACATATTAATTCGCACTTATCGGCTGGTCATAAATTTAGCTCGAACAGGGACTGAAAATAGTCCGCGGATCGGCTGTAGCTCGAGTAGGGTGATAAAATGGAAATGGAAAAGCGAGAGGTGGAAAAGCTGTGGGAGTGAGTACGCGTGACACGGATTGCGTGGAGATTACGGAAGAGATCGCCGCTTATCACCGAGGGGAGCACAAGCATCCGAGATTCCATTCAAATGTGGCATATAGGCACAGCGCAACCAAAGATCGGTCTCAGTCGCTGGCGGGAGCTTGAAAATGTGAAATCGCGTTTGGAAACACGGGATTTCGGCTGGTGGAATTGCTGCCATACCAAGTGAAACTGGCAAATAACATCCGCCCTACCATATCTGTGATTATATAGTACCCATCTTACGAGCTTATAATTAGCAAATTAATTCAAAGCGAATATAGTGTTGATAATCCTGTAGAAAAAAAACTGCCCTACATATAGAACAAAATCCGAGATCGAATCAGCTAATCAGCCGGATTAAGGTGAGTTTATGAAGCTACTTCCCAATGGAACTGCAGTTGAGTGCGACACGCGACCCGGTTCAGTGGCTAATAATAAACATGGATCCAATTACGCACACACGGCGTATGATTGATGGGCCGTTCGGCATCAGCTGTAACCAAATTTTAATCGGTTTAATTTGGGTTCTGGCCACACATTTACTAAGTGGGAAATTCATGCAGACTCCGGCAAATTAAATGACTTATCTTATATCTTTGAATATTCCGGCATAAGATGTCGGCAAGCTTATGAAGAAATCAAGAAATGCAAAATTCAAAGCACGTAGTGAAGAAACCATTCTGGAACTTTACCCTTATGCCACACACACGTCCGGCTAATTGTCTTTGTGTTTGCGTGGGCGTTACATAAATCATAGTTCAAAGTTTTCGGCCCAGGATTAGCTTCCTAAACGCATGTAAACTCCAGATTCGATTTCAACTCGCTCGTCGCGCTGTGCTCTGATTTCCTAATTAGTGTGGCACCGCTTCGGGGCAAATAGCATTGTCAGAGCCAGACATCAACAGGTGCTCATCCCTTTATCCCAGGCGCTGATTCCCCTTTTTGTCCCTCTATTCCAGGTAACATGAAATCCACAATTTCTTTGCTGCTGGTTGTCATCTGCACCGTGGTCCTGGCCGCCCAACAGAGTCAAGCGAAAAGTGAGTACCAAATATGTTTCATTAAGACATAACATAATACTAAAAATAATATACAAAATATGTCTATCTTAAAGTAAATGTATAAGAGTTCAAACATTGGAATGCATAACAAGGTTTATATAAAATGTTTATTGGATCAATTAATTTACATTTTCGTATTCTTTTAGAAGTTTGTATTATTCTATTTAAATACGTTGTTTTTTTGTGTTTTTTTGCAATTGACATACATCAATACCTTTAAAGCGCTCTAGATCCATCTGTTCACGTGAAGTTGTCATGAAATATTCATTAAATTTAAACGCGAAAAACAAAGCCATAAATGTGTGTCGTGCGCCGGCATCCGTGCGCTCGCCCTGGGCGCAGCATCAATTGTTGCATTTAATGCAAGACAAACAAAGGTGGCTGGCATTCTGACAACCATGGTAGTAGTATCCTGACGTCTTTGTTTTCCCAGCTGCGGAAATTTTAAATGGCAACAACAGAGGGTCGAACTGGGGTGCAATTTCCGTATCCTCGCAAGTGTCTGAACATTGCAAGCCATGTGTGACTAAAATGAATAAAAATGAATTTCAATGTCAGAACATGATGAGGAAACAAAGTTAGGCTACCTCAAGCTATAGGCCAGTGGGATATGTGTGGGCTTAATTGGATATCCCTCTGATACCCCATCAGCATCAATTACTAAAACTTTTTGATTTGATTGCCTTTGAAAGAGCATTTAAGAGTAGGGAAAGCTAACTTATTTAATGCTCCCAAGTGAGTACCCGGAGAATGGGATAAATATGAAACATAGATACTCTACAAATGAAAACCGTGAAAACAGATAAAAGCTTCCATTCTCAAACGACCTTGTCACAAAACAGCCTAAATTTGAAGAGCATTGCAAGCTGCCTTATCCTTCTAACTTCATTTAAAAATTTTCCAAGGTTTAGGGATGTCAAGGACAACTCCCAAGAGCGCAACAGCAAAATTTATGTTTTGCCCGTGTGGGCGGAAATTCAAAAATAGCAGAATGTCAAAAGTTTGTTCACACACCGCCAGACAAGGCACACAAACAAAACGAAACTGAACCGTCATGGGGTCAAATGTTATCGCTGGATGTCTCTCTTGAGCTTTGGCTAGCGATTAAAGATTTCGGCAGTAATTCCAAGTCACAGGACCATATTCAGTAGTAACTAATGCTGAGAGGGAAAGATTGTGGGTGGTGCCTTGGGAAAAGAAAAAGGCATTTGATCAGCTTGAAAGTGGGGAACGGTGTGGTGCTGCCAAAAATCGATTACTAGCACATTGGAAGTGAAATACTTTTTTCCCCTTCTAGTTATTTCTCCTTACACATTTTATAGCGTTTTACACCTTTGAAAATTAAAAGAAATCGATTCTCCAATTTGAAAATTTTTATAATATTTTCAAAATACTTAAGCATATCTGTCAAATATTTTTTCTTTTAAAAAGAAATTGAAACCCCAAAGAATCAGAAAATTTTAAATTAATTTGAGAAACTAATGTAGATGGGATCCTCATTTTATAAATGCATCCATGTAATAAACAATTTTTTTTTTGATTGAACTTTGTGATTTAGAGAAAAACTGGCACTGTTTTAGCTATTAAATCTCACCTCCAGTCATCACTGTTTAATTAATTCACTTTTCCATCCTTCTGCAGAGGGTTGTCAGGCCTTTGGCCATGTGTGCTACGGTGGACATGGCAAGCGCTCTCTGAGCTCCGGATCCGGAACGGGAGTGGGCGAGAGCGCCAGTAGCGGTCAGGAGCAGGACTATTTGCGTCCAAATGGTCTAATGCCCATGATGGCACCAAATGAACAGGCTCTGGCAGTACCACCCGAGGCCGAATTTAATGACTATCCCGCCCGGCAGGTGCTCTACAAAATTATGAGATCTTGGGTAAGAGAAGTTAATGGAGTTCTTGGTTAGCCTCATTCTGACGTTTACATCTATTTTCAGTTTAATCGACCCCGCCGACCATCACCCCGATTGGGTGAACTGGACTACCCGCTGTCGAACTCCGGCGAAATTAATGCTTTAAACTAACTCCGGAACACCATGCACTTCATTATCTTCATAGAAACACACAGCAACAGAAAACACCTCAAAATACCTTAAGATCAAGAGCCACAAGAAAAACAACAGAAATATCTAGAAGGATTACTAAAGAATACTTACTTTCGCAACTTGTATAAAATGTTTCCCAAATGTCTACACATAAAACAACACATTTTCCTAAAAATATAAAAAACAACTGAAATTTTTAGGGGCTGGTAATGATTTCAGTGTCAAAAAAATATATTATAATAATATTATGGAAACAATAAGCACACGATGGAAAATAAATCGAAGAAAATGGCAATGAGAGAGTGTTTTAATTAATGTTTATAAACCATATTTTATTTATGTTGTTAATGAGGAAAGCGAAAGACTATATATAGTTTTAATTTTAATTTAAACAAGAACTATACTTACTCCAAGATTCAAAATCGATCCATGTGGAATCGAAAAACTGTGTGAAAAATGTATGTTAAATGTTATAAGTGTATTGTACAATATAGCAACAAAAAAAATGTTATTCAAATTTTATATTTATAACGAAACGCGCGGTAAAATAAAACAGTTAAAATGCTAAAAAAGCATAACATATCTCACGTTCCAGTAATTTTATTAATATTCCTTTTAAGCATTTATGCCAACATATTATTTTTGACTTTCCTTTGAGAAACGAGAAACTTTCCTCATTCTGGGTTCGCTGATTACGAAATGGTACTTTATTTCGTGATCGGATAACAATTGGCAGAGCTGTGGTCATCGGAAGGGGAAAAAGTGAGAAAATTTGGAAAAGCCACCATTTCGTAGGGGTACCCCTAGGAAAACAATCGAAAAATTTAAAAACGATATTTCAGCAATATTTTGAATGAGAAAAGTCGCTTCTGGGTTCGCTGATTACAAAATGGTACTTTGTTTCGTGATCGGATAACAATTGGTGGAGCTGTGCCGATCGGAAGGGGAAAATGTGGAGAAAGTTGGAAAAGCCATAATTTTGTAGGGGTACCCCTAGGAAAAAAATCGAAAAATTTAAAAATGGTATTGTGGCAATGTTTTGAATGAGGAAAGTCGCTTCTGGGTTCGCTGATTACAAAATGGTACTTTGTTTCGTGATCGGATAACAATTGGTGGAGCTGTGCCGATCGGAAGGGGAAAAAGTGGGGAATGTTGGAAAAGCCACAATTTTTCAGGGGTACCCCTAGGAAAAAAATCGAAAAATTTAAAAACGGTATTGTGGCAATGTTTTGAATGAGGAAAGTCGCTTCTGGGTTCGCTGATTACAAAATGGTACTTTGTTTCGTGATCGGATAACAATTGGTGGAGCTGTGGCGATCGGAAGGGGAAAAAGTGGGGAAAGTTGGAAAAGCCACAATTTTGTAGGGGTACCCCTAGGAAAAAAATCCAAAAATTTAAAAACGATATTTAAGCAATGTTTTGAATGAAAAAAGTCGCTTCTGGGTTCGCTGATTACAAAATGGTACTTTGTTTCGTGATCGGATAACAATTGGTAGAGCTGTGCCGATCGGAAGGGGAAAAAGTGGAGAAAGTTGGAAAAGCCATAATTTTGTAGGGGTACCCCTAGGAAAAAAATCGAAAAATTTAAAAACGGTATTGTGGCAATGTTTTGAATGGGGAAAGTCGCTTCTGGGTTCGCTGATTACAAAATGGTACTTTGTTTCGTGATCGGATAACAATTGTTGGAGCTGTGTCGATTGGAAGGGGAAAAAGTGGGGAAAGTTGGAAAAGCCACAATTTTGTAGGGGTAGCCTTAGGAAAAAAATCCAAAAATTTAAAAACGATATTAAGCAATGTTTTGAATGAGAAAAGTCGCTTCTGGGTTCGCTGATTACAAAATGGTACTTTATTTCGTGATCGGATAATTGGTGGAGCTGTGCCGATCGGAAGGGGAAAAAGTGGAGAAATTTGGAAAAGCCACAATTTTTCAGGGGTACCTCTAGGAAAAAAATCGAAAAATGTAAAAACTATATTGTGGCAATGTTTTGAATGAGAAAAGTAGCTTCTGGGTTCGCTGATTACAAAATGGTACTGTATTTCGAGATCGGATAACAATTGGTAGAGCTGTGCCGATCGGAAGGGGAAAAAGTGGAGAAATTTGGAAAAGCCACAATTTTGTAGGGGTACCCCTAGGAAAAAAATCGAAAAATTTAAAAACGGTATTGTGGCAATGTTTTGAATGGGGAAAGTCGCTTCTGGGTTCGCTGATTACAAAATGGTACTTTGTTTCGTGATCGGATAACAATTGTTGGAGCTGTGTCGATTGGAAGGGGAAAAAGTGGGGAAAGTTGGAAAAGCCACAATTTTGTAGGGGTAGCCTTAGGAAAAAAATCCAAAAATTTAAAAACGATATTAAGCAATGTTTTGAATGAGAAAAGTCGCTTCTGGGTTCGCTGATTACAAAATGGTACTTTATTTCGTGATCGGATAATTGGTGGAGCTGTGCCGATCGGAAGGGGAAAAAGTGGAGAAATTTGGAAAAGCCACAATTTTTCAGGGGTACCTCTAGGAAAAAAATCGAAAAATGTAAAAACTATATTGTGGCAATGTTTTGAATGAGAAAAGTAGCTTCTGGGTTCGCTGATTACAAAATGGTACTTTATTTCGAGATCGGATAACAATTGGTAGAGCTGTGCCGATCGGAAGGGGAAAAAGTGGAGAAATTTGGAAAAGCCACAATTTTGTAGGGGTACCCCTAGGAAAAAAATCGAAAAATTTAAAAACGGTATTGTGGCAATGTTTTGAATGGGGAAAGTCGCTTCTGGGTTCGCTGATTACAAAATGGTACTTTGTTTCGTGATCGGATAACAATTGTTGGAGCTGTGTCGATTGGAAGGGGAAAAAGTGGGGAAATTTGGAAAAGCCACAATTTTGTAGGGGTAGCCTTAGGAAAAACATCCAAAAATTTAAAAACGATATTAAGCAATGTTTTGAATGAGAAAAGTCGCTTCTGGGTTCGCTGATTACAAAATGGTACTTTATTTCGTGATCGGATAATTGGTGGAGCTGTGCCGATCGGAAGGGGAAAAAGTGGAGAAATTTGGAAAAGCCACAATTTTTCAGGGGTACCTCTAGGAAAAAAATCGAAAAATTTAATAACGATATTTAAGCAATGTTTTGAATGAGGAAAGTCGCTTCTGATTCGGTTCGCTGATTACAAAATGGTACTTTGTTTCGTGATCGGATAACAATTGGTGGAGCTGTGCTGATCGGAAGGGGAAAAAGTGGGGAAAGTTGAAAAAACCACAATTTTGTAGGGGTACCCCTAGGAAAAAAATCGAAAAATTTAAAAACTATATTGTGGCAATGTTTTGAATGAGGAAAGTCGCTTCTGGGTTCGCTGATTACAAAATGGTACTTTGTTTCGTGATCGGATAACAATTGGTGGAGCTGTGCCGATCGGAAGGGGAAAAAGTGGGGAAAGTTGGAAAAGCCACAATTTTGTAGGGGTACCCCTAGGAAAAAAATCGAAAAATTTAAAAACGGTATTGTGGCAATGTTTTGAATGAGGAAAGTCGCTTCTGGGTTCGCTGATTACAAAATGGTACTTTGTTTCGTGATCGGATAACAATTGGTGGAGCTGTGGCGATCGGAAGGGGAAAAAGTGGGGAAAGTTGGAAAAGCCACAATTTTGTAGGGGTACCCCTAGGAAAAAAATCCAAAAATTTAAAAACGATATTTAAGCAATGTTTTGAATAAAAAAAGTCGCTTCTGGGATCGCTGATTACAAAATGGTACTTTGTTTCGTGATCGGATAACAATTGGTAGAGCTGTGCCGATCGGAAGGGGAAAAAGTGGAGAAAGTTGGAAAAGCCATAATTTTGTAGGGGTACCCCTAGGAAAAAAATCGAAAAATGTAAAAACTATATTGTGGCAATGTTTTGAATGAGAAAAGTAGCTTCTGGGTTCGCTGATTACAAAATGGTACTTTATTTCGTGATCGGATAACAATTGGTAGAGCTGTGCCGATCGGAAGGGGAAAAAGTGGAGAAATTTGGAAAAGCCACAATTTTGTAGGGGTACCCCTAGGAAAAAAATCGAAAAATTTAAAAACGGTATTGTGGCAATGTTTTGAATGAGGAAAGTCGCTTCTGGGTTCGCTGATTACAAAATGGTACTTTGTTTCGTGATCGGATAACAATTGGTGGAGCTGTGGCGATCGGAAGGGGAAAAAGTGGGGAAAGTTGGAAAAGCCACAATTTTGTAGGGGTACCCCTAGGAAAAAAATCCAAAAATTTAAAAACGATATTTAAGCAATGTTTTGAATGAAAAAAGTCGCTTCTGGGTTCGCTGATTACAAAATGGTACTTTGTTTCGTGATCGGATAACAATTGGTGGAGCTGTGGCGATCGGAAGGGGAAAAAGTGGAGAAAGTTGGAAAAGCCATAATTTTGTAGGGGTACCCCTAGGAAAAAAATCGAAAAATGTAAAAACTATATTGTGGCAATGTTTTGAATGAGAAAAGTAGCTTCTGGGTTCGCTGATTACAAAATGGTACTTTATTTCGTGATCGGATAACAATTGGTAGAGCTGTGCCGATCGGAAGGGGAAAAAGTGGAGAAATTTGGAAAAGCCACAATTTTGTAGGGGTACCCCTAGGAAAAAAATCGAAAAATTTAAAAACGGTATTGTGGCAATGTTTTGAATGGGGAAAGTCGCTTCTGGGTTCGCTGATTACAAAATGGTACTTTGTTTCGTGATCGGATAACAATTGTTGGAGCTGTGTCGATTGGAAGGCGAAAAAGTGGGGAAAGTTGGAAAAGCCACAATTTTGTAGGGGTAGCCTTAGGAAAAAAATCCAAAAATTTAAAAACGATATTAAGCAATGTTTTGAATGAGAAAAGTCGCTTCTGGGTTCGCTGATTACAAAATGGTACTTTATTTCGTGATCGGATAATTGGTGGAGCTGTGCCGATCGGAAGGGGAAAAAGTGGAGAAATTTGGAAAAGCCACAATTTTTCAGGGGTACCTCTAGGAAAAAAATCTAAAAATTTAAAAATGAAATTGTGGCAATTTTTTGAATGAGGAAAGTCGCTTCTGAGTTCGTTGATTACTGAACAGTACTTTATTTTACTGAATAGGGGAATTTAGGAAAACCCACAATTCATTTTGACCATCCAGAAATGAAACAATATTTTTTGCAGATCGCTGTTGGTTCCACTTTTAAACATTCAGTTGAAATTTAGAGTGACCTTACCCACAGTAAGTCTAAAATACCCAGACAGCTTATTAACTATCGCAAATTTAACCATCTCTAATTTCCCACGTGCTTCGTAAACATTTAACATGTTTTAAACCGTGAAAATATATGAAAATTAAAAGAAAGCAGACTACGAATCACAAAAAATGACTCACCTGCAGCCAGAAGAAAAAGAGGTCGAGTCGCGCGGGGCATTCAAGGAGAGCAGTCGCATCTTCCGACGAAACCGCGCCTTGGGCTATGTAAGCAACCAGGTTCCAGCAGTTACACGGTACGTCCAGCGCCGGCGGGACACGCTGATAATCACCTGCATCGGCCGATCCTTTCAAGTGTACACCGCTAGCCACTTGCGACTGTTGCATGTGAGCGGTCTGCACCCGGACGAGATCACGGCTCTAGCTACAGATCGCCTGCACACGTATACTGCCAGCAACAAGTGCATCTACGCATGGCGGGCGGGCAAACACATTCGGCATGTGTACCGGGGACATCAGAAGGATGTCCATCTACTTCTGCCCTTTGGCTCTAGCCTTATTTCCGTAGACAGGGATAATGTCCTGAAAGTGTGGAGCATTCCCACGGAGGAGGTATATCTGGAAGTACCTTTTCGGATTGAAGAGTTCAAGATCACTGCCGTGGCCCATCCGCCCACCTATATCAATAAAATTGTGCTCGGCTCCCAGCAGGGACTGCTCAAAATTCTAAACATCAAGAAGAACACCGTAGTCTGTACCTTAAACCACCACGAGAGCAGGATAACCTGCATCGAAACGGCTCCAGCTTTGGACGTGGTTGCAGTCGGCTATGGTGATGGATCTATTCAACTCATTAACCTCAAATTTGATGAAGTGCTGATGGGTTTTAAGCAGGATTGGGGTCAGGTGACCAGTCTGGCTTTCAGAACAGATGGACCCCCTATTTTGGTGTCTGCCTGCAGCAATGGGTACATGGCCTTCTGGAACCTGGAGGAACGGAAGCTGGCCGGACAGCTGCATGCCCACGAGGACCAGGTTACCACCGCTATTTGCCTGCCTAGCGAGCCGGTTGTGTTCACCACCTCGCCAGACAACTCGATGAAGCTATTTGTTTTCGATATGCCAGACGGTGGAGCCAGGCAGCTGAGGATCCGGGAGGGTCATACGAAACCGCCTCTGTGCATCCGTTACCATGGAAACTCAGGGGTTTCGATACTCTCCTCCGGCGAAGACAGCACTCTGAGAGTGTTTTCCACCCTGTCCGAGTCGCTAAACAAAAGCATGGGTCGGGCCAGCTACAATCCAAAATCCACAAAAACCAAGAGTGAGTAGAGATCCAACTTTGCCCAATATTCCTGATTTAAACCCCATTTTCTTGTAGATCGCTTCCAGTACGACAAGTATATTATGCCGCCCATTGTGGAGTTCACCTCGGACACTACCCGCGAGAAGGAGTGGGACAACATAGCCGCCATTCATACTGGCATTATCCAGACCACCACATGGACATTCGACAAGAACCGCATGGGCCAACATCGGTTGGTGCCGCAGCAATTCGAAAACAAGAATCGCACAAACTTTCTGAACGAGACCACTTGCATCGTGTTGACGCACTGCGGTAACTTTGTGATTGTTGGCTACAGCAGTGGCGACATTGAACGCTTCAACATCCAGTCGGGTATTCATCGGGCCAGCTATGGTTCTCCGGGTCACAAGATGGCAGTGCGAGGCTTGGCAACCGACAATCTAAACCAATGCGTCATCTCCGGTTGCTCTGAGGGCCTTCTCAAGTTCTGGCCTTTTAAAGGAAAGGGTGAGTTCCCTGACTCCTCCTCCATTGATGCCATTCTAACCCATTTTGTTTGGAATCTTTTTAGTTGAGAAGCCCTTGGCGGTTCTCCGGTTGGCGGATGGTATTGCCTTGATGCGGCAACATCGCGAGAGCTCCATGCTGGCCATCGGGCTGGAAACGTTCAAGGTGTTTGTCGTGGACATGCACACCAGGGTGATAGTGCGCAAGTTCGCGGGTCACACAGCCAAGCTGAACGACATGACATTCAGTCCGGACAGTCGCTGGCTGATCACCGCAGCCATGGACTCCACCATCAAGGTGTGGGACATACCCTCGGCTTACATGGTGGATCACTTTCGGGTGGAGCGGCCGTGTGTGTCACTCACCATGTCCCCGAATGGTGATTTTCTGGCAACAGCGCACGTCAATCTCCTGGGAGTCTATCTGTGGGCCAATAAGACCCTTTTCAATCAGGTCTCTTTGCGCTCCATCGATCCTAAAGAACCTGCTCCATACGTGGGACTGCCCACCAATGTTTGCGATGCCATCGAGCTGGAAGACTGCTTGCAGGAGCTGGAGATCGACGACGATGCTGAGGAAGGTGAACTTGTTGATGCCAAGTACGAAACACCAAGCCAACTCTCGGAGGAGCTGATTACACTGTCCGGATTGGCTGCGTCTCGGTGGCAAAATCTCCTGGACCTGGAACTCATCAAGCAGCGCAACAAGCCGAAAGCCCCTCCCAAGGCTCCCAAGCAGGCTCCGTTCTTCCTGCCCACCGTTTCCGGTCTGGAGCTGCGCTTTGATGTGGAGAATGGTCAGAAGGCAGAGGATGGTTCACACTTCCGCCAGGCCACCGTCCTAAATAACCTAACTGGCTTTGGAAAACTTCTGGAGGTAACGGCAAGCAGTGGGGACTTCGCTCCGGCTGTCAGCCACATAACGAAACTGGGTCCTTCGATGGTGGACTTTGAAATTAAATCGATGCATCCCGATGCTGGTGGCACTCTCCTCGCCATGCTGCAGTTCATCAAGATGATTGAGTTTATGTTCGGGACCAACCACAACTTTGAACTGGCCCAGTCCTACTTGAGTGTCTTCCTGCGATCCCACGGCCTCGGCCTGACCGACTCTGCTGAGCTGGTGAGGGCGTTGCGCAGTGTCTCCAAGGTGCAAGAGGAGGCATGGCAGCGAGTGGAAGAGAAGCTAATATATGGAACGGGGGTGGTGGCAGCACTTCGAAACTTTGCGCATTAATTTAAGTAACAAGATGTCTTCTTGAATTTTTGTAAATAAATTTACAAAATATTTTATACCTTTAGAGTTTTTAATCTTTAGATCGCCCTTGGAAACCAATTCCCCCCTTTTATCTAATCCCCCTAAGGCCACTTCATAACTATATACAGCCGATATCTCCAGCTGGCATTAGTCGAGTATGATTCACAATCCCGATGACTGGGCACCCAGATACTAAGAAACGCATAAAACAGAAAACTTTAATTTGAAATTGTGTATTAATTATTTATTTGTTATATCCGTTTAAACTAACGCTTTTATTTATGCTGGAATTAAATAACTTAAACTTGTTCCTAGACGCGTTCGCTGGCGCGGACCTTAGATACGGTTCTAGTGGCGGCTAATTTGCAATTTCAGTTTAGTTTCAGTTTCGGTTTCGGTTTTAGTTTTTCTCTTTTCGATATTTCTTTGATTTGATTTTTGAATATTATTCAACTCAACACATAAACGAAATGAAAAATGTTCTCATTGGTTATCGAACAACCACGCGTTATAGACATAGTGCATATCATCTGATAAGTTTCCATTGATTTATACCTAAATATCGTAGCTTGCATGAAATAACTTTAGATCTCGATTGGTTGGGTGACTCCTAGAGGGTGTGTGTTTGTGTGTGTGTGGTGTTTCTTGGGTGCTTTAGGATTTCTTAAGAGTTCTTCGGCCATTTGCAAGCACAGTTTACGTGTTCCGGGAGCTATGTTGTATATTATTACTGCCTGGTTGGATAGGTGTGTTTGGGTTTGTGGGGGGGGAGGGAGTGGAATCCAGCACTCGGCGAGGCGCTTAGCTCGATGTGCACTGCTGGACTCGGGGGCCATCCTGATAGCCGCCATCGTCCTCGTCGTAGGCCATGCGCTGGTGTTGGTTGCGGCGGGCCTTGGGATCAAAGTCCACCTAAAGGATTAAATGAAAAGTTGCCATGAACTCCAATACTGGATGATATGCTTCGTAGGAGTACTCACCAACTCAGTGTGCTCTGCATCGATTGGAATGTCAACCTGCGGCGCCGGTGGCAGGCACTGTTGGAGGGCGGGCACCACTGTCGGATTGATCACGTCGGGGAAGATTACCTCGAACTGAATGATCAACAGTCCCTTTTCCATGGGGTTCTTGTAAATGGGCATGCCCTCGTCGGCAATGCACTTGGTCATCTCGTGCCGGATAACTTCACCGGGTTTTGTGGAGACGAGCAGATCGCGATCATCCAGAGTCTTGACAATTCGTTGGAAGCCGCACAGGGCTTCGACCAGCTGCAATGGCATCTTCATCATGAGGTCCTGCCCGGCATGCGCGAACGTCGCATGCTCCTTTTCGTCCAGCAGAATAATAATATCGCCAGGCTGAGATTCCGGCTCGTGATCACCCTCGCCATTAAACACAATCTTCTGGCCGTCCCGCATACCCTTCTCGATGTGCACTTCGAGGACCTTTCGCTCCCGCACCGTTTTCCTGCCGTTGCAGTTCTTGCAACGGTCCTTCTCCTGGATGGTCTCGCCGGTGCCCGAGCACTTGCGGCACACCTGCTCGATGTGCTGCATGATACCGGGGGCGATCTGCTGGACACGGGTCTCCACACCGTTGCCTCGGCACTGCATACACTTCTCGATGCTGCCCTTCTTGCCTCCACGGCCCTCGCACTTGTCGCAAATGACGTTCTTCTGCAGCTGCAGCTTCCGGGTGGCGCCGTTGTACAGCTCCTCCAGCTGCACGGACATCTGATGCACCACATCCTTGCCGCGTCGCTCTCGTCGTCGACCGCCGCCGCCGCCGCCAAAGCCAGCACCGAAGAACTTCTCAAAGAAGTCCATCGGATTCCGGAAGTCGCCGGAGTCGGCTCCACCCTTCTTGATCGCCGCCTCACCGCCCTCGTCGTACACCTGACGCTTGTCCGTATCCGACAGCACTTCGTAGGCCTGGGAGATGGCCTTGAACTTCTCTCCCTCGTTTGGGTTTTTGTCGGGGTGGTATTTCAGGGCCAGCTTCCGGTAGGCCTTCTTCAGCTCCTCGGGCGTGGCATTGGGCTTTACGCCCAGAAGATCATAGTACCCAGTTTCTTTGACCATTTTTTCGGCTGTTTAACTGTAAAATATAGTATTTTTGTTCCAATTACTTGAATAGTTACGATTTTAATAAAATATATACTAATATTTAAGTCTATTTTTTCACTGACAATGTTTTCTGCTGACTCTTGATGACAAGTCTTTCATGCCTGTTCTGGACTGGGCTCTGGACTTTTTCGCTCAGTGCACCCGTGTGGGCGGCTGTAGGCGGGACTTTGCTTCCGGGCCCGAGCCCGGGTTTCAAGGTCAGCCCACCGTCGAGCGTGTGCGAAAATAAATGCGACGTTTTCTACCGTATTTCTAGAACTTTTTCCTATTTTCAATACATCGGGCGAGCAGCTGACACTCCTCGTCCCCCCGCACTGAACCAATCCGCTACCTGGCCATCTCTTTCGCATACACACACACACACACACAAACATATAGTTTCTAGAAAATTTCGTCAGAATTCGGTAGCCCTGGTTGCGAACGGCGACCGCAAAGCAAAGAGAGCGATAATGAAAAACGGCAGCAGGGGAGAGCGAGACAGACTAGGGGGAAAGGGCAGACACTTGGAAAAAATTGAATTGAAGAACTATCTATTGATTTGGATCAAAGGAAAAAGCCTTGCCAATTATATTTATACCAACGAAAGTCTGGCACACACAAAGAATTCGCATTGAAAATGTATATATCGTGCATGTATGGGTACAAACATGTGCCGCGCAAGACGCTGCGTCAGAATTGGCCAGAACAAAGGCGAAGAGCAAATCCAAGCAATTCCATCGATTTTACAAGGGAAACTTTGTTAGAAAATCTTTTGTCGCGTTGAATTAACAATTATCGGCGATTACTTAATGAGAAGAGATGGAAAAAAAGGGGAAAAGGAAGTGTGTTCACGCATACACACACAGACACGGGAATTTTCTCGTAGCGACAAGGCGAAATGTGCAAAATTTTTTTTCTTTACCTTTTATCTGCGTCTCAAGTTGGTGTTGTGTGTTTTGAATGAAAAATTTGCAGCTAGGTTCCTTGAGGTTACACTTTATACTATAAATTTAATCGAGACCGAATACTTTTAAACAGCTTACTACACCACGCTCCGATTCGATGGAAAAAACTTTGAAAACGTGTGCGGCAGGGCACGGGAAAAGAGAGTGACCATTCATTGCCCCCCAAAAGTGCGACCAGGCGTTGCCACTATCGTTAAACTTAAACTATCGTCGATAATTATCGATATAATTATGGCCATAAGTGGCAATATCGTCGGCAGCTTAGTTGGGTAACACTATTCTGGGTCTACTTGGTTATTTAATAAACATAAGCATTTATAAATAAAAAACTAACATGAGACACGCACAATTTCTGGCCCGTACGGTTCTCGTGCAAAACAATAACGTGGAGGAGGCCTGCCGTCTTCTGAACCGCGTCTTGGGAAAGGAGGAACTTCTGGACCAGTTTCGCCGGACACGCTTCTATGAGAAGCCCTACCAGGTGGGATTTACAATTATTTTCATAAACTTAAACTCATTTTGTTAAATATTTCAGGTTCGGCGCCGTGTCAACTTTGAAAAGTGCAAGGCCATTTACAACGAGGATATGAACCGGAAGATTCAATTCGTGCTTCGCAAGAACCGCGTTGAACCTTTCCCCGGATGCAGTTAGTCACTGTTAAGAGTGTTTTGTTTTAATAAAATCTAGAAATTTTGTTAAGAAAAGGTTTGTTTCACTTTAATTTGTCCAATATAAACAATATGAGTGAAGGGCAAAGGGCCTTAAAGGGAAACAGAAAATATAAGGACGAGGCCTCCATCATTTTATAGTAAGATCTTATTTGGGTTTCAACCCAAAAAGCCTTTAGGTTTCAAATAGAATCATTTGTTGACTTAGGATCAAATTTAAGCCCAAAGCAAGATGTTCAAGTATTAAACTACACGGACATGCTGCATATTGTTACAGTTTCAATCGATTTACATCATTTATTTGTATTAATAATCTTACAATAATTTTCCAATTTAATGGTAAGTAATTTACTTAATAGTTTGTTTCTTTAAATTTTCTTGCCTGACCTGTTTTAAATATAACATTCCTGCCAATTTTTCAACAATGGGTTAAAAAGCTTTTTTGAAAAAAAGCTGTGGAATTTAAAGCTCTGTTTACAGCCCTCTCTTGCGATGAAAATTACATCCGCTAACGACACGGTCTCAGGTCCTGACGGTACTAGGTTCTGAAAACTCAAGCGAGCAGGACGTGCTTAGAATTTCGCATTAACTCACAGCTGTAACTTAGAGAGGTAAAAACTCACAGACCTGCTTTTCATTCACAAAAGTTTTGTCAATTGTTGAATTGACACGAAAAGTACAGATTAAAAAAATATGTAGCATACATTTTGGAGCATTCGCAGGACCAAAATAAACTTTGTTATTTTGTGAAGGTGTTTGTGTTGTATAAAGATTTGTGCATGCTATCCTGCGGAATACTTGAGCAAGTCTCCGGCGGCCCTTCAATCCCGAGGATTCCCAAACGTGCTTAAGTGTTTTCCCAATGCATCGATAATTCGCTTATGCGGCCAATTTACTCAATTCACACTTAAGAGTGTGTGTGTGTGTGTGCGAGTGTGTGTGTGGGTGTTTGCAATATAGAGAGCCAGTTTTCAATTCGAATTTGTTTTGTTGCTCGGCCTTTTATATTCTTCTTTATTTTGAATGCCTTACTTTGGCCGCTTTGTTGTTGCCTTATCGATTTCTTGTGTTATTTTTAGCGTGATTTGCATATGTATGTATGTGTTCACAGGCCCCTTGTTGTGTTTGGTTTTGCGCTTTCTTTTTGGGTTCCTTTCAGTTTTTTTTTCTTCGTTTCAGTGTGTGAGTGTAATCGAATCTTGGCTACTAATCAAATGAATTACGTCGTGTGTCACTTTCAGATCCTGGGATTACACGGCATGGCGGCAAACAATCTGGTGGCCGTCCTCCTTTTGGCCAGTATCTGCATGGCCCACGCCTATCCGGCTCTGTTGCCCTACATCTACAGTGAGTACTACTTCCTCTTCTCCTTTCGGCTTCCTGCTTTCCCTCCTCCTTTTGGGTTTCAAATATGCAAATTTTCTTGGATGTTTTGGAAAGGGATTGATTGATTTTGCAAATGGGTATCTTTCCATTCACTTAGATTATTTTTATATGCCTATCTTGGGTTTTTCCATGGTGATTTTATATTTCTTTATGCATATTATATTATTTAAGAATTATTTATAAAGCTTTTATAAACATTTTGGTTTCTTGTACAGATCCTTCCAAACGTAACGGTGGAGACAATGTGTTTCCCCAGATCGAGGACGATGTGAGTGAGCTTGACCAGTTGCGAAACGAACCGGGAGCCATCTTGGCCAAACGTCAACAAGATGGCAGCACCGCCCGCACCACCACCACCACAAAAGAAAGCGTCGAGGAGGTGGCCGCCGCTCCAGAATCTGGCCAGAGCCCCAATGCAAGCATTATGACCGATTTGGAGCGGCAGCTGGAGGTGGCTACTCCTTTGATTTCGACCACCACAACCACTAGCACTTCGGCCACAACCACAACGGCCACTTCAAAAGAAGAGGGCGAACGATCCCAGCTGGAGGAGCCAAAAACCCATATCAAGCCGGTGGTGGAACCAACTGCACACTCCAAGGTAGGTTCCCTTTACCCTATATTCCCAGAAATCCGCTGTCCGTAGTGCGCTTGTACGCCTGGTAAACTCCAAATATATCTTTTACAAAATCCAAGTGTATATCCACGAAACCACCCAAAAATCAACAGGCATTTTACGGGGCTGCTCGTCTAGCTTTCGGTCAAAATCCAGAGGTTCTGCCAACAACCACAACTACGAGCACCACCACAACGTCTACTACTACCACAACAACGCCAGCTCCACCACCGGAAACTCAGCCAGAAGAGGAAAAGGAGCCGGAAGCCGAAGTTGAGGAAGAATCCGAGCCAGAGGCTGCAGTTGACGTGGCCGGAGAACCGTCAGATCCAGAAGATCCTGCGGGAGATGTGGCTGAAACCGAACTGACCGCTCTTAATCCACCTAAGCCCAAGCCAAGCCATCCCAATGCCAACAAAGAGACCATCGGAGATATTGTCTTCGATGTTGTGGCTCGCACCACGGAGCGAAGATCCAGTTCGCCAAAGATGAATGCCAAGGTATTCACCTAAAAATCATCTAAAATAATAAGATACATTCAAAATTCAACAATTGGCAAAACTGGAAAAAAACGGAACCAAAATTGATTAACGATTGGCTTAAAATTTTCAGATCATTTTAAATTAACAAACAAACTTATTGGCCTAATACTTAAAATTGTTCTCAAAAGTATTTAAGTCATAAGAATGTTAATTATTTATAAAATCATTACAAAATCTACTTTTTTTTTGTTTGTATCCCTCAGAGTTTGCTGCAAAGTCCGAATGGTCAATATTCATCCTTCGACATGGCTCAATATATATTCTGGACTGGTGATGAAACGGCCGTGGTTAAGGCAGTCGAGGAATTGGTTCAAGGCAAGGTGGTAAGTTAAAAGGCTTAAATATAATAATATTTAAATTATTTTCTGCATTATTTTTAAAGGAAACATATTTTTTATTAAATGGGTTATATATTTTGCAATTAGACAATTTTTGTTACACGAGATCAAAGACATCGACAATTGTATTATAATTTTAAGTGGCCAAGTTTCATCATTGAGTTTGATGGCTTCACAACTTATGATTTTCAAAATTTAATCTTTCATTGCCTCATAATAATAATGACTAAAGCGAGGAGACATTATAATTGGAGTTCCACAATGATGGCGTTGTGGTAGTCCGTGGAAGTGGGAAAAGTAGTGAGAGCGGTGGCAGTGGGTTGGTGGAGGCGGTGGCGGAGAAGAGCAGTGATGATGATGGCCACGGTCATGGTGGTGATGATGTCCATGGTGTCCAAACGGAAACTTTTCAAACTTTGGAGTCTCCTGTTCCTGCATCATCTTTTTATGGCTCCAGGAGCACTTTCCAAACTTTCGATTATTTTCTTCTACAGTTCCCGAGTGCATTCCGCATTGGGGCTTCTGCTCTTCCTTATTTTTATGACACATCTTGTATTGTAGTTTTTACTTGTTTAAAGTTTTCTTGTTATTTAGAGATCTGATCTCTTAGGTTGTTGAACACGAACTGATTTTCCAGTTGCCGGCACTGACCTTTTTATACGCGAAGCCCTGTGTGCCGGCAAAACATTTCACGATTAGATTGTTTGTTTTCATTTGTTTATCTAATCGGTGGGGTATGGAATTAAACAAAAGCTGTCATAGTAGAATTGGAAATCTAGCAATATATTTGTGCAATTTCCATTCAGTCATTAGTTTGTTTTACTTTACTATGAATTTTGTGAAGTTTTGGTTCATTCAGAGAAATATTGGAAAGGTTATGAGTTCCCTTACATGATTATTGACGCTTTGCGTTGAACGAAATTAAACCGGTTTAATTTCATCGATATTCTGACAGTACGGTCATCTTTTTTTATGATCGTTGTACGCTATCATTTGGGAACTATTATGAAGATGAAATTTTTATAACGGAATGTTTATTATAATTTAATCTTCTTATCTATAGATCACCCGAGAGAACGCTCTGAAATTCCTACAAGATATTCGTCTTGGCATTGAATTCTTGCAACGCTCTTACGCCAATCGTATTTTTCCGGAAGAGGTTCGTCAAAATCAGCTGAAGCGACACAGTCCACCCAGCACCAATCCTCCAACCACATCCACATCAACCACCACAACAACGACGACCACGAGCACTACTACGGAAAAACCATTCCCAGAAGTACACCCCTTGGATCCCGAATCCAGAATTCTTCCAGGAGTTGGAGCACTACCAGCTAAGAACTTTGACAGCTTCAGTTTCTGGAACAAGATCAAAGTGCTGGACAATGAGGCACAACAAGACTTGAATGATTATGACGAGGGACGAGCTAAGATCGTAGAGTATTTGTACAATGAGTACTCCTTGGAGGAGATTCTGTATAAGCTGGCAAAGGTATATATTTATGGCCTTAGAATATTGGTTTTTTAATAAAAATAAATACTTTTTCAGGTGATGTTTGCTCAGTCCTTATCGCACGGCTCTGATGAGGCTCAAATGGAGCTCCAAAAGCTTACAGAGTTCCTGGAGCGTGAGGGCAACATGGGTGTCATACCACTCGACTTGCAAAAGAAAGTTTTGAGTATGTGCATCAGTTATAACATTTTAGGCTCAATTTAATTGATATATTTTTGCAGGAGTTCTGCTTAGCGCATTGTCGGACACCTTGACCGAACATCCGGAGCTTCTGCCGGCGGCGCGGGTTAACTTGGCCAACCCGTATTACAGGCTTCCAATGCATACCCCAAGTCAATAGAGTTATATCGAGAGTTATCAGATTATTGCAAAGCCCTATATAATACGTTAACACGCATAATCCGCATCAGCTAATGGCATATATCCACTGATCGGCGCTACTCTGGGGAGGCGCACTCTCGGAACTTTAATCATATAAATATTAATTATATTATACTTGGCCTAAGTTCACTAGATCGATTGGCACCTTCCACTTTGTTTAACGGATTAGCCTACGTGTAATATAGCAAAATACTCTCGTGATATTTTTGGTCAGTCAGAGGCAGAGAAAGATGAAGATAAAATCCTTATACACTTACGGTACGATAAGAAAAATCAAAACCTAATAATAAAAGTCAAACCAAAGTAACCGAACCAAAACGAATGAAAACAAAACTGAAGAGAGAGACTTGCGCCCCTTTGAGCTTTTAAAATTAAAATAGATTATCTATATGTGTATGTGCAAAATATGCATACGAATTGGCACACTTGCTTATATTTGATATGAGTTTGTTAGTTAGATACAATGGGAGGTTGAGGTTGAAGGGTCGCTGGCGCTGGCGAAATCGATGAACGGCCGCGGCGACCGATTGAAGCAGGAATGGGCTCTGAGTCCGTCTATATCAGTAGCAAATATGGTTAAAAACGCTCCAAAAACGAGCAGCAGTCGTGAATAGTTGTTAAACTACATGTCCTCCCCCAAATAATTGAGCATTGCATGCATTATTGATGGATTGGTTAACTGATTGATTGTTTTGCGAGTTACATACAATATGCATATAAGAACTAGAACCTGTATCAAGAATTATCGATTATACACTCAATATACATATATATATATATAAAATATGACAAAAATCTTTGATTTATTAATTATTCTACTGGTCCTTTTTGGGCTCGCCTGTCTCTGGTTTGTTTAGGAATTTGTTGAGACGGTCATCTGTTAATGGCTCGTTGGTATTAAAGAGCTGTTCGATTTCGGCCCGTTCTTCTTCGCTAAGATCCTTGGCATATGCCTTCGCCAGTTCATCGAGACGCAGTTGGTTTTTCTTAAGATGTCCTGGTAGCCAGAAAACAGTCTGCACCATTCTGAAATACATGAAGCAAAAAGGAATAACTCAAGAAAGTAAAATACAGCTTCAGTTTAGGGTTGGACTAGCCTAAGTCTTTAACTTATTAAAAAATGTGAAAGAAAACCCATTGGCTAATTGTAAAATATATGTTTAAATATTTATTAAACCAATTACTTACTTGAGGAGTACAAATCCGCAGACGGCCAGTAATAAGCACATACCAGACGTCTTCAACATGGTCCAGTAGTCGACCACAACTTGTTGGTGCTTCATTTTCTCAAGTTTTTCGCTACGATTGACTCCACTCTTGTCTGTATTACGAAATAAACTGTCACCAGCGACTAATGGTATCCTAAACACATGCTCTAAGCGTTAAGCCAGGACCTTGGCAGTGTTGTATGTTGTGGTCGCGTCGTCAGGGCAGCAAGCTTAGGGAATACGTGTATTTGACCCTTTCACACACCAATCATATGTGGCCACTATAAATCAATAATCCTCGCTCGGATTTTGTGGCCCCAGTTTGTACAGGACCCAGTCTGTCCCACTAATGAGTGAAAATTTACGACTTAATTTGAAGGTATTGCTGTTGGGCAAATGTTGCATGTTGCTAGAGGCCATAGCAACATGTTGCTGGCTGTTGAGGTCAGCCATTTTTAAGGCGGTTGTTTTCATTTGAAATCGTCTTTTCTATTAATAGGGCTTTATCTTTTGGCCAAAATTTGCAGGTGAAAAAAAATATGGGTGAGCATGATATATACAAATTTGAGGGATTAGATGTGGAGATACCCTGTTAATCAGGCTATAGCTAAAAAGAAACTAGAAAATAATATTTGTGGTTAAACAATTTAGAAAATTGCAATAGGTTTTTGATTGGTTTTCTTATTTACATTTATAATTATAGTGTTTTAAATTTCCTTTACTTTAAAATTTTAATTTTCTTTTAATAAAAAGTACCAATATGATTTATATTCTTAATTATAAGGTATCAAAATAATTGAAAAAACGATAATAAAATCAGCAGATAGCCTGGGGGTCTTGGGATTCCTTGATTGTAAATTAGAGTCTTGCGATTTTAATCAAAATCAGAGCCAGAAGCTGATTAGAGCCAGGTGTATCGATAATTTCTATATATGTATATGTTTATTTTCAAGATTTCTGGGGGGGCTGTGACCGCGCTTACCAATAAATCTGATTATTGGCGACAATCAGAGAATTGATAATGGACACAGAACGCTATAAAAGGTGGGATCCCAACGTTTTCGGGCCATAGTGGAACTATGCGAGGAGTAACACTAAAAGTATCAATTTTTCTGGTTGGTTTGGGCCTGGTTTTGGCTGGCAGCCGCCCCATCTCTGATTGCGTGAGTATATTTTGAAAAATAAAAATTTTTGTATGGTTTATATAAGAAACTAAAATTTCTCAGGGTGAACGCATTCTGGATGATGGCTACCCAATGGAGCGCCATACTGTGACCACCGATGACAACTACATCCTGACCATGCATCGCATTCCCTACTCCCCAAAAACCGGCAATAGTGTCAATCGTCCCGTCGCCTTCCTGATGCACGGAATGCTCAGCTCCTCTTCCGATTGGGTGCTGATGGGCCCGGAGCGATCACTGGCTTACATGTTGGCCGATGCGGGATACGATGTTTGGATGGGCAACGCCAGAGGTAACACCTACTCCAAGGCCCATAAGTACTGGCCCACCTACTGGCAGATCTTCTGGAACTTTAGCTGGAACGAAATCGGCATCTACGATGTTCCGGCCATGATTGATTATGTTTTGGCAGAGACTGGTCAGACTCAGGTGCAGTATGTGGGCCACTCCCAGGGCACCACTGTTTACTTGGTTATGGTTTCCGAGAAGCCCGCCTACAATGACAAGATAAAGTCGGCGCATCTACTGGGTCCCGCTGCCTATATGGGAAATATGAAGAGCCCCATGACCCGTGCCTTTGCCCCGATCTTGGGTCAGCCCAATGCCATTGTAGAGCTGGCCGGTTCCATGGAGTTTATGCCCAGCAGCCAGTTCAAGCAAGATTTGGGAATCGCCCAGTGCCAGTCGGACTCTCCCTTTGCGGATATGTGTGCTAATGAAATCTTCCTAATAGGAGGCTACGACACCGAGCAACTTGACTATGTGAGTTACTTTTGGTTTAGGAATCATTTAAAGAAACTACATAATTGTGAATTTCATAGGCTCTTCTGGAACACATAAAGGCCACTTCTCCGGCTGGAGCTTCGGTCAACCAGAATCTGCACTTCTGCCAGGAATATAACTCCAAGAAGTTCCGTAAATTCGACTACACTGCTCTGCGTAATCCCTATGAATACGGCAGCTACTTCCCTCCGGATTACAAGCTAAAGAATGCCAAGGCTCCTGTCATGTTGTACTATGGAGCCAACGACTGGATGTGCGATGTGAGTGATGTGCGCAAGTTGAGGGACCAGCTCCCCAACATGGCCCTGGACTACTTGGTACCATTCGAGAAATGGGCTCATTTGGACTTTATCTGGGGCACAGAGGCCAGGAAATATGTCTACGACGAAGTCTTGAGGCAGATGCGGGCCTACGAGTAGATTAATTTGATTCTGCAATAAAAAATACTGAACAGTGAAGATATTCAGAGCCTTTCTTATTCCATATTCAAGTCGATGTTGTATAGAAGGCACGTCGTTGGATATAAAAATAAACCGCTGTGAGGTTTATTACCACATCTACAGGCAGTGGCGGATTTAACAGGTGGGAAAAGGCGCGCTTGCCCACTGGGCCCCCCGACGAAAGGCTATCAGGGCCCCTCGAGCTGAAAGTTACACCTTCGATTTCTTTTCCACAAATTTGCCTCAAAATCTGGGAATAAAATATTTTTAAGAATTTTTGTCAAATTTTCTGGGCTGTCCCCTTCAAAATGTGCAAAATGCATGGGGAGCCCCATATGACCCACTGCGAAGGCCATATCTTAGGAAATATTCATCCGATTCTTGAACGGAATACCTTAAACGATTTGTGGATCGATTCTCCATAAATCTGCATCAAAATCTGGGAACAAAATATTTTTAAGATTTTTTGTCAAATTTTCTGGGCTGTCCCCTTCAAAATGTGCAAAATGCATGGGGAGCCCCATATGACCCACTGCGAAGGCCATATCTTAGGAAATATTCATCCGATTCTTGAACGGAATACCTTAAACGATTTGTGAATCGATTCTTCATAAATCTGCATCAAAATCTGGGAATAAAATATTTTTAACATTTTTTGTCAAATTTTCTGGGCTGCCCCCTTCAAAATGTGCAGAATCCATGGGGAGCCCCATATGACCCACTGCGAAGGCCATATCTTAGGAAATATTCATCCGATTCTTGAACGGAATACCTTAAACGATTTGTGGATCGATTTTTCATAAATCTGCATCAATATCTGGGAACAAAATATTTTTAAGATTTTTTGTCAAATTTTCTGGGCTGTCCCCTTCAAAATGTGCAAAATGCTTGGGGAGCCCCATATGAACCACTGCGAAGGCCATATCTTAGGAAATATTCATCCGATTCTTGAACGGAATACCTTAAACGATTTGTGGATCGATTCTTCATAAATCTGCATCAATATCTGGGAACAAAATATTTTTAAGATTTTTTGTCAAATTTTCTGGGCCCTTCAAAATACCCTTCAATGTACCCTGAAACAATTTTGCCCACTGGGCCTTTTTCCTTAAATCCGCCACTGTCTACAGGATAGTAGATGATTCTCCGTTTGAGACAACAACTCGTTTAAAAAAATTTAAATTTATTGATATTTTTCAGTCAGTATAAATTACTTAGCTGTTTCGATTGGTTGCATCGATAAAACAATGCCATGATGTTTCCTGAACTAAAATCTAACTCTTAGTGGTCTTTAGATGTCTCTGAAATCTTTGCAACGATTCGAGACAGCTAAGTAATTTAAACTGGGAGAAAGTCAAAATAAATAAGGCTGGTGACTATAAATTTGAGGTTGCATATCAAGGTGGTGAGGTGTGATCTTCCTCCTTGTCTTCTGGTAAGTAGCCGAAGTAGAGACGCAACTGTTCCATAAATACAAACAACAGAACAGTATATGGTCCTAACCGCAAGAATGCTGGAACGAAGCCCTTGTAAAAACCAAGTGGGCCAAGCTTGGCTGTATGATGGATAATGTGCAACATGTTCCGATATTTTCCAGGCTTGGCATTCATCCGTCGTGTTTTGATAACATCCAATGGTTGAGTGAGCGTGGTAGAAACTGCTGCCGCCACCAAAGAGGAGGTAAAATGCGTCACTACGTTGTCCTTGAAGTGGGGTGTTGATAGCATATACTTCTTTACCAAATCGTAGCAAAAATTCTGGCCAAGAGTCATCAAAGTTCCTCGAGCCGCTACCAGGGTCCAACCGGAAAAAAGGGTGATAGCTCCTTCATTTTTGATAATTTGGGCGAATCCATCAATTGCATGTTTGTAGCTTTAAATTAAAATACCAAAATTAACCTTTTGAATGGAAAATTATATATAAAAAATATAATTGAATTATTAAATAAAGAGGCATAAATACAATAACAAAAAAAGGTAATTCTAAAAAAGGATGGATTTTTTTTTTGATACTTTACTTTCGTCGTTTTTCCATGGGCAGTTTCACGTCGTTCTGCATCCGCACGTTGACCAAGTCAGCCGGTGTACCAAAAATACCGGAAGCAATGCCAGCTAAGGAGGAATGAGCCAAGCTTCCCATTAAGGTATGGCCAAAAAAATCCCTCCCAATCTCATAGACGGCGAATCGCGGCAGGGTGTTTGTTATTTGGCGCAGCATCGAGGCAGATATTCCATTGTAGAGTGCAAAGAAACCCTGCTTCCGGACGATATTTCGAACCAATGACGGGATCGACAAATGGCCTTGCTGGGTCTGTAAGTTGACCTTGATAAGGTCAAATGGGTGGGTGAACATTACCGCTCCCATGCCCGCTAGACCACCAAAATAGGCACGCGGCTTTCTGTGTTCTTCCCTCATTTAAATTAATTTAAAAAAAACCAATCCATTTCAAGTGGATTTTAAACCCCGAATATTGGTATTAATTATACTTATTGAACATACAATACATTTTGATTTTGTATTGAAATAAGTTGCTTGTTTTTTTAAAAGTATGTATCTGATACATTTTAAAAAGTGAACTTATTTAGTAACGAATGGCAAAAATAGTTAGACTAGAAGTGCGTAGTTTGGGTATCAGATATTTAAATATTTAGTTAGACCCATAGATTTAAATAAAATTGCAGTGCTTCTAAAATGATATATATTTTTTTAAATTCAAGATATGCTGAAATCCTAATAGGATTTTTAAACATTATTCCATTTCCAATTCGGCGCGGTATTCCAGCTTTACGTCATCACCCTTCC
Organism: Drosophila bipectinata; assembly: GCF_030179905.1. NCBI lineage: Eukaryota > Metazoa > Arthropoda > Insecta > Diptera > Drosophilidae > Drosophila > Drosophila bipectinata. The sequence continues at coordinate 18,626,201 of NC_091739.1, forward strand.
GAAGTTTAGCTATAATTTGGTAGTAGCCCGGGGTCAATAATTTTTTGATGATTTTTACGTCCAGAGGAAAGTCGTCTAGATGATAATCTTTTTCAGGCAAAGGACAATCTTCGGGTTTTGGGGCATTGGAATACTTCTTTATCCTCTCGTAGAAGAAGTCTTTGTAATACGTTTTCATTGCATCGCAAACTCCCAGTTTTGACAGTTTCAAAACCTCTTGGAAATCGTCGTCGGGCGATGCGGCTTTCAAAACTTTTACAGAAATCTATAGAGGCGGTTATTGACTGTTTGGTAATGGATTATTATCATATTGTTTTACCTTCCAGTGGTTGTCTATTTCCACATGTGTCTTCAGTTGACCGCTGACCTTCAACCAATTCTCCTCGTCCTCGGCGATCCGCAGATGGCTGTGCAATTCATCAGAATCCTCGTTAAACTTTTCCAAGTTTCGTATTGTTAGCTTTTTTGAGGCTCCTATCTTGGCAGGATTAGTTACAAGAAGGACAATGCTCAGTGCCAGCACCTGGGGAGTTAGACAAAAAATAGCACCCATCTCGATGATTCTACGACTGATGCTTCACAACAGTAGCGTGACTTTATAAGGATTTTGTATGACCCACAAAGTGGTGTTGGTACCGGAAGAGAGCTGTTTCGGGGTGTTCCCAGATCCAAATATAGGTGATATCGATAATCAATTGATCTAGATTTGTTTTATTTAATTATTGCATGGCAGTCTTTACACATAAAGCAACAATAAGCAGATGCCCACCAATTAGTAACGAATTATATTTAATTGCTAACAGCACGGCAATGACGACGAATACAATCGGGCTCAACTAAAACCTTTATGCCCGCATTAACAAGGCTTAATTTTAAATGCAGCCAATACCCTACGATTGTTGAAACTATAAACACTTTAATATTCACTTTGAGTATAATAGCTTTGCTTTTCTGAATGCATGAAAGGAAACAGTTTCTAACTATTAATATTATTTTTAAAAAAGTACACATTTGCAAAATATATGAATTCGGTATTGGCCATAAAAAGATCTCAAGATCTAAAAGATCTCTCCACCAACCATAGTCATCTATGAAGCAACAATAAACGCATTTTGGTTAAAAATCAATTCTGCTTAAAATTAATATTACGGTTTGTAGTACGGTTTGCCCTATTGCAGCTGGAATGTTAGCATTGCTGAAGGGAATCTGCCAGCCAGCCATGACAAATTATTATCCTAGGATGGAATCGATGGGAATCTCGGCTAGCTAACAGTTTTGTGGCCAAAGTTTAAGCGGAGCTGCTCCAGGAACACGAACGTCAGGATGGTTTGAGGACCCAATCGCACAAAGGCCGCCACATAGCCCTTGAAGAAACCTAGAGGTCCCAACTTGCTCGTATGCTTGACAATGTCCCATAATCCCGTAAATTCCCCGGGCTTCGCGTTCATTGACCGCGTCTTCAGCACATCCAGTGGCTGGGTAAGAGTAGTAGCTATTGCTCCAGCCACTAAGGAGGCGGTAAAGTGCGTGACCAAGTTATCCTCAAAGTAGGGGGTTTTCAGCAGGGCGACCTTCGTCTGATCATAAAACGCAATCTGTCCGATGGTCATGAGAATACCACGCGATGTTGCCGTCGTTGTTCCAGAGAAAAGTCTCGAAAATCCTTCTTGGCGATAGACCTTATAAAGACCATCAATAGCGTGTTTGTAGCTGAAAATAATGAAGGAAATATTAATATATAGTCCCAAGAATTGTGGATTTGAGAACGTACTTGCGTCGTTGATCCGGGGGCAACTTAACATCGTTCTGCATCCGAACGTTGACCATGTCCGCCGGCGTGCCAATGATACCGCCAGCGAAACCAGAGAGACCGGCCAAAAGGACCTTACCGCCAAAGGTATCGGTGTTAATGTAGTTTTTGCCGACCTCATAAGCACCGAATCGCGTCGTGGAATAGGTCATCTGACGCAGCATCGAGGCAGAGAGGCCGTTGTAGAAGGCCAGGACTCCATGTTCTCGGGCAATTTGCGGAACTATCTGGATTATGGAAAGCTTGCCTTGTTGCGTCTGCTGCGTAACCTTGATAAGGTCGAGGGGGTGAGTGACCATTGCTGCCCCCACGCTTCCCAATCCGCCGAAATACCAGCGTGCCTTTCTTTCTTCCTTCTTTTGGCTCATGTTGTGGCTGAGGTCTAAGCTAATTTCCTGACCTGAAAAAAGGTTAAAACTATAGGTTTATATATGTTGGTTTCTTTATTTCTGGTTACCTAAAAATAAAAGGTGGTTTTCAATTCAATTCCTTTAGATGGGCGGCATTCTCAGTGGGTCTAGTGTTACGTCATAGTGGTATCAAAACTATTCAGGAACTGAAGGACCTACCAAAATCAGCTGGGCGGTTGCGTAAAAGTTTAGCTTGAAAGCTTTCTACAAACACTTGCTCAGGTGTAGCCGCAAATAGCTGCTAATGGGGGTTAGTAAAAAATTCATAGCTAAAACTTTGTACAATTTTATACATTTTTGAAGATAGTTAATACTCATTTTTTATTGTATCTTTATTTTCCATTAATATTTGTATCTAAATGCATTTGTTTTTCAATTTGAAAGTCCTTGAATATTTTCAAATCCTTATTTCAAGCTCATAGATAGTTAACATTGTTTTCCGGTTGCGTCTAACAGCACCGGTTTAAACGGCCACATAAACAGCTGATCGAATGCATATACGGTCATACCCACACCTACAACATGTTAGGAATGTCAAATTGTTATATTTGTTTCGTAAACTAAACTGAACAACTTAATAAATCACCAATAAACTGTGTTTAAAAGCCTTTATCACGCCTTATATACTGGTAAGTACATAGTGCATTTGTTAGCAAGAAAAACATAAAAGAAGTTGGAAAATTAGACTGCCGGCCAGCGTCTCTTTTTGCAAAAACCTATTTTTAGTTTTTTTAAGCTTCTGTTTACTGTTTTGGTTGCAATTTTTGTCATTGTGCATTCATTATGGCTTTTTTATTGAAAAGTAATTTGCATATGACAAATACGGGCATCAGGAAATATTTATAATTGCTCCGAAAAAAAGTTGAAAAGTATATGTAGCTATCTGTGGCATACTCTTTCTCAAAAGCGGCGATAGCTAAAATTTTAAGTCTTTTGAGACGAAGGTGTATGCTTCAGCGAATATTGTTTCTGGCATTCAAATAAGTTCTCATTGTATTTTAAAATAATATCCAAATATTTTAGTCTTATTTCGTAAATTGGCCAAATAAGCCTACAATATTTTGATATTATTTTAAAGTTTTCGTATTTTAATAAGAGAAAGGTGCAAAAAAATGATTTGAAGACATAAATTAAATATTTTTGGATGGACCATAAATATTCAAAACCAAATAATGACAGATAGTATAAATCATTTTTTCCGTTTTATCTAATTTTTTGTTCTAATTAACAAAAAACGTGAATGTATCAGAAAAAATAATGAATTGAATGAGTATTTATGAATTGAAGACTTTCTCATATAAGAATGAATATTTTTATTCAATTATGTATATTGTTTGCATCGTAAAACTTAGCTTAATATGATTTACTATTAAATACTACTAATTTATGAGTCTCAAACTATTTTTTGCAATTTTATTGGTTTTAAGTGCTAGGCTAGGCAAATATTAATTTCCAAACTGTCATTTTTTACCCCCGGGCCGGAGAGTAACAATCTTTATGGGGTTCGATGTATGTTCCGACCCTTATCAAGTTTCGATTGGACTCGGTTTACCGATTCTTGTTTATGGATAGATAACATGTTTATCATCGATTCCAAACACCGGTGCACAACATTATTGCCAGAGTTTATTTACTTATTTTGTTCCTGCCCGGGTTTTTATTTATTTATTCTATTACTATTTTTGTTTGAGAACGAGCCACGTGCGTCGATTGCTCTATAATTTATATTCAGACGGCAGAAGAATTTCCGCCAAACTTTTTGTCTTATTTTGTTTTATTCTGGTTTTTTTTTCACTCAATTTTATCTGGCACTGGTCAAAGTCGAATTAATAACAAATATCACATGATCCGCTGGCACAATAAATGTTGCTTTCATTTATAATCTCCTTTATGGCAAAACGAGCCCCCAAATAGGTGAGGTTTCCGATGTTGTTACTATTCAAGAACAGCTGATTTTTGGGGAGATTTTTCAGGTTTTATGACCTGGAAACCTTTTCAAAACAACACATCGCGTGATAATTCTATGATTCGGTGTCTGACACACTATCGCTACCATTACGAGCCTGCTATTACGAGTTTTAAAGCCGCATGTTTGCCTTGTGAATTGAAAATAAACTGACGCTGCACTTTTAGTGCTAATTTGCAGCAAATGCAATTGAAAAAGGTTAAATCGCTGAGAGAAAAGGCAGTCACAGCTGACGGTATATTTACCTTGAACGAGAAAACGCTTGCCCCGGTTTTCCCTTCTGTGTTAGTTGTCTGTTTTCCGCGCAGAAAACTATTTTATTAGTTTATGATTTCTTTTTGGCACAAAGAGAGTCGAGCCGGAAAGTAGTGGGTATATGGCGGTGGAAGAGAACAAGAGCGGCTAGCACGTCATCGCATAACAAACTGGTCTGGCTTTAGCTTTGGGGAACTGGGGGATTGGTCAGGGGCTCCTCCCGGTTTCGACTGGAGGCGATGGCAAACGAAACGAAACGCTTGAGCACCGAAAGCGGACTGATCGGCCGCCGACAGCGCGCCGGATCCCACACAGTCCAAAACAGCCGGCAACAGTCGTACTCTGCACTCAAAAAAATATCTACCAATAATTAAAAAACCCAAGAAAACATTTTTAAAAATAATAACGTCTTAATTAGGTTTGATTGATGTGTGTTTAATAATTTTAAAACATTTATAAAAATGTATGCCTATAGGAAGTATTTTTCTAAAATTGTTTTGTGGAACTCTTTTTATTATTTCACTCCTCATTGCCTTGAAATTCTTTTGATAAAATTGTTCGATTTGTTTATATTTCCGCAAACAGTACACAGTAAATATAAACATTAAATTTTCGAAATATTTTCATTAAAAAATACTATTTTTTGAGTGGGTACATGCGCTCGGGATTTGACTCTGGCGCTCATTTATCGCGCGGTCAAGGCGACCATGTCGGAAGTGTTGTGGAACCCCTCCTGCCGCTCTCCAGCGGGAATGACTGGGATAGGGGGATCCGATTCTGGACTGGATCGGCTTAGTTAGTCGGTGGTCGGCGGTCAGCAGGGCGACACTACCAAGACGTGAGTGAAAAGGGGGGAGCGGCGACTCTTCAAACAAAATAAAACTGGTGAGAGCTCTTTTTATTGACCAACCGGCGGCTCTCTGAGCTTCGGGGCGTATGTGATATGACGGGTTCACATAATACATGAGATTACGGTGTAATTAAAAACATTTCGAATGTCTGCTACCCATTCACTTTAGAATATTTCAATAGTTGCTTGAAAGCCTACATGCGTCATGAGGAATTGCCCAAAGTTTTCCATCCAAACATTTATGTAATTGCAAGACCATTCGGACATGTGCCATCCAAAAATAATTTCAAGGCAAAGGCCCTCATCGAACATATTGCCATACCACATCAATCTCCACCCGATTTTACACCTAATTAAAATTATTTTCCACTTCGATTTCTAACATGTGCAGTTTCTAATGCATTTTGGAGTCAAGGGTTGTTTAGAATGGTTTTGGTTTTCTCGTGTTGCAAATATTTATCGCATTTCAAGCTGGCAATCGGATTCTAAGCATTCAAAATATATTGTCGTGATATGGAAGATAACACCGGTGATAGGAGCAGGTGATCCCTAGAATGAATGGCAAATATTTTCAGCAGCTATTATTATCAGAATGCTTAAAAGCAATTTAAATATTGTGAACACGTTTTCACCTCATGCCCCTCCATTAACACTTTTAGTGTCTTCCAGCTATTTTAGCAACGTTGGTCGAGTGTTAAGTTTTGATTAAATAAGAATAGAACAAATAGAGCAAGTGTTTTTTAACATTCAAAGTTACTTTCTACGTTTTTTAACACTTGTGTTTTAGCGCTAGGAAAAGCACTCCAATAAGCACTCCAAGCACTCGGATAAGCTTGATTTCGAAAAGCTTTTCCGAGCCTTGTAAAAATAAACTTTGGAAGTTTCAAGCTTATTTATTTTTGGCTCAAATAAGCATTTGCTGGCGCCTCTTACATCGGCCCATTAGCTCAGCTGGTTAGAGCGTCGTGCTAATAACGCGAAGGTCGCGGGTTCGATCCCCTCATGGGCCATTGACTACTTTTTTTTTTTGTTTTAGTTATTATTTTTTTTAATTAAATAGATTATTAAATAAGTATTGTATATTTTCTATGGGTTAGAAGGACTTTTGTGGACTTTGTTTGGCCCTAAACATGATTAATTTTCTTTGATTTTTGGTGTAATATTTACAATATTTTTACTAAACTAATAGTCCTTATATTTTAAGTCCTTTATGCAAATTTGTTCAAGTAATTCCTTCACTTGCTGACACGTGTGCCGCTGACGGCGTTGATGAAGTGACAAAATGAAAATTCCCTATTTATTTATTCCCTAACCATTTTTTGGCCAATAAATTAGAAGTTGTTGGCCCCGGTTCGAGACGAGTGTTTTTAACCTCTTCGGCCTGACTAGCCACGTGACCCGTCTCGGAAAAAAAAGGGACTGAACTGCGCAATTTATTAATTGAACTACGCAGATGACATTTACAAATTGACTAATGGACCAACCATTCCACAATGTCTTTCCAGATCCGCACGCTTAGTCCACATAATGGCAACCTCAGTGCTACTAGCCTGCGGACTCAATGAGCAAAAATTACCCGGATTTGTGCACATCAGCGAGGAGTCCAATGTAGATGGCAGCTTCCTGATCAGCTGTATCCTGGGTCAGAGGTTGCGCATCTCCAACGCCGGAACGTTGCTTGTCTGCCTGCAGCATCACTATCAGCACTATTTTAATGCTGGGATGCGATTGGGTTACAACACGAACATCTTCCAGGGTAAAACTTTGGGAGTTATCGATGTCCTGAGCGACATGGCTGGCCAAGGACTTGCCTCCAAGTGGCTGCGTCACCCGGAAGGTCAGAACTTAACCGAGCAACTGATGGAGGACATTCGATCACAGGTGGAGACCAACTACGCCAGCCGGAACAGCTATACGGTGCTGATTGACAATCTGTCCATCCTGTTCAACCTGGGTGCCACAAAGCTGCAGGTGCAACAATTCTGTCAGGATCTGGCCGCCCTGTCCAAGGAGCGGGAAAATCTAACAGTCATCACCAAGCTTAGCAACAGTGACATCTACCAGCTGACGGATAACAATGTGGCGAAACTCGGTCAGGTGCGAATTCAGGTTCTGCGGCTCAAGAGCGGAGTGTTCCGCGAGGTTGACGGTAAGCTGCTGATCGAGCGAGTCCTGGAGGAGGGAAAGTTTGCCTGCGAAGAGACACGCAAGGAGGTACTCTATAAGGTCAATGATCGCAACGTCAAGGTCTTTACACCTGGCGAAATCGGGGTCAAGGTCTAGAAGAGGCCACAGCATGAATAATTGTATGAATTTTAATAAAGCCATTTTTTTGTATATTCTGAATACTTTTACAGCTTTACATATGGCGGGAAAAGAGGTAAGGAGGTTTATATTCAAATATTATATTTTTTATTTTATAGCAAGGAGTGTTAAGATGTTTAGTCATTCTATGGCTTTGGTCATTTTTCTGTTCAATTAAATGGCTGTCGTTCATCCTTCGATTGGTCACATCTGTTGACGTCATGGGCAAGGGCGAAATAATGATGAATTTATTTCTGGTCACGATCAATAAGGAGCCAGTATAAATGACTCAAAGGCGGCAACCCGAGTCAGAGCCAGAAAACTTTGTTCGAAGCTGGACAACTCGTAGGCCCATATAACCGCCAAATGACGTAGCCAACAATAAAGGCCGGCAATTGAATTTTTCCAAACCACGCAACAAACAAAAAAAGTTGATTAACTTCGCCGGGTTCGTTGCCAACAAATGTGCTTGGCTTGCACAGCCTCTGTTTTGGGGTCCAATCCCTGGAAGATTTATTTATCTATCTTTTTGTTGACATGGATTGAGGCCACCGGCTCAGTAAAATTGCTTTTCAGTTTGTTAATTACGGAAAATTTTCTTATGATGGGCTGTGATGGAAACTGCCCGGAGGAAATTTGATATTTTATGGGGTATAAGACGATGAGTTAATGTCCTGGGCTTGATTAATGTCAATTCCATTTAAATGCTTGTATTCAGCTCGTATTTTTGCGGTACATTTTCAACACTTGTGGAAGAATGTGGGGCCACAAATTTGTTTTTGCTCATTTGGCATTCGCCTCGCAAACTGCCGGGGAGACTAAGCCAGGCGTAAATCGGGAATTGCATTAGACGGTGGCAGCACACGAACACCAAGATATCGCCCCTAAACAAACCCAGCAGATGACTTAATTAATTACGCAAATGCTTTTTGTGCACCCGAGCGCTAAATGTCACTTATTGAAAGTTATCGCGTTGCGGAATGCCTGTGTATCGGAGCCAATCGCCAGGATGTGCTTTAAAGATTCAAGGATTCAAGATTGTCCAAGCGGAAGCTGAGAAATATTTACACTGTGAGAAGTGTGTGGTACTTTTTTCATAATGAATAATTTTAAACTTTCTAATACTTTACAGTTTACTAAAAGAGTACACTTTTTAAAAGATTTGTTGTTAAATTTTCTGGGTATCCCCCATCTAAAATCATGAAAAATGCATGGAGGCCCTATATGGCCCATAGCGTTGTCCCAATTTTCATCCGATTCTTGAGCAGAATACCTTGAACGATTTTCCACCAATATGCATCAAAATCTAAAAACAAATAATTTTTGAGATTTCACCCTTGGATAATCATTAAAAAATCATAAGGGTCAATATGGCCCATAGCAATATCAATATCTTGTCCAATTTTTATCAGATTCATAAACGGAATACCTTTAACGATTTTGGGATCGATTCTCTAATATTCTGCATCTAATCTAGAAACAATATTTTATTTTACATATTATAATATAATATTATATATATATATATAATATTTTACATATTTTTATTTCAATTTTTAAAAAAATTCAGTTTCAAACATTTTTTTTCAATTTTCATTTTTTTTCCAACTGTGTTGGATAAAAGGAAGGACGACCGGGAAATTCAATTGCCTGGTTGTCCTTCGTCGCGTCAGGAAGAACAAGAGGAAAGAGGAACTCGTGGTAATGATGGGGTAAAAGGGCGCAATTCTCGCTTGAAGTACGAAAGTATGTTACATCGAGAGTGCTTAGGACACGCCCCTTTTACGAACTTTTCTCCTGTTAATGACAGTGTCGTATACCATATTCCATACGTACGATTTTTGTTGCATACTTTCCGGCAACGCCGGAAATGAGTGTTTGGGAAATACAATTTTATCTACTTGCAGTGGTCTGCAAAGGATTCAAACACGCGCATACACACATACACGTTGCGATGAGTATGATGTGTTCATTTTTTGTGGCTGAGCATTGAACGCAAAAAAATGTTGTGTTCAAGCCATAATTTATTCACATAGAAGCGTCATAAACATAAATTCGGCTCGCCGGGCTCGTGTCCTTTCATCAGTGATAATAATGTCGCATTTGAGCGGTCCAGGCTGAAAATTGGCCAGCCAGCCAGCGATTCGAGTACAATGACCAACGAAACGAACACAGACATCTACGTCATCTTTGGGTAAAGCCCTCTTCGCCCCCAAACCACGCTAAAATCGAAGTTTTTGCTTTCACCCTTCTCTACTGCAAAATGGCATCAATTTTTAAGGTTTTTCGCTCGTGCTTCGACGTTGGCGGCTGATATGGTGCCATATCTTTCGATTTTCATCGCCATTGTATTGAGCACTGAATTATCTCGGTATACCCACTATCCGTACGTAATGTAACACATACGCCACGAAGTTGCTGGTATACAGGGCGTATGTGTAATATTTTCTGTAAAACGAACACTTGCTTGCTTCAAAGAAAAAAGGCGTGCTGTTAGCTGCTTTTTTCAACGCAACCAACGCTGGTATCTAGGAGGATTATGGAAACTTGTTTAAAAGAGTTGCCAAAGACAACAGATAAGAAATGAGGATATAAATAAAATATCAAAGTTCCGTATGAAGCACACAGTATTTCCTGAAATTCAACTTGACTTTAAAGAGTTGAATATATGTATAATACTTGACGCAATGGGTTATATAATTTGATTCAAAGCGTTCATTTTTAAATTCTAATTACGAAAAAAACAAAATTGCTTGAAATCTCTAAAATGAGAGCTTAAACAAAGAAAACCAAACTTTTGGGTAAAATTCTTAAACTTTTGCGGAAACACCATTTTTGGACATTTTGGCTTGCACATTTTAGTTGAATTTAATTCCGTTCGACAGAGCGAAAGAGACATGAAGAAAAACACTACGAAAATGCATGCAATTTTACTAATTCAATATGAACATTTGAGTCGTGCGACAGAAAAACTGAATAGTCAACTGTTTAGTGTCCTCTGTGAGCGAGCGCCCTACCTCCGGTCAAAACTTTTTCATGGCTTTTTCCGTTTTATTCTTATTGGGTTTTCTTTCGCTTTTGCCGCCATTGCGCTTCCGGGAACGCAATTAAAGATACATTTTCGCAAAATGAGCGCTAACGAATTTAATAATTTTCATTCAAACGCCGCACCGGAATGAGCCAATGCAAGGCCATTGGAGTGGGAAAATTCCAAAAATTTCGCGATTTCGAGAGGGATTTAGATTAAATAACTTGGTGAAATGTTACCGCAATTCCGGACGCTTTCATTAGGCCGCATAATTTATAGGTGCAGTAATCGCATTTCACCACAGCCACCGCACAAGTGGCTGCCAAACCAAAAACATTCAAATTGATTACGTTGCGTATACGCAACATTTGGCACCTATCGCAACCCGGGTGGAGGGCTTTTAGCCACTCAAATATTGTCGTTCGACGCTCTTTTTTTCTATTTCGGTTTTGGGGTTATTCGAGCCATGCTATCAACTGTGGGCTGTGTCATGATTATGCGGTTGGCTGGCTTTCGCTGCGAAGGCGGGACCTTTAAGCCAGGTTAAGTGCTCTCGCACCTACGCAACGCGTGAAAATTGAAAACCCAATCCGAATGGTGTGACAATCAGGCAGCAAGGACATGGCTATGAAACGGGCCCAGCAATTACCAATTTCGATATGCGCAGTCAGACACGGACAGACAGTTTCCTTGCCATAAAAGTGTCCGAGGATAACATAGAAAGATACAATATTGATGGCTCGTTACCAGCAAATTGTATAAAAATCTCATTCCTCCCCCCGATGTCCCGTCGTTTGCTTTATTTGCTGAAACACTTTTTATGGCTTGCCCGGCTGTCATAAAGATGCCCTCGACCATTGTCCGTGACCATGGATCTTCTGACCAGCAGACTAGCCTGCGGGTTCTGGGTCAAGTGGCCTTTTACGGATTGGAAATTGGCCATGGGCAAGGTTCTGCACGATGTCTTTTTTTTAAATAAATATAACTATCTAGGGATTTAAAAGTAATTGTTAAACGTCCCTGAAGTTGGTAGAATATTTCTAAAATTTATTTAGTTTATACAACATGTTATATATGACTGTTTTTTGGAAATCTAAACATCCGACTGTCGACTGTTGGCACTATTGTAGTCCATGGATAACAACTTCAACGAAATTGAATTGCCAATATTGCTAGCCCGGAAAGGGACTATGTATCTATGGCAGCAACACGTGGCAACAAAAGCCTGCTAATGTATGCTGGAGCAATAGATATTATTCAGTACCAAACAAGAGAAATATTCAAGAGAATTCGCATACAATTTAAAACCAGATTAGCCGAAGTTCATAGCAGCATTCCGAGAATCTAAAAATTCCAACAGCTCTTTGGGCTCAGTGTCACGTAGGCTCTGAATTCGATGTTTGTGTGTTTGACAAATGCTGGGCCTTATCTTACTGCCCGTGTCCGCTGACCTTTCCTGTCTGGAATTCTTAAGCAGTTTGCAAAATAGTCACTTATATAATATTTTATAATGCGGTGAGGTCCACCTGATAACTGAAGAGATTTTCTTTTTGGCCGGAATTTCGCTGAATTAGGGCGCGGCGGGATACCTTTAATTACAGCGACTTGTTGTGGTGGCCGCCTTCTGCTGACTGCTACTTTATGGCCGTAATTTTGTTGAAAACTTTCGGCGTTGCAGTAAATTTCTCACAAAGCACACTTGCATAATGGGCGTCGACAGCAAAGATAAAGAGACCCGACAGCAAAAGCTAGATAGATCCTATACACAAAAGAAAAGTGCGAAAAGTTGGCGAAAATAATAAAACAATTTATGGTTTTGGATTTGGTGTTTTATTTTTATAAACAAAGCAGTAAGCCCAGAACCTGTATCTCAAAACAAGAACTTCACTTTCGTCAGGCATAGGGCTTCAAGAACATACAAAGTTTCGAAGCTGAAAAATACGCCCCTGTGCGATTAAGGACCATCCTTTCCCACATCTTTTTTTTCTTATAATTGATTTTGTTTTGAAATATTTTGTTCAAGTGTAGGACGCAACCAGCCGCAGTCAAAACCGCAAAATGTTACGCCCCCGGGCACATATACTCCCACATAGCCAAACACAAACAGAAACACACAGCGACACTCACACAGGTGGCCGAAAAATTTACTGTACACACTGTTCTGTCAAGTCGCGTGTTGTAATTTTCATGTGTTGGCAAAACGGAAACGGAACAACAAAATACCAAAGCTAACACACACACATATATACACATACACACACAGGCGGGTATCCAAGCAAACAGATGCGAATAGGGGAAGAAAAAAGGGGAAAACAGCAGCGAACGATAATGGAAGGCATTAAAGCAGATTACTTGCCAAGCCAAAATGGCAGAAGGCTGGCGATTGTTGAAATTAAAGGAAAGGACTCCATTCGAGTATGCGCGAAAAGGCACGGGACTGATGAAGACGAAGGTCAGTGGGCGTCAACTGCAATCAGTTTTGTCTCTTCCTCGTACAGTGCCTCCCATTCCAGTAAGTCCGGCATTTGCTCAGACTAATTTTAATTGTTGCCTTCTTTTTGGGTCGCAGAGTCCAAGGATAGTGTAGATTTCTTAGCGGAATTAAAGCTAAATAGAAACTCTATTGAGTTGAGTTATGAATTACATAAAATATATTTTCCCATTATAAGTTTTTTCTCAAGCTTTTAATTCTATTTTTTTTTAAATAAATCCTAAGTTTATTGATTTTAAAAGTTATTTAGTGGTACAGGTATGCCTTTCTTTTATTTTTATGTTTTAGTTTCATATTAGACGTAATACTACTATTAATTTGGTTTTTATAGGCTTAAATTACGTCAACTCTGGTTAAAATGGTTATAGACCACACACATATACATTTAGCCACTCGAGTTAAAATTAAGAAGAAGAATAAGAGACGAAAAGTTGTTCCAGGGCAATTTGTTTAATGAAATCATCAAATTAAATAAAATGTGCGGCCCGAAAAGTGTAAGTGTAAGCAATTTGCCACTGCCTTTGTCGTTCTGGCTGCTTGTGTCATGAAATATAAAACCACACTGCGACATGGCCTAAACCTCTCGGCCCCTTTCCAGCGCCCAACACGTGCCCACCCACTCAGACCACTGTCGGATAGACCCACAAACACATAAACGCATTCAGAGTCTAAGATCACTGAAAAGTATGAATCCAAGAAAGGATTTTCGAAACTATACCTGAAAAAAAAGGACATTACATTACCATTTTTTTCAAAAATTCTTTATTTGATATAAGCGTTATTTTAACTGATTTTAAGTGGCTTTAAAAGCTTTACAAAACATTTCTGTCAGTGCCTGGAAACGTAACCAAAGTCAGAACCATAACTTTGATGGCTGGATGCTCGGCGCGTGTTGGTCGAATGCTCGCACGTCTCCTAGGCTGCCATTTTGGCTATGTTTTTAGCGCAAATAGCCCATCGCCCATCTTCTATATTTTGACACCGAAATTCCCCCGCTGGCGTTTCAATTACATTATTAATCACATCAGTCGCAGGTCTTATTTTAAGCAGTTGCCAGCCCCCGGCCTCGAATATACTTTCTGGGTAATAAATTCGCCGGCCAACAAAACTTTTTCAATTAACACAGAATTATGCAAATTGAGTGGCTGCCAAAGTCGGAGCTATAGGAGTTTCTTAGATAGCGATAAGACAAATGGCGTTGGCATAGATTTTTGGCATTAGCGCCTGGCCTAGTCCACCCACAAAAATTTAAAAAGAATGGGTTCGTGGTGTTTGTACTGTAAGTGGCTAAAATTATGACCTACCACAACAGGCGATAAATGCCTGACCAAGGGTGTTGGCGGTTATTAGCTTAGAAAATTTATAATTGCTACTTATAAATTAAGGAATTTCCTGAAGTGCATTGATGTTCGTAAAAGGGCAAACGAAATAATGACTAAGACACTAAAATAATTTTATTTTAATGCTAAGAGTTATTTTACTTAGCTATGCCATTAAATAGTGCATCCTTGCTAAATGCTGCTAAAGGTGATGCTGTTAATGATGGCTAATGCGTTTGTAAATGTAGGTTGACACTCATTAGGACATTGCCTTTGGGACCGATAAATTAAACGAAATTCAGACAATACCAAGGATACACTATCACTTGAATTAAGGAATATGAATGAAGCTTTAAAAGTACAAAGGCAAGTTTGAATTTAAATACGCTCTTGATTTCGTTAAATATATACATAGTTACATTTTCAACTGTATGATATAAATTCGTAAATACTTTCTTATTTTAAATCCACAGTTAGGTCAATCTTTTTTCATTGTGTAGTGTCATGTTCTGCGCATTTCTGGAGCAATCGTGCTGCGATGAGAGGAGCCAACTTGCGGCATTCATCAGGACGAAGACGCGGATTCGCATCGTCTGGTCTGTGGCTGCCATTCTCAGACGGCAAGTGTAAATGAGGGGTGGAGAGGGGGCTTGAAGCGTGGAGCTGTCTCGTTACGCTTACTTAGCCCCTTAATTTATGCATTGTGCAGGGACAAATGATGCATTGTTTGCCGTGGCAGTACGTTTTCTGTCTGAACGGTCTTGGATTCCCCGCAAAGACTGTTGCAATCCAGGAGCTGGCCACGTGCTAAGGAAATTAATTAAAGCCCTTATTTTTTGTAAAATTTTATATAGGTATATATATTTTATTTTTATTATTTCAAGCTCAACTATTTTATGAATTTCACACCACTTTATTAAATTCTTTGACTAAATTGGTTAAGAACCGTGCAACTGCTTGCCACCTCTGTTGCCACTAAATTGCGCAAAGTTGTATCCTTAAGAGGGAGCAACCGAAGTTGCGGCGAAGCCCTCTTTCCCTTGGGGTCGCCACAGAAACTCGCAATTAAGTTAGTGGCTTTCTTTCCTGCCAGCTGCAGCAACAGCTCATTTAATGTGCAAGGTGGCGTTTAAAAAACACTTGCAGAGACATTACTAAGCTTTGTAAGGAGTTCCGAGTGTATGCCAAATATTCAACATTTGCCACATGAAAAATACTCCTAGAATATTCTCCTTCCTTCTAGATCCAAGCCCCTTAATTATGCCTTACCGATATTAAATAAGAAAGACCTTTGCCATGCCAGATGGTTTTTTACCATCGTGCGGAAATGGACAGACAAGGCGATTGTTGTATCGATTCGTCTGATGACGTCCATCCTGCGAATGTTTGTTCGCTTCAGGGGGCTTGGTTTTAAGAGCAGTTATCAATTGGCAATTATATGCTCTGAATATTCACGGCTCTGTTTGAATTAAGTGTACCGGCTGGTCCAGAGTGACAGACACTCATTTCTTTTGCGCATAAATCAAACGAGAATTGCGTTAAAATGTTGCTCCAATTGATTTACTGTTGACTTATTGTTGTTTTCATTTCATTTCGGTTCGTTTCAGTTGCTTGTGGAAAATTTATACTTGCGATCCTTACCGCTTTTTTCTTCAGGCATTTTTCATTTATTTCGAAGGCTGACTTTGGTAAATATTACATAATAATAAGCGAAACAAAAAGCGTAGTATGCATCCAAGCGCATACAGCTTTTTGTTGCTTTCTCATCAGAGCTGGTACTTTAGCGTTTCTTTTTAATAATAAAAAAATAAATAAATAATATTATTTTAGTTGTTTTATTCGTAAGTACTATATGTGTAGTTAATTTGACAACTCCTATTAATTCTTTTTATGACTGAATTATGTTTAGTGATTCACCTTCCTAGATACAACATTTTTTGTGTCCTGCACACCTGACAGCACTGGAAAGTGCTCCGCCTCCTTGTTTATTTAACATTGATTTATGCATCGAGTGTTTTAAATGTGGGCGTGCTATTTATGGGCCTTGACCGATGTTCGCTCGTCTGCCGCCGTTTTTGTGCTTCTTGCACTTGATTTGTGGCTTGTCCTGTTCTCCTGAACACACAGACTGGGACCCACACTAAGCACACAAAGCAAAAGTCAAGCCCGGGACTCTGGACTGGACAAGGCATGTCCTGGCGAAAGGTCACTTGATGTATGGGAACCTTAGCTTCTTGGCGCAGCTAAGCTAGTTTGCATATTTGGCTACTGCTGTGTCAGCAGTGAAAATCACTTCAAATATTATGGTTTTCGTCTGCCAGCCATTCAGTCAGTCAGGCCGTCAGCCAGCTAGCCAGATTTGTGTCCAAAAAGTTCGTGACAAATTTGATAAGACTTTGCTGCTCATTTGTAAGCCATGTTTGCTGCCTTGCTGCTTTGTCTCCTTGGTGGCTGCTTTCTGCTGCATTGCATTTGGCTGTTGATTTTCTCATCAACATAATAAATGAGCAGCGCTTCTACGGCTGGAAATGTTTTTGAAATTATTTGAGGGCGTATACTTAGTGTAAACCTGAACTAAGGGAAAATGAAAGAGGCAACGGAATGCTGGTCCATCGATTTTCCCTTTGCTAATTTTTTTTTGGTAACTGCTTTAATTCAATTTTAAATACCCAGCACCGTTTACCCCATTTAATTATTTTAACTTAACCTATGATTTTAATGGAGTCAAATTGCCCACAATCAATGGCATTAAATTGTTAGTGGACCATTTCAATTAGATCAGTCTGAGCGACAGTAAACCAAATGCAAATATGGAGCAGGCCACATGTCGAGCCGCCAAGAATCGGCAATTTAATGTCAGTTAAAGCTGCAGACATGGGTAACACCGTGGAACAGCTGGGGGCCATCGAATTGTACGGCCAAAGTAACGATTGCCGGTGCCATGTGTACGCGTGTTGCTTCAGTAGACCGTAAGCTACGTGCCAGACGTTGCACCCTCTCCGACCCTTCCTAACTGACTTCTCCTCGATGGGAAACCCTCACGGATCCCCTGGAATCTCCTTGAATCTCCAGCTCCGGCCATGTGCCGCCCACCTACAAGGGTGGCATGCCAACAGCTGACTTGAGATTCCTTTGTGTGATTTGTTCAGAAACGGATGTTGGAAACATGTCGCCCGAATTGCAGACACGGTCTTTTCTAACGACCGTCCGATTTTAGCCGCTTCCGAATAGTTATAGGAATTCCGAATAGGAATGGCTTCACTTCTTGTCGACGATTGTTTGCCATTTAATTCGTATTCGCCAGATATCACGTAATTGAATTCATTTCGCCCGCAGATGGTTGCATTTTAAGCATTCGCCTTGGTTATCGGCTAACCGAGTTGTAGCTGAAATGGAAACATTATTGGTGATAGCTCATATATGGAAAAAATAATGTAATTTATTCATACTCGGATTCGACGTGACTTGAACGAATCATAGGACCCCAAAAGGGATACCAAAAGGGATCGAAAAGTCACTTTTAAAAACATTCAACACTTGGATTGCACATTGTATGTTATACAATGTTATACCTTTAAATAATTTATGGTATTCTTAATAAAATTTTGTGATAAAGTTGAACTTTTTGCAATTTTAAATCAATTATCTAATAATGGAAAAGTTTAGTCCTCAAAAAAGAATGATTGAATGTTGCCAGCGGTCATTAGAAAACTTTTCACCACCTACATGTTATGTCCTCTTGCAACACATGTTGTATTTATTTTTTTGGTGGTTTAAACCTTAAACTTTAAAGTGACCATTGAATATTTGTGGTAAACGAACCTACCGAAGAACATACATATGTATATATATACAAAAGTCAGTTGCTTTCTTTGAATTGTATTATTACTGGTAATTAAATAAGAATTACTGGTGCGACTTTTGTATGAGAGTCAACAAATAATTTTCTGCGAAATTAAAATGACTTTATTCTTGGAATCTGGGATTTTGTTTTGGGCTTCAGTGATAATTTAAAATGAAAAGAAAATACAGAGTGGTTTTTTAAGAACTTAATTGATATTCACATGAAAGAATATTCCCTATTAAAAAAATGCAGCGCCGTATATTTTTGTTTGGAATTTTTTTCATGTCAAATAAAACATTATGATGCTTAATTCGTGGCCATTATCCTTTAATTTTCAATTGTTTTTCTGTGAAAAAAAGCATTGGTGAAGAGCTCTTTAAAAATATTTCATTTTTTCTCTAACTATTAATATGAAAAATTACCTGTTAGGCGGCTAAGTGGTTACGATTTAATTTTGTAGCTTGTCAGTGATAGTCAATTTTATTCGATTATGTATTATTTGTTTTTTTACTTACTAATTGATTGAATTTGCTGGTCCATAAAAATGTAGATTTTATGAATAAAAACTTGTTTAACTTGCAAATGTCGGCATTCGGACATTATCAATAATTTATGTTGACCAATGACAAGCCCCTTATTGGGCAGGTGCAATAATTGAAATAATAAAATGAATAAATTAATTAGTTTACTAACTGCGCATTAAAAGCTTAAACAAATCGAAACTGAATAAAAAAAAACTGTTTATGTTCAAAAGTGTCAGTGACGAGACAATGGAAAGGAACCGAGAAGGAAACCCAAGTTGCTCCTCTTCTTTGCTTGTCAAATGCAAAATATTTTCCAAGGACATATTGTCAGGACCCCAAGTCAATGTTAATTAATAAACTTTACTCCGAACCGGAGAGAAGCACTTGGAAACTGTTTCTGTTCCAACAGAAAGTGGTGTTGCCTTGCACGAGTAGCCTCAATTAATGGCAAGGATCTATGTAAATTGGCTTAATTTCAATTGACCAACTCAAATCTATGGTAGTTTCAGCTCCAGTGACGTCAAAACTGGGGAAGTAGCTCTATCGAGGAAGCACCAGGGGACTGGTGGCGCTAAATCCCAAACAAATTATCGTAGACACGTTTTGGTATGCAAACAAGATGCCGGCACATACACATCCAGGGATCTGGCGATTAAATTCTGATTCTGGGGTAAATTTCAAGTAAATCTACTAATTCTGAGAGCCGCTTTAAGAACAATTACCCGAGGGGACTAGTGAAGAGAGCACTGGAAAAATAAGGCAATAGAAGATGTAAAGCTTAAGTAAATTAAAAATAATCTTACTTTGAAATAGCGTCTTCTAACCATCTATCTGAGTTTAATTTAATTTTACTCGTTATTTGTATTGGTATATTGACTTAATTTGAACATTTTCTTCAGTGTAAACGATGGCAGGTTTTAGGATCTCAAAAGCCAAACCGGAGACTGAGATTCTGACTGAGATGGGTTCAAGCTCAATGCGCCATGTCCATGGCCAAGGTTAACACGGTTTATTGTTTTGGCCACTGCAATTGGCCGAAATATTTCGAGTTATTTTTGGCTCTCGACTTGTGGCGCAGCTAATCTTGAGTTGTCTGCTTTTGGGGGGATTCAGACTTTTGTTTAGTTTTCCTCGCAGAAAAAAAAATAAATAAAGGAAAATAAAGGGTGGGCTGGCTCCGCTTCAAGTACATTGAGTACATCGAGGCCATAAAGCAAACACTTTTAGTTTGTTGAACTGTGACCGGAGGTCGGGGCTTCTCTAATTCGCTGTCAAAAAGTGCTGGCCCCAAAAATTTAGAAATGCCAGTGCCAGCTGTTGGATTTTAAACTGCCTTGGGTCCCCACTACCACTTGTTATTTTAATTTGCTGAATTGTTCTGCGGCTGAGGACAGATGCTTTAGATATTACAGCAACAGTTTAGCTTTATGTTCGCCCCTTTGAGTTGCGTCCTCTGCACATCAAGGATAACAAGTTCTCAACCACATTTTTCACTTGTGGGCCACCGATTCGAATTTAATTAAATTTCTATTCTCGACCGAGTGAGCGTGCAGCAGCATATAAAGTAAAAATCGGACAAAAATCCGACACAAAATAATATTTATTCGGCATCGCTCTAGCAAGGAAAGAGTTGACCTGACTCCCTGTCAATGGCAACAAAAGAATCAATTGGGTTCATCGAAACATCCAGTCAAGACTGGGGGGCCAAGGGACTCCGGATGGACGGGGCAGGAGCAATAAATAAACACATAAGTCGCCCATGAAGTGAGTCCTTTGGACCGTGTTTACACAACTTTAATTGAAGGCCCGCACAAGGATACTTGAATTGTTGAACTGCTCGACCACATTTTTTGAATAAATTTTTAATTGAACGTCAACTCAAGTGATTTTGCACACACTAATTTGTTTATATATTTTTTTTTTGCAATTTAGAGTGGTATTTTAGTTCTAGAGTAGATTTTACCTAGTTACACTGAACATTTTCTGTCCTTTTTTTATTTCATTAAAAAAGTCTTAAGTTTCAAATGATATTTCAGACTACATATATAAAAAGGACTAAAGTAAAGCTGGTTGGTACTGAAATACATACATTCTTAGGGAATATAGTAAACCATTTTCTACCAGTGCAAGTGTTTGATCCTTGGCTGAACCTGGGGATGGCTTCAAAGAGAGTGGGCTGAACTTTTGTCCTGCTTTTTGATGGCTCGTTAGGTGCAGACAAGGACTCTCAGGGACTGACCAGGCAGCATGCGTGGGGCTAGTACTATGGCTTTAAAATCTGGACATGGATATGGATGCCAAAAGGACTCTTACATTCCGAAAGTTCGAGCTTGCCGTTCAGCCTCATGGTCTGGACAAAAACAGAAAATGAATCGACTACTTTGAAAGTGAAAGTTTTTCGCTCATAAACTGGAAGAGTAATCTAAAATGTCTGCGCGTAATGACGAGGACAATATGCGAGTCCTTCTCCGGAGAACTTGTCATGTATTTAAGTTCAAGCCAAGGAAGAGAAAAAAATCAAGAGAACTCTTCGTCTTCGTCAGTGAGCTTTGTGTGCGAGCTGTTGGCCGTTAAACTGGTTGTCTAGACCGTAAGTAAATTTATGGCTCTGATTAATATCTTTATTGTGTCAGATTATGATTGACTAGGCGGCAGGCCACACGATTTATTGATGGAGATGCCGCTCTCTTCCAGCATCTTTGGCCAAAGCTCCTCGCACAAAAGGCTCTCCCGCCCCGATGATGAATGAGAAGGCGGTCCTTTGTGCCTCCGGCCAACAGGGCGTATGGAATTACATGACCCTGGGCTAAGCACTGTTCAATGGGTAAATATGCATTTGATATATGAGCTGGGGAAAGGTTCAGTAACGAACTTTCATACGGCAACTTTAACCTTATTAGTCAGGTGAAGTGGCAGCAGTTTGTGTGTGAATTTTTCAAGACTCCACTCATGAGTTTCACATGAATTTGTTTTGCCTGCTTTCAAATTGCCATTAATAATTCTGTTAGGCCACAAAGTGAGACAGGCCAGGCAGCCATAACTCCTCAACTCTGTCCCAGTTTTGGGTTGATTTATTTTGTGTTTCTAATCCGGACCTGAGTTCACTCCACGTGCCAATTCGCCGCAGGATAAGCCCCATCTAGCAACTCTTTGGTCATTCGTTTCAATCCGGACTTTCCATCTCGGAAAGCCTCCTTGACTAATGGAACTCCGGCAGCTGGCCGGGTGTAAGCTGAAATGACTTTGTCGGCAGGTGCAAATGCAGTGCTGAGAGTAGACTTGCACTTTAAGAATTATAGGGCGAATGCTTTTAAGTTCTTACGATTGGAAAAAAAAAAAAAATAAAGAAGATGCGAAATGAATATTTAAATTTTTGTGCTTGAAAATCAATAGATACAAGGAAGGAAATTATACTGAACATTAGATTCTACTTTTCATTTCTGCAGTGTAGCAGTAGAGCGTGCCAATCGGAAAGTACAATGTCGCAGGAAATCCTTTGTCTGATAGAGCCGAGAGCAAGGGAAACCTGCTCCCAGTTTTTTCCTCCATATCCTTTCCGTTTTTTCCACCTTACGTTCGATCCTTGGAATGCAGATGCGAATATGCTACTGGCATGCATTGTGTACTCCAAATAACAGAAAACTAAGAGGATTTTACTGTAAAGTTGGCAACACTTTTTATTTATTCACATTATTTACTGGTAGCTCAACACTTAACACTTAATTTATGAGTGCGATGTTTTTGCCTGGCAAAGAAAAAAAGGAGCCAAATGGAGGCGTGGCTTTTTGTCACGACACTTTGTTGCCTCATTAGCCCGGCTTTATGCTTCGCATAAATCGTCTGGGCTGGCCATTCGTTCTATTTTTTTATGGCCTATTGTCCAGTCGAAATTTGCATGCAAATCGCCTCGGCAAAAGTTTCAAAGTTTCTCCGGATTATTTACAGATCAGAAAGTTTATTGCGCTAACTAAACGGGACCTAACTATGCATAACTCTAGATATTGGCCAGTGGCCATCACTGGGATTTGGGCGACCCGAAGCCCAGTCCATCACTGGCTGGATCCTCCGGCTTCTGCCTTCGCTTTCGCCATGGAAACTTGCGGGAGCTGCGACTCACACCAGTTCCTCCGGAGCCGGACAAGGTCTCCGGGTCCGGCAGACTGTGACTGCTGGCTTCGTCCCTGCGGCTAATCACACGGGACAATTTGAGGCGGGTTGCCGGTTGACTGAGTTCGGGCGATTCCACGTTCTGCGGGGGAGTGACCAATAGAGCCCCACTCTTGGTGGCCAAAAGAGCTCTCTTGGCGCGTCCAGCGGAGTAATGTCTGTCCACTGCTTCGGATTCTAATAGCGAGTTGGCGTCCCCCAGGGACGAGAGCTGCGATACCTGGGCTTGGAGCATCCGGTGGGGCACTGCGCTTCCCGGAACTGGACCGTAGAAATCCTGTTTCCGGTTCCGCCGACCACCGCCCACGCCCCCGATGCCGCCCACTCCATTTCCCGGCTGACCCAAGCTGTTGCTGTTTATCGTGGTGGTGGTGGTGGTGGTGCGAATGCTGTCCTGCATCGACAGTTGATGGCTAGCGTCCCGGCAACGGAACTGCACCACTCGATAGGAACCATAGGGCTCGAGGGCATTGTTGTTAACACTACAGCTGGCCGGTTGTAGACGCATTGAACCGTTCTGACGGAGCAGGGCGCTGTAGTTGTGCTGGTGGTGCTGGCTCTGCTGGTGATGGTGGTTTCTGGCCAAACCAAATTGACGCGTCAAAGTGATCTGTGGGGAGAAATCAAGAAAAACGAAAAGATTGTTATTTCGTTTAGAGGAAGGAATAAAAAAAGATAGAAATAAAAAAACTGAAAACTATTTTCAATCCATCACTAGACTCCATTTTAACTGCATTTTAAATAATTCATTTATTTAACGAAAGTTTTCAGGTTGATTTAAGCACCTGATAGTTTTTATAGCATAATTAAAAAGTTATATCCCTGGCTTACCTTGAAAGCCTCGCGAAACTTGTGGCTCATGATGTTGTAGAGCAGCGGATTGATGCAGGTGGAGAGAAAGTAGAGCACGCCGGATGTGTAATCAAGTATCCGGAAGTAATCGTTGAAGGCGTCCCGGCTGATGCCTATATTAATCAGAGAAAGCCCGTACACGGCCATCAGGCGCTGGGCATGAAAAGGAGCCCAGCACAGGAAAAAGGCGACGGCTACAGCTACTGCAAATACGGGTAAGGATAAAGAGCCTATTAAATACTTGTGTCCAGAGCGGAAAAGTTCGTAAAAAATAAAGGAATGAAGGCAGCCACTATCTCTCCTATGTATGTATATTAACTTTTATATATCCCAGGTAATCCAATCGTTTGGCCACAAGTGTTTTTTGGAAGTGAGGCTACAAGGGAAAAATACTGCCCCTACCTGAGCGGGGCTTTAAGATGGTCTCTTTAATGGTCGTGTATATTTTATATTTTTATTTTGTGAAAAAAATTTTATTTAATGAATTTCGTACTTCTATAAGTTTAAGTTGAAACTTGAAAGACAAAGGTTTTTATAAAAGGATGAGACAATTTTCAAGCGAAACCTTAGTTTAAATTAATTGTAATAACTTGACCTTTTGAAGAGCTTATTTCGGAGAATGTCCTGTAGAATATAGCCAAAAGAAATAATCCCAACTGAACTTTAAAGAAACAAGTTTCCAGGACTTGCTTGTATTTCAATTGCCTCCTGTTTGTGTTTTCAATTACGCCATTTTCAAGGTAAATGGCAGAGTTTCTGCTAAGACTAATTCTTGTTTCATCCAGGCGCCAGGTGGCTTCACCTCTGACACATTTTCTAGATGGCCATTTAAAAGCCCTCCAGATACACTGATGCTTGCGTAAATTAACGACACCGCAGAAAAAACACACCCGGGAGCACATTCAGCCCACATGACGTAAGGAGAAGTGAAAGTGCTCCGGGAAATCAAGGGGCGGGTGGCGTTGGGTGGGCGATGACGAATCTCCTGTTTGATGTCGCCAACGCAAATATGTTGACAGTAATTTTCAATTTAAGACTTTCGGCGAAAAAGTTTTGATACACGCCGGAGGGAGGTGTGGGGCGAAGCGGAGCAGGGGCGGGGCAGTACTGCTGTCTTTAATCAATCAAGCCGCCAACACAACTCAACTCACCTACCCAACATTCTGATGACTCGGCCCTGGGCATTCAGTCCCCGGTTGGCGTCGTAGGCTCTCCTCGGTAACGACTGCAGCAGACGGCTCCTTTTCAGCTTCACACCGATCAGGACATATAGTACGCAAATTGCCGTCATGGGTCCGCCAAAGAATATAAATCCCGAGACGGCAAACACATGGGCATAAAAGTCGTTCTCCATCTGGGGGATACAAAGGATATAAAGTGTGCGGCGTTGCGTCAGTTGGTTTTTGAGTTTTGTTGCTTTTCCTTTTCTAAAAATGTATTTTTTTTTTTGTCTTTTCTTTTAACACCTACCGTGCAGGAGTATCCGCCATTCTGGTAGACCACCGAAAATTGCATGGCTTGGGGCAGAGCCAGAAGGAAGGCTGCCAGCCAAATGGCAAATATAAATTTAATGGCGCGCGACAATTTTGACATGGTGTGCTGCCTATAAATGACGTAAAGATTAGGGTATATTAAATGATAAATATTGCAGTAAATTTAATGTAAATGTTGATGTTGAGTGGGGGTGGCAGTGTTCAATCGTGGGAGGAAAAGTGTAACATTTTGACAATTTATATTTCAATAAACCCACATGCAATCTTCTCTCTTTGAAAGTGAAAAGGCATGTAAAAGGCTTTTAATATAAGTGTTTATATTATATGCATGAGCTTAAAAGCAAACTCAAACATTGGCACTTCTGGGCGAAAATATTTGCTATTCATAGTCATATGTTTTAATCACACATCCGACTAAGTTTAACATAAATAATTGCAGCGACGTGTTGGTAAAATGGATTTTATAAAGTTTTGAACATTATAACAAAAAAAAAAAAAAAACGGAAGTGAAAATAATATGCTACAATTTTGCATTAATGCCGCAGAAAAACTTTTGGGTTTCGCAAAAGCCATGTAGAATAGCCAAAAAGTTTGCATTTATACCAACAATTATGCTCGAACCCAACCCCAAAGAAATTATCTAAATAACTTTCTGCTTAACTTTAAAATTGGGTTAGGAATGTCTTCTTGAAGTCCTTCAGCTCTTCCATGTCTGGTTTCGTTTGAGGATTCTCCCAAAATAAACTCATTTGTTTATTTTGTGGAAATAGAAGAAACAACAAAATCTAGCTTGTTTTTTAAATAAATGTTACTTTTTTGGTTTTCCACGAATTTAAACCGAAATGAAGCGTAACATGAGTTTGGTTGAAACGCAATAGCCCACAGCTTAAAATGCAAATCAAATGTTATTTTTTAAGGAAGCATTTATATTTATAGAATTTCAAAGAAGAAAATAAAATGCTGTAGGAATGCAGGATATTCCATAAACGACATTTTGCCTACAGCAAAGATTAATTATATTTAGGGAAAGCAACTGTTGACTATTAATTAGGACCATGAAATCAGGAAAATCGATTCGGCCGCACTATCCAAGCTTCATGAAATATTTTAGTTGCCATGTTGGCTTTTGTTATTATTCCCCCAGCCTGTCTGTTAAATTATGAATAATTATGCCTACCATATGTACTATATCTATTTACTATCGTTTGTGACAGTCCTTTGTCAGGTTTTTGTTTTATCTTTTTGTGGTAGGCTTAATTTAAACATACGCCACTTTGTTAATTAACTTTGCTGGCCAACAACTACAAATAATGATAATAACACAATAAATATGACTAAATAAACGGATTTGATTAGGTAATTATTATTATACGTTTTTTTTTTTCACACTCACCTGAAAGGATGGCATATGGCGATGTACCTCTCCACTGTGAAGGCGGTGATTGTGAGAACCGTGGCATTGGCAGCCATTTCCGAGAGCACACTTCCCATGATGCACATCGCATCGGTAAAGGGATACATGTCGGGAAACCAAAGGTTGTACAGCTCCTGTGGAATGCCTGTGAGATATTTGAGTCACATTACTCATACGACACGTTGACCCAACAAGGTGGAAGCTCACCGGAAAGCAACAGTATCAGATCGGAAACCGCCAGGTTAAACAGATAGAAGTTGGTTGCCGTGTGCATAAAGTTGTTTCGCGAGATAACAATGCAGGTGATCAGGTTCCCCAGAACGCCAGCCACAAAAATGAGGGCGTAGCAAATGGTGAAGGCGGTGCGCAGGGTCAGGGACTCATCCCCCGGAGAATCCGATGCCATTGTGCTGGCATTTGTCCCGTTGCCGGAGCCCAAAAGATTTGAGAGATTCTCGGTCGTTATGTTCAGCAGATGGGCAACATGTGTTAGGAATTTGTCATTCTTCAGGAGCAACAGCTCGGGGCTCGCGCTAGGATTCGCCGGTAGTGCTATGTTGGCAATGGGATTGGTACTCTGATTGGGACTGGGCGACACATGAGCCATGAATGATTGATTGAGGCCATCATCGTTGCTGTCGTTGGCGATGGTGATGGCGACGCCCTGCAACATGCTAGCTGTCGGCTGCTGTTGTCGATTAATTGCGGACTCGATCCGAAACTCGAGACCCTCGCCAAACCAAACCAAACACAGAACCCCCTCTAACCAAAACAAAAGCGAGAAAAAAACCAAATCAGACGCCTACTCCTATCAATGCGTTATTAATACTGTCTGGCGTATCCTTTGCGGCTGCGATGGTGGCACATGGCCGATAAGCAGCCTTCGACGACAGGCCCAAAAATTGCGCACTCGCCTGTGAAGCAAACAACATTAAAAGTCATTAGACTCAAGGATAAATTTAAATTGAAACCCCAGCCATTCTGACATAATGGCGTCAGGTGGCCAGGAATCAACCAAAGAAAATGCGTTTTATTTCCGAACATAAAAGAGACACTCGACTACTGCCACTCGACAAGTGCCACTTGTCTCTATTATTAGTAAACATCTTAAGCTGCATCGAAAACAATAAATAAACAAGAGATAATCAATCAAATACTTGGAAATTACTTGAATGTTGTACATTTATGTTTTATTCAATACAAGAAAACTTAAGAATTCGATAAACATAATCTAATGGTTTATCTAGCAATTTTTATTTTCAGGATTAAAAATATTTTTAGGTCAAAATTAACATCTTCTAAAGATATTTCAAGGACTAAATTTTTCTCTCCGTGGAACACTTGTCACTTGGCTCTATTAATAGTAAACATCTGGAGTTGTGGCAATACAGATTGCTGGCAATCAATACAAATATAGTTGGGACTGGAAAAGTTTTTCTATTTTCTCTCGGACTTAGTCCTGATGAGTGAAACGATGCCTGATTGCATGAGTGGGAAAGTTTATTCTAGTATTGAGCAAGAAACCTTCTACTTTCTGTAAGCAAGATATCCCTTAAGGAATCTCCTGCAAATTCACTTTCCAAACTTTAAAGAGGTCTGCGACTTACGGCTAATATTTCACGCATTATGTGGCCAACACGTTTACCATTAATGGCGAGGGCTTAGCTCTGGGGTTAGAAAAGTCAAAGTTGAAGTTAGGAAACAGCGTCTCACGCTTGCTGCCAAGTTGGATTATTGGCTTGAAGCCAGATTTCTGTTTGATGTGTCTAATTAATTATGTTTCCTTCTCGTTGGAGGTTCTTCCTGTTCCGAAGGCGTTTATAAAAACACTGGAAAGTATGCTACGCATTCCGGCTAAGCACCGAGTCCGGATGTTATTGTATTGACGTAAACTAATTGGAGGAATTAATTGAATTGCCAGCTCAGGTGTGAAAGTTGATTTAGATATGATTGGACACGGGTCCAAGTGTACGTTGCCCATTGCAATTATTCCGACAAATTGGCTGAAAACCAATCGTAACACCGAGCGTAATAGGGTTAGCAATTCAATTTGGGTGAGGGTTCTTATTCGAATGAACAAGTTCCCACCGCAACCCAGTTGCAGATGGCCAGGTGCACGGGTTGACAATGCCCCTAGCTTTAACATTTTTTAATTAAACGCTGTGGTTGCGGCAGCACAAGTTAGCAATTTGGGAAATCGTTTCGGAGTTTCTCCAAATTCTCGGAATCGAAACGAGTCCTGAGTAAATTTTAATCTACACAGCTCTGACATTCACGAGTTGACTGTTGATTCTTACCAAGGTTAGATTAAATAACAATAGCAGCGTAGCTGTTTTGTTTCTTTTTTTTTTCTATCTATTGTGTCTTTGTTGAATACGTATCCGTGTCCGTATCCGTGTCACAAAGGTGTGTGTGTCACCTTTTATGCGACGCCCAAGAAGGAGTTAAGCATGGGGTCCCAGAACCCTTTTGTTATCGTTAAAACGGAATCACTCAACGGAAAATTAGTTTAGATTCTTTTTTTCGGATGCCAATCAATTGGATTTCGAAAGAACACTTTTTTAAAACCATTTATGTAGATTCTTTCCACTCTCATTTTCGATAATATAAATTTAATTTTTTTGGAGCTAATAATTTTTAAAAATTTGCATCTCAAACTGATTTTTCAAAAACTCAAGTTTTGGCCAAGGATTTCGGATCGCGCACGTCCGGATTTGAGCGAAGTCGTCGTCAGACTGAGTTGCCTTGCGGCAATCGTGGCATCGTTTGGCTGCCTGCTGTTAGCCGCCTGTTAACCAACAGCAGTTCTTGGCCAATTCGCTCTCTCTTTGTGGGCCAATGTATGTGTAATTGTGTGTGCCAAACATTTGGTCTTAATTTCATTCATAAATTCATGCACTTCACCTTGACTTTGTCTCCTGGTTTCGTCTGCCCCACTCCAAGCCGTTCTAAGTTATGTCTTACTTGGCGGATGAGTAATGTCGCAGGCAGCTGGTTATAGAGCGTGGCCGTAAATGGTAGTCAATTCAATTCAATTGGACTGGCTAATTGAAATTGCAAATGGCCTAAAAGCGCTCGCACTTACTTTTAATATTTATGGCCAATGGCCACCCCCCTTAGCGAGTTAACACAACCATAGAACAATCAGTGTAAATGAGGAATCAAAGTCGTTTTGCCATCATAAAGTAGGATAATAAATGTGTTTGTTTTGCAGGACATGAACCATAGGCAGGGAGGCGGCTCCTGTGGCATTCCCCTTTACTCGGCATTCCCAACCGCATATTAATGTCGGCCCTTGTCCGCAGATTTGTGGATTTGTTTTCATTTCCCTTCTTTCTGGCTCCTTTCCCGCCCCGAGTCACGAATTTAATTTGAAGAACTTGGTATTCTCGTCCTCGGGAGATTGGGATTCTGCGTTTTGAGTCGAATTTGACATGGTTGTCTGGTCGCGGTAAATATGCAGAGTAGCTGGAGCGTGACCACAATCCGGATTTGGCGGTTTGCTTAAGAGCCTTTGGCTATTAAGAAAGTGTCTGAGAAAAGATTTTTTTTAAAAACATTCTAACCACAGTGTAAATAAAGCTTGAAAAATTCAAAGAAATCAAAACCAAATAATAAGAAAAAAACTAATATTTATTTATTAAGCTATACATAAGAGCTTATATAATTTTTTTTTAAATAAATGGACTTATTTAATACACAATTTTATTTGTGGTGTATAAATCTGGGCATCAAATACTGATTTCCGTCCCACACACTTTGATCTATCGTAAATGCGATTAAATGCGCGTTAAATTAATGTAGCAGGCAATAATCACTGGCCACAATCTGGGTGCAAGTTGATTCCCTGGATTATTCATGAGTTTCCCCTTGAACACTGAGAGTACGCACATAATGAAACCGTCAAGGCAATCAATATCTGAGCTTCATTCATTCACTGACCTCTACTCGTTGCGTATACGCAACGTGTTCGACTAATTCCACTGTGATTGCCCGAAAGCCGGAACGACTCAATGTGCGAGTGGATGTGGATGGTACTGATTAGCATAATGCTCCCCGACTACTAATAACACACATGTGGACCACCAGCTGGGAGACAAAAGATGCCCGAGTCCTAATCGAAAAAGGTCGACCACAAATTTGTGGGCACAGCAGTTGGTCGGTCGGAGTTCTGGGGATCTTGTCTTGATTTACGACTGCAACGACACCAGATAGCTCCTGATTAGCCCTGATGCCAAACGAGGGCACTGCAAATGCGGTTTTAAGCACTTTCGAGTGCGTCATGTTATTTGAGCTGCGGCTAATTAAGTGCAATTAAACTAAATGCAAGTGTCCTTGGCCTTTGGCTGGCGTAAAAGCGAGCATTGAACCTAAATAGGACCTAGGACGAAACTGTCACTTTGCATAGTTGGCTACGAAAAACTATTTGATACTTTCCGGCCCACGCACTCGCCTCGATTCAGTTTTAACTCGCATTACTCATACAACCCGTTGGCCGTAGTTTATGGAAGGCACTCCGCCATCATGTTCGAAATTGGGCATCTTGGCGGACGACGGCATGCCAAAGAGGGCAATTGCCGGGCTTTTAACCAAATGAAGCCCAGCACAGGCACGCACACCTCTTGCCAGTGGGACTTTTTTATATTTTGGTCGTTACTGGCGGGAATTCAATTATTTGAAAGGCTTTGCAGTGCATGTGGAGCTTGGGCTTCACTAGCAATCGAAGGTTACAATTAGCCCGGGCAAAGAAATTTGTCAACGACTTTTGGAAAGCGTGCTAGAGTTCAATAAATTTGAGGTCGCCTAAAAAGAAGTAAAGTGGTTATATTTTTAAATACTCTAACTGATAAAGATTGTTTGCAAAAATACAAAAATAAAATATTGTTTTATGAACACTTTAAATCTTTATATTTTTTAAGAAACCCATTTTACATAAATCTTCTAATTGATCAAAATGTAAAGTCCAAATCTAAATGACTGCGCCAAAGTAATTTGCGATAAAAAGTCTGAAAGACTCTTAAAACAAATGTGGGCACTATCTCGTGATGGCAGACAAGTTTCATGCTTAATTTTTGGAGCTCTCTCCGAGTGAAATAACATATTTGCCGGGCTTATATGGAGGTTAGGGCAAGCGGTGAGCTTCAAACGGGTTGGTCGAACTGCAAATGACTTTCGGCATGCCCCTGCCGCGTGCAATAAAACTAAATGAATCGGAAACTTGCACAAAATTCAAGTAAACTGCTGACGAGGATGCCGACGTCGACTGATGACAGAGTCCTGGGCGACGGCAGAACTTCAAAATGCCAAACAAGAGTTCGACTCAAAAGGCGCCCCCGAATCTGATGTCATGCTCAGTGTTCATAAAGCGCAAAGCAAACGAAATTCTTTTCCTCATCCTCCAGGTTGCCCTAACATCGCCCCCTATCATTGCCGTTTCCCATTGCCCTTTTTTCTCGGCTTTCGTCAACAATTGGCAGCCAAAGTTTTGACTGGGAAAGACTCTGCAGCACGTGCTTCGTATTTGCTTTGCCTTTGAGGGTACATGAGATTCTTTCCAAACAGAGATTAACATGGACATGGAGCAGGGCGCCCTGACAAAGGAAAGCCACCCCAACCTACCCATAGAGCTCTTCTTTTTTTGCTGTTTGTTTAGGACCTTGTTTTGATTAAGTGCCAAAAAATTGTTATGTATTATTTGCATAAAAATTGAGAAATTGAATGCATGCAATGGTTTTGATTTGTTTGGACTTTTTTGTACACATCGTATCGTGTATAAATAGATATGGCTACATTTTCTCGGCCTCAATAACGCACTAGCCGCAGGGAGCTAGGAAAACAGTGCTTTTATGAGCCTCAAAGCTCTGATAGATTTAGCCGCACATGGTCATAAAACTAAGACCCCGAGGGACTAATAAAATCTCCCTTTGACTGATCATAAAACCACGGAGTCATGTCGAATTTTGTCGGCTTGATGGCCGCAGCTCAATGGTGTACAAAGTATTTTCTCAAATTAATTTTCAGCAATTTAATGCCGATGTCAAAGGATTGTTGACACTTTTGGACAAATATCTGGCAATAATAAAAGTTTCCTCCCATGCAAAAACCAATTCATTTAAATTTTCAATAAAAATTGTTAATACTTTTGGGCATTGAAGCAGCTAAAGAAAAGCCCTTTAAAAAAATCCCTTTGTGTAAATATTAGCCTATATAGTCAACCTTCTGCTAATAGCCTTCACTTAAATGGATTGTGGGCGCATTGGATTAAGTGGACACGAAGGTCGGCATTTGCATTGTCCTTTGCCTGTGTTAACATAATAATCAAACAATTTGCCGCCCGGCCAAATTAATATGCCACTAAATAAGATAAAGTGCATGGCACTCCGATATTATTTGCATTTTTATTATCCTTGCCCTCGAACCCAAACCCTTGTGATATGAGAGCGCCGTCGCAGAGAGCCCCGAAAAGCAACCGGTAGTTGTGTTCTGTCGACGTCGCCGCTGGCTTCGACGCCGGCATCGCTGTTGCGTCGCTGTTATTGCCATGGCCCGAACGGGCTTTGTTCGCCCAGATTTTTTGGCCAAAACTTAGTCATTCGGATGCTGCGGCCAAATGCTGTAGCCGCTGGCGACGCACTCGATTTCAAAAATATCTCGAAAGAAATCCCAAAACAAGCGCGCTTTAATCGTTTTCGATTCCAAGAAGTGTTCTATAAGATCGGATCGGTGTCGTTTCGCTTATTATCAGAAAAATTAATTAAAAGCTTGTGCTAAATAAACTCCGTCGGTGCCGTCTGCCTCGTCAGTCATTAATCAACGTTTAGCACATGGTAAAAGCTGCTTAAACATAATGCAATAAAATCAACAGAGACACAAAATTATATACTATATTATCCGCCAAGGGGGAGGGGGCTAAAGCAAAGTGCAACGTACGAGTGCCAGCACAACAGAGTGACAAAATCAAAACAGTTCAAAGCAATAAAAAATAAATGCATTCAAAAGAATGTGGCAGGCATCGTTTGATAAATTTAAATTAAACGTGTTTTAAATGCACAAACGATAGCCGGCCGAGAGCTAAAAAGATAATTAATTGTCATTAGGTTGAAATGAAAAACCCCAAACAGGAGCACCGAAACAGTTGTGAACAAGTTGAGAATAAATAAAGAATTATCGGGCCAGAAGAATCTCCAGATTGCCTCGAGACTGACAGCAAACATTGACCCGTGCCTCCAGCCACGAGCACCGAGTTCCGAACCGCGAGCCCATTAGACCAAATACAGTGCAAAATCTATAATATTAAATGCCGTATGCAAAATGGCTACCCAAAAAAAAAAAACGACATAAAAAATGAGAGATCAAAAGCAACAAAAAAATATAAACAAAATGCTATTCGAACTCAGACTTTATGGGCATGGGCGGTGCATAATTTTGGTGGGATGCTACACAGTTTCGATCGATACCGCGAGACAACCGACATCGGACAACAGACATCGGACACCGAGACGAAAACAGAAAAATGAAAAAATGAAAACCAGTTTGATTGAATATACAAAATAATAAAACCAAATTCGACAGCATTCTTTAGCCGTGCATATATTGTAGAAACTTTTTTATGATAATGATAATGAAAACGTCCGAAAACGGTCAACAGCGGTCAGCAGTAAAACAAAACCACATCCAAATTCAAATAACAGCAGCCGAAAACACTCATCATGAATGGAATAAAACTATGTTAATGTTATTAAGTCACCCGGTGTCCATTAGGAGTTCTTCTCTCGAGCCGGGACGACCTTGAGTTTGGGTGGCATTTAATTCGTTTGGCAAACACCCGGCAGCAGGCCGGGAAGTGTGCCAGGTTGAGCCCTAAAGCAACTTTCTTAAATTCATCTCGTGTACACAAATATTTTGCCTAAATGCCACTTAGCAATTCAAATTAATTTTCAGCATCCACTTGCCCTGAGCCTGGTCTTCGCCTAGGACACGCCTGACTGCCGCCTGCCAGTTTCTCAGGATGCCAGGTAAATAATGTAGAAAGCGCCGTGTCTTTAAGGATTTGACAGCCTAGGGTGGACTTCCAATTTAATTTTTTCTTTTTTATCAGTTAATACATTTAATCAAATAACAAAATAATATTTATTGCATGTTTATATATTAAAAAACAAAACAAACCAAGCAGTATTAACACATAGTTATTATTTTTTGCTATGTTGACGAAGAACTTTCTTTTTTACGATCTTTCACTTTCAATAATTAACTTATCACTTTTGTGAGTCAAGAGAGGTTCACCCTAAACGGCTGTCCACCCTTAAAACAAACAAACATACCCTAAACACAACATTTTCCTGAACTCATAACAACAGGTTGTGAGTGGATTGGTCCTGGCCTAAGTCGAAACTGATGAGCCCAGCTTCGGGAGCATTATGAATACATTACCATTAAGGAGGAGAAAATCGATTGAAAAGACATAAACAGGAATCGAAAGTTGAAAAAAATTGGAAACAAAATTTAATAAGAAAACATACACACATACAAAACAAACAGATTCAGACACAAATACAGAGAGTCTTTTCTCCATGGCAGTCAAGATGCTGCCTAGTAACAGTTCCGGCCACTTGCCAACAGATCTGCAACTGTTTCACAATGAAAAATTCTTTTTAAATCTGACCCAAGTGTTAAACATCTCGGCCGACAACCTTACGAGCCTGCTGCAGGGGCTGGAGCCGGAGGAGCTGCTTCCCACGATGTCACCAATGGCACCAATGTCTCTGCTCGCTGCTCTTAGTGTGGGCTATGCCCTCATCTTTGTGGCTGGCGTTTTGGGCAACCTCATCACCTGTATTGTGATCTCCAGGAACAACTTTATGCACACAGCTACCAACTTTTATCTTTTCAATCTGGCTATATCCGACATGATCCTATTGTGCTCAGGTGAGATGAAGTTTCTCCATCTTTGTGGTGTAACAGGGCGTATGCGTAATGTCAAAATGGTTTTTTAAAACATTTTTTTACTTTGTTTTGGTAACAATCTGCAAAGAAAATAATTAACAACAATGTGATTTAAGAGATTAGTGACTTTTAAAAATGTTACCGAAAATCTTTCTGTTACGGCTAACGTGGCGTATGAGTAATGCCACAAGTTCTCTTCATATGCCTTTTAAAAAGTTATGGAGGAAAAAAAAACATAATTATTCAACATTAATTCCCGAAAGGGACCCTCATTATTGTGTTTAAAATGTATGATTTCATCATTAATTAATTCATTCCGTTTTAGGCATGCCACAGGACCTGTATAACCTTTGGCATCCGGACAATTACCCCTTCAGTGATGGAGTCTGCATATTGGAGAGCGTACTTTCGGAGACAGCGGCCAACGCCACTGTCCTGACGATTACCGCTTTTACCGTGGAGCGATATATTGCCATTTGTCATCCTTTCAGGTGAGTGGAAGCCCATCAAGAGGATGTCCATCCCCATGGCCCTTTTCATCACTCTCCCACACAGCACAATTTCCATTTTCCCCGACCAGAACTAATTGGTTTTCGTTTCGATGCAGGCAACACACGATGTCGAAGCTTTCACGGGCCGTAAAGTTCATATTTGCCATCTGGATAGCCGCTCTATTACTGGCCCTACCCCAGGCGATTCAGTTCTCAGTGGTGGTCCAGGGCATGGGATCCTCGTGCACGGTATGATTGATGGGTGGTCTTTAATCGCTGTCCCAATTATCGGGCATCCGACATAATTAAGTAATTGAGTTGGGCAATTAAGGGTCGTAAGTGTGATACTGTGAAGTGTGTCTGAGTATATTAAGATTCTGAAATTTTTTTTAATAGGCCTTAAAATGTATTTCTTTTAAGTAATTGATTCAAACTGAATTTTATAAATACTTGCGTCGTATTTGGTTTCTAATTAAAATAATCTAATACTTGTAACAGTTAACAAATATTCTCCTTTTTAAACAGTTCAGTTGTTAGAAAATTACTGTCATCTAGATCCTTTTTGAGGCGTAATTGGTTTAAAACCATTTCTTCGATTCTCTCAATTACTTAAAAGTGTTGACTTTTATAGACCTATCAGAGAAAATTCTCCATGGTGCTTGACTCAATCTAAAGAGATCAAATTTATGGCTTTGGGCTTCCGCCACAGTCATTCTCATATTACTGCGCCTGCTTACTTATATTTTGTGAAATATATTCTGCAGATGAAAAACGACTTTTTCGCGCATGTGTTTGCTGTGTCAGGCTTTCTTTTCTTCGGCGGACCCATGACAGCCATATGTGTGCTCTACGTGCTCATCGGTGTGAAATTGAAGAGGAGCAGGCTGCTGCAGGCGATTCCCCGGCGATGTTACGATGTGAGCCGAGGTATCAGCGCCCAAACACGAGTCATCCGGATGCTGGGTAAGGCATAGCTTCCTGGCTGTAGATAACTTATGGTTGCATCATCTTTATTGCATTTTTCATTTATTTTTTATTTTATTTTATTTTTTGTTAGTTGCCGTTGCGGTGGCATTCTTTATCTGCTGGGCGCCCTTCCATGCCCAGCGCCTGATGGCGGTCTATGGCTCCACCTCGGGCATCGCGTCGCAGTGGTTCAACGATGTCTTCAGCATCCTCAACTACACGTCCGGAGTGCTCTACTTCCTCTCCACGTGCATTAATCCACTGCTCTACAACATTATGAGCCACAAGTTCCGCGAGGCTTTCAAGGTAAGATTACCGCAAGAATTTCATTTTTTCGTTCCACTTCAGCTAATTAAAAAGTGTGGTTTCTTCAGCACACGGCGAGAAATGGAGTGCATCCAATATTTAATATTTTGTTTATGTAAATAATGAGTAAATTGTTTTTCCCTCAGGTAACCCTTGCCCGTCAATTTGGGTTGAGTGGCAAAAATCAAGGACGTGGCCTGCCTCACACCTACAGCGCCCTGCGGCGCAACCAGACGGGTTCCTTGCGCCTTCACACGACGGTGAGTAAACACTGAAAATATATTCAAATCATGATACTGCCAAGTCACTTCATATTTTGTTTATATTTTCCAATAAGTTTCTGTTGAATATTGGAAATATTAAACAATTCAAAGGTCTGAGGTTAAAAATATATTTAGCTTCGTTTACCGAAAATCTTTCTGATTATATTTATCAAACTATTTGAATAAAATTAGCAAAAGCTTATTGCTTAACGTGAATCATTATCTGGTTTTTTTTTATAGAGAGATTGGGTTGGAAATAAAACTAAATAAAAGAATTTTTTTAATGCTTCAAATGCAATTTTTTAGCTCTGAAGAACCCTATTCCATTGTTGGGAGTAATTAGCAATAATATTTTTACTGCCACTTTCCTAACCATTAGACTTCTTCATCTTTTCTTTGCAGGACAGCGTGCGAACCACCATGACTTCCACCACAACCACCACAATGCTGAACGGTAATGGAGCTGGAAGTCAGTCCCAGAGACTGAACCGAGTATCCTTGGACAGCTCCCAGCTGCAGGGTCAAAATCGCAGCCGCCAGGATCTGTTCGACAACCCCCGACGCATCCTGCAGTCTCAGATTTCTCAGCTTTCGTCTGTGGGCGATGCCCATTCGCTGCTGGAGGCGGATCTGCCATATGCCGATGAGCAAATGCATCATCAACAGCATCCCACTATGTGCTCCATTGACGAGCTGAGCTGCCAAAATGACGACTCGGGACTGTCGCGGTCCCGCCTTAAACTGACACGCATCACCCGTCCAATGGGGGGCGTGGCAGCGGGTGGAACGGGGGCAGGATCGCTGGGTGGTGACGAGTCAAGTGGGAAAGTGCGCAAGGCGAAAGCGAAAACGCTCAAGAGCTCGAATGCTCTCAAGGGTCTCAGGGCCAAATTCAATTGGCGTGCCAGACGCAAAGGCAGCCACAAGCCGCAGGCGAGGGACGCTTCGGTCGCGGAGGCAGCT
Organism: Drosophila bipectinata; assembly: GCF_030179905.1. Classification (NCBI taxonomy): domain Eukaryota; kingdom Metazoa; phylum Arthropoda; class Insecta; order Diptera; family Drosophilidae; genus Drosophila; species Drosophila bipectinata. The sequence goes on from NC_091739.1 coordinate 18,664,860, forward strand.
GCGGTTCCCGGGACGGGGTGTGGTAACGACTCCTCCGACGAAAGGGCCGCTTTTTGAAGAGGCCCGGAGTCCATTCCATTGCCAGCTACACACACTCAACTGTGATACGAGCAGCAAGCGCCTCTTGAGCTTGTTTGTGTTTTTTTAGACAAATATTCCAGCTCCGGGTCAATTCTTTGTCCTTGCTTTAATTTAGAGTTTAGCTCAATAAGTTGTAATCGAGTCGCAATAAACTATTTAATTCAATTACCAAAATGTAATTAGTTTCATTGAAAAAAGATACACGTTCTTTCAATAAAATACTGTTTAAATGAAACCGTAGAAAGTTGCCTTAAATTTGTTTGGGAATATGACCTTAAGTTTCTTCGTTTTACGATTCATATTAAAGCGTATTAGGCAACCTATTTAAGCAATAAATATGGTCAATTAAAAGAAATTCTATATTTTATGTTCAACACGTTTTTGGCAAGCCTCTTTTCTTGATTTTTCTTTTAATGCGGCTATAATTTCACTGCCTGTGTATCGGATTAAAAACAGCTTCATTCATATCGAATACATGATTTCATTAGCATCACCCACAGCGTAGAATCATAAAAATATATATGGAATATATACACTGGCACATATAACCTATCCCGCAGAATGGCAGGAAATTCGCATTTCGATGATAACATACGAGTGTATCAATTAGATTTTATGTTTCTTTTTATTGTTTACTACGCAGCACGCGCACATGATTGGCTCCTATTGAAACTAAATCCGACGTAGCCGGATTCTGACCTTGGACACCAACTTTCTATTTATTTATGTTTTTATGATCCGACACGAGGGGAACATACTGGCTAGCTGAAAATCCAATGAAATGGCGGATGCGGAAATAACTAACAATGTGTCAATGTTTGTGTAATTCCGTTACGGGCTGATTTTATGTCCTGATTTAATGTCAAATGTGTTTATGCTTTGCATCTCGACGAAACTCTTGTTATTGACATTATCCTGGCCATGGTCTAACGCCGAAGTCATGACGTAAACAGGACGTACTGCCAAATGGTTTATGACTGAAAGTGATGACATTGAGTAATCGATTAAGAGGCCGCTCGAAAGTCAATCAGAATCACTCCAATGGCCCAAAACCGATACGCAAAAACGATGACAACGATGTTCCATCCGGCACTATGGGAGCCCAGGGAGTGCACAAAATTCGATTCGCCATCCGCTGAGTTATCGCCATCATTTGCACAACGAATGACAATATTTTGCAGTGGCCCAGGCTGTTCATTCATAATCTGACAATGCTGTGCCATGGAAACGATTTATCTTTATAGGCGAGAGCTTTGATTCGATATGTGTCGTAAATTGATGTTCCGATTTAAAGCCAAATATCTGTTAGTCGTAATATTAAAGCGCCATTCAAGCCAGACACGAGCCAAGGTCACCCAATTGACTTGTCTGGGCGGACAGCTCTCCAACTATTAAACTAATGCATTCTACGAGTCGCAATTGAGACGAGATAATGAACAACGGGCCGAATCGAGTAGACGGCCAACTTCTGGAACTGTAACAGCTGCAGGCGTTCAAATTGGCCATCCTACAGGAGTCGGTTACCAGTGCAAGCCATAGCCTTCTCGTTTGGCCTTTGTCTATGCCCCTGTGAGCCATAAAAATTGCCCCTTGTCTGCCGCACTTGTTCACAAATGTGTGCACTTGGAGAAAAAATATAGAAAAGTTATGCATTTAACGTTAGGAGAAACGTTGGGCTAAAACTGGCTTATAAAGAGAGCTTTATGATATATTCAGCACTCACTGAAATCAATCTGCTTACTGAGTATAATATGCACTTTAGGGTAAAACCAAGTGCCTTAAATTTGTTGAGTGCCTGGATAGTTGGCCCTGGGCCAAGCAAACTTATTTCCCTCGTCTAAAAATAAGGGGCTCAAAGCGAGTCGTTTGTAATCAAAATAAAAGCAACTTAAATTAAACGCTTTGAAATTATATTCCCTGGAATTACTTTTTTCTAGCTTTTATGAATGCTTTTTTGTTTCTGTTTTGGATTTACAAAAGGCCTTTTAACGAAACAGATAATTTAATTGCAAATAAAAAGAACACAAACATGATTCAAAAATGTGTAAATAAAGAAATTGGAAAATTTGTTGCCTTAGACATTTTTGCCCGTCTTGTAAGTCGATTAAACCTGTTGAGGAATAATATTAATTGCCATTCAATAATTGCTAGCAAATTTCAAGACCTTCATTAACCGATTGGTTTATCGATATAATGAGCCCTTGAATAGACGAGAAAATAGGCCAATAGACCGGATTAACCCTTAAACCTTTGTGTAAATATGGACGAAGGACCAGAAAATAAGCCAAGGTCCTGCATACTTTATTCGGTATGAATGGAGTGTGCTTTTCCGGACCGTCTTCTGGCCTTACCCATTAATCTCAATTTCGATGGCAAACATTCAATCAACCCAACGACGGGGGACTTTTGTAATTAAAGAGACATTAAGTGCTCGTTAAAATTAAAGTGGCGCTTAAAGGACCCAGCAAGAGGACATCTGCCACAATTGCCATGGCTCCTTCCTCCTCTTTGGTTACCGTGTGCGAAACTTAATGGCCTATGCAAATCGAGAACTATTTACATTATTGTTTGAAATTACAGCGTAAAAAATGCGCAAATGGAGCATGGAAAGACTTTTGTTACTAGAGTTGAGACTATGTATACAGGGAAATGGTTTTATCAGAAAATTAAATTGCTTTAACAAATTCAACTGTGAATCGTAAAAAATAGTATTAAGCAATCAATGTGTATCAATGAAGCAAGCATTTAAAATCAAAACAAATATTTCACTAAGGAATTTCACTCATCCAATCGTATTTTATCTAAAAGCTTGTCTAAATCCCATTTAACTATTAGTGTTCGCCGTTCTATTTATATTTTGAGGAATTTTTCCAAGAGTCTGTTTGTGAATGCCAAAAAACAAACTGAACGAAATATTTCAATCATAAAACAAATTTTTCTTTGGTATGAAAAATAGAAATACTGACAACCATAGACTGAAAATCGATCAAAATCCAATTGAAGATATTTTCAAGTTGAACCAAAGTCGAGCCATTAAAGCGACTATTTGCCAAATCACTTGACCATCGCTGGCATTGGTTGTATGCAGATTATGGCTGTTAGTGCTGTCCTGACTCCACTACTCGTGTCTGCCTGATCCTTGTTGTTGGCGTTGTCGTGGGAAAGTGCATAAAATTTATTCTGCCTTGTCACTGGCAGTAAAATTGTTGGTAAAGAAGTGTCATAAAAAGCCTTTAATGGCGCGACTGTCTGTAATTAAAATCCCACACGCGCCGCCGCCTCGAATCTCCTTCGGCATAGGCATGCATGGCGTATACGTGATGTGAGTGAACTTTAAGCCAGCTGCCCTGCCCGCTGATGCGACTTTAAAATGCAGTTCAAGTGCTTTAATTAAATTGTTTCTGTGATTGTATCGGTTCGTTCGTCCTGCTCCATATCTTCCATTTTCGACCACTTTATGTTAGTCTGTCTAACATTTACATTGGAGCTCGGAACATTGTCTGTGGCCGGAATATGACACTTAATTTATGGCCATTTGTTTTTCGCTTACCAAACAGGCTCATAAATACACAAAAATGCCACGCCAAAAAATAACAAAAATCCAGTAACAAATGGCAAATGCCGGTCGCTTAAATGGAGCAAAAGTTGACCCTCGTTGCATTTGATAGTTTTTCTCTTATGCAACTTTCTCTGATGGAAAAAAAGGTTATAGATTTAATTTAAAGCAGACACGAAGTTAACAGTATTTAACAGCACTCCAATTATTTCGAAACTTTTCGTGTGCACACGCTGCGGATACTTAATTTTCCTGAGGGTAAATAATGGCAAAACCATTTGAGTTTCGTTTGAATTTTGCGATTTGGGAGCGTAAGCGTAAGCAATATCCGTTAACACGTTTCCATTGCATTGCTTCTTTGAATGGCCAGCACCCATAGTTTGTTTATGCCATGCGCCAGGCATTTGTCTTGGCACGGCCCGATAAGCTGCGTTTATTGGCAAAGTTTCGATGGGACCGAACGGGGTGCTGGTCAAACGTTTATTTGAATTTATATCCCAGCAAATTGTGCGGCTGTTCCTGCTGCGCTGGTTGCATTTTAATTAGAAACTACCAGAGACAGGATCTGTGTGAATGCCATCTAAACTTTTAATCTTACACTACAGAAAATTCTCAACTTAAAACAACACTTTAAAAATGTATTAAAAAGAAAGTATATTGCTTTAATAATATTTACCTTGAAAGTGCACTTTTCCGTGCATAAATATCTCTCATAAATCCTAGACTCCCGCCTTTCCACTGCCCACAATATGACATCTTCTGGTCACGCCTGTCCAAGCCGTCAGACAATTGCGGTGGGCGCTTCATTCACACGAGATTCATTAACATTTACAATCGCTTCATTTTTAATGAACTGACAAATCTGTGCGGCTTCCCCGACCTCTTGCCAGGCAATAAATAAATCTGCGCACACACACAACATTTTTGTCGCGGGCACATAAATCTTTTTTTTACACAGAAATCTTTCAGGCGTATTTATATGCAAATTAAGATGTTTACAATATTCCCGATGGCTATACTTTGATCTGGGCCAAAAATGAGACGCGATACCCTCTGCTAAGACATTGGCCACAATGTCGGCACACAATGAATCATAATTTTATTGACGAATGAGGTATTTGACTCTAGCAGCGCCAGCCGCGTCGGCAGAAGCGACAGAGCTTCAGTTCCTTGGAAAAAAATCGGAAACCTGATTATAAATAGAAATGCATATAACAGAAGTCAATTATGTTTTTGTCCGTATAGGAATATTTTATATAATTTTCTTACATGGGGAATTTTAGATGCTCTAATTTTTAAAGTTCCTAAATCATTAAAAAATTTTATCTTGTTAAAAGTCTTTGTAGAAATTAAGATCGCGGTAATAAGTCTCATCCCTAGCAAATAAACGCTTCCAGGATTGACTTGACTTAACAACTTGTTTTCCGTGTCGGCGTAAATCAAATGCCACTTTGTTGTGCTGCCAACACACCACCCATTCCGTTTATAGTCTTGGCTGTGGGAGAAATTCAATCAAAATATTATTGTATATCGTACAAATGGAAACCGTCGACGTAGTCGTCACTCTTTCTCGGCACTCGGTGCAATGTAAGGGAGCACAATGAGAAGTCCCACCCACCTACCAACCACTCCGCCTACCACCCACCCAACACCCACAGTGTCTTGTCCAACGCCCCTTGAATGCGCCATATAAATGAGCAGTAAGTGACGAGTGTGTTCTGCGAACTGAGCTGTTTTTCATGGCTTGTTTACAATTAATTAGGATTGTTATGTCGCCATTCGATTCAATAATATCTTTGTGCTATTCCTTATTTTTATAATAACCCGTCATAAATTTGCGGCCTTGTTTTGGTAGCTCTGAGCATTAAAACGGATTCCGCCAGCCATTATGGCCCACGTCACGGTCATAAATTAAGGATTGATTTTCCATTGATGCGTTTCCTTTTAATTTTCTTGGCAAGCTTAACTCTAAAAGTTCTTATTAATTAACAATTTCTTTTCCCTTTCAAACTTTGCCAATTATTCTGTTTTATTGCAGTGAAGCGAAAATGTTACTCTTCCGACTGGTTGCATTTGTTGCATATTTTTTTTTTGCATGCTAATTAAGAAATGAATTTCAATCAGACTTCTAAAACCTGTTATTAAACCAGAACCAGAATGGTGGTTCAATATTGTTGTTTTGGACATTTATAAACAGTTTTTTGGCTTGAATTCAGCACTCGATTATTTATTTTTGTAATCTACAAACTAAAAATACACTTCCGAGAATGGATGAGAGAAATACCTCTTAAGCTTATATTTTATGGGTTATGTATCATAATTATGAGCACCGCCATCTATTTTTACGTTGCTTAATTTTAAACTGAGTTTCCGACGGCATTGATGGTCACACGCCTTTAAAAAACGTTGCTGAATATAAATTTGTTTATGAATAATTGATAACCCGTGCCATTTGATGGGTCTTGTTTTTTTCGTGAGACATATTTACTTTACTAAAGAATTGTGTGTTTAACTTCGAATGCCTAACTGCATACATTTAATCAAATTCGAGATTTTTATCAGAAAACTAGTTTTAAATAATTTTTTTAAGGTTTTTTATTTTATTTTAAAATTCTTATTTTTATCTGGACCTCGTTATAAGAAAGGGGAAAGGAAAAAACCACAATGAATCGAAAAATTCATTTTATTAATACAATTATTTGTCAAAATACCAGTTTTTATACATATCGAACATCTTTGTAATAAAATTACTCAAATAAAGTTTTTTTTTTAAAGCAACAAAGTGTTTGCTTATAAATGTACTTTGGTAATGGGAAATCGCCTGGGAAAAGGCGATTGAATTGCAGTTTAGTAGACAGACATACTCTGCGTATTCCTTTATGTCAGCTTCGATTAAACTGGCTTTTCCAAGTATAATATGTAACATCTTCGCAAAAATACGTGCAAAATGCCTAAAACAACAACATTTTCACGCCCTCTAAGATAAGAAACAGGATACAATGACTGGGTCTGGGAAAAAGGTGTAAGGATTTGTATTGTGCAAATACAAAGATTCAAAGTCAAACAGCTGAAATTGCAGCAGCCCGCTTGACTTGGGCACAAGTCCCAAATGGATGCTTGAGTCCGTACGTGCCGAGTGGATCGAACCTCGCAGGCGGCTCGTGTGAAACTGGGCGGATTGGAAGGATTTCAAGGAGTGCGATGATAGGTAGTTGAGGCGGTTGTGGGTGGCTGACAATGGAGTGCCAAACGCACTTCTCGACATGTTTGGCATGCAGGATATATTGGCGTTAGAGTGAGCCTACTGAGGGTTTCAATTTTTTAAATAATTGAGCAAACCATAAATATTAAGTATCGGGGATAGATTACTGATAGATTACAGTAGCATGGTAACATTGCGTATGAGTAATAAAATGGTCATTACTTTTAGCTATAGTACAAGTAAAAACAATTTAGTAAAGTTCACCCTATAGCTGAATATTTTCAGAATTTCCACTTGTTTCAACATATTTAAGATATAGCTGCTAGCACACTCTCCTAATTGCGATGTATGTGCCTGGCATGGCTGGCTCTTAATTAATAAAGTGTTATGCAAAGCAATCAGTGCGGGTTAAGTGGTTGAGATTCCGGCAAAAATTTGCAGCCTATAAATCCCATTCAATTTTCCCATCGATTCGCTAGGGCGCGCCCTAAACTGCTGGCCGCGAAAAGTGTGCTACTATATTTTACGGCTTAATTGTTCCAGCACGCCCACCTCAGAGTGTGCGAGTGGGCGAGGCTGTAGTCGATTTAGTGAAAACGGCACAGCGTCCATTTGAATTGCAAACATGGCTCATACATATAAATGAAATTGAGAGTTTATTGCACACTCACTCGGATCGAGTTGGCTTTATTTTGCTGGCGTCGCCTTTCCACAGAATTGCTTATTTATTTCATATTTATGCGTTATGACGGTCCCAGTGTGCCATGCGTGCGGGTGCGTATACGTGATATGAACAAAGACGTATTAGTGAATTTAAAATAGGAGCAGAAAGCCAGCCTTTTTAGCCAGGCCAGTAAATTGAATGCTTCAATTGCTTTTAGTCTACGCTATCCATCGAGACAAGTGATAGTAAATTCGCACAAAATGGTACGCACTCAAATTTATTGTGTGGTTTGCCCAGTAAGGGTTATCTGTGTAGGTCTGGGCCGCTTATTGTTGTTGGTTCTGTTGTTGTTGTGTGCGTAAAAATGATGAAGTTCATCGAAACTATTTGACAGCCTTTGACTTTTATGTCGCATAAATGATGTCCTTCCATTGATGGGTAAAGGTCCCGACCCAGACACAAGTCGTTTCGGTCGCCGTCCATAAAAAGTGGAGCATTTGGGCGTGTGTCCCGGATTAGCATCTTGTATCAGGCATTAAGGAGTTAACAATATTGTGTAAATACTATGAGTGGAATGGGACTTTAAAACCAAATAAGTTTGTCTTTCTATTTATACCTCGAGAAATGTGTCATGAAGAACTTCATTATTCATTATTATTATGGATGTTCAGTTGATTTATGGCTTTTTATTTTTATAACCTAGACTGAAGCCTGAATAAATGAACTAAAATAATAAGCTTACCAAACCTCAACACTCATGCTAACAATTTAAAGTTTACCCAATTATTTGATGCTAAAGGGCAATCCTCAAGCATAAGCTACCTACAAAGTTTTCACAAAACGTACAAGAAAATTTTGAATTAGGATCAAACTTCTGCTCAACTGGGTGCAACCAAAAATGAACTTAAATTCCAAGCCATTAGGACGAATTATGAAAACTTTTTGTGGTTGCATTTTGTCGTGGGTGCCACATCTTGCCAACATATGGTGCAGTTTATGAATTAAGAGCCATTAATTTCTGGTTTCGCTGCTCACTTAACTAATTGCGTTTTCCAAAATGAAACTGAATTTGCGGGGACACTCTTCTATGCTAATTAGTCATCCGAATATTCATGTTCTGCCATGCACACCCACTCGCAGTTTTAGTTTTAAGCGAAAATTGGACAAGTCCGGGGCTTTGCAAGTGCCGTCTAGACTTTAAGCCAAATTGCAAGCGTGTGTGCCAGATAGACATCTTAATTGCCTGGGATTATGATGAATTCGGATTCTGTCTAAGGACAAGTTTTTCGGGTGTCGTTAGTCAGCAGGCCGTTGAGCTCGCTATTTGAAAATCCTCAAATTTAACCACTTTTCTTTAGTAACAAAGTATTTTTTTATTTTTTTAGTTCAGGGTAAAGCTTACAAGTTTTTTTTTCTGAATAGTTTTCCGCAAATAACTAATAATGCATCGTGTTCTAGTTATTATTAATTTGAACTCCAGCTGTGTTGACAAAGTGCACGGGCTTCGAAAATTTATTCAAGCTAATGCATTAGGTGAAGCAACCTTTAAAAATCTAAATTTATTTAAACTTATTCTTTTACTATTAATTATTCCGTTTTATTTTTATGTAAAAATTATCCTGACTAAATTGAAAAGATTTATATTTCCCTGTTATATAAAGTTATTCACATTTTTTTTACCACACACCTTAAAAAACACCTTAATTTTTTTTTTTTAGAAAACCATTTTTTTTATTTAGAAAACACCGCCTAACGTATTGTAGACTCGTGGGCAGTTCTTTTCTGCGATCATCCGGAACGCATTTTTCGAGGTAGTCGTTACAGTCTCGTTCTTTGACAAATTATTCCACAAATGTGCAACATACGAATTCTTTATGGCGATCATTGTTTCCTCCAGTTTATCAGAATCAAAGAAGTTCTGCCACTTTGACCAATGTACGGGATAAAATGCATCAGGTCTAAATACCTTAATTCCTGAACAGTGTGCCAGTCTCAGGAACATTTGTGGAACTTGATCGGTTTGGCACAACTTCTTGGTCACCCGGGTTACCACACCCGGCCCGTTATTGATCCAAATGCTTCCATTGAAATTATCCCGTAAGTCATATACAAATTGTTTCGCAATATTATGACCTGTAGAAGTTGCGGCAATTTTTATTATGGCAGAGTTAATGGAACCCAAGTCCTCTGCACCGACGCAGTTTGATGGCAAATGCTCCAGATTTCGAAGCACAATTGCATCCATATCGAGGTATATGCCCCCGAAGCGGTAGAGAGTCATAAAACGTAAAAAATCCGATAGATGAGAAAAGAAATATCTTAGGAGGATATTCATGGAATAAGTTGGTGTCTATAAGAAGATTTTTCATACTTACTTTGAGGTGAATATATCGCCTTTTTCCAGCCATGATTCAAGCGGAGTTCCGGCAGCGAAGCTCCAGATATTTAGACTTCGAAAATGCACATTAGCGTAGCTGGATACGACTTCTGCTAATGGATCTCTACCGCCCGTTGGCCTGTAGGTTGAACCAACAAACATAATAAACACCTGGAAATTGGGATTGTGCCGAGCCGCAGATTCGATGGCACAAGCTTGGCGAGGGCCCAGTTTTGGCCTTCTGATCGGGTCGTTCACGTCCGGATGGTACATGGTTTCGATGAAAAATATGCTCTGACCGGGAGCTGGCATCTGATCTGAAACCAAAATATCATCGAGCTGGCACGTCCCCTCAGTGTCACTACAATATTTTCCATAGAGTCTAATAAAAATAACCTTTGTAACGAAAAATTGCAATATCGTTATAAAAATTATTATTTTTTTATGCTGACCAAGACGGTAACGCATATCAAGTTCAGGTAAGAAAGATTAGAGAACGAACTGCAAAGATGACGTGTAGGTAAGTGACTGACGGCCACTTCTAGTTCTCTTTATTCTCATTGCAATAATATTGCAATTATTCTCATTAAGAAAACGAAACAATATTTTATTTAAACACCAGAGTCTAAAGTATTTAACAAAAAAGCTTTCAAACTGGTTCAAAGCTTGGATTAAAAACGTTATTAATTATATATTTTTTTTAAACCGATGCCTTTATTTCTTTCTAATGTATTTATTCTCTAATTTATATTTAATATAAAATTATGAATGATTATTAAAAGTATGTTTTAGATATTTATTTTATTTGCTTAACCCTTACAGAGAGTATTATAATTTTGGGCAAAAGTGTCCAAGGCAGTGAAGGGTCTCCGACCCTGTAAAGTATATATACTCTTGATCAGGATCACCTCCTATTCCTCCCTTTACGCGAACTAGTCAGATTGATTGGGATTTGGTTATTGGTGATTTTTGAGACAGTTTTGTTTTTTCTGAATTATATTTTTGACATAAAAATAAGAGCTTCCAAATTTTATTAGAATCAACCACTTTTGGTATTTTTGAAGATGAAAGCTTGTGTTATTTGTGGACAAGGGAGATACTATTTATACTATTAACAACTTTAATAGGTATTGCAATTTCTTACCCTGCCTTGTAACCTGACAATAGTACTCATTAAATTGATCGGATTAGACGGACGCGACGATATTTGCACATAAGGCACAAGGCATTAGCTAAATTCAAGCCGAACTACATTCGTATCCGATAGGTGCTTAGGAAAGCTTCTCTCGATAATTACCTAACAAATATCGTGTGCGTCTGTTCTTTGCGCAACTGACTAGACAGTCAAATACATACCCTTGCAAAAGGTGTTTTAGAAGACAGCAGCTTGAAGCTCAAAACTTTATAAGGAATTAAATTGATCTTCATATACCAATTATATGACGACTCATTCTTATATTTACAAACAAAATGTAATATTAACATCGAGGAGCGTATTGACTACATGTAGTTCAAGTAAAATTTTATTCGGACATGTTTCGGAAGAGACCTGTCCCATTCAATAATAAGAAAAATAAGCAGCCAATGAATTTTTCCAATCTATATTTATCCAGACTGAGGAGCTGTAAACAGAAATTTTTTTATTCTTTAAATATTTTTTTAAGTTGTACAAATATTAGATAATAACACTGAGTTTTTGCATGATAGGTCTGCTGGAATTTTCTCGTTTCAGATGATCTGCACACTCTCATAAATGTAGTCAGAACGTAATGACATGAACCGGCTTCGTAAAATAATTATGTTTTTTATTACATATTTGACGCGAAAACCTTTTTTATGGCTATTTTCGCAAGCCTTATTATACGTTCCGATTTTGTTTTCGTTATACTTGATGGTTCGAATAAACCAAGTCACCGAAGAATTTAATTCAAAAATAATTACAGGATTTGAGGAAACAGGTAGGTATACTTTTAGGAATCATTTTTAACATTTAAAAAATATTGTGTACATCTTTTTTCCAGCCGAGCATAGATTTTGGAAGCCGAATGACTCTTACAACCTGAGAAACTACATTGAACCGTTTAAGGACACGGCATTGATTATGCCATCTGGTCTATGTAAACAAAAATCATTACTGACTATTTTTGTGGCGTCGCGTGTAGATGGATTCCAGACGCGAAAAGTAATACGAGAAACCTGGGGCAATACGTCCCGTTTTAACTATCCAGAATTTAACAAAATGCATGGTCACCTTAAAGGATTATATTATCCTTTATTAGAAAGTCGGTTGGTTCTATATGCGGAGCACTTAAGGAGGAAAAATTATAGCCTGTTCGCTATGGTTGAAATTGTATTCATAGTTGGGCGGAGCACATCACCAAACCCGGACTTCATCTTGAGGCAACTTCAGCAAGAGGCGGATCACTATAATGACATCATTCAGGAGGATTTCCTCGACACATACTACAACCTTACTCTGAAGTCTGTTTTAGCCCTAAAACATGTCAACAATAAGTGCTTCAACAGTTCAGCCTACTTTCTTAAAACGGATGATGACTGTTTTGTAAATGTTCCAAACCTAATACACATTCTGCTCGGTGGGACTATTCCTGCTTACAAGTCGCATCGCAAAAAGCAAGATAGACTTACGGCAACCAGAGGAGTTTTGATGGGACACGCGTTTAATAAAAACAAACCAATTCGATATTGCTGCACAAAATTTTATGTGCCCAAGTATATTTACCCAGGCTCCATGTTCCCAAAATATTTGTCCGGTTCGGGGTATCTTATGTCGATAGATGTGGTTCGGCGATTGTATGAGGCTGCCTGGAGTACGAGAATGATTCACATTGAGGACCTCTTTGTTACGGGGTTATGCTCTTTAGCTGCTGAAGTGAATCCGGTAAAAAGTCCACTATTTATTTTAAACAACTCACATAAGACCTGCTTTATAAAAGGAAGTGTTGTTCAGCATGATGTTGGGATCTCCAGAATAAAAAATGTATTTAATAGATTTACAAATAATAAAACAATCTGTCCGATTAAATCTTCCGTTCCTATAGTTTAATATACAAGTTGTGTGTTAGGAATTCTAAAAAATATTTAAATGGTAATAAGCTTTACTTACATGTAATTTTTATATCTGAAATAAACAATCCTGGATTTATGTGAAAGGGTTCTGCTCTTCAAAACTGAAATAAGAATGAAGGTAAGGACTTAGATTTTCATAATTACGTTTGTTTAGAATAAGTACACATCCTTGCAAATAGTACAAATTAATTCTTTATTGAAGAGAATAATTTAGGCTCTATAGAAACACAAGCAATCTATCATTTAACACAAAAATGGCTAATTGGCTTTTATTTTTATACCCTTGCAGAAGGTATTATAATTTTTCTTCATTAGGACCACCTCCTGAGTTTATATAAACACGTCCGTCTGCCTGTCTGTTTCTAAGCGTACTAGTATCTCAGTTTTAAAGCTATCGACTTAAAACTTTGCTTCTTTCTTTTGAACGCAGTATATAAGTCGGAACGGCATCGGCCAACAAAATCTTATAGCTGATAAGAGTTGGTCACAATACACCCATTACTGTGAGCCATATAAGGGAAACCCCATTTTCAAGGGATCCCATCATGAAAAATGGACAAAAAATCTAAAAAATATTTTGTCTCAGGGTTTTGATGCAGAATGATGGTGAATCCATCAAGAAATCGTTTGAGGTACTCTACTTGGGAATCGGATGAGAATTGTGGAAGATGTAGCCATCAATGTAGGCCATATAAGGGAAAACCCCTTTTCAAGGGATCCCTCATGAAAAATGGATAAAAAATCTAAAAAATATTTTGTCTCAAGGTTTTGATGCAGAATGATGGTGAATCGATCAAGAAATCGTTTGAGGTACTCTACTTGGCAATCGGATGAGAATTGTGGAAGATGTAGCTATCAATGTGGGCCATATAAGGGAAAACCCCTTTTCAAGGGATCCCATCATGAAAAATGGACAAAAAATCTAAAAAATATTTTGTCTCATCATTCGGATGAGAATTGTGGAAGATGTAGCTATCAATGTGGGCCATATAAGGGAAAACCCCTTTTCAAGGGATCCCATCATGAAAAATGGACAAAAAATCTAAAAAATATTTTGTCTCAGGGTTTTGATGCAGAATGGTGGCGAATCGATCAAGAAGTTGTTTGAGGTACTCCGCTTGAGAATCGGATAGGAACTGAGGAAGATATAGCCATCACTGTGGGCCACATAGGGGAAAACCCCATTTTCAAGGGATCCCATCATGAAAGTTGGACAAAAAATTAAAAAAATATTTTGTCTCGGGATTTTGAAGCAGAATGGTGACGAATCGATCAAGAAATCGTTTGAGGTACTCCGCTTGAGAATCGGACGAGAACTCAGGATGATATAGCCATCACTATGGGCCACATAGGGGAAAACCCCATTTTCAAGGAATCCCATCATGAAAATTGGACAAAAAATCTAAAAAATATTTTGTTTCAGGATTTTGATGCAGAATTGTGGCGAATCGATCAAGAAATCGTTTAAGGTACTCCACTTGAGAATCGGATGAGAATTGGGCTATCACTGTGGTCCATATAGGGAAAACCCTATTTTCGAGGGATCCCATCATGAAAAATGGACAAAAAATTAAAAAAATATTTTGTCTCAGGATTTTGATGCAGAATGGTGGCGAATCGATCCAGAAATCGTTTGAGGTACTCCGCTTGAGAATCGGATGAGAACTCAGGATGATATAGCCATCACTGTGGGCCACATAGGGGAAAACCCCATTTTCAAGGGATCCGATCATGAAAAATGGACAAAAATCTAAAAAATATTTTGTCTCAGGGTTTTGATGCAGAATGGTGGCGAATCGATCAAGAAATCGTTTAAGGTACTCCACTTGAGAATCGGATGAGAATTGGGAAAGATATAGCCATCACTATGGGCCACATAGGGGAAAACCCCATTTTCAAGGAATCCCATCATGAAAATTGGACAAAAAATCTAAAAAATATTTTGTTTCAGGATTTTGATGCAGAATTGTGGCGAATCGATCAAGAAATCGTTTAAGGTACTCCACTTGAGAATCGGATGAGAATTGGGCTATCACTGTGGTCCATATAGGGAAAACCCTATTTTCGAGGGATCCCATCATGAAAAATGGACAAAAAATTAAAAAAATATTTTGTCTCAGGATTTTGATGCAGAATGGTGGCGAATCGATCCAGAAATCGTTTGAGGTACTCCGCTTGAGAATCGGATGAGAACTCAGGATGATATAGCCATCACTGTGGGCCACATAGGGGAAAACCCCATTTTCAAGGGATCCCATCATGAAAAATGGACAAAAAATTAAAAAAATATTTTGTCTCAGGATTTTGATGCAGAATGGTGGCGAATCGATCCAGAAATCGTTTGAGGTACTCCGCTTGAGAATCGGATGAGAACTCAGGATGATATAGCCATCACTGTGGGCCACATAGGGGAAAACCCCATTTTCAAGGGATCCCATCATGAAAAATGGACAAAAAATTTAAAAAAATATTTTTTTCTCAGGATTTTAATGCAGAATGGTGGCAAATCGATCCAGAAATAGGTTAAGGTACTCCGCTTGAGAATCGGATGAGAACTGGGGATACTGAATACTGAACAACTGAATAATGATGCTGATATAGATACTGAACAATCGGGAAAAGTATTAGGTATTTAGTTAAAATAGCAACTTTAGTATTTTTAAAGATAGAGTCTTCGGACTTTTTTTTTAATGTTTTTTATTGTAATAAATTTGTTGTTTAACAAAAATTCGTATACGGATCGGCCTACTTTATGCGATAAATATTCAATCTTAGCCGCAAGGGTATATCATTTCGGCTCCGCACGAAGTTAGCTTTCCTTTCTTGCTTAATAACATATTATATTATCATTATTGTTCATATTATGCCATATTTCTTGTATTTTCTGGTCTTTTAAACTATGGATAATGTTTCCCCTAAAATCGCAGAAGTTCTGAGCACTTAGTAATGAAAATAGTGGGCAGTTCACGGGATTTACTTGTGCTCTTAAAGAACAAAGCCCTGTGATAAAAACATCTTCCAGAGGCACTATTTCCGTATGCCAGGCAGCCTCGTACAACTGCCGAGCCACATCTCTGGACATAAGGTATCCACTACCAGATAGATGTCTCGGAAATACTTCTTCTGGATAAATATACTGTGGCACAAAGTACTTGTTGCACATATCACGGTTTGGTTTACTTTGGAAAAGCTTATGGCCAAGTAAGACTCCGCTAGTTGCAGTCAGTCGAAACTGCATCTTGTGGTGAGCCTTATATGCGGGCAAAGTTCCTCCGAGAAGAATATGTATTAAATTTGGTATATTAACAAAGCTATCATCTTTCGCTTTTAAGAAGTAAGCTGAGGTATTAAAGCATTTGTTGTTAAAATGCTTGAGCGCCAAGACCGACTTTAGAATTCGGTGTTTAAAGTTATCTTCGAATTTTTCCTGGATAATGTCATTATAGAGATACACTTCTTGCCGAAGTTTTCTTGTATTTGCATTTTTGTTATCTGATTGACCAATTATAAATACCACCCTGACAGAAGCAAGTAGGGTCTCATCGTCTCCGCTAAGATAATCGGCATATAATCTTATGCGATCTTTTAAAGGAGGATAATAGAATCCTTTGAGACGCCCATGCATTTTCAAAAATTCTGGATAGTTAAAATTCGACGAGTTTCCCCAGGAGTTTCTTATTCTTTGGCGTTGACGATATCCATTTATAGATGAAGTAACGAAAATAGTCACCAGTGAATGTTTTTCACAGAATCCGTGAGGCAGAATGACGGAGGTATCCTCAAACTTTTCAATGTAGTCACTTAGATTAAAGGAAGAAAAGGGCGACCAATCATTATGTAAAGCTAAAACATAAATAATTATTTAAAGTTACAAATTGAATTCAAGGAGTACCTGTTCGTCCTGGTAACCTTAATACGCGTGAAAAACCTTTTTCTGTCATGTCATATAGCTGAGTCAATGAAAATGCTATATAATATATAAAAATATAAAAACCAAACATTAAATATTTTTTTCTAAAGGCTAATTCTATTTTCTTAAATTTCATTATTTTGTGCCTATTGAACATGCTGTGATCGTAACTGGCTTTGAAGTGAGCAATTCTAAGCTGGTAATGCATACTGACTGAATGTCATGTGCAGCTTGCAAAGTTTAATATTTAATATTAGTTTAACAAATAGCTACCTTGGGAGAGTTCTGTGGTGTATTTTTCTATAACCATGTAAGTATTAAGTAAGTAAAGAATTTATCTAATGTGTATTGAGTCGTTTTTATGCGCATTTAGTAAGGTACCAACATAGACCAATAAGGGACGAATAAGTATGTTTATACGGGGCGTATGATCAATATTCAACACAGGCATATGGCGTTTTCAAATTTATGTTTAGGCTATGTTTAAATTTAATTGAAAATTGTTGATTTACATCACCATGCTGTTTGATAAAGGCATATTATATCATATTCCGATTGACGTAAGCCTTTCTTTCATTTTATTTTCTTCTATTTATTGAATATTGACGTAACTCTAGTATAATATTTATTCACTGAAGCTTGTTGCACCTAAAACAACTCTCAGGGAGGAATATAAAAAGCCGACGCTTCAAAGGCTTTGTAGTTCTGGTTCCAGCAGAGTAAAGCAGAAAGCAATCAGCGATCATGCAGTCCTCCACTTTCCTGATGGCCCTTTTGGTGGTTGCCCTGCTCATGCTGTGCAGCGCTCCTGCCACTGAAGCCACCTTCTTCCTGATCGCCTGCATGCTGCGATCTCCTCTCTGCCCATGGCGAACCACTGCCTCTTCCAGTTCCACTTAGGGAGCACGCAACCATGGATAAAATAAACCTGTTCTTGACCGGACCTCTTTATGAGTTTTCATGAATACCAATAAAATAATTTTTTGTTGCATTGAATCTATAAAGTTTTAAATGTGGGAATGAAAACAAATGAAACCAAAATTATTGTTGTTGTCTAGTATTTTCTTCAAAAATATCGTACGCATTCACAATTCTTCGTTCACATTTCAAATGCAGTTGGCGCATTAGGTTGCTAAGACTATATGTTTATAACCATTGGTAGTTTTTACATTGCTGCTATTTTACAGGGTGCGCTAGGATGAGCGTTTGCCACTCATTGGATGCGGTTAGTGACGGCCGACTGGTCAACATAGTTGGCCAGCCAAGTGCCCACCGACTCCTTGTTTAGTGTCAGCCATTTGATGTTGGCCTTGACCGTTTCCAAAGCTTGTTGACGGGCCGCTGTTCCGGCTCCAGCCTCAGGATATTTGGCGAAGAACTGTTCCATCTCCTCCAGCTTCGTTTGCGTAGAGAAGCGAGCAGTAATCGTGGGGATCAGACGTCCCAGAGTGCGTTCGTTGATACCGAAACGCTCCACCAGTTGTTCCCAGTTCTCGCGTACGTAATCCCATACCAGACTCTGGCCCACAGGATTCTGGGAGATGTAGCCCAGCAGGGTAAAGTAGTCCTGACGGCGCACGTTGCTTTCGTCCCAAGCCCAATTAATGTATCGTCGCAGCAACCAAGGCACCTGTGTAGCGCACAGTGCGCTCATCAGCTTCAGTTTCTCTTGAGCATCAGTTTCCTCCAAGTACAACTTCCACAACTGGTCCCAGACTGCCTCCGTGTTGACCTGCTGCATGCCGTAGTAGTAGACGACATCGCGGACATCTGGGCTTGGCCGGGTCTCTGGACTGGCCAGCCACTGGTTGAAGAGAGTAGTGGCCTGTTGCAGTGAACTTTCGTGACCGAGACTGCAAGCCGAGCTCAAGACCTTAATACGCAGGCGGCTAAGTGGGAAGAACAGGATTTTGTGAGTTTACAAATATAAGTAAAAAAATCGTGTAAAAATCGTACTTTTCCAGGTGATCGGTTCCCACGGTGAAGGTGACCTTCTCAACAATGGGCGTCAGCAATTTGCGGGCATAGGTGGTAAAGTTACTGTAGAGATCCGTGTAGTAAAGACGGTTCCTCAGAGAGGCCAGCGAAGAGGTGCCCACACTCCAGGGTACGTAGTTCTGCTCATTCTCTAAATATGTGCTTAGGTCCAGGGCTGTGGAATAAGGCAATTGTCCGGCAGCAGCCAGGACATTCGCATCGTGCAGCAAGTTTGCACGATCAGCAGTGCTGAAGGAGTCTTGTGTGGTTTTCAGGGCATTCAGTAGAGATGCCCATGTGTCGACGGGGTAGTTCACTATATAATAACCAACCTGGTCTTTGTTAAACTTAATCCAGTTAACCTCTCCGGGCAGTGTAACGGTAACCTCATTGTCGTTGTAGTTGAAAATTGTGGACTGCACTTCGCTGTTCAAGCTGCTCTGGTAGGTGATGGGAATAGACCACCGGTAGCTAAGGGAAACACAAATTTTATTTAATATTTATACAAAAGGGGCTTCTATATTTCACTTACTTGAAGGAAGAGGCCTCCGCTTCGGCAGCATAATCATCCTCGTTGGCCAGGAAGCGCTTCTGGGTAAGCTTGTACGTGAAGCCAGTTTTCTCCACCTCCACGACTGGCAGACCCATCTGCTCCGTCCAGGTTTGCATGATCAATCTGTTAATAAAAAATGTCATTACCACTTCATAGTAATAGTATTGTATTGGGCAACGCACTTGACATCGAAGTCGAGACCCTCCTCTTCCTCAATGGCAGTGAGGTAATCCTCCGTGGTGGCAGTGCTATAGATGTGACGCCTCAGGTAGCGGCTGGTGGCATTCTTCAACTTCTCCTCGGTTACAAGATTCTCCAGCATTCGCACCAAAGCAGCTCCCTTCGAGTAGGTGATCGTATCGAAGTACTCGGTAATCTCAGCCGGGCTCTCAATCGCCTTGACGATTGCATGGGAGGCCAGAGTAGAGTCGATTGTCATCACCGGATGCAGTTCCTCGATCACAAACTGATTGTCCATGTCCCATTCTGGATGCATTTGCGTCACGCCCTTGTATTCCACAAAGGAGGCGAAGCCCTCATTTAGCCAGAGGTCGCTCCACCAGTTCATTGTCACTAGGTTGCCGAACCATTGATGAGCCAATTCATGGGCCACCACGACGGCCACACGCTGCTTGTTCACACTGGAACTACTGGCTTCATCGTAAAGCAAAGCTGTCTCACGGAACGTTACCAGACCCCAGTTCTCCATGGCGCCGGAAACAAAGTCGGGTATGGCCACCAAATCTAGTTTGGGCAGTGGGTACGAAATATTGAAATAGTCAATGTAGTAGGCAGTCACACTAGCTCCAGCCTCCAGGGCGTACTGGGCCTTTTCTATTTGGGCAGGAGGCGCATAAACCCTCAGCTCGATGCTGGTTCCCTCCACAGTAGTGGTTTTGTAAGCAAAGTCAGACACCACAAAGGCGGCCAAGTAGGTGCTCATGGGCACTGTCTCCTGGAAGGTCACCTCGGTAAGATCGCCATTGACATATTCGCTATCCACGGGCATGTTGGACAGCACATGGTACTCATCTCCGGTGGGACGGGCTACCGTAATGGTGAACTGGGCCTTGAGAGCGGGCTCATCGAAGCAGGGGAAGGCGCTGCGGGCATAGGTGGGTTCAAACTTGGTGCTCACAATAGATCTGAAAAATGAAAACAAAAATTTAGAGTTAAAAACCATGAATTGCAAGAGGTATAAGTGTTATTAGTAGAGAGAGGGGCTTAAGGAGTTAAAGGGTAAAAAATAACCCAGTTAGTAAGTTTCAAAATTATGCTGTTAATTTTTTGATTTTTTCATAAGTAGCTTGGCTACCTGGTGCGGTTCTTCAGTTTATCCTGATATGCGCTCTGGTACATTCCCGTGATTCTCTCAGTCAGTGACCCCGTGAAATTCAAGCTCAGTGAGTAGTTTCCAACGTCCAAAGGCTGCTCGAACTCCGTAACCCAGTACTCGAACTCCGGGTGTTCAAATGTTAGCACGGGAGTAATGTTTTTTAGAGGAGCACCCGAATCATCTAGGTGCTGGACTTCCACGGTGCTGACATTCAGTCGGTCAGTATGCACGGGTATAAAGGATATTGGTTCCAGCACCTGCAGACTGATGCTAATGTTCCCGGAGTAGATCTTCTTGTCCAGATCCGGACGCAGGTGCAACCGGTACTTGCTGGGCTTCAGTTGTTTGGGTAACCGGAATCCCAGATTCTGGAGCACTTTGCTTGCAGCTTTTACGGCGGGAGCTAAGGTGGCCATTTGGCGTATTTTTCCTATGGCTGGCACTTGGGTGGTGTGAACGCGGTTATCTGGTTTTGTTGTGCGATTTAAAAATCAGTTACTATTTGGAATATCAAGCTTTATTTACTATATTATCAGTCTTAGTAAAATTCTAAACTTTATGATGTTGCCAAATCATGGTACTCACGATCTGGCAACTCTATGTAAAAGCTAACAGCTGCTCATTTCGATTTCGAATTTATTTTCGAATTAAATTAAACATTTAAAAAAAAAACTATCAAATGAGAGAGTCTTGGATAGCCTTTTTCTAATTTTACTTATTTTTATATTATCTAAAGTAAAGAATGAAAACGTGCAAAAAGTGGTACGCCAGTCTCATTTAATTTGAAAATATGTAGCAGGAAATATTTAAACAGAAATTGAAAGGAAAAAAATATATATATATGGAATAGTGTAGCTGAAAGACGGGATTTAATATTTTAAAAATAAATTATTAAGCCCTTAAGATTTTTATTGAGTCTGGTAGCATTATTATGGCTAAGCTTTATGGTTCATATGCTACATTTTCTGTACCATAAAATAAGCGCGCCAAATTCAAATAGGACTTTACAAATTTCGAGTTTTTAAACATTTTTGAGCCTAATATTTTATAAAAAAACTGACAACTAAAAATAAGGTAATGATTACTGATACAAAATTTAATTAATTGATTGTCTTTTTGCTTTGTTTTTCAGATTTTATACGATTTAACTGATTTTAACTGACTTAATTGATTTTTAAACTGACTGAAGTCCTAGAGAACCCCTTCCGATTCCTTGAACTAACCTGAAAGAACGCTTAAAATGGGTTTTGTGGACAGCAATTGATCCCGGTCCACGTAAACAGTTCGAATTGTGGCATTCAGGGCCATCTGGGAGCTGTTGGCTTGCTGCTGTTGCTGCCTCTGGTGCTCATCGGCTATATTCTTGCCCACATAGACAAGGGCGCCCAGCAGGAAGCCGCACAGCACGAGCAGGAAGACGCAGAAGGCTGCGAGGGTGAGGATCGTATTGCTGGGGGCCTTGTGGGGCCGGTTGGTGTCCTTGATCCGATGGTTATCGTCTGTGGAGAGACTGCTGCGCGGGCGTACGTTTTTCGCTGCATACATGCCGATGCTTTTTTCTGTTCCTTCTTATTATTATTTTTACTTATTTACACTGGGTTTGGTGTTGAATGACTTGTTGCTTATACCATTAGGCTTCTGGTACTTTTATTTTATCATCTGATCTGATAGTTTTAAATTAAAAATTTATATTTAATTATAATGGATGGAACCAAAAATAATTTTTTTGGTAGTTCTTTATTCCATTTAATTCACTTCACTTTAATTCACTATTTAACGGGAAATTGAACGCGATGTTAGGCTGCTCCAAATGGTACAACTTCTTCCGATCTATTGTGTCATCGGCCGGCTAGTAATTCGAGAGCATCATAAAGTGCCGCGTACCAAATTACATTTGTAGCCGCTGCCATCATCAGTTTTTATAATCTCCGAGCTACTTATAAACAATCTCGAGTTTGTTTACTTGGCTTTTATGGCAGCGGGGCCAGGTGGAAATGGGGCGGGCTACGGGCTCGCGGAGGAGGAGGAGCAGGTGGCTTCCCAGCTTCCGTCACATTTCACTCCATCTCGAGGTGGAGATTGCCTCAATTTTGTCTCGCCGCGGATCAATCAGATGGCTGTAATTTATGCCCCACCTCCCCGCCGCACGGTCACGTAATGAAGTTGGTCATTTCTCGAAATTGTTACTACAAATACTCGATGCCATTTTTAAGTTTAGTTGCCGTTGGAGTTGGGCTGGCAAACCGCAAGAGTTGCGATACAAATCCCCGGGCTGGTTGCAATGATACCACGACCACAGGCCACTTTCTACAGAGGCGTTGGTGTCTGTACACGTTAAAATATGATATCTGATAACTTGAACTAAATCGATATTGGTTTGCAGATCTGATTATATCCATGAAGTCGGAATCAACCAAATAATTGATTGTTAACCCGTCGAAGCATAGCTTTACATGCCATGTAAGTCGAAATTCAATAAGGATGTCTGATTGCAGTGACAAGATATCTCTTTTTTCCGTGTACAATTGATGGATGGATGGCAAAGGTTGTTGGCTTTTTGCCTGTCAATTTGCCAGATAGATTGCACAAATCTGAGGAGTCTGTGTGACGGGAAGACAGTGCAGATGCCATGATTAGCAATGGAAATGAATTAAATTGGCCGACAAGCCAAGAGGCATGGCTTTTGGGAAACTTTCAGGACATAAGAGAAGAATCAACATGTGGATGAATTATAATTGAATTCAGCTTCATAGACGCCTGGGCACTGTTCATTGCAAGTTGTGCGAAATGAGGAATTTGAGGCTGCAGAATATGCAAATTTTTGTCAGTCAATTGTCTTTGAAGACCCTCCCGGACCCTTCCCCACAATGCGGACGATGATGATGATGATGTAATGCTGACTCAATTAAGGCGCGCTCATCGCACAAAAGCCACCGCACATCGGCAGTAAACAAAGTTGCATGACACTACCTTATGAGCGGTTCAAATTCAGCCAGAAGATCTGCAGACAATGGAAGTTTGTCTCGACAGTATCTACATATATGTATGTATATATGATATTTGTAGGTAGATCCGACTTCCACGAGGCAATCGGACACGCCCCATTGCATCTACGTGGATGTCTTCGCATTCTGAAGTTGATGAAGCGAAGATCGTGGGGGCACATGTCACAACATAACTGTTCTCATGCCTCGCTAATGAGTGGCATGAATTTCACTTCTAAAAAACTGGAGTTGAATGCACTCGAAAACGATAACAATCTATGAAAACTATATTAGAATTGGTACATACATTTTTCACATAGTTTATACCACAAATTTCATTCAAAAATATTAGAAATGGAAAGCTTTTATTTGAAACACGTTCTTCAGCCTTTATTTTTTAAGGTCATAACTTTCACAACACACCGAGGCGCTGGAGTAATAGCAACAAAAAATGCAAATCGCTTGCCATTTACGTGACAAGTGCGCCCCAAAAACACCCAAAAAAAATAAAAATAAATAAAATACGGAGAGTAACAAATTTACAACCTATAATATCCGCTGTGGGATGACACTTGACAAAGGTCGAATAAACGTGCCTGCAATTTACGATATTCCCAAAAGGAAAAATTAAAAAATAAAACAATAACTAAACGTTGAAATAGGTGGACAAAGACTGCCACAATGATTGCCACAATTTGCATGTTTGGGGTTAACGGTATGCGAAATAAATTTACAATCAATCAAGGAGTTGCATAACAACAGAAAACAAAGGGTATATAAAATTGCGAAACCTGCAAATTATATTTTATATAAATTAGGAGGAGAAAATTAAGGAAAAGTGTTGCCTGTCAATGAACTTGTCAATAAATTACAAAAAAAAATCGTGAAAGTATTTAATTATCACTCCCCAAAAGGTGTGAAATTTTTATGAACTCCTCAAACATCCATAAATTTTATTATAATAACCAAACTAATATATATGTGGCCCTTAGAAGGTTCTTTCCCACACTCTTCGGAGAAATTTTCTATATCGCCCCAAGAAGAACAAAAAAGAAATCAGTGTCAATGAAAATGAAAAAAGGTTTGACCACCAACTGAACTTTCAAGAACAAAACAAAACCAGAAACGAAACGAGAGGTGCGGAGAAATACTACGACAACAAGTTGTTTGCCAGTCAATGATGTCGACCCATTTCGTTTCGGCTTTTGGAAGAAAGTAATTTCTCAGCGGCATTGAGTAGCCGCAGCATTGGCCACAGTTGTAAACACGACGCATTTCTTGAACAGCAGCCAGTCGAGATACACAAAGAAAAAATATTCCGATTGAACCATAAAAATAGATATCGTAAAGAATTCAAAGAATGAAATTGGTAGATAAAATCGATATGATAAAATCACCTAATCTCACTTGAAGAATTCAAAGTCTTTGGAGAATAACTGAATAGACAGGTAACCAGATCAGATAACTTTTTTTGTGACGGGTAACAATCATTGGACGTTAATAAATACGTTACACCCATTTTTTCTCAATGCAGCGACAGTGGCCGATTTAAGGCCAAGAACTTGCGCGGCAAGTGAACTATGCATGCATTTGGCTCCAAGCCTGTTTGTCGAGGAGAAAAAAACAACCAAAAGGGGGAGCGGTGCAACCTGTTTGACTTAGCCGTGTGGAGTTCTGTTGGCCAACACGATGGCCTGCTGTTTATCTCGGCCTCCTCCGGTTGTTGAAAGTCAAAGTTGGCATAGAATCCGGTGATCACATTTCAGCAAATATTAAAATTAGTATTCGCATCAATGCGTCCAATTAGAACACAGCACCAACCACAAAATCTAGCTGGCCTAACGGACTTAATGACAATGACAGTTGAATAAAATTTATATCAAAAGTAGATCGTTCGGATTTGAAGCTTTTGGGAGCAGATTCAACGGTATTCGATTGATTGGGGCTACTTATTATCTATTATTTTTGTCACATTTTTGCACAGTCTTTCACTTGATTTACAGTTGGATTCACAGCTTTTTCACAGCGATCTAGCGGCATTAATTGTCACTTTGCCAGGCCCCGAAAGAATTAAATATATTCCCTCGGCTAATTTGATAACGGCAATTGCCGGCCAGTGATTATACTTGATTCGAAACGGAGGCGGGAAGATCTGAGCCTGAAGAGCGAAGGCGGAAACTGGAGACGAGTTTGAGATCGGATTCAAAGCGCTATACCGATCTGCGACCGTCGCGCTTAGCTTTGAATTTTTGAATGCCCAGCCGTTCGGGTCTTCACACATACGGCATGCGAAGCTTCCCGAAGCTACAAACTCCCAAGCCGGGCATTTAGATTTCAAAAGTTTCAACTGAAACCGAGATCAACGCGACGGCGATCGTACAGCTTTTTGCTGGAAAAGCTCTCTCTTCAGCTGAGACCGGCTTCGAAAAAATGCCGGGCTCATGGGGGTATTCTTAAGAAATAAATATAAAAAATATTTTCTGCGGCTTATTAATAGAAATACTATCTGAATATCAGACAATTTTAGATAGTTTTCATTTGGGGTATTCTTTACAGGGTTTGACATTAAATATACTTACTTTACAGTTCCTTCGCTGCCGGTATAGCTGCTAAGGTAGCTGCCCGTCAGACTGCTCAGGTCGCAATCGAAACTGGCCGACAGGGTGTAGGCCTTGTTAAGACTCAAAACCTCCCGCAGCTTGATCATAAGCAGTTCACGGGTCTCGTCCAGATACCACTCTTCGATGGCAATCCTCATGCGGGCCATCATGTTTAGGATACTGATGCTGTGCACATTGAGATCCTTGGCGTGCAGGACAATTAGATTGGTAACATTGTTCAGCTGGAACTGGATGGAGACGGTTCCCTCGCAGGCTCCCGTCTGCAAATCTGGCTGATAGTACAGCTTGTACTTGATGGGCCTGAGCTCCGTAGGAAGGCGCCATTCGATCTGCGAGGTTATGAAGATAACTCAATATCCATACGTTTGGCAATATGAACTGGGGCTCCATAAAGTCAACCAACAATGCGAGAATGGTAAAGCGATAGGGGGTTTAGGGTCGTAAACAAAATGGAATTTGCTGCAAAAGCTTAATATGAAATTGAATCCCTGTCATATTGTGAAATGAGGAATGTGAGGGATAAGTTTCACACTTTATTTATACTCCCCAACATGTTACTCCCATTTTCTTTACAAATTCCTATTTATCATTCCTAAATAAACATTCAATGGTTTTTAAACGTATCTAGTGGGTGTGCCAGTTGGTAATTGTTTTTGTATATAATCCTCTAGAACGTCCAATTTGCGTTTGGCCTCCTCCAGTTCTGACCACAAGTTATCCGTGTGAACTATGACTATCACAAGAGCCACGATTAAACAGGTGGAAAGAAGACCAAAAAATATGGCAACTCGTTCTGCTGTGATCAGATCTAAGAAACATATAAATAAGTCCGAATCTGGCCAAAAAATGAATATCCTTTCCAATAGATACCCTTGATTCTCGCGTGGTGGCCCATAATGGCAATACTTCACTGCTCCTAGGTCTCTATTAGACTGTCTTAACAATACCATAAAATTAGCTAAGCTTTAGACGGACCAAAAAGGTATACTATGATAAAATAAAAAAGGCGATAAGCACTTCAACTGACCACTATGACGGGGAATTTGATAAAATATGAATTGGTGGACATGCCGACTTTATGATGACCAATGCGGAAATTTTTGCCTTTGGGGGTTTTCGAGTCCAACTCGATTAAACATTAAAGTTAATGGTCGCTTTTCTTAACTGATGAGTCACTTTGAGGAATATATTCTTTCAAGTACTTACCGCATCGGGATCAGGAAGTCCTGTTGGAAGTTCGGGGTAAATGGGAGCTACACTGGTTGTGGTGGAGCTGCTACTGCCTCCGTCAGGTGTAGTTTGTCCGCCAGGTGTGGTTCCACTACTTGACGTGCTGCTACTTCCTGGATCCGGAGTGCTTACCTCACCTCCACCTCCTGGAGTGGTTCCAGGAGTTGTTGGGCTTGTCGATCCAGGATCGGGGGTCACAGGACTTGTAGTTGTGGTTGTGGTGGAAGTCGAAGTGGTGTCTGCCGTCAGAGCATCTATCTTATCGAGTGCATCCTGCAGGTCATTCTCCAGATCCGCATTTTGAACGGCCAGCACAATGGTTGACACACAAAAGGCCGTTGTGGCCAAGCCCAAAAAGATGGCCACTGCCTTGACCGTCAGCCCTGAGATTAAACCAAAATTATTCGATGCCTATGCCTGGTAAATAGTCCTACTCACAGGCAACCATTTTTTACGAGATCCTTTCACCTTTCAATATTCTTAACGGAGAACTCACTGCTGCTTCCTCTGGGCTGGAAGCCAAATTGGAAACTGAATGCATGCTACGAATCTGACCCCATAATTTGGACTTGATAAACCTGACCAGATTGCCGGCCGATATCTAGGCTATATAATAACTTCATGTCCAGATAAATATGGTTTTTATTCTGGCCATAAGGACTGTGGTCTTTTACGACACTACGTTTACGGCAAGCCCATATATCGGTTTATATGATCGGACAGTTTCCAGAAAATTACGCACGATCATGGTTCGGACCATATAGTCGTAATACACCTATCTGAAGTAATTTCTGGGAGCCATAGAAATCGCCACAATGTCGGATAAATTGAAAATATCATGGTTTTGTTTATGGTTTAATTTTGGAATTTCATTTTATTGAACTTGAACGGAAATGTTGTCGTTTCTTATGCAATTCTAGTTAACAGTTAATTGGGGTGTTTTTATTTGATATACAATATATTTTTACAATTGGTTTTTCTTGGTCAAGAGCTAGCCCGTTCCATTAAGCCAGTTGTTGATGTCATCGCGGTTACTGGCCAGCCACGCAATGTTGTACTTGATCGTCTCCACGGCCTCCAAACGGGAATTGGCGCCGGCTCCGGATTCCGGGTATTTTTCAAAGAAGTACTGCACCTCTTCCAACTTTATGGTGCTGGCAAAGTTCTTTGTAATTTGCGCGATCAGTCGGCCAAAGTTGCGGTTGTTAAGACCAAATCTGGCCGTGAGTTGAGCAAACTGCTCCCGGTAATATTCCCAGACCACAGGCTCTCCTACAGGATTGGCGGCTATTGCCTGCACGCAAGTGAAATAATCCTGGGAGCGAACAATTGACTCATTTTCAGCTCGTTTAAGGTATTCAAAGAGCCACTGCGGGTCCTGAGCAGCCGCCAACCCTTCCATCAGTTTCGACTTTTCACTGGCATCAGCTTCCTCCGTGAAGAGAGTGAAGAGTTGCTCCCAGGTTGATTGGCTGGTTGACTGCTGAATTCCGTAGTAGTAGACGATCACCCGAAGATCAGGCGAGGGTCGATTGGCTGTGGGATTCTCCAAGAAGGAGTTGAAACGCTGGGCAGCTTGTTGCAAACAATCGGGAAGACCCAGGGCACAGGCAGCGGACAAGACCGAAACCCTCAAGCGACTGTAAGAGTAAAAAAATTGTTTAAAATGGATATTGGAAGATATTCAAATCTTGGGACATGGCAAGAAAAACATCCCAAAATAAAACGTCAAAATATGTAAATCTTCTCTTACTTTCTCAAGTGGTTGTCGGCATCCACAGACCAACCAACATCGTTGTACACCCCATTAAGAATGCTCCTGGCATAGGTTAGGAAGGTAACATAGCCATCGCTGTACATAAGGCTGCGATGTAAGGAGATCAACTTGTTGGCGGCCACATACCATGGCACAAAATCGCGCTCCGTGCCCAAATACCCGGTCATCTCCAGGGGAATCCTGTATGATAGTTGATTGGCGTCCGCCAAAGCAAATGCGTCATGGAGCAGATGGGCACGGTCGGCCACACCGAGGCTACTTTGGCTCGAGGTCAACTGCTGGATAAGACGGTTCCAGAGCTCCTCCTCGTAGTTGAATACAGCCATGACATATTGGTGATAGTTCAGCTTGATCCACTGAGTGTTATCGGCAGAAATGGAATATGACTCTTGATCGTAATAAAAGATTCCGGAGGTCTCTTCAGATGAGGAACCCAACGAGTAGGTGATCGGCACACTCCATTTGTATTGGAACTCGCTGTCGTTGGGGGCCTCTGCATAACTGGCCGGGTTGGAGAGGAAACGCTGCTGGGTAACCAGGAAGCCAGTGTCTGTCTTCGAAACATTCAGTACCGGATAGCCCATCTGTTCGGTCCACGTTCGCATCAGCAACTTGACATCAAAATCGGTGACAACGGCGGCCACCTCGGAGAGAAAGTCATCTGTCACGGTGTTGGCAAATTGGTATTTCGACAAATAGTTGGTAACCGCCTCCTCGAACTTCTCAGAACCGACCAGATGCTCCAGCATTCTGATCACTGAGCCGCCCTTTTCATAGCTAATAGTGTCGAAAATGGCGGTGATCTCATCGGGAGTCTCTACCTTCTGGACAATGGGATGGGAGGAGAGCTTGGCGTCGTACACCATCACTGGATGGAGGGCAAGTATCTGGAATTGCTCCAACTAGAAGAAAGACACGATGAGATTGATATTCTTTAGTAAAAGTTATATTTTCTTACCATTCCCCAGTTGGAATGCACGGAATCGACTCCCTTGTATTGCATGAAACGGGCGAAGCCTTCATTTAGCCAAATGTCATTCCACCATTGCATTGTGACCAAGTTTCCAAACCACTGATGGGCAATCTCGTGGGCCAAAACGGCTGCAATGGACTGCTTGTTGGCAGTGGAGCTAGAGCTTGAGTCACAGAGCAGAGCTGTCTCCCTGTAGGTAACCAAGCCCCAATGCTCCATGGCATTTGAGGAGAAATCAGGAATGGCAGCCATGTCCAATTTCGGCAAGGGATAGGGCACATTGTAGTACTGGATGTAGTACTCCGTCACAGCTGCTCCAAACTCCAAGGCGAAATCCACTTTGTCGATTTGGTGGGATGTGGCATAGGCCTCCATGGTGAAGTCATCGCCAATGCCATTGGCATTAACAGTGGTGGACTTGGAAGCAAAGTCAGACACAATGATGCACACCAGGTAGGTGCTCATCGAAACACTGGTCTCGAACAGGGTCTCCGTGTACTCTCCCAGGTTTGTGGCTTGCTGTAAAAATACATTTTTAAAATTTTTAAGAAAAAATAAGAAAAAGCGGACGCTTACCGATTCCTGCATGTTGGATACAGCGTGGTAGGAGCCAGTGGGATGCACCACCGTGATGACGAATGTGGCCTTGAGAGCCGGCTCATCGAAGCAGGGAAAGGCCTGGCGGGCATAGGTGGGTTCGAATTTTGTGGTTGAAATAGTCCTGTACAAAATAAATATTTAAAATCAAAAATCTATACTTAAAAAAATGGAGTGAAACGAAGAGAGAAACTTAAAAAGCTGCATACTTTTAGGCTTTAAAAAATGTATTGAAAATGTAAATTACCTTTGATTTCCGGCTTCGTTTTGGTAGGTGCTGCTATACAGACCCACCAGCTTGTCCTTCATCTGGCCATTGAACAAAATGCCCAGCGTGAAGGTGGCATTCTCTGCTAGCTCCGACGACAAGTTTACGATCAAGAACTGGCGCTCCTCCTCCAACTCGTAGCTCTCGACTTGCAGGTTGGAGGTGTAGGTAAAGACACTTGTGATTTCCAGCAGGTGGGAGTGGAGAATAATTTGGCTGGTGGCTGACACCACCTTGATGCTAATCTTCTCTTGACCGGTGAAGTTGCCTGTTTCCAGATCAGGATGCCAGTAAACATCGTAGTGCGTTGGCACCGCAGACGTGGGTAGACGGTAATCAATCTGCAGGATGTGAGATTACCACATATCAGATGGCATTATGATTTATTTCACCTTTGATTTACTACTTACGGTATCTTCCCGCCTAACCCGACTCTGATCGCCACGACTTAGGTTCTCGAAAATATCTATCTTATCCTGGACATCACGCAGATCCTGCTCTAGTTTGGCATTCTGCACCGCCACCACTACGGTGGCAGTGGCAAAGGCCACCACCGCCCATGAGAGCACCACTTGTAGCCAATAGCTGGTTAGAAAAGCCATCTTTGCAATCGCACCTATCGCGAGCGACTAACTAGCTGGAAAAAGCCTGTGAACTAGCGACCCAGCTCTCAGCACCACCGCGTTGCCCAATAGCTCTATCGGGCACTCGAATCGAATCGGTTTATGTTCGCCAACGCGATTGCGATAATAATTGGCCAAATAGGCACGATTATGGTCAGCAAGGCGATAGGACAAATCCCACAGAGCCATTGATAACTGGGATGGGGTAAAAAGGTGTACTAGGAGTACTACCTACACAAGCCACCTGATAGCTCTCAATGAAGTGGTAAACAATCTTACAGTAGTGCATTTAGCTGGTGACGAATTGCTAATCAACCATGGCTTAAATTTTGACTGGATTATTCCATTCCCCACCTCACCAAAAAACACCAAAATCAACACTTTAAAATCGTAATTTATCAACTTAAAACTAAAGTGGGTACTTATTCAATCAAAGTGACATAATAAATTCCCCAAATAAAAATTAGTCACTGTAATTAAGAGTCTTTCACATAAATACTGATTTCTCTCGATAAGATTTTATCAGATTTTTATCGTCCTTTTATCCTGCAGCTCCGCCCATACTCATTTTTATCAAATCTGAACACGACCAATAGATTTCCTTATTTTTTAAAGGTACTTCACAAATTGCAACATAAACTGAAAAATTTCCATTGCTTGTAAATTGTAGGCATTTATTATGCACTAATCAGTTCTGTTCATCATTATTAGTCATAAACACATTGCCGGTCTATTGAAAAGTGCAACCTGTTATCAGATTGGAGGCCAACTAGCTAGGGATAATTGATTATTTATAGGGCAGTATTTTTCGTTTTCTCCACAACTAGCTTATCTTTATTTCAAGTTGTTCGGCATATTTTTCGCTTTATAATGGCAATTATGTGACTAAAAGTTAAATGAGGCTATTCCACGTATCGAACTACAGTTGCTGCTTGTCCAGCCAGGCATCGACGCCCTCGAGGTTCTCGGACAGCCACACGATATTGTTCTTGACCGTCTCCAAAGCTCGCACGCGGGCAGCAGTTCCCGCTCCGGCTTCGGGGTATTTGGCAAAGAACTGCTCCATCTCCTCGAGCTTGGTTTGGGTGCTGAAGCGAGCCGTGATCGAGGGAATCAGGTTGCCCAGGTAGCGCTCGTTTAGGCCAAAACGATCCACCAACTTTGTCCAGTTCTCACGCACGTAGTCCCAGACGAGCGACTCGCCAACAGGATTGGCCGAGATGTAGGTAAGGCAGGTAAAGTAGTCCTGACCCCGCACGTACGTTTCGTTCCAGGCGAGGTCAATATACTGCTGGAGAATCCAAGGAGAGTTCACGGCGGACAGGCCGTACATTATCTTGGACTTTTCGCTGGCGTCGGCCTCGTTGACGAAAAGTTCCCAGACGGTATCCCAAGTTTCCTGATCGCCCACCGAAAGCATTCCGTAATAGTAGACAGTCTCACGTACATCGGCCTTTGGACGATCGTCGGGACTGGCCAACCAACTCGTAAACTGCTCTCCAGCTTCTTTAATACAAGATTCCAGGCCCAAAGAGCACGCTGCACTGAGAGCTGTAACCCGAAGGCGGCTAAAAATAATAGGGGTTATTATAATTATAACACTACTAACCCAACACTTACTTGTCCAGATGATCCTCGCCCACTGTCCAGGTGAGAGCGGTGTAAATGGGCTCGATTAAAGCTGTGGCATATTTCTTGTACTTGGCATAGCTGCTGGTGTAGTAGAGAGTCCTCTTCAGAGATGTCAGCCGCGTTGCAGCCACGCTCCAAGGAACGTAGTCCGTCTCCTTGTCCAGGTACTTGGTCAACTCGAAAGCCGTCTCATAGGGCAGCTGAGTGGAATCGGCCAGGGCAAAAGCATCATTGAGCAATGAAGCCCGATCTCCGGAAGTCAAGGCACTCGGCTGGGTCACCAGCTGATTGGCCAGCGTGTTCCACTGGTCAGCCTCGTAATTAACTCGGAAATATCCAACCTGATCGCAGTTCAACTTGATCCACTCAACAGGCTCTTGAAGAGTTATTGTGACTGATTCCAGAAAAGAAATCAAAGAAGAGATTCAGAGATTAGAAGTCTGGGGGATCTGCGGATCCGCATACAGATGGCACCACTTACTTTCGCTCTGGTCGTGGTAAAACCAGACACGCTGCACCGTCGAATCGGCACTGGTGATGTAGGTGATGGGGATCGACCACCGGTAGCTGTAATGTATGTGCGAAAAATTGCGATCAGATATGGCTGATTTTGGCAATAAGTTCTGCTCACTCACTTGAATTCCGAGGCTTCGTGCTCCTCGTCATAGTCGTTCGGGTTGGACAAGAAGCGTTTCTGCGTCAATTTGTATTCAGTGTCGGACACCTTTTCAATCGTGACCACTGGAAGACCCATCTGCACAAAAAAACACTCTAAATATTTGCCCAATTTTTATGGGGCATCAACGGGGTTACCTGCACCGTCCATGTAAGCATAATGTCTGTGACATTATAGTCCAGATCTAGCTTGTCGATCTCCGCAAAGAAGTTACCGGTCTGGGCGGTTGAGTATTTGTATTCATTCAAGTAGTTGGTGACGGCCTGGCGGAATGTGGTTTGACCCAGGAAGTCCTCCAGCATTCGAACCAGCGAAGAGCCCTTCGAGTAGGTGATGGTGTCAAAGATCTCGGTGATCTGGTCGGGATTCTCTACCGTCTGGATAATGGGATGAGAGCCCAGAGTTCCATCCAAGGTGAGTACACCATGCAGGGTGCTTACGATGAACTGGTCCCGCTGTTTTTCGAAAATAAATAAATATTTAAGGTGTTCTTGTTTTATTTATTTGTCGGCCACTTGCCATTTTCCATTCAGGAAAGACGGCGTCCACGCCAAGATATTCAATAAAGCTAGCGAAGCCCTCATTTAGCCAAAGATCGTTCCACCAGTTCATGGTGACTGAAAAGAATGTTAATGATAACCTCAATTTTGGAAGCACTCTACTTTTAAAGTATCTCTTATGTTCGACCATTTTCCGATGAACTTTTACACTCCCCTTTGGATTAAATAACTTACCCAAGTTACCGAACCACATGTGAGCAAATTCGTGGGCAATTACGCTGGCAATGCGCTGCTTGTTGGTCGCCGAACTGGTTTCCGCTTCGTACAAGAGTGAGGTTTCGCGGTAGGTGACCAGGCCCCAGTGCTCCATGGCGCCTGAAACGAAATCCGGAATGGCCGCCATGTCCAGTTTCGGCAGGGGATACGCAATTTGGAAATAGTCGATGTAGTACTCGATCACTCCCTTGCCCACCTCGGTGGCGAAGTCCACTTTGTTGATCTGCTCTGGGGTGGCGTAGACGCCCATGGTGAAGGTTTCTCCAATGCCCTTGGTGTCGATCTCCACCTCCTTCGAGGTGAAGTCCGAGACAATGAAGCAAGCCAGGTAAGTGCTCATGGGCACACTCTTGGCGAAGCTGACCTCCTGGTATGCTCCCTGGTTGACAGTGGACTCCACATTCATGTTGGACAGGGCATGATAGTTTCCTTCGGAAGGATGCACCAGGGTGATGGTGAACTCCGCCTTTAGGGCCGGCTCGTCGAAGCAGGGGAATGCCTGGCGGGCATAGGTGGGCTCGAACTTCGAGGTGGCTATCACCTTGCGAGTCTCGTCCTCCTTTAGATACGAGGAGCTATAAAGGCCCACAATTTTATTGGCCATCGATCCCTCGAAACCAATGTGCAGCTGTACTTCCCTGCCCTGTTCCAGTTCTTCGCTCAGCTGGAACACAACAAACTCCCTGACAGAGTCAAAGTACACCTCTAGAATCTCTAGAGTATTGCTTCCCGTATTCTGCAGAGAGTAGCTCGGAATGTTCAAGTTTAGAGAGTGCAGCACTATCTTATCGGTGGCTTCTAGAACCGTAATTGTAATAGTCTCCTGGCCACTAAATTCGCCCGTCTCGGTGTTTGGGAACAGATAGAGATCATAGTGGGTCGGTTTTAAGGTGCTCGGCAGGCGGTAATCGATTTTTTCTTCGGGAGCTGGTGTGGTCCCAGGAGAGACTGTCGAGCCAGGGGATGCAGTGGATCCGGGTGAGGCTGTACTCCCAGGCTCCTCAGTACCCGAACTACTCGAAGTACTAGAGGTCGTGGGCCCAGCTGTGCTCGTGGTAAACCCCGATTCCAGAAGATCCAGCTTCTCCTGGGCATCCTTCAGGTCGCTCTTAAGGTTCGCCTTCTGAACGGCCAGGACGATGGTGGAGACCGTGAAGGCGGTGAGCGCCAGGCTCAGGCCGATGGCGACCAGTTTAGCGGTAATAATCATGGCTAGAGACTATCAGCTAGCTCTAATCCAACACGGGACGCGTCCAAACCGAAACTAAGCACAGTTCCAGGCGGCAGAGCGACAGGTAAGGTTACCTCAAGTGGGGCCGTATATCTTAATTGGTTGCGTGCGTTGCAGATTGCTAATCTAATCGCGACGAGTCGATGAGCCGCTTCCATGGTATTAACCAGGCATCTATGTGCATATATGTGTATACCTATGACAATCACCCAAATTTATGGACCCTGTCATGGCGCTTTGATTAAAGTTAGAAATGCCAAAGATCTGGCGCGTTTTTCCTCTTCCAGTCGGAATTCCAAGCTGGCCGCTGAGCCAGCCAAAGGAACTCCCAGTTCCAAAACTGCCCATGTGTGATACGGGATTCTGGTATCTGTCAGATATATCTAACCAATTGAGCAATATTCCAGCTACCTGCCTGCCTCCATCTCCCTCCCGCACTTAGGCCGTCCCTTTTGGTTTCTGATTTACCCGGCGCTAAGGTCCTAAAAAACCCTTTTCCGGTGCCGTGCATACGAGAGACTTTCGACCTAATTAGAGAATCGGTATTTTCATTGTGTTAAAACCCAAAAACCGAAATTTCCGTACACGTTTTCGCAAAGCCTGGCATTTAAAGCGATTATAATGACTTTGACAGGGGAAGTTCTGCGTATCATAAATGCAAATTTATTGCAACTAATGAACTTTATTGAAAACAATGTTTGTTTTCTTTACCTAATCGAATTATCTTTCAAGTGCTATGACAACTACATTATCAAGTGAATACTTTCAGGGTCAAATCGATTACGATTATATAGACTACTTTTTCTTTTCGTAGACTATCTATATCTGACAGAGATTGTTTTGAGGGTTTACGGTTTAGAGTCTTATCTATCCTATCGTGAAGTACAGGTAAGTCCCATGTTGTTTTAAAATTATCTAAAACAAAATATTTCCAACCATTACGACGAATTTCCCCTATCAATATCTGCATAATGATGTTGAACGTCATTTGGTCTAATCCGAGGCATTAACTTTTGGCAAATCTACGAAAATACCAACAATAGCCATGCCGAGCGGTTACTCTTTCCGCCGACTCACCACAAAGCGCAATTAATTTCCCAGATTATTTGTCATATGTTTTGTTATATAATTGGCTTGGCCAGTCCAAAACCCAAACAAACCCGAGTCCGTCCAGGCCATCCGGGCATTAATGTTGTGCAGTGAGAATCCCGGAAAATCCGGAAGTCTGAATGGAATTGGCTGGGATTCATTCATGAGCACGTCGGGCGCCGTGTGGTGCCTACCTGCCTAAGCGTGGGAAAGTTGATGGCAGCAAGAGCCATCCTTCGGGCCAGGACTAAAGGAATCCGAGCAGGTAAGCACAGGAAACTGGGCTGCTCCGCAATTGCATCGCGGGCTGCCAGTGGGTTTTTGTTCGTCCGCCGGCGGGGAGTTCCTGCTTTCCAGTACCTATAGGTATACCCCCTGCCCTGGCCGTGCAAAATTTCCAAGTGGAAAATGGTAAATTTCCGGTTTTTTGACCAGGCCCGAAATTCCCACGGACCAGGGCACTCATCCCATGCCTTTAAAAAGGATACGTGCTCCATGCATGTCATTCAGTCGAGCTAGCGACATCAGAGACATCACACATCAGCCTACAAAATGCTCTTCACATTAATTCTATTTTTGGGAGCAATCACCTGTGGACTGGCTGCCGTTTTGGAGCCACTAAACTACTACCAGTACACCCAGTTCCAGGCTCCGCTATCCTGGGAAACCATCGCCGGCAATGGCCTCAAGTTGGCTCTGTCCAGTTGCCAGGAAAGCTTTCAGTGGCAAAGGTGGAACTGCCCTGTCGCGGATTTCATCAAACGACAGACCATTCCCGTAAGCGACACACCAAACCGAGAGGATGTCTACGTGGCGGCCATCTCCATGGCAGCCACTATCCATACGTTGACCAAGGATTGTGCCAATGGCGTCATCGCCGGATGCGGATGCACTGGAAATGCCTTGGGCGTGCCCTGTGCCCATGAGCCCGAGAAGGCACTGGAACTCTACGAAAAGCGCGTTGGACCAGGATCAGGAGCTGCCGGCCACAACCAAATGGTAGTGGGAGCTCTTCTCAAGCAGTCTCTGGAGCAGGAGTGCCGCTGCAAGCAACCAGGACCAGTGGCAGGCGAATGCCTGGAGGAGGAATGCGTGGCCGTGCTGAAACCCTTCGAGCTCGTGGCCCAGGAACTACTTCAAATGTACGACGATGCCATCCAACTAGACGCCACCAACAGCAACCTGAAAATCATCTGGGAGAACATCCCCCTCGACTCGCTCGTCTTCATGCAGGATTCGCCAAACTACTGTGAACCGGAGGCCTCTGGCCGATGGAAGGGCACCCGCGGACGTCAGTGCTCCAAGAGCGGCAGTGGTTCCCTCGAGGAGCGTCTCTCCTGCCAACAGTTGTGCCGAGTCTGCGGCTACCGGGTCCGCTCGCAGGTCGTCAAAACCGAGCGTCGGTGCAATTGCAAACTGGTCTGGGGATTCCGTCTCCAGTGTGACGTATGCGTCCAGCATGAAAGACAATACTCCTGTTACTAAAAGTAGCTCTAGTCTATGATGGAGAACAGGACTGGGGCGCTGGTCGAGCCTCACAGAGAAATTTTACTAAGGATTAAGTTAATTTATTTGTTCCAACCCTTTATTTATTACCACAACAATCGCTATTAATAAAAACGTAATAATTTATATAATACATAATTGTCTAATCACTTTTCTTTGCGGCCATGTGTCATGAAGTATATTTACTGGCACGAGCCACTACATTGGGTGGCTTTATTGGCCTTTTTGCAGGTGGTGGAAGTGGGCCTCTAAAAAAATAAAAATAAAGAAACAATCTTTTAAAATCATTTCACCATTTTCCACAGACTTTTACTTTATTTCTTCCCTCTTTTTGAAATGATAACTAATTCAATCAACGCGATTTCTATGTTTATTTATTTCTCCGGACCTACTGCCTAAACCGAAACTTATACAAATGGGAGGGGATGGGCGCCATCTAGCTTATCCAAGTGGTGGGCTTTCCCTCCACCCGGTAGCCATTGTAAGCGGCTGCTGCCGAGGAGGCAGCGGCGGCCAGCTCCGACCTCCGGCTCGGCTCACCTGCCCAGTAGGAGGGCACTTCATAGCTCTGAACCATTTTGTTGCCGTTCTTGATGGCCGAGATGATCAGCAGGAAGATGGCCAGCTTTCCCACGAGAATGGACTTGACCAAGAGCAGCTTTAGCTTGGTAACCAGAAATGGAACAATGGCTGACTGGATGAGGAAGGGAAGTATGAAAAGTGGCAGGACCTTGGTGATCATGTCATACTTTTTGCCACGACCTGTATATAAAAGATTAAAGAATAAAAATAACTATAACAAATATTTTGTTTTAATTTTGAACCCACCTTCTTCACTGTTATCCAGCGTAAGCCAACGGGCTCCTATGATATCCTTGAGGTTCTCCCCATCCAGCTTCACATGCACAATATCGTTGCTCATGTCCAGACTTACGTTTAGTCCTGGACCCACATGATATCGCTGTATGCTCTCATCCTCTGGAGCTGCCTCTGGCTGGTCTGTTTCCGTTTCCGCCTCCACAACCTCCTCCCGCCGCTTGTTGCGATCCTTGCGCTTGCGTTTGCGTCGCTTCTTTCCACTGGAGGAAGTGCCCTCACCATCATCGTAACTGGGCGTTTCGGTCTGGGCCTCCAACAAGGCCTCCGCGTTTGCATCCTGGCGAATCTCCATGGCCAGGGTGTCCCTGGGGTCCATCTGCTCGGGGGCCATCGTGTCCTGGGCCTCGTTGCCAGTCATTTGAGGGGCACTTACGCGATCCCTGA
Organism: Drosophila bipectinata; assembly: GCF_030179905.1. NCBI lineage: Eukaryota > Metazoa > Arthropoda > Insecta > Diptera > Drosophilidae > Drosophila > Drosophila bipectinata. The sequence continues at coordinate 18,704,852 of NC_091739.1, forward strand.
GTCGCTTTTTGTAGTCGCTTGTGGTTTTGTTGCCCATATAGGTGCTTTTGTAGTTTTTGTAAATGCCCATGAAGATGTGGGAGTTCTTGCGCACCGCAAGTTCTGGCTTCTCCTCCGGCTCGTAGCTGCTGGCCAGGCCACGGGCCTCTGTTGCCTCTGAGGTTACTTCCTGGCTTTGGGTTGTACTAGTGCTGTCCTGGCCAAATGCCAGCGAGGTGCAGAGCACACTCAGCAAAAGGAATCGCACCTGGCTGCTGGTCATCTCCAGGCCAACTACTCTGAATTAAGTAGATCTGACTGTGAATCTGTTACTGAATCTGCGTGTTAGCGCCGCAATGGTCAGCCGCAAAATGTGGCACGATGGCTGGCAGTCAAGCGTTTTATCAACTCCGAAGAAAGCAGATGAAAAGCAGCAGAAAAGCATTGGAAAAGCGGTAAGAAAAGCCAAAGCAGGCTGCATTCTGAGACATTGGAATTGAGCACAGTCAAGTCGAGAAGTTGCCGTTGTAGCAGCAACAGCAACACCAGCCGCAACCTGTTGCAAGTTGCAACAGTTGCAGCTAGAACACGATTCTTGTGCTGGATCCTCTTCAATTAAATTGGATGTCTCTCTTTCTGGCCTGCAAAAATACAAGAAATGGAAAAAAACAAACTATCTGGAGTAGGCCTGCAATTTCTCAGTGATCTCGCTCATTGATTTCTTTTAGCTTTAATTGCCCCTGGACCTCTCGATACCCCTTGAGCCGATCCGGGCATTAGCCATAAATAACGCCGGCTCTCTAAGTAGCCTGCTAACGGTTTCTGACTCCATTCTTTACCCCACGGACTCAGACTTGCAACCGAGACGCCTCCAATTATCGCTGACGGCGATCGCATGAGAAAGTTGTTGACAAAATTGGCGCACACCGGAGCGGATCGGTGTTGGAGTGATATGTTTTATCTTCGTCGGGCGGGTGTTTAGACAGAAAATCCAGAGTAGAAAGTAAATTCTATTCGATAGCCGCCTTAAAAATCCGCTTCACTCATTTGGTCTCCTAATTTACTTTCACGCAATTAACAAACAAATCTTCAATTGCCATTCGACCATATATGCGCCATATATCGATTGCAGTAACCACTCTTTTATTTCCCCAATAACTCTGGGGTCCGAGACTGGTAGCCGTGTTTATTTCCTCCATAGACCGATAACCAATATCACAAAATACACACATTATAGGTAGCAAGATAATCTTATCATTTAGCCATAAAATGTGGGCTAATCCATTTTGAATAATACATAGTTTGAGTCAACCAAAGTCCGTACAATAAATGATTAAGCGCCTACCAAACTTGGTCTAAAAAGTAGTAACATTTATTTAACCCAATATATATTTAAGAAAAAATTGCTTAAAATATTTGTAAAACTCTTATGTTAAAGTTCCTGATGTGCCATTTAATTTATTACTCACCTGAAGAATGCATTTCTTTCGATTTCCTTCAACGAAAGTGAATTGCAATGCTTTGGGCCTGGCCTATGGGCCATATTTTCATCAATGAAATACCGTTACTCAAACACTGTTGCCATTTTTAAGTAAAAGCACTGATTATAAATTGAAATGCAGTACCTCATTGTTAATTAGCTGATAAATCATTATCGGCCGTCGTTGACGAAAAATGAAAGCGAATCGATCGGTGTGATGGGTTTGGTGGGTCGGGGTGACCACTTGGGTGCCTGCCCTCAATATAGACACGCGTCGTGAAAGAATGCCCATGTTCCCTGTCCAAGTTCCTATGCAGCACACCGCCAAATGCGTTGGAGCCCAAAAAAGGGCCCCTAGACGGCAGTGAAAATAATGACAGACAATATGCATATTCAAAGAAGCTCACTGCCAAAAAACTATAAAAAATTATAGTTTTATTGTGTCTTAAGTCCAAGGGCCTGGTGGCTTTGAAGAATTCTTTTTTTTTCAGTATACCCAGTAAGATTCGGAATCCATCAGAGGTAGCGACTGTGTAAGACATATGGCTGCGGCACGATTTGCTTGTTTTGGCGCACGTTCGTGCCACGATGCTTGGCCGGAGAGTGCGATGTCCGGCTGCCGAATTTCAAGTAGCCGCCCAGCCAACTGGCCAAGACCCTCGTCGATAAAAGCCAATGTCAATGCGAGCCCTCTATTCAATAGTCAGTCGGTGTCGAAGTCGAGCAGTGCGGTGCAGTGTCATACGGATTACCAGATATCCCATCTTAAAGGACTAAATCATTATCGAAATGGCCGCCAACCAGAAAATTGTTTTAGCTTTTGTGTGCCTTTTTGTGGCCTGTGATTTGGCGATGGCCCAGCAGCAGGCCTCCAACAGCTCGGATGCGGATTCGGATGTGGCTGGTTAGTGCAAAGGAATTATAATTTCAATTTAAAAATTACTTAGCATTGAAGTGTGTTTTAAAATTGTCTTTTAAACATATGGCATTGTTTATTGTGGATACAAAATATTTTCAAACGAGTTTTCTAATGACCTTTGGTTACCAAACTTTTCCAGAGAGTCGTACCTTTGGCCACCACTTCCTGCGTCGCATCAGCTTTGCCCTGGTCCCCGGCGCCTTTGTCGTGGGCGTGATCACCACTCTTCTGGCAGCCTTGACAGTGGTCTCCATCAAGGGTCTGGGTGTCGGCGTGATCTTACTGATTCTGGCCATCGGGCAGATGCTGTCCCGCGCTCTTCCCGTCCAGGCAGCTGCCGCTTATGCCGCAGCCCCCGTGGCAGCACCAGTACCCGTGGTCTATTCCCACTCCCACACCCAGCAGCCCGTCTGGCTGGAAAAGGAGTGGTAGAAAGGATATCTCCCGATCGGAAGAGAAGTCCAATCCGAGCGAGCTGGTAGCAGGCCAGGATTCAAAGTTACCTCAGCCTCAGCGAGCATGCAACCAAATAATAATTTAAGTCTAGTTTAAATTATTTATTTAAATTATTTATTTATTACAAGTAAATTATGGCAAAAAAAGAATCAGAAGCAGAGAATTTCCTTGATGTCATCCATATTCATCTAGGAAATTAGTCAGCTCAAAAAAATGAAAATAAAATGAGAAAGTAAATCATAAAATATCCTCATTCCCGAGTTCAATGATTCAAACACCTATCGCAGTTTTCAGCTGAAAGCGCCCAACGATTGCGTATATTTTTCAGCAGCCCTCATGGAAAGTGAAATTTTTATTCTCATTATAAATTCTGTTCAGGGTTTGTGTGATTTACGGTTCTTTTAACTACTCTTCCGCAGCGGATCACGTATAGAAAGTCAATCGATACTCCCAGTTCCAAAATAATCGAAATGGGTCACACTTAGTCGGAACATCCATATCGCCCACTAACTAGGTTTGGATTTCTCCAGCTTATTATGCCTCATTATGGAAGGAGACTAATTAATTAACTCTCACTTGATCCATCGTCACTTAATTTAAAACGAATCACTTTTCTAGTCAGCTAGACGATCAATCATCTCGAATCCGGCTTCAATTGTTCCACTTTGCCATAATTTTCGCAATTTTGCTCTTTGTCAACTAAATAATGCAGTCGTCTCTTAATAGTGTTCAATTAATGCACTTTAAGAAATTTCTATCTTCTTTAATTATATGAAATTTTTAACTATAAATGGTTTTAGTAAAGGAAAATGTTTATATATGATATGGGAAAATATTATTTAACATATGGGTGGAATATCTCCCAATAACTTAACAGTGCTTCTCTAAAAAAAACACTAAAAAACTATAATCACATTTAAATTAATGACTTTATAAAGCTCAAGAGATTAGTCTTAAATGCCACCTGCTTCTTTAATTAATCTTTTCGGTTATTAGGTGTTAAAATTTCTAATGGTCAGCCAACATCTTGATAAACCTCCATAAAGAACGAGGAAATAACTCTTACTTGCCGGCGCATGGCTGACACAGTTAGCACGTTTGAAATATGAGCCAGGTGCACCAGATTCGCTGCATAAATTCTACAAGTAGAATAGAGCTGATTCTGGAGAAGATTAGCCCGACATTGGTGACAGGCTAGCTGCAGAGCAAGGAAATTCGGCTGTAAACAATCGAATGTATCGGCCATAAGTCAAGCAAGTGGGTCAAGTTGGTGCTACTTGACCCGCTAAACTAAATCGAAGAGCCAGCCAAGCGTTGGCGACCAGAAACCAGTTGGCCGGAGGAAAGTAGTGGCCAAGAATTCGCCATCGCCGTCGGATGGGAGAGACAGTCGGTCGGATTAGGATGGCAGCATGGTGGCTGCTCGGAGCCAAGTGGTGCATTCAGTTTTCCACTGTCACTGCTGCGGTGCAGTTGTGTTGTGTATCCAGTCGATTGCAGAAAAACAATAAATAAAATGCATCCCACCATGAGTAGATCCTTATCCTGGCACATCCTTCTCGGGTTGTGTCTGTGTCTCCTCCTCAAATCCCACTTAATCCACAGTCAAGTCACCGAAGACACGAACCCGCTGATGACGGGCCGCGCTCAATCGGCGAACAGTGTGTCATACTTTAGGGCGTCGATTCCAATGCGGATCTACGAGTGCCTCCGCGAGTTTACTATGCTGCACTGCACCAAGTTGTACGTGCTACAAAAGATGGAGGAGCGGCGCCAAATGCCTAACAGTGGCAATCTTACCCGCGATTTCGTGGACCAGTTCTTCGGAGAGGAGACCCAAATGGGTAGCCTGGTCAGCCAAAAGTACCAGCACATGTCCCAGAAGGAACTCAACCAGAGGCTGGTGGTCAATTTCCAGAGGTTCTTTAAGCATCGTGACCTGAAGTTACACTTCCTCCAAGGAATGCTTGTCAAGATTGTTCCCAGCAAGGATAACAAGTTGAAGTTTTCGCTAAAAAAGAGTGAGTTTTCCCGAAGCTATCAACAGAATTTTTAGTAAATAAACAAAGAGCTTAAATTTAAATAGATATTTAAATATCTTAAGCATTTGCTATTTTTGACCAAATTTATTCTGTTGTTAAATCAGACATTAGATTCTTTCTTTTTAATGTTTTCAAGTCTATAAATTATCTAGAACAATTAAATTTATTCTTTTTATCCTTAGCTATTTATTAACTTTCACAAATTCTCCAATACAAAATTAATGTCTGTTTTTAAAAAACTGCAACAAGTTTGGCGAGTAGCACACGATGGTTTGATCATCTCAATAAATAGTATTGAATTATTGTCATTGATAGATACTACTAGATTTAATTGAATCCGATTAAACAACAAAAATTAACCTTTACTTTTAGCTCCCAAATCCAGGATGGGCAGAGCTCGCCGCCGCGAGACCGAGGAATCGGAGCTCAACCTTTTGAATCTGCCCTCGATTGGCGGTGGTGGCGCTACCAGCGGCAGCGTTGAGAACTACGAACCTGAGGCGGAGGGCGACTCCAAGCAGCAGGGGATTTTGGGGGGAGTTGGAGGCGTGCCAGGAGGAGACGGTGGCGGCAGTGGACATCTGGGCAAGCGCAAGAAGAAGAACTCGTACAAGGTAACAATGATGCAGGTGGCCGTGCCCATGCTAATTTTTCCGGTGGTGCTGCTGGGCAGCCTCCTGCCCTTCATCCTGCCCGCGCTCAAAATGGCCACGATCCTGTCGCTGGTGATGAATAACGGTGCCTTTATGGCCGCCCTCCTGTACGCCGCCCGCACCCAGTTCAACACCCACGAGGAGCAGCACATCAGCTATAGTTAGCTATCCTTTTGACATTATCCTTCTGGCCCTTTTCTCCAATAAAGGCTGTCCTTGTGTTGTGGTTTCTATTTTCTAATCATTGGATTTTTACTATTATTTTTTATAACACGGTGTGTGTTGTTTAAAAATTTCCATCTGAATCCGATCCGACTTGTTTAAACTACAATAACGTCTATATATTCAAATTTAATTAGTGGAAGTATGGTGGGCAGTCAGTTATTTTCCCATAACGGAAAGTTTGTTGTGGATAGAAGCTGCTACATTTAATCACAGACTTAAAAACAAAGTAGTTGATAGAAAAACGTACATCTCTTAGTTCCCGGAATATTCAAATAAGGCTGGCTAGAACATCACTCATATTAACAAATGACCCCGAGGCTTTTGAGGGTTTTTAGGAAGTTCGGAAGCAAATTACTAAAAGTTAATATTACTAAGCTATAAATTTAAAGTTATTTATACTCAAAAATTCCCAGGAAAAAAGTATATTTCAAGCTGTTTTTGTTTTTTAGGTTTATATAATTTTTTTGTATAGTTTTCAACAATAGTTGGATTGGATTCGAATGTACAATTTTGGACCTACATTACTAACACAATGTACACACACATAAAAGTCGATGCTTAAAGTAAATCTTAGCAGGTACGCTTAATTCTAGAACCTCTTGCGTAAATATACATTTATCATTATATATATATATATAGAGATAGAGATAGGGAGAAGGTCCCTTAACGACAAGTGCCAGACAGGGGTGGCTGGAAAGTGTTTTAAGTGCCGATTTTTAGTTTTTAACTCTCTGTTGCTGTTTTCGCGAACATATTGCTTTAACTAATCTCGAATAGTTTTCAGTTTTCTTGGTTGTATTTGGAATTGAAGCCATTGATATATAGATGTTTCTAGCCGACATCAGGTCTCACGATCGGACTCCCCCATTATTAGTTTTGGATTTAACATTTCATTTTAGTTTCCTTGAAAAACAGTCACCTCTAATGCGCAGGCAGTATGGAGAATAGGCAATTAATATAATTATTAAATACTGCAGACCCGATGTGGCGCTCTTCTATCTACCCCACTCTCTAGTCCTGTTTGCACTCGGACTCCTTGTTCACCACATTGGCTCCCTTGCGGTCCTCCTCGCTGATGTCCTTGTCGTCCCATCCCCAGATGGCGTGCTCCTCCAGGTCGTGATTCAAATGAGCCACCAGCTCGCTGGTTGGCATAGCGTTGTTGTTGTTGGCATCCAGCAAGGCGGCGACATGAGAGCCATCGCCAGTGCGGAGCACCCGCTTGTAGACCATCTCCTGGGACACAAACTTCAGGTCGTAGGCTTGTCCTAAACAATTGGAATGAGAGTATTAGCAAAAGAAGATCTATCTGGTGGCAGGAAGTAACTCACCGATCTTGGCCATCAGATCAATGAAGGCAGTGGACCAGTTGAAGCTGTAGGTTCCCAGCTCAGCTGCCTTGTAGTCCCAGGGGAAGACGTGGTGGTAGTTGTGCCATCCCTCGCCGATGGTCAGGGTGGACACCAGCTTGTTGTTCATCGCACTAACGTTCACATCGTAGGGCTTCATGCCGTAGAAGTGGGCGGCGCTGTTCACCAGCCAGGTGAAGTGGAGCGACAAGCAGAACCGGAGCATGGAGCAGGTGAAGAAGCACACCCGGAGGGAGCTACCCATCACATAGTAGGGGAAGATCATGGGCAGAACGAAGCAGCAGATGGGCATCACGACAAAGTAGTATCTGGGTGGGTAATGAAAATTTAACATTTTAGTTGGGTTTCAAATAAATCCTTGACTGAGCTTGTTTACTCACTTCTTCTGGAACATAACAACGGGATCCTGCTCAATGTCCTCCATGGAGATCTGCTTGCCCTTGGTGGTGACGTCGGGGTGCTTCTTGCACATAAGCCATCCCATGTGGGCGAAGAAGAAACCGCGACGGGAGTTGTGGGGATCGGCGTGGGTGTCGGTGAACTTGTGGTGGACACGGTGATCGCGAGTCCACTCCCAGATGCTGTTCTGGAAGGCCAGCGACTGGCACAGCATCAAGAAGATGCGGAGCGACAGCTTGGCCTTGTAGGCCTTGTGTGACCACAGACGATGGACTCCAGCCGTGATACCCAAACCGCCAATGAACATGGTGACATAAACTGAAAAATCGAAGTCTGAGTTAGTAAATCGAGAGGATTGTACCCTGGCCAGAACTCACCAGGCAAGAGCTCCAGATAAGCACTCTCGGCGAAGATCAAGTAAAGTCCATAGAGGGCCATCGAGTGGAGGATGACGAAGAGACCCACGTTGAGCCAGACGATCTCCATTTCGTAGGGCTTGGCAGCAGCCTGCTTGGCTTCGGCCACCGTTTCCAGTTTCTTCGAGACCTTTTGGGTGGGCGTGGGAGCGGCAACAGTGGCGGTAGCAGAAGGTGTGGCGGCCATCTTGTTGTTGTTGCCATCGGCAATGGTCGTCTCAGCCAATATGAAAGTGCTGCCTATTATGTTGGGTGTCATCTAGAAAAAGCAAAAATAAAACAATAAATAAATGTATTAAAGAAAAAACAGGGTTAAATCTTTCAGTGCAAATAATTTATATTTATTTTTTCAAGTGTAGCATTTCTTCCTGATTAATGGCCTGTCGTGTGAGCCGCCTTTGTCCCCCTATTCAAATACAAATCAACCTGCCGGACGCTGGATAGGTGCTCCTCCAGCTCATTGACATGCGGGGCAGGCAGGCTACTCTCTAGCCCAGAGCTTCGCTTAAAAGGCATCCCATCCAGCTGCACGACTAATTATGGACCAAATTGAGGTGGAGGTGAGTGCCAGTTGCCACTGGCAGTACAGCCAAGAGATCCGAGAGCCGAACAGAGGCGACCTTCGCCAGCTGGCCAGATTCAATGATACTCGAAACTGATACAAAGATAGCAAGCCGGAAGCGCGAAAAGAGAATTCCGAATTCCATATAAAAACGAACGAAAGAAATAAATAAAATAAAAATACAACAAAATCCCCGCAGAAAACCATCAATAATTTGTTTTTATGTTGTACACGTTGAATGAAATATTTGCATATCCATTCTTTACAAACGTTTCTTGGTCATTGAAAACCAGAAAAGGTTGGTCAAGAACCCTAGCCTCAAAGTCCAAAAAAACCCGAAAAAACTTTGTATGTTGGAAAATTGTGGAAGGTTCTAAATGCTAGGAAATCATTGAAATACTGCACATTGGCTGCACTTAGAAGTACCATATACATAGTTCATTAGCTATTGAGGTAGACACCAATAGGTAGTGGGCATTTGAATTTTATAACAACTAAGTGGAACAGCATTAATTCAATTCAGTGGCAGAGTTCAGTGCAATGCATCACCCCCTTGTGTGCCATCGTGAATCACATATGCAATTTTGTTAATGGAAATTTTATGGTAGCGGGTGCATCGACCAATGTTGGCCATTTTGCCCCGAGCTTCAACTCTTGAGAATTGACAACCGGTTGACCTCAGAGATGTTGCATGTATCTCGTATGGATTCAAACAAATCTATTCTTATTGGTGGAGTATTATTGCTGGCTTCGCTCATAGATTTCAAGCCATTAACTTGCCTTGTTTCAATGTCAAGTCGTGTGTTTTGAATATTATTCGCCAAAGTCTGCGGCGGGGCTGTATAATTCAGGTGTTTAGGCACTTCGATGGCCTTAGGCCACGGTCGATTTGTAAAGAAATGTGTAATTGGAAAAGTGTAATTCACGAATGGCTAATCACATTGGAAAATATTGTGTTGAAGACATTGGATATAATGGCATGCAGGTGCCACGCGCTGCCAGAATATAACTCGTTTTCTAGGGACCATTCAGCCAACATTGAAATCTTGTGCCCAGCTCTAGCACAAGACTCTGATGAATCCGAAGCTCAATCATCCTTTACCGGATTATTAGCATAGTTAAGTAACCGCGCCAAATTTATGTATAGAACTGCTTTTGTTTCGGGTTCTCCGCCGACGAATCAAGGTTGGCAACGGGTTTTGGGGGGTTTTGGCATGGCTTAGGTTTTTTTTCTTTTATTGTTTCTATTTGGGTTTTCGGCTTGGGGTGTGGGGTTCTGAGATCGATCTCGAGAGACACTCAAACAACCACGTCACAAATCGGTTGGATTGCCAGACAGCCGAGGCAATTGTAGAAAAAATACTGCGAAAGCGTTCGGTACTGTTCGGTTATGGGACCTGACTCAAATCTAATGCTGTACTGTGATTGATACCGCCACGGTAGCTCCATTGATAGATTGGATTTGTGCACGCCACTGGCGACGCCTGGCGCATACAAAAAATTGTCAGACTATCCACTGGGTCTGGAGCCCAGAATCAAGCAGCAAAAAAAAAGGGGAACGTGACTCTGGTCTGGTCACTATTCTCCAAGCCCACGCCGCTGTTCTGCAGTCGTTCTATTATCCCGGCTTAATATGCTTATAGCTTATGGCTGGAGCATTATGCGTGGCATCCATACTCATTATCGCTTACTTTTCCAGCATTCGCAATTAGCACTTGTCGCCAAGACCAAAGAGATTCTACTCGGTTCGATTCTATTCAATTCATGGAATCAAACTCCTCGAACTCAGTTCCATTCAGGCTGTTTAAGGCTAGCATAATTTTAGTATTATGAGGGCTACGTGAGGCGTAACTATCTTCTAATTTGGTCTTGCGTCAGCAGCACCTTTATTGAATTCTTTTCATAAACAAATTTTACTGCTTTATGAATAGATGAATCATATTGAAGTGTCTTTCGATCATGTTGAAATTCGACTGGTTGAATGTGAAACTTTTACGATAGTTTCGAGATCGTTTCCTGCTTATCGACTTCCGCAAGCCAAATCAAATCGTCTTCCAATCTTAAACCTTAAAAATTTCAATTTCTCAGCTATGGATTTGAAAATTTTATTTCATCTGCATTGCTATTGTAAGGTTCAAGCATCATTAATCGAATTTTCATTTGAAGCATATCAAATGCTTTTAGGGCACAAACTTTTCTATAGTTATATATATCACACTCACCTTTAAGGATTGAGTTTGGAAAAAAATTGAAGGAAATCCAAGAGGTGCACTAAAAATCCGTTGATTCGCTTTCGTTCACAACACACTAGATCACTTTTCGCCACCAGAGTTCGTTTCGATCGTATCTTTGTCCTTTATAAGGATTCGCGAGGGTTTGCTTATGGTATGGGGGTATTTGAGGTTTTTGATTCTTTTGGGGGTTTTGGCCACTACACACGGCACGTCCACGAGGCGCGATGAATGCACGGCGTATGAGGGATCTGAGCGACTGGCAGTGCTTTTTAAGCGCCTAGTTCAAAGAATTCGCACGGTGACACGGCGACGATCGGTCGTTAGAGCCAAGTCGAGCGGATCGCGATAGTGATCGTGAGTCGAGTCGAGTCGGGTTGAGTTGAGTTGCTTTGAGCTGGGTTCATACGAGAGAGCAGTCCGTAGTAGTGGTGCCTCATTTGTTTACCAACACCAAAAATTCAATAATCGTCTGCCTCTCAGCCAAGCCGGCTTCGACTTGCTACCGAATGGATTCTTGGGTCGTCTCAGATTGAATCGGATCAGATCGGATAGGTTTCGAATCTAAGGGGGCCGGGGTCGTTTAAGCGATACTTCTTGCTGGTATGGGTGTGATAATATCCGGCGCGTGGCTAGCAAAGACAGACTTTATTTATAGCCCAGACGTTCTGACTGGATTTGGGATAAAGCATATGGGATAGTGTATATTCACTTGCACTTTCCAAGAAAAAAAAAGTAAAACGGAAAAACAAACATGGGGTAATCCCCCAAATGGCCCCGCTCACGTACGCTCTCTCTCTTCAAGTAGTTTGCAAAGTGGATCTACAACATTTTGGCCAACTTGGCAGGTCAAGCAGATCAAACTATCGGTCAAGTAAGCCAGGCACGTCTTCATTTTCTCATCTTTTTGGCTATGTGAGGTTTTTTTTCTTCGGGGGGGCCTTGCACTGTCCACTAATGAAGTGCTTTGGAAACATGTTTCCGAATCGCCATTATATTATATAACGTTCTTAATTCACTCCGGATCTGGGCCATATATAACCCGATGTATGTCATATGCCAAACATTTAACCAGTTTGCCACCTCAACCTTGCCTCCTTATCGACTCCATGCATATTCAGTTTATATTTTGACGAACTGGTCACAGATTCTAATTAGTTTTGTTCGCCAGACATTTCCCTGCCTCGTGGCCGACATTTAATTGCTGTTTAGTCCGCCCAAATATTTGGCTGGCAAAGTGACATTAGCGATAAAGATGAGCCAATTATTGGCTTGGCCGGCTAAGCTCGGCTCGTTCGACCCTTTCGGTTCTTTTGGAATTTTTGTTTGGGGCTAACTGGGCAAACAGCCATTACCGCATAGCAGCTTAGCCGGGCCAAGTACTGTCGGGTCTTCGCACCAACAAAGAGACGCTAAGTTCAAATGAGTTGTGTCTAATTTTGTTTAGTGGCGGCCACTAAAATTGTTTGCCATCTGCCAGGCAAATGTGGTGTCAAAAACCCCTGGCCGAAGGTCTACCATCTTGTGGCAACTTCCCCGAAGGTCACAATGGGGCATCAGTCATCGGCAGTGCACCGCCAAAGTATTGCACAGTGGTTCCTTAGTGGGTTACATATGTAGCCTCAGTGACGGGGCTCCAACCGGTTTGGCATCACGTTTTCCCAGTTCTGTTTTCAGTCTGCCAAGTGATTCCCAGCCCAAGTGGGCTCTAGTCGCGTTAACAACAAAATAAAAGCCGATCTAGGCGAACATGACTAGATTTTATTGCTTTCGATTTCAATCAGCATAATGCGTCGGATTATTTTCGACACGTGCCTACTAAATAGTCATTAAAACACCATACTTGTGGGTCACTAACTGAACGAATAATAAAATAATAATTGTGAACCCCACACCCATCGGAAGTAAAGTAAATTAAATTAAATGCAATTTTTACACAAATAAATGCGTCACAAATAATAACATAAAATAAAAACTAAAAAAAATAAAGAATTTGTCAGAATTCTAACTCCCTTTAAATTAAGACTTCAAATTAGAGGAATTTCCTGTCATAAAAGTCACAGTTTAGTGTAAAAATATTACAAAGTTTTAACATGGGCTTGGAGGAAAATTACTCATACGCAAAGTAGTTTTTAATGGTAGTATCTTTCAAAGTAGTAAGAAAAATATGAATATTATAAAGTTGGTAAATAGTTAAATAGCTTACACAGTATCTGTAAATAAATAATTCAATGATGGAAAGTTTTTTCATATAAAAAATACCCTTTAACGATAAATAAATTAAGTAAAACTAGTTACACAAAGTATTGGCTTAAGCGGTGGTATAAATGGTGGAAATTTTGATTTCAATGATATTTTACATATACTATTATTATATTAATTAATCATAAACTGGTAGTTTTCAAAGTTGATAGGTTCACTGTGCATTTAAGCAAAAGTATGAAGTCAAGAGCCGAAATGCAGCTGAATGCCATTGAATGCCTTCCTTAATAAGTTCTTACACATGGAAATGTTTTTTAAAGATTAATTTTTAAATACTATACGTTTTAAGATATTTTCTTAAAACGGCATACATATGTTACTTTCAAAGACTACGTTTTGGTCATGAAGTCAAATGTGTTTTGGATAATTATTTTAAATAGCAGATATTATTTTTTCTTTTTTCTGTGCAATTGCAAACGTGTAAGACATAGTCATTGCGGTGTTTGTGGTTAAAACTCATACAAATGTGACTTGCAAAACGCCAGTAGCATCTTGAAGTTGGACAGGGAATTGTGTGTCGTGAGGCTCAGATCCCAAGGTCGTGTTCATGGCGAGTTCTTGAGTTCTCGAGAAAATTGCACAATTGAGTTGAGAGTGCTGCAGGCACGTTTAAACGCCTGATGGCTCATGTTAACCTGACCCTAACCTTTTGGGGCGTACCAACGCAACTTCACTTTAAGTTTCAAATTAAATTTCACTCATGAGGCAACTGTCGGGGGTGAGTTAAACTGATGCGATGCCCGAACTAATTGCAGCTAATTGAAATGCACGGCATTCGACGACGACAACAACGTATGTTGCGAAAACAGTGTTGAAATGACGCAGAGTCAGGCCAAAGCCAAAGCGATTCAAGAGCAAAGTGCGTGAAAAATCGAATCCAGATGCCGGCCAGGTGATCGCTTTAACCAAATATTTATGCAAATGCCAATTGTGCCGCAGGAAGAGCACAATGTCACGTCAACACACGCCTCAAATGTGCCATGAAAAATAATAACAAAATCAAACAAAAGCCTCATTACATATCCCCAGCGACGTGTACACTGTACAGTGTACACTATACCCTCCCATACAGATTTAGGCGCAAAAATGGGTTCGGATAAGGAGAACAACCTAAATGGTTTCCCATGGACTTTGCCACAGTCCATTCCTCCTTCCCCGATCCCAGACTCGATCCCATTGTCACATGTCACAACGCGAGCAGCACAGAATCTGCATAAAATGTAAATTGAGTTCGTTTTTTTTGTTTATTTTGAAGATAGAGTTCTCCCGGCACACGCGTGGCGAATCTTTTGGCGATTCTCTAGCCATCCGACTAGCCAATTTATCAAACATTGCTTTTACGACTTGGAGGTGCTTGTCAGGCGGAGTACAATCCGAATCCATTAGGGTTTAACGCAAGATAATAAACCTGTACCCCTATTTTTAGAGAATTCTTTTGGCCTTATGGCCCGCGCTCATTCATATTAATTCCCGTGGTCAGCACGTTTTTAGGTTTATTTCTTTTTGAATTTGAGTTAAAAAAAAAAGTTATAACTCAAAACCATAGATATTTAATGTTTTAAAAGACATATGAATTATCTTACAATCTAACAATCTACAAATAACAATTTTCATTTATGATGAAATTTTACATTTAGTTTTATTTGTTTTTTACTAGGCAGTTGAGCTTACCCTTCAGCCAAATTATTAAATATTAAATGACCCATTAAAGAAAATGAAATTAACTTGTTTTGGGTGGGTTGACATTGAATGAAATACTTCAAAGAAAAAACCTCAGTTGTGTGCAAATAAAAACCAGGTTTATGAGCCATTAAGGCTTGTTTACAACATGAAAACTTCAAAGTCCCTGTGGAAAAGAAAACCCCCAAGATCAGCGATATAACCCTAAAATATTTAAGCACTTCACAGGGCATTGCCCAGTCGATGCCTAGAGAAGGGGTATTCTTTTATTCACAAAAAGCATAAGAATAAGTAATGCTAAACATTGATAAGCCATAAACACGAAATGAAGACCGCAGAAATTAGCAAATTGCTCACGTGCTTAAAACTTTTTCTCCTCGCCCACACCCGAAAATATTTCGGGCTTTATTCTTTTTTTTTTGGGTTTTCTATTTTGGCACTACGACACCCGGTAGCATAAGCATATCCGTACACTCCAGGCCACAGATTCTCGGCCCCTGGACTGGGGAAGTTGGCTTAGCTGACCAAGTTGGCAAAGAACTCGTCACCAAGTGCTCGGGTCTTTTCATTAACAACTTGATCATGACCAGCATCGGTAAGGCCGAGAGCCTGCTTAGAATTCTGGGGGAGATCAGAAACCTGATTGGCGTTTTAAAATGCCTTCGCCTGGCCGCAGATTTATATATTTCGGGGTTTCTATTCTTGACTCTTGGTAGTGTGTAAGTGAATTTGCATAAATATGCATGTATATTTGAATGGCTCCGATTTCCACTGGTAAGCACTGGTTGCCGACCCGACACTCAATCCGTTCCTGGCCCTTTTTCAAAGCTCTTTCAAATCAAAACAGGTCGGGCAGCCCCATAAACCAGGGGGTCGCATATTTACCACCCATCTAATCAAAGATATGAGTCAAGTTTGCTTCTAAAAATATTCATCATAAACTAATCAAGATCTTTTGGAGACTAAACGAAGAATTCCAAGAATTAAAAAAGCATTAAATTAAAATAATTTAGACAACTGCTAAAAAGGACAAGATCGGTTAATAGACTAGGCTAGGAAAAGCCTCACACGAACCGCCTTATACCGGAATATATCAATATAATCGATTTATTTATTGCAAATCAAATTATTTAATAATTCTTTGAGACAAACCCAGTTTTGGGCAACGTGAGGCCAAAGCCAGGTCTGAGCTCATGGGATATAAATAAATATAATCCGAGAATCATATATTTTGTTCTTTTCCCGGTTCCTATTTACATTTAACCCCGTGACCTTTGGTCAAGGTTTGGCTCCTCCAATATTTGGTTTAATCGTCTTTAAATTCCCCCGCCTCATTACACATTACGGAGCCGGTGGACACAGACTTCCGGTTTAAAGACTTCCGCATAGATGTAACAGTAAACAAGTTGCCGATCGAACCTCTGCGGCGATCAAGCTGGCCCAGCAATAAAAATATGTAAATGGAAACAAAGCCAAACAAAAAGGCCAATGCTGCGCGAAAATACACACACACTATTTTGAAGCTAGCCTCGTGTTAGTCTACACTGCAGACGATCAAAGCATTGGAGTTATAATGTATATTAAAATAAATATTGTTGATCTTCAAATACACTACCTTTATGACAACATGACGTATACGCAATATTGAACTCAGACTACGAAGAAAACATGTCGCCTGCTTTATATTATTCGTTACGCGTCGTATGCGTTAACTGTTTAAATAGTTGAAAAATTCTATTTAAACCTAATTTCAATAAAATACTTTTCGTTTACTTAGACATTCAAGGCCACTTTTAATTTATGTCTAAAATAAAATTGTTAGCTCTTTGATCCAACAAGTCCAAATAGTCCAAAGTCCTCTCCAGAAAGAGCAGCCAAGAAAAGTGAACCCCGAAATCGATTGCTGTCTCGACTTCGTCTTCAGTTGGCTGATTAAACATCAGGAAATACAAAATGCTAAGCAGGCAAAAGCAAATTGTAACAGGGCCCAAAGTCAGCCGCGAAGCAAACGAGTTCTCGGGCCAAAGGCAACGGCTATAACGCTTTTGATAAGCGGCCAAAACTCGTTCGCATTTGGACCGTTGCACGAGGTGGGGGATGGAGAGCCAAAGGGTGGAGTGGCGGGGGTCCTAGCCAGGTAGCCCCATTGACTGATTATTGCTATTAATGCGAATGCGATGCTGCGAGTTGGCCGCTTGCTGGTTTTTGCCATTTGCATTGACATTGACTTTGACCGAGAAATTATAAATCGAAGCCAATGTGACGCATACTGGCGGTCAATACACATGAATGTATGCATCTGTATAATATGAATTAGTATTCGAATTTGGTGGGCTTTAAATTCTGACATTTTTATGCAACCACCACATAACATATAATTTGAATACAACAAAGCAATGCATTTTTAATAACGAATACAAGTACTTTATGGAAAATGGGTTCCTGACATTCGAGTGACAGTTTATTTCCATTCAGGTGATCCATCAAGCCGCTGCGAAAAGTACTTGAACCGAGCCCAATTGTTACCCTGGACATGCTCCATCGATTCAATCAACCTCCAAGACATGCAAGCACCCAACCACCCACCGCAGATTTTTCGGCAATCGGTCAAAGTCAATGGGTCAAAGACGCAGAGCGTTCAAGTTCAAGCCCCAAAGAGATTAGAAAAATTACTTAAGACTAGATCAAAAAACGGCATTGACCGTCATGTCATGGCACACAATTAAAATTAGAAAACTTTTGTAGCCATTAGCCGAAATCAGTTGGGTTTATTGGCAATATTTAGCATAGCTTTGCTCAGAAGTTTCGACCCCACCAAAAAAAATCCAATCGAATACGATGCGGTGTATCCAATGGATGCGACCGTCTTCGCATTTCGTTATTGTCTTCTATTTCCTGGTTCGCCGACGAATATTTCGCATTATCTTGAATTAATTGTTGCATATTATAGCGACAAGCATTGACCTCAATTGGCGAGGGTGCGAATCTGTGTTAGTGATAAACAAAGTTTGGATACTTTGGAACCTACGTGAAGCAGAACGCGCAAATAAATGCGAGTCTTAAGTTAATAATGTTTATTCGATTTCTTCTCATTAAAAACGGATATTTAAACATAACCAAAATTGAACCATCATCTATCAAAACCAAGTCACATGTGAATACATATCCGCAAAGAACTTGTTATTAAGGGAGGAAACCTGAATATGAAGATCTATCTTGAAGCCTGAATATAAATTGTTAAATATTTTTCATCTCTAAATGATGACAAGCAGCAAACATTTACGATTCGATGATTTGACATAAACTTAATTCGATTCCGTTCCAAATGGTATTTAACTTTATCTGCACACCTTCGCCTCTGAAAATCACTATAGAAAATGTAAATTCTTAACTAATATAGAGTATGATATCTATAAAATTTTTATTAAGAAACAGAATTAGTTCTAAGAACTTGTGAAGGTACACCTTTTAATTCGTTTTATATCTTTAATAAGAACATATATTTCAACCCAAAACTTGTTTTTAGTATATGTATTTACATCCAAGTTTTAAATAAGCTTGTAACTATTTATCATTCCTTTAAATATAATACTATAAAGATGTAAAACATGAAGGACCGATTAAAAAATAATTAAATGTTTTTTAATATTAAAATGGTCTTTTCTCACAAATGCTGTATTTTCGAAAAATGGTCAATAAAATTCTTATGAATAAGTACTTTTAAATAAATTTAAAACCGTTAAAAAAGGGTAGCCAATAAGGGCGTTGCCACGTTGAGGAAAAAAGGAACAGCGTTGCCAGAGTAGCTATCTTTTCTTGCATAATTTACTTATACCAACTCGGCCACACTGCTGTTATCAGCCGAATTTAATCAACATTTCTCATTGTTTGTGTTTTATTTTGGTGCCTCCTCTCTCCCGCCACTCCTCTTCTTTGAATCGGCTCATTGTCATGGCGACAGAGAGGTTCTCCATCCCAGTCCGCATTTAAGGGACTGTCAGCAACGAGCTATGACTGTGCGAGGAATTGAAGCCATCACGTTGAACGGATCGGTGGGCAAGGAAAGTGTGAATTTGAGCGACGAGCGGGGCATTCCCGAAGCCGGAGCAATGAACTCAGTGGAACGTTACCGACAGGAGTGGGCCCAACTGCTTAGTACTCTCGATGGCGAGCCAGAAACCCTGCGTCGAGCTGCATTCGCCGGCGACCTCAAGATGTCAAAGTTCCGGAGCATCCACTGGGCATTGCTACTCAGAGTTCTCACCTCAGAGCATCGAAGTTGGATCAGTCAACGCCTTCAGCAACGAGTGCGTTACGACAAGTTTCGAACCGACTACGTACGCAACCCACATCAAATAGCCCTGGACTGCAACGACGATCCTCTGTCCCAGGAGACGCAGAGCGTTTGGAACCAGTATTTCAGCGATCAGGAGCTCTTCGCAGTCATACGACAGGACGTGGTTCGCACGTTTCCGGGCGTTGATTTCTTTCGCAAGCCCCTGGTGCAGAACGCGATGGTCAACATCCTGTTCTATTACGCTCGGGAGCATCCATACATGTGCTATCGCCAGGGTATGCACGAGATCCTGGCACCAATCATCTTTGTAGTGTACAGCGACCACCAGTCCCTGTTGCACTTTAGTGAGCTTGCCAAGACAGACATAAATCCCACGCTGCTAGACGTCCTGGATCCAGCTTACCTCGAGGCGGATACTTAGTAAGGCACATACAAAATGCCTATACAAAAAACCACTAATTAAAATGTATTATTTTTAAAGCTCTCTATTCTCTCGGTTGATGGCATCTGTAGAGTCGTACTATCGCGTCTCAAATCTTGTCTCGACGCCCGGCGGCCACATAGAACAGCGCATTGAGGTGTGTCGAACCCCACACCAGATTTTCCATCTGTTTGTATCGCATATCATTTAATTTCGATTTCAGTCCCCCGGGGAAAACGAGCAGCAAACAAAAGCGGAGGTTATCAGCCAGTTGAACTTTATACGCGACAAGATACTTGCCAAGCAGGACCAGCATTTGCACCATTATCTCCAGAAGATGGAAATTCCGCTTCATATATTCGGCATGTGAGTAATATGCAGGAGTTTTAAATACAATTTTCATCCAAATCTTATATACATCTTAAAGACGCTGGTTACGCCTTCTTTTTGGTCGGGAGTTCATGCTGCTGGACCTGCTCTTGCTTTGGGACGCAATATTTGCCGATAGCGACCGCTTCGATCTGCCCAACTACATTCTGGTGGCTATGCTGGTGCACATCCGTGATAAGCGTGGGTATTCCCCAATAGTACTTCCTAGCTCTGACAAATTTAGTAACTCTTCTGATTGCAGTGCTCCTTAGCGACTACACCACATCTCTGACATATCTTATGCGCTATCCGGGTAATGTGGACGTCCATTTGGTGCTGCGCCACGCACTTTTTATGCTGAACCCCAAGGATTTTGATTATCCGGCCAACGCTTTCACTTGTGTGTCCTTCACAAACAACTCGGCGGGTAAAGAAGCAATTGTGCCAGCTGCCCGACCCCGTACCGTTTCGGAAACCTCATCAGTGGCAACCACCGGTAGTCAGATAGATCGGCAGATTACCTATATGCAGGAACGCAATGCGGCAGACTCCTCGGCGCTAGCCAAACTACAAGACTCTCATCGGGTAGCCATGGACGGGTACCTCGAAAATGTGGGTAGCCTTTCTGAATTTAAATTTTCTTATTTTAATACTCTTGGAGAGGGAATAATAATTTTAATCAAAAGTGTGCAACTCAGTGAAAGAGATATCTCCGACCCTATAAAGTATATATATGTATTCTTAATCAGGATGACCATCTGAGTTGATGTATGCATGTCCGTCTATCGGTCTGTCTGTGGGCCAACCCCATTTTCACGAAAAATGGGGAAAAAATCTAAAAAATATTTTGTGCCAAATATATTTTTAAAATGCCAAATGGTGGGGAATCGATCTAGAAATCGTTTAAGGTACTCCGCTTGAGAATCGGATAAGAATTGAGGAAGATATAGCCATCACTGTGGGCCATATAGGGGAAAACCCCATTTTTAAGGGATCCCATCAGAAAATTGGACAAAAAATCTGAAAAATATTTTGTCTCAGGGTTTTGATGCAGAAAGGTGGAGAATTGATCTAGAAATCGTTTGAGGTACTCCGCTTGAGAATCGGATAAGAATTGAGGAAGATATAGCCATCACTGTGGGCCATATAGGGGAAAACCCCATTTTTAAGGGATCCCATCAGAAAAATGGACAAAAAATCTGAAAAATATTTTGTCTCAGGATTTTGATACAGAAAGGTGGAGAATTGATCTAGGAATCGTTTAAGGTACTCCGCTTGAGAATCGGATAAGAATTGAGGAAGATATAGCCATCTCTGTGGGCCATATAGGGGAAAACCCCATTTTTAAGGGATCCCATCAGAAAATTGGACAAAAAATCTGAAAAATATTTTGTCTCAGGGTTTTGATGCAGAAAGGTGGAGAATTGATCTAGAAATCGTTTGAGGTACTCCGCTTGAGAATCGGATAAGAATTGAGGAAGATATAGCCATCACTGTGGGCCATATAGGGGAAAACCCCATTTTTAAGGGATCCCATCAGAAAAATGGACAAAAATTCTGAAAAATATTTTGTCTCAGGATTTTGATGCAGAAAGGTGGAGAATTGATCTAGAAATCGTTTAAGGTACTCCGCTTGAGAATCGGATAAGAATTGAGGAAGATATAGCCATCTCTGTGGGCCATATAGGGGAAAACCCCATTTTTAAGGGATCCCATCAGAAAATTGGACAAAAAATCTGAAAAATATTTTGTCTCAGGGTTTTGATGCAGAAAGGTGGAGAATTGATCTAGAAATCGTTTGAGGTACTCCGCTTGAGAATCGGATAAGAATTGAGGAAGATATAGCCATCACTGTGGGCCATATAGGGGAAAACCCCATTTTTAAGGGATCCCATCAGAAAAATGGACAAAAAATCTGAAAAATATTTTGTCTCAGGATTTTGATACAGAAAGGTGGAGAATTGATCTAGGAATCGTTTAAGGTACTCCGCTTGAGAATCGGATAAGAATTGAGGAAGATATAGCCATCACTGTGGGGCATATAAGGGAAAACCACATTTTTAAGGGATCCCATCAGAAAAATGGACAAAAAATCTGAAAAATATTTTGTCTCAGGATTTTGATGCAGAAAGGTGGAGAATTGATCTAGAAATCGTTTAAGGTACCCCGCTTGAGAATCGGATAAGAATTGAGGAAGATATAGCCATCACTGTGGGCCATATAAGGGAAAACCACATTTTTAAGGGATCCCATCAGAAAAATGGACAAAAAATCTGAAAAATATTTTGTCTCTGTGTTTTGATGCAGAGAGGTGGAGAATTGATCTAGAAATCGTTTGAGGTACTCCGCTTGAGAATCGGATAAGAATTGTGGAAGATATAGCCATCACTGTGGGCCATATAAGGGAAAACCACATTTTTAAGGGATCCCATCAGAAAAATGGACAAAAAATCTGAAAAATATTTTGTCTCAGGATTTTGATACAGAAAGGTGGAGAATTGATCTAGGAATCGTTTAAGGTACTCCGCTTGAGAATCGGATAAGAATTGTGGAAGATATAGCCATCACTGTGGGCCATATAAGGGAAAACCACATTTTTAAGGGATCCCATCAGAAAAATGGACAAAAAATCTGAAAAATATTTTGTCTCAGGATTTTGATGCAGAAAGGTGGAGAATTGATCTAGAAATCGTTTAAGGTACTCCGCTTGAGAATCGGATAAGAATTGAGGAAGATATAGCCATCTCTGTGGGCCATATAGGGGAAAACCCCATTTTTAAGGGATCCCATCAGAAAATTGGACAAAAAATCTGAAAAATATTTTGTCTCTGTGTTTTGATGCAGAGAGGTGGAGAATTGATCTAGAAATCGTTTGAGGTACTCCGCTTGAGAATCGGATAAGAATTGTGGAAGATATAGCCATCACTGTGGGCCATATAAGGGAAAACCACATTTTTAAGGGATCCCATCAGAAAAATGGACAAAAAATCTGAAAAATATTTTGTCTCAGGATTTTGATGCAGAAAGGTGGAGAATTGATCTAGAAATCGTTTAAGGTACTCCGCTTGAGAATCGGATAAGAATTGAGGAAGATATAGCCATCACTGTGGGCCATATAAGGGAAAACCACATTTTTAAGGGATCCCATCAGAAAAATGGACAAACAATCTGAAAAATATATTGTCTCTGTGTTTTGATGCAGAAAGGTGGAGAATTGAACTAGAAATCGTTTAAGGTACTCCGCTTGAGAATCGGATGAGAATTAGGGAAGATATAGCCATCACTGTGGGCCATATAATAGACTGCTTTTCATCCTATAGCTGTGCTCCGTTATTCCGTGTTTTTTTTGGAACACAGATTTTCAACAGATTTTATTTTGGGTCGGACTTTATGATGCGACTTACCGAATTCCATAAGGGTCGGTCGACTGATTGAACAATCTTCACCGCAAGGGTATATTACTTCGGCTTCGCCTGAAGTTAGCTTTTCTTTCTTTTCTAATTATTTATGTCTTCTATTTCAGAGCCCTGAACTCCTTCGTCTGGAGTTGAAGAACGCCCAAACGGTGATAAAAATAGCACGGAGCAAACTGCAAACGTACTTGGGAACAGTACGCCACCACGTGGCCAAGCAGGCCAATACCAACGAGGAGCTTGGCCGAACGCTGGACAATATTGAAGAGCTGTGCAGCTTTCTGGATGTGAAGTGTATGTTTCCGCTCCATACCAGATCCGCTCCCATTGATCAGGCTCTAGAGGCCAACGAGCAGAAGCAAATCAACAACTCCAGCCGGCCAAAGAAGGTTTCGCCTGGGGCTTCTCCCACGGTTACAGGGCCACCACCTTCAATCAGCAGTGGTGGCTATGAGCTGCCCGAGAATGCCTTTATGCACAGTTCCATGCGACGACTTCTGGGAGAGCTGCGGGAAATCGAGCTATCAACCATCACCAGCGACGAGAAGCCGGGCACCGATTCAGCTTCAACCCTAAACGGTCTTCCGGCAGCGGAGCCCCAGCAGCGTCACCCGAACTCACTAAGCTGAGCTGATACTTCTGAATCCTCTCCAATCGACTGACCATGAATTTAGACTTAAAACAAAAAAAAACAACCACCAAGTGGTGAATCAAAATAATTGAAAGACATACAGTTTAATTATATTTGGACTTCGCAAAAGTCAGTAAACTAAATAGGTTGATCCAATATTTTGAGTGCTTATAACAATTTTAAATTATTTTTACTGGGCGGGAATGTTTCTCAAACAAAACCCCGATGGGTTCG
Source organism: Drosophila bipectinata (assembly GCF_030179905.1). NCBI lineage: Eukaryota > Metazoa > Arthropoda > Insecta > Diptera > Drosophilidae > Drosophila > Drosophila bipectinata. The sequence goes on from NC_091739.1 coordinate 18,728,891, forward strand.
AAAAAAAAAAGGAAAACATGCAATTCTCCAAACAATTAGATTCATTTTGGTGGTCAAACTAGAAAGTGTGGATGATCGTGTGCATATTTTGTATAAATCTAGAAAGGATCGTAAGAAAAATACGTTTTTGTCTTTAAACTTAAAACTTTTGTAACATACACAAATTCCGAATCAGAATCCGCCTGGATTAGGGTAATTAAATAAATGACAGTGACGAACTTAAGAGCTATAAATGGGGGATTAACAATATATACTTTAAATTCTATGGCCTGCGGTTGTGGTTCATCATTCCCCTATATGGAGACAGCTGTGCTCCATTGCTGGTCAAATTGTTGCGTATCATGGGTGAAGATGATTGGAGTTGTTGCTGAAGTTGCGGATGTTGTTGCATTTGCTGCTGCATGTGCTGATGTGGATGTTGTTGCGGCGGCTGCAACTGTGGTTGTGGCATTGGTTTTGGTGAATTCATAATCTTGGAGTTATTATTATTGTTAACGCGTATCTGCCTCAGGGTGGACACGGCGTTGCCGTTACTCAAGTCTGTCGGTTGGTTTGAGGTTGCCTCTAATGAATGCCGACCGTTGATGCGTCCCATCGAAGTGAGCTTGTCTAGTGGCACACAACGAACAGCCTCCGGATCCTGTCGATTCGTCAACTTCACTTGGGTATTGTTCAGCATGCGCCGCAGGTTCTCTGCCACCTCGTTGTGGTTACCATTGAGGGCTACTGGGTGAAAAGTTCCTGTACTTCTCCTGTGTTTTGGGTGGCTTGCCTCCGGTTCATTGTTGTTTTGGGTTTTTTGATCATCATCGGGTATGGTTATAACATTGATCTGCCCTCGATCTGGATTAGGTGCCTTAGCAGCTACTGGAGATACAGCTGGTGGCGATGATTCTGTCGCCGATGCAATGCCGGACGATCCGGATCCAGAACTGCAGCCAGGTAAAGCGGAATTTCTTTGCATGGCTTTGACCTCCAACCCGCACACTAACTGCATTATCTTGGCCTTTCCTTCAGCCGCCAGATCGGCTGGCAGTGCTTTCATAGTGGGAGCAATACTATCAAAAAATAGATCCACTACATGTCGTTGCTCTGGAGCTTTAGTGGAGACATCATTCGATTGAATTGGTGGAGGGGGCGCTGCCTCCCGCTCGAGGGTTCTCAGGCGTGAAACTATGTCAAAGGATGAACAGATCATGTCCTTGGCCATGTCTAGCTGGCTACGCTCATCGTGCCGCTTCCCCATGGAGTCTCGTAGAGCGCGCAGAATACGGCGTACTTCCATCGACCGGGAACGTTTAGACGGGGGCTCTGCAGTACTGCCATCGGATCTGGAAAATATTGTAGGTTAGAAGAGGATGCATTCTCCTACAGATAAACCCTTACCTTAGACTCAGATCGGCGTCACTCTCCTTGTCGACTTCCATGCCGGACTCCGGCACCTCGGCCTCGGCAGTAGCCTCTGAGGTGGAATGAGATGCCGCTGGAGGGGGCACAGCGGCAGCCTTTTGCCTTTCGAGGTTTTCGGAGTGCTTACGCGAGGAATCGTGCTGCCGCAAAAAGAAAAGCTTGATGGGCAGACGGGTTTCACAAATGCGGCAGTGGCAATGGTTCTCGTCGTTGGAATCAGGTTCCAGCCAATTGTACTTGGCCTGTAGCTCCGCCATGGCTGCTTTGTGCTTCGCTTCGCCAGTTGTTAGCGCAGCAGCTGTGGCCACCGCAGCAGAGATGTTATCAGAGTTCTTTGAAGACGCAGGCTCAGGAGAACCTGCTCCGGCTTTCTTGCGTTCGATGCGCAAGCGAATGTGTCGGCTGGAGCGTTGGTGTTTCGAGGCAAACTTTGAGGTCGGTATGAATACCGAAACTTCACAGAGCTTACACCATCCATAGTTGCGCCGCTCCTCGCTCTTCTTGTACGAGAGCCACGGAAAACGAGCCTTCCAAACCATCACCTTACCCTTTATTGTGGCCGGAATGGGCTTCGCGAAGGCCTTGGAGGTAGAGGGTCTAACCTGCTTCAGTAGTTTTTCGGTGTCTACGGTGCCAGAGTCCGTGTTGCTCTGTTCCTCGTCCTCATCTTCCTGGGCATCTTTCTCAGCCGGTGGCAAAAGCGCCTGTCGAGCCTTATACTGCTTTACTAGCTTTTGATGTCGAGCGCTGAACTCGTGGCGCGCCTTGGCGGCATCATTGTGGAAACGCACGCGACAGAACTTGCACAGCTGGATTTTTCTATCCTTGGAGTAGCAGAGCCACGGATAGAAACGAATTCCGGCACGGATTTTCGCCTTTCTTTGTTCCCCGACGTTCCTAGAAGAATTCCTGTAAGATATTCATGTTTTTTACATAATCTTTTGAAAGTAATGACAGAGAATCTCACTTTTTGGCTCGTTGTGTCTCGGACCAGTTGTCGTCGGTGACGTTGTTGTAGTCCTCGCTGGCTTCGGTATCCGAAGGAGCTCCTATATCGGCGGGTACTTCGAACTCCCCATCGGCCACCGGCTCTTCTGCCTGATTCGCTTCATCATCACCTTCTTCAAAGATAAATTCGCGGGTTGCCTTGGAGGAGCCCACCGCAGCTAAGTGCTTTTCCGATTTCTCGTGATTCTTACGCTTTATTTCGGAGTTTCCGTACATAAAACGCTTTTGACAAACACTGCAGTAGGCGATAGTGGGCTCTTCTGGATCAGCTACCATCCAGGGATGAACATCGGCGTAGACCGACCAGATGCCGCGTTGCAAAGGACTATGGAAGTAATGAAAATCGTAAAAAATAAGACTTATATTGTAAATGAAATAAATTATTACCGCTTCTGTTGGTTTTCTAAAGTATTCTGACAGTGTATCTTGGCCTTGCAGTGGCGCAGGAAGCTAGTGATGACCATGCGGCAGTTACAGAGAGTGCATCGGCACTGCTGGGGACTGGTATCTGGAATGAGTTCGCACCACCGACCAGGATCATCGTTGGCATTTATCTCGCCATTCATCATCACAACAGTTGTATCTTCCTCCTCCTGCTCCGGTTCACCACTCGGCTGCTGTTCCGATGATTGTTCTCCTGCTTCAGCGATGCTACTCCGTTTTCGCTTGCGGTTGGGTTTATCAGACTCGTACTGTCGGACCGCCTCCAAATGACACTTGGAAGCCTCATGCCGCTTCCGCAAATAAACAAACTCCACATTCATACGCACGTTGCACACTCGGCACATACCGACAGTTCCTGTCGGCTGAGCTCTCTCCAGCCAGGGATGCCAGCGGAGCCAGCGAAGCCAGTTAAAGTTGTTGAAGGCTTCGATCTCACTTACGCGCTTCTGCTTCATTGCGGCCACGTAGCTGTTCGTTCCGAACTCATGCTTCACTTCGATGTCACTGGTTCTGTGGATAAGTTATGAGAGTTATATATGGTTCTTATCATCAGAAAAGCTTTAGTCTTGCAGAGGTCTCTTTCTTTAAAACTACAAGGAAATACAAGCTTCGGGGGCTTTGTTTATCAACTTATAGATTGAGAACCTATTACCCATCAATGGAAAGGACAAGTCCTATTTATACTCACGTTCCACGCGCCTGCTCCTCGCTCTTCTTGAAAGCAACGTAGTTGCACTCCCGCTCCTGATGGTATAGCGACATGTTATGTTGCTGGATGTGCTTGGAGCGGTTGTTAACATTGATGTTCATGTTGCAGTAAAGACAAAATGCATAGGTGCCATCAGAGTCTTCGTGCAGAATCCATGGCCAGCGCTTCATCCAGAGAAGCCATCGTTTGGCGCGGGGCATCTTCTTGCGGGTGATCAGTGACTTTTCATTACTGCTGTCGTCCATACTGAAGTCATCTTCGTCGTCCTGGCTTTCGGCGTCTTGGGTATCAAGGCGTTCCAACAAACCCATCGGATCAGCGTACGAGTGATTGCTTTCTGCATCGCTGCTGGGTTCCGTCTTGGTGGAAACGTTGTCCCCCTCCGGTTCTGGCTCTGCTGGTTGGTTGTCATCTAGTGGCTTCTCATCAGGATTGTTAAGAGCCGATTGAAGCTCTGCCACCATCGGAACATGATCCTCGTCAATGTCTGTATCCACCAAATCGTGCTCTCCTTGCGCCGGCCTTTCTTCAACCCTTTGGTCATCATCGTCATCGTCATCCACTAAAATTACCATGGGTACCCTTTCCTCAGGCAAGTCCTCTGCTATAACTGAGCCTTCTACATCCATGATTTTCAGCTCGTGATCCGACGACGCCGCAGAAGTCTCAATATTGGCATTTTCGCTACGATTCGCAGACGCCATTTTGTCACCGGTATCCGACGCTTCGTTAAAATGTTCGACCTGGCCGTTTTCCACTTCCATTTCTAGTAGCTTAATTAGACCAGACGGATACTGGGGCGGTATCAAAAGAGTCCGGAAGTCACAGCATTCGTTTTAAATTACAAGAAACTTGAAAAATTAGAGTACAATGAAATCAGCGGAGAGCGGTGCTGGTCGAAAACAATGTTCGACAACACAAAAAATACCAGTCTTAGAAACCGCGCAAAAACAGTGGTTGAAAACAAAAGAAAAATGTTTCATGAAAACATTAAAGGAAATTGTTTAATTTCTGATTTAAGAACATATATCTGATCCAAATATATATAAATAGTTATAATTTAGTTGATTTACAATTTATGTTGCTTGTTTTTTATTTTATCAAGGATAATATTTAAGTTCAACGAATAGTGTTTAGGTTCAGTGTCCAGGGTATTTTCTGCACACCACAGAACGGTCATACTGAACTACATTTGTTTATATTCTGCTAATTGGTTTCCCAAATGGCAAATCTCCAGTTAACTCAGGAAAAACTGTAAGTATTAATGTTCTTCAGGCCACTCGCCACACCCCATTCACGTTAATTTCACAAAGTGATGCCCTCCGATCGGAGTATCGGCCACGCCGACCGTGCGCTCTGCTGAAATATCCGCGGCCCAAGACGAAACCGGAGTACCAGGCGATATATCCGTGGCTGCTGCCCGACGAAACTGATCCGCACTTTGTCTTCTGCGCTGTGTGTGAATGCCGGCTAAGCTGCAAGCGATCTGATCTCGGAAAACACGAGGGCAGCATCAAACATACGGAAAATGCACAGCGAAAATCCTTGGCTCCCAAACAAGAGCCAGGAGCTGATGGAAGTGGCGTTATGAAATGGGAGTACAACGACGAGGAGGAGTGCCAGCTTGCCTATGGTTCCAGAGCTAATCATCAGGATGAGGAGGAGGATGAAGGCGACCAGGAACTCGACTCGGATGGAGACTGTGATGAGGGTGACGAGGAAGAGGGCGAACCAGACGGGGTTTCAGAGCCCCAAAATGATTTTGAGGCAGAGCCTTTGTCCAAGCAGCAGCGACGCATCTCTGAAACAGATTCGCAGCAATCAGGATTGCTGGATTACTTACCACTTCAGGTAACCATTAATGAATTGCCGGCTGGAGCCGGAACAATATCAGGACCTTCGTTTCCCACTTCTACATCCAACTCCACTCCCCAACCGCCCCCTTGCCGCATTACCATTAAAAAGGTGGCAGGGCCGTTGGCTAACATGGCTACTCCCACTACGCCGCCCAATTCTGGGCTTCCGCAGGAGATTAGTACAAAAGCTACCATCACACCAATAACTGGAAGCTGTTACACTTCTTCCCCTCGGGCTGCGCCCGCCTATGCCCCTCGCCAGCTGCACTGCTACCAACCGTCGCCAATCTCTTCTCAGTCTGCTCCGGAGCGTCCACCCCGCGATTCCGTGGAACTTTTCTTTGACAGCATTTGCGCCACCGTCAAGAGCCTGCCACCAAAACTGGCTACCGAGGGTAAAATTCGTGTGATGCAGCTTATTGGCGAGCTCGAACTGAGAGCTATGGGCGAACAGGAGTCATCTTCCCAGGTGCCCGGGCAACCCACCCACGATCTCGCCGGAAACTCTGCCGGATCACCTCCTGAAGCTTCCGGCAGCGGTCAACAGAATGCCACAGTGGCTTCCACCACCAAATAAATTACAAGCCACGCTCAAATTGACAAATTAGATCTTCTAGGGCTTTCATTTTTTCACATTTGTTAATTGATTTCCTTTAATAAAGTTATTTATTAGTTGTTATAGTTATTCAATTTGGGTTTCTTATTAACTTTTCAAAAGGAAAACAACTTTCGTACCTCAATATGTGTAAGATCTCTTGATGAAAATATTTTTCCAATTTTGTGATTTGAGAAATAAAGCCAAAAAGTGTATTAAAAATTACAAAACAATGTAAAAACGTTTTGGAGCTTGAAAGTGAAAGAATAAATGGATTTTGGAACAGTTCGAAAATTAAATATATTGCCCTTTCATTGGAAATTTATCAGATTTAAGATAGTCATTTTATTTTAGTTTAATAAGACTTTTTTATGAATGATCTCAACTACATACATACATATCTAGCAAATATCTATAATATTGAATTTTTCATGGTATGTCTGCCAACTGGAGCCCTTTTCCTCATTAAGATATCATCGAGATACCGTAGCACGAGTTTCTGAAACTAAACATTGTTTCATGATGTCATTTTACTCGCTGACGATCAGTCAACGTCTCGTATACACGATATTACAAATTGTTCAGATAGTGTGTTTGTTTTATAAATATTAGTTAGGTAAGCTTTATTGTAAAAAAATTATCGAAAACATGAGCTATATCAGTAAGGCACTTAGAGTTGAGATTGGCAGGGGATTTTCCACATTTAGAACGCCTGTCTGCCCTCCAGCATAGCCTTTCCACAGTAGAACGGAAACTGCACGCCTTGCAGCAAAATGTCCGCTATGCCCTGGAAATAGTATATCGAATCAGTTAGTTGGTTTTTGGGGAAGGGTGTGGGTGGGTAAAGACCCATTGCCAGATATCAGTGTTGTTCATAAGCTCCAGTTGTGCGGCTCTGATAAGTTAAAGTCCCCGTAATGACTAATTGCTTAGAAATCTACATGACTCGATAAGCAAACTCAAAGCATTTTCACTTCAACCACGCCAGTTCCCCACTTTACTCCTGGAAATAATACTTACTGTGAGGGCTGGAATGCAGGAAGCGAATGCATAGACCCAGATGTAGAAGAACGCACAGAAGAATGCCACAAAGAAGGAGACGAACCAGAAGACCAGCAGCCAGAAGATGAACCACAGTGGATTGGGCATCGTGATGTGTGGGGTTGTTTGTTCAGAATGATTCAAGCTGGCGATAAGATAGTGAAAGGAATCTTTTTAGTGGGTGGGAAACAAAAATCATAAACGCTTATCAGCCGCCCGTCTATATAAAGCGAAGTCTGTTAAATGTTAAGTCCCTGCTTAAAATTCTGGAAAAATAATACCTCTTATCGTGCAATATCTTTTAAACACAAATCGTATAAAATAGGTCATCGCTGTTGCCGTTTCCGATTATAGATGACTTATGGGGTAATATAGGTTGTAAATGTTGGAAGTATGAATTGTATATAGTCATTCATAAAAGTCTAGCCTAGTCTAAAGAGATAAAAATTCTTTGGACTTATGAGGGAAACATTTTTAAATTCTGTAATTGGAATTCGTCTTCCATTTTTAATAGTCTAATAAAAAATTTATGAAAAAATGTTAAAAAAACCTATTTATACGTATGTATTTATGCATATGAATAAAAGAAAAAATAGATGAATGTGTAGTCATAGAAATAATATTTAAATATTCCGGTTTTCCACTCCTCAAAAACTGCACTTGCATGGCTTTCTTCTGCATTTAGATTTCACTTTGGAGTTCGTGACAAAAATGCGAACAACCATATTGGTTGGGGTTCCAAACTGAATTTAGTGGCACTGACGTCAAAACTGATTGTGCCCAAAAAAAGTCAGCGGGATTGTCGCTGGGGGGGGACTCTGAGGCCGAGACCTCGACCGCAGCGATTTCGTTCAGAATTCCATGTTTGACACTGATTAAAGATCGCAAAACAAATCGCAATGTCGTCATTATGCAAATCGCATTACTATCCAGTATGTACTTGGGGTGTGTCTTCTTAAGTCATCTCTGGCTAGCAGCGGGTCATAAAAGTAATTGCGAATCACTAACGAACCGGTTGGCACAATTAACATGATTCTCGGAGAAATTCGCATTCTTTTAATTTGCCTCAACAAATATAAAACATCTGCACTTTGCGATAATGGGTTTTGCCGAACTATGCGTAGAGACTTTATAAATACTTTGGCGCGCGCCCACGTACGATTGAAAACAGCTTAACAGCCACCAAAACACAAGGTGATATATTGGTAAAGCAAACAATAACAAACCAACCAGAAGATCGGCAGCGAAAGTCGATGTACTACGTACGAGGCTCAAAAACAGATTGAGAACCCCACAAACCGGCGCAACAAGTTGCAGTTTGTCATGCGTCGCACCACGCTCCGCCATTTGGAGTGGAGCTTCCGTTGGAAGCTTTCGCTCAAGCTCATCTGGCGAGAGTGGACTTATAAGTTTTGGAACGTGATTAGATATTAACAAAGTTTAATAAAGAAATAATTTGTTATTTAATAATATTATTTAAAGAATTTGATTATTATCCGCAATAAAATCAGAGTCTGATATGTACTATTTTTTTTATTTCTAGGCAATGTGATTTTTAATTTTTATTATAATTGATATACATAACAAGGTCTATAACCAGACATTATTAAACCCCTCTTTAAAAAATAAATGATATCGTTTAAAAATTTTAATCATAGCTTTGAAAAAGAATAAACATTACTATAAATAAAAATTAAATTCCATTTGAATTGATAGAATTCAAGAAAAACAAAATATAGAAAAATAAACAATGGTTTTAGTGTTGATGTAACACAGAATATTGAATGAAGAGTTCTTTTCGCACATTTGATTCAAACGGGTGTCCGCTTTTATAAACAAATCAATGTTTTGAAATTTTTTGAAACGGAAACATATTGCTTATAAATCTATAGAAATTTCAATAATATTTGTGTTTAATCTCCCCTCTGTAACTATAAAAAAGTTTGAAGCACAATTAAATTTTGAAATATAAGAGAAATGCCTTTTTTTACTTGTTTATGAAGATTTAAACAAAATTATTTTGATATTTAATAAAGATGTCAAAGTCAATCTGAAAAAAAGGTTCAAACTGTTATACCCAAAACACTGCGTTACTAGCAACAACTTGGACACACAGCTGAAGGCTAAAAGCTTTCTGCGGCTTATGCTCAATGTTTTCATATCAAATTTCCTACTATAATATGGAGGCTTAAGCCGAGTGCGAGTGTATATGCGAGTGTGGCTAGAAAATTTTTCATCCCGGACGCCGACGCGGCTTTTGCAGCTGTTGTTGTGCTTGGCTGCTGCAGCAACTCGGCATTTATTTCTCAGTTCTCCGCATTCCGTTGAGAGTCGTCGGGCACGTTGGTTCCGTTCTTATCTGCAAATTTTTAACATTTTATTGGCGGTATGGTAGAGCAATTCAAAAAAATTTATAAATCGGAAGATTCGACTAGTTCTCATTAGCTGAACGTAAAGGGGTCCTGTGAACAAGTGTAGCATACTTCGTGGCTCAAAACAGCTGCGGTAGCCTTTGTGCCCTATATGTATGTGGTTGTGTGTGTGTGTGTGTGTGAGACCAAGAGTAAGATTTTGACATGTGTGTGTGGGTCTGTTTGAAATTCACGCTTAAAACGTGTGCGATCGATTTTCGGGGGTTTGCCAACAAACAAAAACATATGAGGATTTTAAAACGAATACTTTGTTACAGTTAGTTAAATGTTAAATAAGTCTGTAAATAAAAACATTTACTCAGCTGAGAGCTAAACGCACTCATCAATTTTCAAATAAACAAACAAAGCGGCCACTTGAGATAATGAAATTTTGGGCCTAACCAACAACAAAATCGGCAAGTGTTCACTCTCCAAAAGCTTTTTGCCAAAAATACGGAGAGCGGAAAGCCGTACAAAATATATAGAGAGTTCCGTTGCGGCTGTATAACAGTAATACCAAAAGCTGCCAGAGAGCCCAGTAACGGAAAATGGTCAAAAGCGCCGCATACTGTGAAAGTCGTCAGAGAGAAAGCCTATCTGTGTGTGAGCGTGTGTGTGTCTTTCGAACAGTTCAAAGTACGCATTGCGATGGCATTCGGAAGAGTGTTTGTGAGAGGACTGAAACGAACAGACACAGGGCGACTAGGGCCACAACAGCGGCAACAACAATTTCGGTGTTTTTGGGAGCCTGCGGGGTTGGAGGGTGGAGGAAAACCCCCCATATTCAGGAGAAGCTCCGGCCCAGGTGGCTTGGGGCTTCAGTTTAGCTAGAGACATCGTCGTGTTTTGATCGAAGCGGATCAAAGCGGATCGAGCGGTATAATCCAGTGGTCTTCAATATAGTGCGCATAAGAAGTATTTAAAACAAGAGGAAATTGTTCATAAAAACAGTTGTTAATTAAAATAAAAGTAAAATCTAAAAATATATAAATCAGAAGACAAATCAATATTTAAATCTAAGCTCCAAAAACACACTAACACTTTTAACACTACGCCACGCACACACCCATGCATGCATATGGCATAACACAAGCAGCAAAGGATGTTCGCTAGCCAGATTTGTGTGTGAGAAAAGTGAAGTGAAAGGAATACCGAATATAACCCATACCCGATATATTTGCAGTTCAAAGGTTAAAAGAGAAATTGGAAAATTTTTAAGTAAATAACAAACATAAACAGTGACATGTAGTTAGCGACCGAGGGCAGCATTCACAGCCCATCGCACAAAGAAAAAAAAGGTGAGTTTCGATACCTCATAGCCCTCCTTCATATAAAACACCCCGTCTCCTCCTTATTGTTTTCGTTCCCGGATTCCTTGTTCGATTTTCGCATTTAACGATTTTTGATGAGCTCCGTGATCCGTAACAGAATCAAGAGAGACAGAGACACACAAAAAACCGTCAGGGAGAGAACAACAGGATACCCGGGATTGGAACGGAGTCTTACAAATTCATAATTTGTCTGTTTACATACGAGGTCCTGGTCACTGGTATTGGTGGTTTATCGAGGTGGTTGTCGGTGCCTCAATAACCGTTCGCTTGCCCCACATTTCGCCGCACAACGAAAGCGAAAAGCCTGTTGGTTTTTTTTTTTGTGGGGCACGTAGGCTCCATAGCTTCCGCTCGGTCGGCTCACGCGCACACCTGTACCCACTCTCATACACACTTATACACACCATCTTTTTGGCAACTCACATCGAGGGCAAGCACATTTAAAATTCTGATGAAAAGACACTTTTACTTTATTCCTTCACTCGATGGCCGCACGGAAAAATATAATCGACGATTTGTAGGCTACATTTTATTGAAAGGTTTCAAACCATTATTTATTATTTGAATTCTAAAGTTATGACAAATATTCCCTAAAAAATATGCTAAAATGGCAATGAAGCCTGAAACTACAATATCAAAAAATTCCTATATATTTTTCTCTCCATGTAGATTCACTGCTTTCTTCATTTCTCCCGATTATTGTGTACCCGAGTGCGTGAGTGGGCTTAATTCGCGGTGGAGTGGGTGTAAATATTTTGCTAGATTCCCTGTCGCACCACATTGTCTGTTCGCCCTGTTGCCCACATGTCGTTTAATTCAACTGTCGATTTATCACACTTAACCCATACAAACTATACACTGTACACCATACAGTGTATATGTAGTACCATATGCCGCATGGTTATCATGCAGCATCATCATCATCATCTCATGATCGTCGCGTCATCATCTGGCTGCGGCTTATTAGATAAAAACGCTGATTAGTTGCTCAGATCCATGCGATTGCGTGCCGGGCTTAGTTTAGCTCGCTTTATGTGCAGTTCGGCTCTATTCAGATACTTTTTTTTCATATTTTGTTGGGGACTATTTACATATTACTACCAACGATACCCAGATACATTTTTGTGGGATGTATCTATGAGATAGATGCTAAATGGAATCAACTAGTTTGCTGGGCTTTGATGGGGGTCTGATAGGGGATTTTTTATGTATCTGTGAACTGCATTTTTGATTGAGATTTATGTTGTTTTCATGCATTTGCATTGTAGGGTTTGATTCACTATTTCTCCAATACAAAAATATAATATTTTTATAGTTGTTATTTTTCAAAAATTCGGTTACAAATATTCTATTTTTAAGTTTTTTTCGTCGTTTTTTGTAGGTCATAAGTCTCTGCCATTTCGTAAAACACTTTTTTCATTTTTTGTAGCCATATATAAAAGTCGTGATTTACTGCCGACTTGTAAAGCTTATTTTTAGGAAAGATAGAATAACCAGAAATATACGTATTACGTACATATATTTACTGAAAAGTTGTATATTGTTTGGTGGTATAAATGTATATTTAGTTTCTCGTTTTTTTGTCGTTAATAAATAATCCGGAAATCGTCCGAGGGGTGTCTACGAGCTGGTTTATGTTTTCTGATTAATGAAAAATCAATTTAAAATAAATTGTATTTTTCCTGATTAATGTATTTTTCCTGTTTAAATGTATATAAATGATAAATAATTATTTGTCATTGCATACTGTTTAATTTTTCACAATATGTGTAAATAGAGCGTTATTAATTCCGGGAAAACAATACACGTTCCAAAAAGCAACACAAAATATTTGCCAACCAATACAAAAACACACTTAAATGCAATTAATCCAATTTGCCATTTATTTGCCTTTGGGCGTGAGGAATTAAATTTAATTGAATGCTTCTGCTGCGGACTTCCGCTTATCAGTGGCTTATCCACTATCCAACCGAGCTGGCATGCATTCAAATCCATCAATTCCCCGCACAATGCATCCAATCAAGTGAACTGCAATTGCAGTTGGATCTGCAATCTCTTCTGCCACGAGGGACAGTGTCCGACAAAAGTGACACACAGAAATTCCTGGAGCCTCGATCCAGTTAATTGAATCAGCTACAAAAAAATGATTACCTCACAAAGGCAACCATCCGGCGTGGGAACTCCGGCAGCGAGTTCACTTTGAACATTTCATATCACATAATAGACCAGAACACAAAAAAAAAATCAAGCCAAACACAATCGCCAAACAACACTCCCGTATATGTACAAAGAAAACAACCCAAAGGCGCAAAGCTTAAAGCGTGAAACACTTGAGAATTGTTTTACACTTATCCGTTTGTGTTTGGGGGTTTTTGACGTAGGATGTGGGAATTGGAAAAAAAATATTTTCCGCTCCGTGAAATAATTCGGGAAACTTTGAAAGCCAAACGGCGAGAAAAATTTCCTTCACAGTGGTCCATCGAGGGGTAAGAGCTCGTTCACCGATCATTGCTGTTCCCCCAGCTCCTTTGGTTGCCGGCGAATCGACAAGCACATAAAATTCATGTACACACGGACATGGATACTTGTATCAGGCAGCCATCACGGAACGCGAAAATATGCAAATAAAATGCCATAAAACAATGCAAACAAGCAAACAGCCGAGCATAAAAAGCCAGCAATAAAATTGAAACAAAGGGGACAGTTTTATACCCTTGGCTAATATGAATATTGAATGACTAGCACAGGCAGGAACCGAGAAAAAGTATCTTAAGGTTCTTTTTGAAAAGACAAAGTTTTTTAAGAAGAAAAATTATACAATGGATTCTTTATGAAATAGTATAAAATAATACAAGTTGGTTTTAGCTTTTCTAGATTATTATTAATGGCATATTATTACTTACACTTAAATTAAAAATCAAGCTAAGCATTTTCTTTCTTGCGCTCCTTTAACTAAAGTCTTGTGCATCTGATAGATCATTTTTTGTAATAGTCAATCAAATCATTTATCATATATACGCATTCTGAGTTGAATTTCTTGTCAAAGAATGCAGCAAATTCTTTTGTTTACAGACAAGCAAGCTCTTCAGGAGCTTTGTAAATGGGTCATTGCTCGTCCTTTGGAGCAGCATTAAAACGCAATTTTATTGCATACCCTCGGGGGCTTTGGGCCAGCCATCATTGTCTTAAGGGGCCGTCCATGACGATGGGGCGTTGGGCAGTGTGCGACGGGAGACGGGCGACGACAGCCCTAGCTCCCGGGTTGGATGAGGCCAGGACAAAGTGAAGCAAAACGAAAACGAAGTCCTGGACAAACACGCAACACAAACGGATAGCAACGGGAAACAGACGCAATCCGGGCACAGGGAATTGTTTAACATTAGTTTTATGCGATTGTTTTTATTTGTCTGTGCTTGGCTACTTTTATTAGTTTTCCTGCGGTCTTTCCAGCTACTGTGTGTGCTTTGCGATGTGTTGTTCCCTCTTGGCCATTGCCCGGCGATAATAACGCGATTTGTTGTCTGCTGCAGTCTCATTAGGTTTTATTGGTACCACAATGGTGAATCAGTTGCAACAGAATAGTACGTATAAGTACATGACACTAGTAGCATCTTATTTTTAGAAGAAAGTATGAGAAAATATTAAAAACTTTATATACAAAAGTATGTCTTTTTTGTTGCTTTAAATTTTGAAGAACAAATTACGAATTTAACTGATTTCTTAAAAACGTTCCTTTTTTTGTAAAAATAAAGAAAAATCTGTTAAAGAACCTCTTAAACCCCTTATTTTGATCCCAGGACTGAAATGCGCATCGGTGTGTGCGAATATAAGCTTCCACTTTCTGCGCCATTTTTACATGCAGATAATCACTTATGAGCACACGAACACACAGACACACACATACGATGTGCGCCCGTGACGTGTCCTGGGAATAAGCCGCTTGATGTGCGTCTCTGTGTGGGGCCTGGTGCTCTGGTGCCTTTGGGCTATACGGTTGGGCATTAAAAGTAACCCAGGGTAAAATAAAAGCAAGTGCCAAGTGTGGCGCATGTGCCACTCAAAGGCAAACAGATGCGAAGTTCTGCTGAGTCTTGGGGAATACGCGGCGTATACGCGATATTAGTGTGATTGTATTCGCATGCTTGCGAGGCTTGCCTGGCAAATCGTTGTTCGTTCGTTCAGGTTGTTGTTTTTATTATTGTCGCTCCTGCCAGCTTTGGCTTTGCTTAACATGCACAGATTAAAGTTGAATCACGTTTGCGATTTGAAAAGTACTTGTCCTACTTGTGTTCTTGTTGGTACACTTTTTTTATTATACCTATACTCTAATACAGTCCTTAAAGTCGTTATTATTTATAACCTATTAACCTCTTGGTTGAAAACATTTGCCTTTCGAGATGTACCGGTTCTATTTTTAATCACCCATTAAGATAATGAGATGTACAAAAACGTGAAACCGTAATCAAATTTTAATTGTAATTAATGATTTGACTCAATTTGCAATTAAATCTGCAAAACCAATATATTTACTCGATTTGTTAAGCTTAAGTGCATACAAGTGCATACGTATGTATGTGGTGCAAATATATTTTTTTAATCAACCTTAATTGCATAAGCCAGACTAATTGACATGCGCCGAGTCAACATAAATATTAAATAACTTTGTAATTATTGTAACAAATTAAAAATTATTGATGCGTATGCCAATTAAAATTCAATTTAATTTCCAACGCGTTTTCCACTTAATTTTCCGCTTTGTTACTGTTGTTGTCCGTCGTGATTTCTATAATTGTTGCTGTTGCCGTTGATGCTGATGTTACTTTAGTTGTTGTTATTGTGGCTGCAATTTGGTTGATGCCGCAAATTGAATAACTCAGGCAAGTGCACACGAGCGAACACTCCGCCATGATATGGCTGGCCGGTCGCCAGGCCTCAGTTCCATATCTCACGGTCCCCCATCATCGTAGACTATACCCATCATCCTGCGACCTGCACCCTCCGCCCTGCGTTCTGATTATTGTAATGAGCAGTCCAATTAAAATTCTTACGCACTCATGAATCTAATTATCGGCAGAGGCCCAGCCGTAAGGGGCTCGTAGACCCTCGACTATCATCTATTATCATCGCTTGCATCGGCATCAAAATCAGCCTCAACAACATCAATATTGATTGTTGACTGGTTTGCTTCTGTTTTTGTTCATAATGGTGCAGTGATGCATATTGCATTGTGCAGGCTGAATGGCTTGTTTAGAGTCAAAGTAGCATGTTAACCTGTCCACATGTCGTATGCGTAATGTGTGTAGAAAGCACCGGATGCTGCTGATGTTGATGATGTTCCTTCCAGTAATTAACCAGCTTGGGGCAACGATACGACCAGACGTAAACGTTGCTGTTTTCCCAGTATTGTTGCGTAGATTTTCTGGTCAGTAAAGGCTACCCGGCCTGCCCGGCTTGGAAACTTACATATATCCATGGTACATGCCGTCCTTACGACCATGACGTCAAAATGGCCGGCACATTGGCATTGTACTGTGTGGTAGATGGATGGTAAATGGTTGCCCTTTGGCACTGGTGCCCCAAAGGCAAACCGCTTTTATTTCTTGCGTCATTTCGTATGAAAGCAGCACTCACATTTGACATTTTACAGCATCACAAGTTGAAAGGAACAGAAGGGCGGCCGTCAGGGATACAACGTTGGGTATTCATAATCAGGCAGTTCAAGCCAGGAGGGTACACGAGGCGTATACTCAATATTCAGTGTTTATATTAAATTTGTATTAAAAAACGCTTGGATTTATGTAGTTATTTCTTGCCTAGTTGAAGAGAATATGCTTTCTAAACCCTTTTATTCCCACTGTGAGCTCAGCTAAAGTTCATCTGCGGATTTTATTTAAAAGGTTTTGCATTCCTTCTAGGTTAACGACTCCATATATTTCATAACCAAATACTGCCTAAGAAATACATAAATAAGAAGTGAAACTGTCATAAATTCCAGTCGAGACTTGCGGTGCACGTTTTCGGATCGTGTGCCGAGTACGTGTTCCAGGGACTCCCCTATACTCTTAGGTTACTTAATACAAAAATTTCGTCCCAAAAATCTACACGTTCTCTTGCGTGAGAGTGTGAGCGTCCGAGTTTGTTAGCCTGAATTTTTGGAGGCAGGAGCCGTCAGAAATGGCGACTCCGCTTGAGTTCAGCTCAGCAGCTGCTGTTGGCTGTTGACTTGTCATTTTCCCGATTATTGATTTTTATTTTGGCTTTAAGTGCAGCACACCCACGGGTAACCCGAGGAGTCCAAGACATCGACACCAAGGGCAGGTGCGGCCGGGACGAGTGGGGGCCGGGGGTGAGCCCCCAAAGTATGTACGTTAGTGTGGGTAAGGCAGGCACGTGTGAGCCATGAACTCGGCTAAGAGAGATTCACACATGTCCGGGGAGGCACTGAGAAAAGAATGCTATAAAAAATATATTTTTATGTTTTAATATAGAAGTTTAGAAGAAAAGTTTAGAAAGTAGTTCCTGATTTTATTTTGTTTCCATTTTTTATTGTGGTTAATTTTAAATAATACAGTCATATATTGAAGAAAAGAAAATAGATCCTTATGATGGTAAATCAATTTTTTTTCGGTGCTTCTGTGTCTGGGAATGAAAATGGAAATAAGATGGTACGGGACGGGAATTGGGGTCAGGGGCTGGGATGACGATGGCCACGACGACTGGCTGTGGTGATATCATCAAGGTCAGTCACACGGGCGCAAGCGGAGGCAAGTGGAGCGGCAACCTGAATAAGTCGCGCTAAATTGAGCGTCTCAGCGTTAACGAGCCCCGGTGACGGGCGAGAGCCACTAAAGCCAAACTCGTGCACCGGACGTAGCCGGGCGGTACTTCCCTCCCACTGGCACTAGCGCTGCCACCTACGGACTCCTACTAAATGTCCCACTACCCTCCTTTTCACTCCTCAAGGGTCACTTCAATCGCCACAGCCGCCACATGCGGCGCCATGCAATAAAAACCAAGCGCCACTGGCTCCCGGTTTTTGCGTCTCATGCTGTGCAATTTTAACGTTTAAGTGGGACCTGCGTTTAGTTTTCCCCAAAAAATATCTTGAAAAAGTCCAAATGATGGGGAAAACATGACGCTGGCTTTTAATTACCAGAAATTAAGTTTAATTTTTAAAATAATAGCTGTAGTTTTTTTTGTTTATTTTATTTTAAAAGATTAACCCATATTGCAAACGAGGGAACTGATTTCTCAACACCCATCCCCTTTTGGCCACGCCCGTGCTTTTATTTTATAGTTTGCCTGGCGCCAGACATTCGCCTAATGGCCGGCAAGGAGAAAGGCCTGTGATCGGAGTCCTGCCGCCTGGCAAATGAAAAGGTCAAATGGTCAGTCAAAACTTGATGATGATTGTGTCTCATTAAAGCATATGGCCATGTTTCTTTTCGAGAGTTTAATGATTGCGTGGCAGTTTATAGGCCGGAAGAGAATGCAAGGAAATGGCCTGGAAAATATTGAATAGGATTTTCTCATGGCGATACGCATACTCCCAGGAAGGACTCTCCACAAATGGTTGTTCAGCATTCCTAATACTCAAAAGTTCCTACTCAAGTGCCATCCACCATCTTGGCCACAATTAAAGCCAATAGTCCTTTCGGTATCCAGCCTATAATAGACACCTGTCTCTCACACCTTGATCTGTCGTTTGGTATCAATTAAGTCTACCTGCCTACCCGCCTTTACCCTCTTCAACTCGTCAATTAAACCATACACATTTTGGAATGTACACTGGAAAATGTTTCGATAAGAAATAGAAAATATGATTATTAAAATTATTAAAATAATAATTACTACAGAATTTGAATACGTTTTTATATTCAAATATTATATACATATTATAGCCCTGATAATTTTATCTCCTCTAATTAGATCCTTAAATATTTCTTCCTGTCCATAAAAAACAAAAAAAGAGGACTAAAAGAATAGTAGAAACAACATGAATGCCAAACATCAAAAACTCGTAAACAAAAATGAAAACACAAACAAAACACAGTCAACTTTCCCTCTACTTTCTTTACACCCCTATGGCTCTTGGCCCACTTCATCCATTTCCGCCCCCGTCAACCCGATTTTTGTGTGTCTCTCATCTTTGTTTTTGTTTCGTTTGCTTTTGTGTTGTTTACCCTTTGGCTTTTACCGTTCGTTTTGTCGTTGGCCATGTTTTTTAGCATTCGCCAAATTTTGAAAACAAATGCAAACGAAATAAACAAGGGAGGCGGTGATAAAGGTATTTGAAAAGGGGGTGGAGTTGATTGAGAGCCGGCGGAGGTCAAAGGGGGGTAGCCAAACCTTTTTCCCCTTTTGGCCGCTTTGACCTTTGGCCAACAAAGCTGGCTCTAAAGAGGAGGGGACAGGCCCGGCACCTCCCCAGCACCTTCCCATTGCGTCTTTCACCTGGCCATGTCCTTGTCATAGTCGTCATCAGCAACGTCCCTCCAACTCGCGCCGCGAAACTTTTGAAATTATAATTTAATTTGAATGTCATTAAAATTTTCGCGTTTGCCCACGGTCTCTGTCTAACGCACATCTACACACCAGGGTCGTTCCTATCCCGTGCCAGGATATCATATCCATGGCAGCATTCATAAGATTTCCATGGAAAATTAAAATAAACCAAGGCGAAACCAAAGCCAGAAAAACTATGAAGCGCTTCTATTTACACAACGAATATTAGTGAATTTAAAATAGGACTCTGTTTATGTTTCGCTTGAAATGTTCTCATTAAAAAAACAATATCCTAAAGTTATTTGGGAACTTAGGAAAATTTAGGAGATATTTAACTTACTTAGGATTTTTCCATTCCTGAGAAAAAAGACAGAGGTTTGGGTGAAGATGATCGACTTCTTCCAATAAGAAATACTTATTTCCTTCGGTCCAGCAACCATTTAACATTATTACTTATAATTTTGTTTATTCAGAGAAAGTTGAGCAGTTTGTTGTTTTGTATTTCAGCTTGGGGAAAAAAATATTTCGTAGCAGGCCATATGAACTCAAATATACTTTTCAAGAATTAAGTGGCGCTCACGCCAACTTTGAAGTTGAAACTTTTATGATAACAGTTGGCAAGAAAAATTACTGAAGTCAGCTGAAACTAAAAGCCAACATTATGTCTTCTAGCAGAAATGAAATAAAATAGCTTAAATACGAAGACAACCTCTGCAGAAAATGTGCATGTTTAGGAAAAATTTTCAAGGGGAAAGACTGTGAAATGTGACTTGGAAAATGGGAAGAAAAAGTGCTGCAATTGCACAAAATACTAAAAAATATTTACTAAGGCTGAGGGATGTCTTATCTTTTATAAAACAGGCAAGGAAAATATTGGTACCAGTATCCCTTGAAAAATATTATATCAAGTTGGGGCCTCCATGAAACTTATGAGGGTTGCCCGGGAAACACGGCAGTGAATTAGTCAGGGAAAAATGCAAAGAAAACGGAGAAACTCGAGCTAATTTAGCTGAAATGTGCACAAGGAAAGAGGGGACTTAAATTGCCGACTTGCAACTCGCATTTTGGTGGCGTCTTAATGCTATTTTAATTGTGCGGCGGAATAACGTTTAAATTACTGCGGCGCCAGCTGAGAAAGCGGCTTAAGCTGCCGGTCCCCTGCAGACAAGCTGCTTAGCTAAAAGGAAGGGAGCCAAAAGGACTTCTTCGAAGGGCTTCTTGGAGAAGGAAGAAGCAGGCGGTGTAGCTGCAAGGGGCGTGGTAGCGGAGTTATTACACGAGCGCCATCTAATGGGTTGTCAGCATGCAAGGTTCATTTCTCAGTCCAATTCCCAGACCATGTCGTAGCTCAATTTGACGCCAGGACTAGCTGCAGTTTGCAAAAGGACACGACAACGTCAAGGACATGGGCTGGGAAACTCATTTGCCGCCTAGAGTCCGGCCAAGCTGCAGCCTCCCCGGCTCCAATAAAACTGTACTGTTCTGTGAAACTTATTGGGGCATGCCACCAGAAGTTTATTCATTTGGTTTTCCATCCTATATTATTCTGTTTCAATTTTATTTCGAGTTTTAATTATTCAATGCATTTAAACGACTTGACTTTATCTGTTATTGAGGCTTCTTTCTTTGAAAAGACACAGTTTTTAAAGTTAATTACATTTTAATTTTTGAGAAGTGTAGAAAAAATGTTTCAGATTCAAAATGAAACTATTATGGAGAATATTCTTTGCAATAAGCTGTGGCTAACCGCACTAATTATGTTTGAAAAGATATTTGCCTAAATCGGTCAAGTGACTCTAA